>NC_139558.1:33638975-34361475 GCF_965112155.1 Podarcis liolepis | reverse complement strand
TGCTAGGTGGGCAGGAGCAGGGACTGAGCAAAGGAAGCTCACCCCGTCATGGGGGTTCGAACCTCAGACCTTCTGATCAGCAAGCCCTAGGCTCTGTGGTTTAACCCACAGTGCCACCCAGGTCCCTGTCAATAGTAGCTTCCAAATAAATATGCTTCCCAACTGGAAAGGAGCCAGAGGTATGGCAGATCCCCTACTCTGCAGGTGGGACTAGGTTGCCGAACTTTCTGACCCTTCCAATAGGCTGCTGTTATGTAGCATCATCAGAAAATGTTCTGGGAGGGCAAGATAGTGTCCACTTCCCAGCCTGCAAAGTGTGCAATAGGAGGTGGGAAAATTGCAACAGTGAGTAGCATCTTTCAGTAATGCTTTGCCCTCTTAGTTTATTTTTAATGAACATTGAAAACATTATACTAAGAGAAATTTAAATCCTAAAACACCTGCAGTAAGCTTTGTGGGGTTTTTTGACCCATCCAAATGCAGCATTAAGAACAGTCTACAAGTGAGTGTGGGAGGGGGTGAAAGCCAGAGCTAGTAAGCACCACTTGAAACAAGGAGTAAAGGTAAAGGGACCCCTGACCATTAGGTCCAGTCGTGACCGACTCTGGGGTTGCAGCGCTCATCTTGCTTTATTGGCCAAGGGAGCCGGCGTACAGTCATGTGGCCAGCATGACTAAGCCACTTCTGGCGAACCAGAGCAGTGCACGGAAACGCCATTTACCTTCCCGTCGGAGTGGTACCTATTTATCTACTTGCACTTTGACGTGCTTTCGAACTGCTAGGTTGGCAGGAGCTGGGACCGAGTAACGGGAGCTCACCCTGTCGCAGGGATTTGAACCGCTGACCTTCTGATCGGCAAGTCCTAGGTTCAGTGGTTTAACCCACAGCACCACCTGCGTCCCGAAACAAGGGGTACCTGTGGGTTTAAATTTACAAATGTTTGCTCATATGTGAACTACGTGTTCATATTTCGATTTTTCACTGCAGGGGAGCTTTACTGGCAAAGAGACATCAATTGTCTTTGGCAACTTACTAAAAAACAAAAAAACAGGCTCTCTTTCTTTATCTTGTTCACTTCTTTTTTACATGACATTGAATGTCTGTGGTAGAGCTTTTCTAAGAAAAGCCACACTATCTCAATATCAGGCTAAAAGAGAGGGTCTTATCCCCGCCCCCACTAAAAAAAGAAAAGAAAAAGTTAATTGTACTGAGAGTTGGGACTCACGGCTGTCATCTTTTTATCAGGTCATTTTAAAAAAAGTGCCTATGAAATAAAAAATGCAGAGAAATCTAGTTAAGATTCTCAGAAAGAAAGACACACAAAAAAGGTGAGAATTAAAAAAACACGTTTTGAAACCTTTCCACCTTATTCACAGCTGGCTTGTCGGTTTGACACCAGAGCCCACAGGGCACAAGTGTGAAGGCGCAGAAGTGTGAAGGAGACGATAGTTTCATAGTCCTGTTCATTCCCTTGTCACCTTCAGGCATCAACATGACTTTCAGTCCAGAGCTAAGTATCTAGCCTAGCCATGGCCTGGAGCGAGGGTAAAAAATAATAATGTTGCAATTTCTGCACAGCCCGGTGGCAACAAGCAAAGCCTTTCATTTGGAACATGCAGTCCTGGCAACTGATATGAAGCAATGAAAACTGCTACAAATGCGAGCTGTCGAAGGAGGAAGACGAGCAAATATAGGAAGCATCCTAGCAGGGGTTGTGATAGCCAGAGAGCCATCCTTGTCCTGTTAATGCTGCTTTTTGGAATCACTGCCTTTGCGTACTGAAGCATTCCCTTTCCCACGTCCCTGATTATTCACTCGAAACTGAGGCTCGACTCAAAAAAATATTCCGTATTGGAACGCTGTGTCGCACCGACTAAACAAAGCAGAGATCAAAAGAGCACATCCACATCATCGAAATGGCCAACGGCTTTAGAGTGACAAAAAGCAGGAGCAAAGGTTTCAAAGTGTCACTGCACCGCATCCGTCCACTACATCCTTTGTGAAATCAGAAAGTTATATTCAGTACTTTTCTTCTAGGAAAATGGTGCTGGACCAGTGTACCCTCGAGTACCCCCAGAAAAAAATATATGCAATGGTTATATAATGATGGCATCTCTTTCAAAGTCAGGTGTGGGTTTCCATAAGGAGTGCTGGAAATTCTTGAGGTCAACCCCGATACCGAGCCCAATTTGGTTGTGCCTTTACAAAGTAGGCATAAGCAGTACTGATCAAGGCACAGCTGCTGGCAAAAGGTTGGTGAATCTCAGAGTTGGATCAGGTCATTTGAGGATCAAAGATTTTATTAAAAGCCTCTCTGCCCTCACTTGCCAGTGTCGGGTTCTGATCCAGACAGCTTGGTTTCTCCAACTTTTCTCACTATGAATATCTGTGGGCAGGAGGCTACTGCCACCCTGCCAATGTGTTCTAGCAAAGTTTGGCAAAGCTTTTTACACCTCCTCCAAAAAAGGTCATCTAATGGCATGCAATATGCAGCTACAGGCACCATCCAACTCCCAACAGTTGCTCTTTTCCCACTTGTACTTGTTCTTCCCCAAAGTATTCCGGCTATTCCCCTCTTATACCTCCCCTCAGGGAGGGGGGGTGTGGAGATCTTCTTCTGAAAGCTTCACATCTGCTCTGCTCAAAATATAATATTCCTAAAGGCTCAACTAATCCATGACATATGGCAGTCCCCAAATGATCAATATGCATAAGGTATGCTCTGAGCCTTGTTTTCTCGGAGTATTTAATATAAAACCAACTGTGATCATGAAAAAACCTGTCAGATCCGTTTAGGTCCAAAGTGTGTGTATTCTCATTAAAACAAAACAAAACAAAACAACACTTGAAGATCATTCTAAATGTTGCTGGGCCATTTATGGCTTCCAAAGGAGTAGACAAATGCTCATTAAGCAATCAGTTTGCCCACACAGGAAGACTATGGGTGTATGAAACAGCTGCTCCATGCATGGAAACCTACACAGAATGTTGCTATGTGGGCAAAGACAACACACTGGAAATTGGCTTTGTAGGGCAGTGTTGAATTCTGTGGCTAGAGGCCAACCCAAACATACAAATGCACCTATATTGCCATTGAATCATGTATATGTTGCCTGGGCCATCCATTCTGAGAACACTGACTCAAAGACTTCATTGAAGAGGGTTTGAATGAATTCTTCTTCAAAATTGTGATGGATGGGACAGGAAAAGGAGGGACCACCATCAATTTTTAAGGGGCTTATTAAAAAAAATATGTTCAGGGTGAATTCCTTTCCTTTTCTATTTCTGCTTTGCCACCATTGGAAGTAGCAACAGTGTTCCTATGAATCATCTATACAGGGGAACCTACCCATATAGCCTCCTCATTCATTTTAGTACCACTCAAACAGTGGTTTGCTTGAACAATAAATGGTAGATACACTCACACAGTATCAAACAATAAAATTGAAAAATTTCAATGTCAAATAAAACGGAATAGTAAAGCATAGCAGCACATTTCAAAAACATCTCCAGAGCAAGGGACCCTTCCCTCCCCCCGGCCAAAACACATTCTGACTCACAGTATGCAACACCTACCCCACTAACACATACACACCATGGGATTGTTTGCTCATCAGATGCAAGCAGGAGTTTCAACAGTAGCCCTTGGCTCACCCTTTCAGAGTTGGCCATTATAAGATTCCAGAATAAGAATCCATTCTTTACAAAAGCAGCATAAGGGAGGTCCACATTCCTTCTTAAGTCTACCACAACCACTTTCCCTACTACAGGACTTAATCAGATAGTACCCTCTGCTTATCCAATCTCTCTCATCCCATGCTACTCCCATTTCTCACATGCATGCACCAAAACACATAGCACTCTAGCCATCCAATTGCTCGAATATATTTCACTCCCCAAACCACTAATCACCAATCACTCCACCTACTCTGCTAAAATATACGTGGAGATGACAAAATCACTCACTGACAGAACCATATACAGTAACATAACAAAGTTATGCCTCAGTAACACAGATGTAGTGTCCTAGACAGCAATCTGACTCACTCACTTAAACTCTTACACACCCAAGACTCTCAACCTTCCCTGAGAACTGCTCTTTCCCTCCAAGGACTGCCCTCGGACATTTCTAACACACCCCACAGGCACTCCACACACAAAAATAGCCATTAGCAAAATACACCATAATACAGTGACCCCAGTAACTAGCCATATGTGCCAGGAAATGCCTCAGGGAACATATACCTATATGGTTTTCAGCATGCATCAGAAGTGTATTTCTAAGAGAAGGTTGTTACACATACTTTAATTCTATTTCAAACCTTTCTTGCATTCACGTACCCTCTTATGACAAAAACATTTCTTTTTTGAAATTTCTCTCCACGTCTCTGTCTTCTCAGTAATGTCTCCTTGGCTCCCACTGCTCATCTTAAAAATCTAACAGCTTGAGGGTTCTGACTGAAACATTAGATTAAATAAATCTATGCTGGTGTTTGTTTTGCCTATCATTTTTATTTACTTATGCCTATACATAAGCAATATATCAGTCAGTTGGTGTGTGTGTGTGTGTGTGTGTGTGTGTGTGTGTGTGTGTGTGTGTGACACAGTGGTGTGGCACAACCATTCTGCTCGGTATCAGTGACTCTCCCTAGACATTAATGGCTTCACTTTAAGGTCCAGTTGCTCACAGCCTGACAGGACTGAAAATGAAAGCTTTCCATAACAAATGAAAGTGCTTGAAGGAAGGACATTTTTACACTTAGAAAGAAAACTATTTTAAGTCTTCTTTAGGGGTGTTTATAGCTGCTGATGCGTCGTCTTCTTGGTACTAAAAAGGAGGACAAATGGAAACTCTTGAAATCAATAGCACTTAACTTCCAGGCTTCTCTATTTATGATAGGGGTGATAAGACACTTGGGTTTTCAACACCTAAGACTCTTCACAAGATTGATTGATCTTGGATCACTTGTGAGGGATGTCTCGTTCAAGGGCAGCAATCACACCAGGGGCATCAGAGGTTCCAGCTAATTTGAACATACCTACTTTGCAGTCTTTATTCCATTTCCAAGATCCATGTTTTCGAATGGCTACAAAAATTAGGATTGGTTAGATTCCCAGCTGAGGCAGGGAAGAGCATTAACCTAACATGAAGACCACATTGACAGCTGAAAAACTCACCCATGTCCATCATTTGACTTTAAATGTTCCAACCAAACCAGGGACATGGTGCAGGTTTCCTATGTACTTTGGGGGGAAAGTTTTGGCCTAGCTAGGGATCCTCATACTGGTGTCCTGCCTCTGTGCTTCTAGGGCAAAGTGTGCATATGTAAGTCTTGATCCACAGGCCCAAAGGAGGGCCTTGCACGAGTCATTTGGTGCAGGGATACCAAAGGGGGAAGCAAGAAATGACAGGATGGTCAGTTCTAGTGCTTTATTAAAGAAAGGTATAAACCAGGTCAGCAAACTTTTTCAGCAGGGGGCTGGTCCACTGTCCCTCAGATCTTGTGGGGGGCCGGACTATATTTTGAAATAAAAAAAAGAACAAATTCCTGTGCCCCACAAATAACCCAGAGATGCATTTTAAATAAAAGCACACATTCTACTCATGTAAAAACACCAGACAGGCCCCACAAATAACCCAGAGATGCATTTTAAATAAAAGGACACATTCTACTCATGTAGAAACACGCTGATTCCCGGACTGTCCACAGGCTGGATTTAGAAGGCGATTGGGCCAGATCTGGCCCCCTGGCCTTAGTTTGCCTACCCATGGTATAAACTTACAACACAGCAGCAGAGTCCTGCTGCCTTCACAGGCTCAGGATAGATCCTGGAGCAGTAAGTAGTTACAGGTAGGTAGCCGTGTTGGTTTGCCATAGTCGAAACAAAATGAAAAAAATCCTTCCAGTAGCACCTTAGAGACCAACTAAGTTTGTTATTGGTATGAGGTTTCGTGTGCATGCTGAAGCAGTAAGTAGCAATTATGACTTGTCCGTGAGGTGCTAATATGTTAAGCATTACTTATACACAAAGCAAACTGTATAAGCTGGCAGCAATTGCCCAATTAACTCACCCCTGGCTTAGAGGCCCCTTCCCAACTCTCATCTTTCTCTCAGACCAGGGAATAGCTGACAGGCAGCCAGCATGAGAAGCCTCTCCTCTCCCAACTAACTGAACCAAAACGAGGGCTTCAAAGCTTCAAAGCATATAAATATATATATGAGCTTATTTTTGCAGAAACTAACAATAATCTTGACTACCAAAATGGCGCTCACAGGCCTTCTGGTACACTTTCACTGTTTGGTTCTACACATTGCAAAACTCTAAGTTCGTTTCTTCATGCATGGGAGGAACTGGTTTCTTTTATTAGTACCCCCCCCCCAATATCATTTTATTTTATTATCTTCTTAATTATGCTGTTTTAAAACTGCATTTTACATTCGTCTTCCTTTAGTAATGTTTTCTTTTGAAATGTTTAAGATAATTTTTTTTGTTAACTTTTGTGCGTTAAAAGTGCATTCTGCAATTGATTTCCTTTGCAATGTGTTATTCTGAACATCTTAAGGTAATATTTTAGCTTCCTGTTAATTATGTTGCTTTGAAGGCATGCTTTATCTTTGACTACCTTCGGTAATGTTTATTCTGGTTTGTTTGATGTTTTAATGTCTTGTAAACCACTTTGTGATTTTTTTACTTAAAAATATAAAGCTGTATAGAAATGAAATGAACGATAATAATAATATTAATAATAATAATAGTCTAGAAAACACTTTCCCCCTAAAAATAAACAATTATATAAAACAGAAGTCTCAGGATATTCAGTACCTAATAGCAGAATTTGCATTTATGTGGCTCATCCGTAAACATTAAGATTGCCACTATTAGCCAGGAAATAAACACAGTAAAAAAAGCTAGTTCAGCACATCGGACAGCTCCCAGGACTATTACCAGTCATTGGCTGCTTGTGATGGGGGAGAGGGGAGAGATTTTGGTCTTATTTTCGCATCTAAAGACCAGCTGAATGCTAGATTCAGCATCTAATCCTCTCACTGAATATTAAGAAAGTATTATACTATGAATTGTATATTATTCCATTTTCTATTGGTGTGGAAATGAACAGAGTTGGTCACTGAACAGTCACTAAAAAAAGAGAGGGAGAATTATCACTGGGACTTTAGGGCTGTGCACATCTCTTGTAAATTTCTGGTATGAGCACTGTCTAAGGCTTATCCTCCTCAGCTTAAGAAATCTGACCTGGCCACTGAAGGAGGTTGTCTGGCTGCAATTTTGATGGAAACAACTGCTTTGTTTGTTGGTTTCAATCAATACAATCCCTTAGTGCAAATTCCCAAGTTAAGCCTCAGGTTTCTAAGCTGATGGGAGCAAGCTAATAACTTTTAGTTCAATGTATCTCTTGGGGCACAGACACAAAAAAAGAAGACTTAAAAGAGATTTTGAAGTAATTTGGAACAATGACATAAAGAAAAACCCTCCACTGTCTTAGCCAATGCGAACTTTTTAAAATGTTGAAAATGTGTGTCTTTTAACTTGCAGGAGAGATTTGTCAAACTAAGCTTAGATCTGCTGTTCTAATCTCTATATCGGGCATAGGCAAACTTGGCCCTCCAGATGTTTTGAGACTGCAATTCCCATCATCCCTGACCACTGGTCCTGTTAGCTAGGGATGATGGGAGTTGTAGTCCCAAAACATCTGGAGGGCCAAGTTTGCCTACGCCTGCTCTATATGATATCCTCAGGGCTTTCTTTCAGCAGGAACTCACTAGAACTCAGTTCTGGCAACTTTCAGGTGGGCATCCTTGCCACTATAAGAGAAAGAAAGGAGGCATTCATGGTGAGTTCTGGCACCTGTTTTTCTAGAAAAATAGCACTGGATGCCATCCTATAGATGTGTCTAGGATGAATCACATTGCATCTACTGAGACTTACTCCCAAGTAAACGGATATAGGATGGCAACCTGGTGATGACAAGCAACAGTTCACAAGTCCTACCCAGCTTCACCCCAGGCAGCCTTGCAAACCTTCAAAGGCCATCAAAAGGCTCCACCACACGGCCTTGTGAGAGGGGCTACACAATAGATCTTAACTATTTCAGAAAAACCCCACCTTCATGGTGGTGGTGGGAACTGGGAAACCCTGATTCTTCTCATCACCCTGAAAGAAAAAGTAAGCCCCTGTGCAAGCTTTGTTGCTGCTGAAGTACCCCTCCTATCAGCCCCCACAAGTACGGCCAATGGCCAAGGATGATGGGATTTGTAATTCAGCAATATGGGGAGGCAAAGGTTCTCCCTACCTGCCCTATACTACAATATACTGCTAAATGTTTTAACATTGCCTTTTGGAACTTGGAAAGAAGCCCACATCTTGATAACATTAATAGCAACCGATACGGATGACACTTTCGGAATATTGTATAAGCTTCGGGGACAGTGCAGCTGGTCTCTCTGGCACATGTATTGCTTTGGGACTAGCTTCATTGCACATTGTTTTTACTGCCTTTAAAACTTTTTGCATTCCCCAGCCCCCAGGAGAATTAATCAGCCTCCCTTGGCCTCTCCCAAAATTCCTGCCTCGAGTCATTGGTGATGTTTGCAGTTAAAACCTGCATACAGCCTTCCCTGTCACCACCAGCACATGCACAAATTAGCATGTGGTCCTTTCCCATCTAGTTTGCAAAGCTGCTATGTGTTTCAACTGCACAGCTGAGGGTGGACCAGCAGATGCCCACAGAAACACCCGCTGCTTCAGATAAGCTCTGCGTGATCACATTATAGACCCTTCATCTATTATTCTCTGTTGAGAGTTTCATGTGGTTCCCCAGGTGGATTTTTTGCAGGGAGGAGTAGTGGAATAAACTTGTATAGCTACATCTAAGCTTACGCAGCTCAGTAATACCATGTGATCACTGCTACTTTGATTTATCAAAACACTATTTTTTAAAAAGCTGTGCAGACTTAGTACACTTTCTTTAAAAAAGAAAAAAGCAGTGACCCCAGGGGCTGAATTTGGGATATCGCGCAATTTAAAAAGCCCACAGCTATTAACCGTGTAGCCATTTCAGAAGAAACAAACAAACAATTAATAATAATAATAATAATAATAATAATAATAATAATAATAATATTGAGAATGGTGGCTTTTTTAAAAAGGGGGGTATAAATAGATAACATTTCACAAAAGCAGACCAGAGCCCCAATATCATATATTCCCCAGTAGTTTCTGACAACAGAACTATTCACCATATCTTTGGAGTGAATAATCGGCAAAGAAATTGAAATGCTCAACACACCAGGCTCTGTGTGTGTGTGTGTGCGCGCGCGTGCCCATTGAGTGGGAGAGATTTGGCGGAGCCATCTCTCTGTTTGGCTCTGTCAGCTGAGCTGGCCTCCTACTTGCCCCCAAACGTATCCTTAGACTGCAGTCCTGAACCTTTTTATTTGCAAGTAAGCCTCACTGAATTCAGTAGGACTTACATCTGAGTAGAGTTGTATAGGACTGCACTGTTATTTCTTAGCTGGAAATTGGCTGAAAGAGTTGGGTGAACATTTTTGCTTGCTGCACAGAGCACACAGGTGATTCTTTGGATGCCACTACAAAGGGCAGGGGGATCCCTCTCTATGCTGGAGTGATTTGCAGATAGGAATCTCACTCTTGACCGCTGCTTTCAACCAGTTGATTTACAAGGCTGAAGATGATAATCTACAAATTGACCAGAGAGGGTAGAGCAATTGGGCTGCACATCACATCCTTTGAATGAGCAAAGCCATGTGCCATGCAATCGCTCCCTTTGCCATCAATTGGCCAGCATTTTTCTGGCTTAGAAGAGAAGCAATGAGGCCCTAGTTGGTTAGAATGCATCATATTCATGATGTGTTCCCTAATTGATGGGGATCACATCATGGAGGAGGAAGTAGCAACCAAGGACAACAGTGGCTGTGAAAATGTCAAATAATAATCCCACAAAAGTTAAAAAGAAGGGGGGTTTAGAGGAACTATTCTGCCTTCCTGGAAAGGACAATGTTCCCTCTGAATACATTTGCAGGTAAACATTTGGTGCAATCCTGTTCTTAACCATGTTAACTTAGGAACACAACGAGAACATCTTTAAATTAATTCTGAGGAAGTAACAGAAGACAGGTGAACAGTGGAAATAGCTTGTCGTCACGATGCAGTGTGCATGCTAATTAATTTCCCACTCCTCAGATCATTCATCTTCAAATAAGACAAAAAAGAGCTAACAGTCTGCACTGGGATGAATCATGCTAGGTGGGACAGATGTGGTTACCAGAGGACACCTGTGGTCAAAAGTGACTCATCTCCAGTAAATGGCAACTTTTAAACTTTGTGAGAATATAATTTGTTGTTTAGCAACAAGATGGGTTTCTGTCAATAACCACATCCAGAATCCTCAAAATGATCATAGATCTTCTATGAAAGTGGCTTGATTTATTAAAGTATTTCTATATGCGGGTGGTGCTGTGAGTTAAACCACAGAGCCTAGGGCTTGCTGATCAGAAGGTCGGCAGTTCGAATCCCCACGATGGGGTGAGCTCCTGTTGCTCGGTCCCTGCTCCTGCCCACCTAGCAGTTCGAAAGCACACCAGTGCAAGTAGATAAATAGATACCGCTCCGGCGTGAAGGTAAATGGCGTTTCCGTGCGCTGCTCTGGTTCGCCAGAAGCAGCTTAGTCATGCTGGCCACATGACCCAGAAGTTGTATGTCAGCTCCCTCGGCCAATAAAGCAAGATGAGTGCCGCAACCCCAGAGTCAGCCACGACTGGACCTAATGGTCAGGGGTCCCTTTACCTTTTATATCACTTTTCACAAAATGTATGAAAATTTAAAACAACAAAGCTACATAAGAAATACGGATACATCATATAGCAAACCAAGAATAATTAAAACAAAAATCAGGTGAGGTGGAGATCAAGATATTTGGCCAGGGTAAGTAGGGAAAAAACTGTTTTAGCGGGACTTACTTCTGAGTAAACATGCATAGGATTGTACTGTTACTTGCAACAAGCTCATTCAGATCTTCTTAAAAGTAAGCTGAAGAGGCAATTCATAAAATGCCTTCTGGTACTTATTCTCTCTCCACTCGTGCAAGTCTGCTTACAGGAGCAGTGGAACACGAGCGATCTGGGAACTCATTCATTATGGCAAATGTGACTTCAGGGACGTTTCGCTGTTTCCTTGATCACAGGATTTGCTGCAACTGAGTTCCCAGTTCACACGATACATTGCTCAGGGGAGTAGACCCAGTTGAATGAGAAAGGCAGAGAGAGGAATAAAATGTGTGAGTCAGTTCTGGTCCGTAGATAAAAACAAGGAAGCAAGAACCACAACTGGCCGGTATTTCTGTTTTCCACTCTGCTTGTAATGAGTAACATCATTCCTATGGATCCAAAACTGCTAAAAAGCCTGGGAGATAAAAGAAAAGTATTTTCCTAGAGCTGAGAAAAATTGTAGTGTGGGCATCAGGCAAGTTTCCCTGGGGAGAGCATTCGAAAGGCAATGTACCCTGATAAATAAAGGACACAAAGAATCAAAGGAGGAATGGAAGATTTATGAAGGAATACATGGCACAATAGGACTTTCAAACTCCTTTGTCTATTACCAGACACAAGATGGAGGGAACACCTGGTGAGATTTTTTTTAAAAGAGATTGTGCTAAAAACAGATAAAAGGGTTCTGTTAAATGTTCAATTAATATGCTGAACTTATTGAAATAAAATGAGGTTAGTAATGATAAAATAGTGTTTAAACAGATGAGACACCAACATGAGACGATCCCTTGTTGTTAGGTTGCTTTTTCAAAGAAAAATCACAGAAACATAAGGAGGAAGCATATTGTGAAATCATTCTGACAGTTAAATCATCTGCATGCTTGGGAGAGCTCCCTAAAGCAGTCAGTAGTATTTACTCCCAGGTAAGTGTGTGTAAGGCTGCAGCCTGAGGGTGGCAGTTTGAGGTTGCATAGCACAAATGCAGCTATTATACATTAGACTGCATTTTATTGCACTCTCAAAATACTTCCGTATGGAATACCAAGTTTGAATTTGCTCACTCTGTAAGGTACACACTGATAGTTTATAAATCGACAACAGCCCAGTAGAAGTTTACAACCACAGCCAATCTCAATATTGCACTGTTACAGAGTCCTTTCATGAACTGTGTGCTAAACCACAGTAAATCAATCTATTGTTTTCTACTGGAAAGCTTGAAAGATAGATGCAGGAGTACCTGGTGTCCTGTTTAGGACTACAGTTCCCATCAGCACTAGCCAGCACAGTCAAGGGCTAGGAGTGGTAATCCAACAACATCTGGAGGGCACAATGTTGGCTACTCCTGTCATACAGGAAAAGTTTGTGGCACAAATAAAACATTGATAGGCTCCCCCTCCTCTTCAGAGCTGTTTACTAGAGACTTCAGATGCTGTTTACTGGAGACTTGAGACCCCATGTCAACCTTCTCCATAGCTTTGGAGAGCTCTCATTATGCAAAAAGAAAATTGCCATTCAGAGGGCTTTCTGAATGCGCTTTGTATTGTGATGCTTTTATAATACACAGAGGTACCATTCTTTGTATGCCCATGTACTTTTAATAAGAACACACAGTCTCTCTCCTTTTCTCTCGCCTTTTGTATATGTGGCAGAGACATAAAATACCTGAGTTACCTTTAATTTTCCTCCTGTTTTCACTAAAGCGATGGCTGGCAGCCAATTACCATCATTTAAATACTTAGCTGAATATAATTTTCAGTTTAGAAATATTTAGCCCGCTAGTGTGAGGTTTCTGTCAGGTCAGCTTCTCAGTTACAAATAGTCTTTGGAGTTTCTGCTGATAGTTTCACAGCAGTCTTGAACTGAGCACTGAATGTTCTTGGTTTTGTGGGGTGGTCAAGAGAGAGATAGAGAAGCCCTTCAAGAAGAAGAAGAAACCAGCTGCAGTCAGGGGATATAATAACATAAGAAGAGGGCCCTTTGAGTCCCCATGGTGGTCAAGCAGATGCCACTAGGAAACCAACCAACAGGATTTAAGCATAAGAATATTCTCCCGTTCAGTGGTTTTCAGCAACTGGTATTCAGAAGCATAGCTGCCCCCAACCGTGAAGGCAAAGTGTATCCATCATGGCTAAGAGCCATCAATAGTCTTCTCCTCCATGAATTTGTCTAATCTTATGAAGCTATCTACATTGGTGACCATCACTGCCTCCCGTGCAATCATGTTTCATAGTTTGAAGAATTGCTTTCTTTTATCTGTCCTGAATCTTCCAACACTCAGCTTCATTAGATGTCTACAAGACCAGAGCCATACCACCACTCTAGCAGCTTCTCTTGGCTCAGGACATGGTCTGTTATATTCCATGGTGAGCTACAATGGCAGGCTTTTCACGGCTGCCTGCTTCAAGGATTTTACATTTTCATACTGGTTCTTCACATGAACTTTGAAAACCATACAACTGAATGCTGGTAGAGATTCTGGTACTTGCATCCACCGACCGCACAGAATGGGCACAATCCTCTAGGAAGTTCATCTCCACAAGCCCCATTGAAATGAATGGGAGATGCACAAGAGCATGATGGAGCTGGGCTGAAGAACCTATCATGGAATCAGGCCCATGTTGATACCCAATTGGGAGTGCAATGGAAGTATCAATGGAAACATCTTGGGAGGAGCGTCCCAAAATATACATAAATGCAAACAAAAACCTAGCCAAGTAAGCCACATTGCACATGGTGGTTCCGCACGAGTCCCTGGCAACAATGTGGTTCAGCAGAGGACCAATGTGTACCAGAGCACCTGGACAGCCTGAAATAACTCATATGATTCTCCAAGTTAGAGACACATGGACTTCTGCAGTCCGTTAGACGAGCTCCTTCACACAAAGCATATTGAAACAAGATGGGGGTGCTAAGGAATGTTGAACACTGCATTACAGCTTGGGGGGGGGGGAATACTGTCACATTGCAAATGATCTTCCTGCAATTATTTTTCATGCATCTTACCCAGGCAAATCTCTCACACGAGAAAGAGATAGGATAAACAAATTGTCACACAAACATCTGAAGCACTGTTAAGCAGATTTGGATAATACTAGTATTAGCATCCTGGAGCTGATCTGACATGTTAATTAAAAGGTGCTGTTCCTTGTCTCACATGTGTTCCTGTTGGTAGGTTCTTATCAACAATGACAAGATTTATTAACACATTTGCACACACACGTATTCATATACGCACTTGAAAGTACAAAAAGTTGTACCATCCAGCTTCAACTGGCAAACCTCCTGAATGGTGAAAGTATAACATTCTTCAAGTAATGATGCTATAGAACTTTGACTTATGAACTGGAATTGCTTCTGTGCAAGTTATCACAAACTTTTAACACATCTGAATATGAATGGGAATCACAGTACACATCACTACAACCCACATTTTAGGAAGGGGGATTTGTGTTTTATTATATATTCATATACTCTTAGATACCCATAATCAGTTCATAGTTCAGTAGTCACTGGGGCCACAACTTAACACAATGCAACAATTCTTGTCTTTTGCCACAATGCTGCAGGTTGGAAAAACCCCTGTCGCAAACAAAGATGGGGAAACACACACAGTGCCATTGTAATGAATCTGAACCATCTATCAAAATGAGAAGCAAATACATGTATATTCAAAGTTTTGCTTTTAGAAGATATGCACCAAAACTATTACTTACAGCTGGAGAATATCAGTGGGCATGAATGTTTATCCATTGGGAAGTTGTGTAGCTGCAGCTGACATTCAGCGTTGATAGTAAGCCTGGAGGGAAACCAGGGAGCTATTACTGTCTCCGTATGATGACAAGTTAAAACAAGACAATATCTGGCGGTGTTTCCAATGCTCAATGGTGAAATTCTTTAAAATGCTTATTTAAAGTTGATGTTGGTGTAGGTTTAGTTGTATGTATTTGCTGATCTATGCAGTTTGCAGTAATATAGTTCTGGTTCATGTGTTACCAGTGGGAGCAAAAGAAACTTGGATGGTGGAAGGAACTGGCAGGTAGCATGACCTCAAAGAAAATGTACGGCACATTCTCCTCAGAAAAGTGTGAAAATAGTTTGACACATAGAGAGAACCCAGGCATTGACCAGAGGAGACAATCTTTCCCTTTGGTCCATGCCTTTAGGCCCCATCCTCAGGAGCTGGCTGAAGGAGTTTATATTAGCTTCCAGGACCAGGGTCAGTCCAAGCTGTGACACAACTATTTAAACAAACCAGGGAGCTGGCCAACTCCCACCTTCTATGTTAGAAGCACAATGTCAGCCTGCTAAAGAGGAGCAGTGAACCAGGCACTTTGTGAGAGGTGTTGTGGTGGGGCACCATTCTTTCTCCTTGTGAGAATTGCTTCTGCAGCTGGCAATGGGTGAATTGGGACACAGTTTATTTGTTAATATCTACAGTAAATTGCTGTGCAATTTCACTTCAAATTTTGCAACAGCATTTGAGAGTTTATGAACTCAGTTGAGAAGCTGATAGTACCTTAGAAGCTCACTTGGGGAGAGAACCAGAAAGTGACCTTTTCAAGGAAGTTATGATACATCTCAATTATATAATTTTTCACCCAAATCAAAAAAGGACACATGAGCTTAACAGGAAAAAGTACCTCAGGTATTCCTGAGGTCCCTGACTATGTCCATTTGATTGGTTGGTTGGTTTTGTAGCTTCTAAACGTTATGGCCATTTCTATCACTTGGCACTGAAAGCAGCTTACAAATAATGAAATATAACTTAATATAATGAGAAAATGCTCCAGATTCAAGGAAGTAATCTAAGCAAGATTATTGATACTCTCCTGCAGGGAGATGTGAAGCCAATCTTGGGAAGATCTACAAGAGTGAGGCAGTGGTGTGCAGTGAATTTTTTTGTAGGGGAAAAGTTAGGTCCAGAGGTTCCAGCTTGTGAGGGAGATTGAGGGGCTGGGGAGCTGCTGTCATGTGCGTGAGCATCACGACTCCCTCCTTAAGCCAGGCAGAAGCCTCCCGGGCTTTGGGAAGGAGGCACTAGACTTTAATACTCTAATTTACCAGGAACATTTAGGTAACCTAGTCCCCCTAGTCTGCTGACTACATGTTCCACCAGCCTCCTCCAGTCTGAGGGACACAAAATCCCTTATGAGGAACCTTCTGGGAGCTTCATGCCATGGGCAGGGCCAGACAAAAACAGTGCAATACAATGGATGCATCGTATCTTTGTAGAACAAGGCTCCATTCCAGCCATGCAAAAGCCAGTGGTTTCTGCTCACACATCCCTTCCCATCCTCCACCCAGACACGCAAGAGCTATTATCCTAGTTCAATGACTCATTCCAGCTGGGAGGATTTGGAGGTAGTTGGGTATGGAGGGACTGATACTAGCAGTCGATTAGGGCCAGAGAGAGATGCGGACTGAAGTGGGGTGTGGCCTAGGGAGATTCCTGAGAGCCAGATAGAAAGGCCTGGAAGACTGTAATCAGGCCCCATAACCAAAATCCCCCCCTACCCCTGAGCTAGGATATAATATGTTCGCTATCAACCAAGGAGGGAATAGTGAATTCAGTGGCGTAGCGTGGGTTGTCAGCACCCGGGGCAAGGCAAGTAATTTGCGCCCCCTAACCCGTGGATTTTAGCACTCGAGTGCGAGCGCGCCCTCGGATTTTTCCGGTAACACTTGACTTTATAGAATCATAGAATCGTAGAGTCGGAAGGGACCCAATGGTCATCTAGTCCAACCCCCTGTGGTGATGATGATGATGATGATGATGATACATTTTATTTATACCCCGCCCTCCCCAGCCAGAGCCGGGCTCAGGGCGGCTAACACCGGTAAAATTACAATAGAAACATAATGGGGGGAGGGACCAATTAAAAATACAGGTTAAAATGCAATTTGAAAAGCAGCCTCATTTTAAAAGTAGCCCACAAATCAAAACTGTAAGGGGAGGGAAGACATAAGGGTCCCACTGAGTCCAAACCAAAGGCCAGGTGGAACAGCTCTGTCTTGCAGGCCCTGAGGAAAGATGCAGGACCACGCAGCTGTCCCATGCGGGGATCGAACCTGCAACCTTGACATCCCTATTTCCATAGGGTTCGGGTTTCCGAGTGGCTAGTGAAACCAAGCTGGATGGGGAGGGGAAGCCACAAACATGAGTCTGACCAAACTGCGGGAAGCAGTGGAAGACAGGAGTGCCTGGCGTGCTCTGGTCCAGGGGGTCACGAAGAGTCAGACACGACTAAATGACTAAACAACAACAACAACAACAACAATAATAATAATGTATGAAGTTACATTGAAAGACCTACATTGGCTCCCTGTACGTTTCTGAGCACAATTCAAAGTGTTGGTGTTGACCTTTAAAGCCCTAAACGGCCTCGGCCCAGTAGACCTGAAGGGGCGTCTCCACCCCCATCATTCTGCCCGGACACTGAGGTCCAGCGCCGAGGGCCTTCTGGCGGTTCCCTCCCTGCAAGAAGTGAGGTTACAGGGAAGCAGGCAGAGGGCCTTCTCAGTAGTGGCACCTGCCCTGTGGAACGCCCTCCCACCAGATGTCAAAGAGAAGAACAACTACCAGACTTTTAGAAGACATCCGAAGGCAGCCCTGTTTAGGGAAGCTTTTAATGTTTGACGTATTAATATTTTTTTGGAAGCCGCCCAGAGTGGCTGGGGAAGCCCAGCCAGATGGGCAGGGTATAAATAATTTATTTTTATTTTTATTTGACACCACCCAAGCCAAGGAGATAAGTAACTCTACAACTTCAGAAGTCATCTGAAGGGAAGTTTTTTTAAATGTTTCATGTTTTATTATATTTTTATCCAAGGTGACTGGGGCAGCCCAGTCAGATGGGAAGGGTATAAATAATAAAATTATTATTATTATTATTATGGAATAGGGCGTCTCAATTTTCTTTGATGAAATGTTGCAAGGTATTCCGATTAATGCTTTTTATAGGATATTGGACACGGTGCGAGTTTATGGCTGCCAAGTATTGGCCTGAAAGGAAGCGCAGCCGGCGTCAGGGAACTGCTGGAGGATGGAGCTTGCAAGTGTTAGAATGCAAAACGTGGACAGGTTCAGGCACGCAAGAAGGTGGGGGAAAGGGGAGCCCGGATGGCTCAGTTTAAGAGCACGGCGTTGATAAGGCCAAGGTTGCAGGTTCGATCCCTTGTAGGGGGGCAGCGGCGTATTACTGCATTGCAGCGGGTGGGACTAGATGACCCTCAGCTCCCTTCCAGCTTGACAGATTCTATGAAAGCGCATGGAGCGCAGAAGTTGCATTGCAAGTAGTACGCAGGGAGGGGTGCAAGGGTTGCAGAGAGAGAGCCCTCCGCTGGACAACTGACCCGGCCGGGCTCTGTTTCCCAGGGAAGCAAGAAGTTGCAATCCAAAGTTGCAGAAGCGCCCTGCTCCTTCTTCCAAGGAGGGAAACGCTCCTGCGGAGGCGAGAGGCAGCGAGGAGGCGACGAGGTGAGGCTTTTGTGAGGTAGGGAGAGGAAAGACGGGGGAGGGAACCCAAGGAGGATTTGCACGAGAGGGAATGAAGGGGAAACGCGCCTCCCACACGGAGCACTTTTCCCCGGGAAATGCACGGGGTGGGGTCGTGGCTGATCCGTGCTGCGCGCTCGCATCGTGCGGCCCAAAGTGCTGCAGGATCGCCAATGCAAGACCCCCTTTTAAAACCTCCCCCTCCCCCAGCTCTGGAAAAAAAGGGGGAAGGGGATGGCGTCGGCGTCAGGATGCGGAGGCTGCCCGTGCCCGGCCAGGCGTTGGTGGCGGCGTCAGCGCTGCTGCAGCGGCTGCTCCTCCTGCGAGCAGTGAGTGGAGCACAGCCGCAGCGGCGGCGGGGGGCGCGCGCGCGCCAAGGCGCAAGGCTGGCGGCGGCGGCAGGGAGCCCGGCGGAGGAAGGAACTTGTCCCTTCCCTCTGGACTCGCGCCCCCCGCAGATGTTGCGCCCGGTGCGGCTGGCACCCCTGGCACCCCCCACGCTACGCCACTGAGTGAATTCAATCTAGAATGCGCTATAGAAAGGCCCAAACAGAAGATACTGACTAAATAAAACAAATATACAACAATGAAAACTATAGTTAAAATCAAAACAAAATGAGCAGCATCTATAACAAATAATGCCCCTCCTCCAAGACAATTCCAGCTATGATCCAAATGCCCGGATGAAAAACAACAACAAAAAAAGCATTTAGTCTTTATTTAAATATTTATGCTTTGGAGACAAACCTGATATCACCTGGGAGGAAGTTCTTCTGCATGTGGGGATGCCACCACAGATAAGATACAGACCATTTTTTAAAACAGTATCTAATAATAGTGAATGGGAATTGGGTCTTCAGAAGCTACATGATAGCACCACATGCTAGAGAAGGAAATGAAGGAGCCAGACATGGTTGGACTACAAGGATCATCTACGCTGCATCATAAAGGCATTTCAGCTTCTACCAAGCTATAAGATATGCACAACTTTATTACCCATATCCATATCTGTGTGTGCACATCAATCTGCACATGTATCTCTATGTGCCCAGTAATACCCCCTCTACTGAAGCAACTGGCAAATATTCAAGGTCAGAGGGGGGTTATTGGGTTGTTCTTGTTTCCATGTTTATTATGTATTTTGTGTTTTTATATTGTGTTTTCTTATGTTGTGAACCACCCTGAGACCTGTGGGTATAGGGCGGTAAACCCATTTAACAAATAAAATTAATAATAATGTCAATACCCTACAAATGTTGCCAACTGGTTGGTCAGAGCATTAAAGGCTAACATTTGAGAGTTTGGTTTTGGTTCAGTTTTGGGACTGCAATTTATATGAAGGATAGCAAACCTTGTCATATCTGACCACAAAGATGTTGCTGTGTGCATCAGCACAACCCATTATGTGGGTCATCAGATCAACTTAATGCATTTCTAGAGGAACAGGTTGCCCAAAGAGTTTAACTCATTCCAGATCTAGGTCAAGATCTCGAGGATGATGCCAAATTTAAGCCAAAGTCTGCCTGCCTCCAGACATTATTTTATAAAGCGTGTTCTCCCTTGTGGAGAGCACGTGTTGCGGTGGGGGCTGACGAGACACCTCACTGTTGCTAGGCAAAAGAGTTTGGCCATCTTTTAAGCAGGGGTGGGCTGTTACTGGGGAAATTTATATGTTGCCATTTATTGATTGACAGCCCTATTTGTTAAATACATTGCATGCAGCGACGAACTTCCTCTTTTCGTTGTGTGCTTCGGATCACCCTCCCTCCCTCCCTAATGTTAGGCTGTTTGCTTGACCTTGCTATGCCTGTCATGGGCTTGTCTGCTTTTGGGGCAGGGGCCCACTAGGAATTTTGTCCATTTGGCAGATTGGCTGGTGCCATTTGGTTTTTGCCTACTGTGTAGCAATTCGTCACAACTTGTAAGGTTGCGGTTAGGCATTGGTTTGGGAATTGGTTGGTGGAGGGGTATGGATTTGGATGTGCCTGCCCCTCCAAAATGCTGCTGCAAGGGTTTTCCATTAAAGGAACCCAGGGGCTCACCATGCTTTTCTCCGAAACCCCCTGGCAAGGGGCTAGGGCCCCACGCAAGCCCCTGGGAGCATTCTGGGGAGAGGTGAGGCATGGTTCCCAATCCCGTCTCTCTCCCCAGGTGACTTACCCTTTCTGACTTTGTGGGGGGTGTGAATGTCAGAACTGTCCCTGTGCGGGGTCAGTTAGTCGCTACCAATGCCTAAGCAACCACTCACATTGCTGTAATTTTAATAAAATTGTGGCCAAAATTATGCCAAAAACAAAAATTAAGTGTCATTGTGTTTTTATTTGGGGTGTCTTGGGGACCTCAATGCGCAAAGTTTAAATGATGTGAAAGGGACAAACATTAACTTCCTACCTTAGAGTATACAGGATCTTCCCATCATTCCATATTCTCAGGAGCTGATTAGGTGTAGTAATCCAATGAGCTTCTGCAGTTTTAGAATTCCTGAAGATTGTATCTGGGATCCATATTAACCCAACCATATTGCTGTTCAGGGTGAGACTTCTTTTCATGGTGCTGTTAAAACGAAGACGGCTGTCAGTCCATGTCTGAGCAAAAAAAATATCAATTTGGTATTCCTGCAATGAAAGCAGATTAGAACTAATTATTTACAATTCAAAAGAACAGAACACCAGTTTGTAAATATATTAACATTTCACTTAAAACAATCCTTTATTTCTGCCCCCCCTTCCAGAAATAAAGAGGTAATATACTTGGCTTAACTTGTACCACAGCTTTATCAATAGATAACAATAATCTGCCAAAAAATGCTGAAAGGCTGAGTGCAAACTGGTTTTGTCTGAAAGCAGAAGCTGCCTCACAACCTCTCTCTACTTTCCCAATTGAGGGTGGGCTTGATTCTGCAGTATATAAATTTTGTTAAATACTTAAATAATAGGACTGTGATGGTATTCTGGAGGGGGGAGACTACTATTTGCATTACACATACAAACACCCACTTCCAGTGGCCGCCATATAAGTATTATATCACTGTAACTGTTCCGTTCTCAAGATTGCCTTGTTCCTTAGTATTCCCAAAAGGAACCATGGCAGCTGGTTTGTACCAATAGATCATGTTTTCCATTTATAGTTATAATCAGTGCTTTTTTTCTTTTAAAAAAATGTTTAGGGGTACTTGCATTTTGACTCAGGAAAATCACCATTTTATAGTTCAAATTGGGAAAAATAAATACAATAAATGGACAAAAGTACAAAGATTCACAAAATGTTTAGGGGAGTGCATACCCCTGTGTCCCCCCAGGAAAAAAAGCACTGGTTATAATGCTTTCTGGTGATGCCCCTGCTGTGGGAACCATTATCTGAAAACATGTTAAGATATGTTTTCAAGAGTTCACTCAATGTTCCTGCTGTACAACGTTCATTTGTTGAAGTGGTGCTTTGGGGAGAAGACCAGTTTACTGGATTATTTCTCCTGATTCTAAAACTGCCAAAGCACCTATCTGTGCAGTGTAATCCTCACGACTCCTCTGTTCAAGAAACACTGCCGTGTAGGGCAAAATATTTAAGAAACATTTTAATTTGTGGTCTTGAACATCCCCTCTGCCTTTTTTGCATGCATGCATGCATGCACACAAACACATTATAAAACACAGAACCCCTTGGAAGCAAAATAAAGACTTTAATTCATGAGGGAAAAGATTATGCGAACTTAATAATAATTTCTTTATTTCTAAAAAATACAGTTGGCAATAAAACACATAGAAATGCTCCTTCCCATCACTAATTACCTGGCTGACATTAGAGGTAATAGCAATGTTCTCTCCAACTTCCTCAAATTACAAAAGTTACCATCTGTTGTCATAGTAACTCTCCCCCCCCCCTTTCTATCACAGCAACAGTTTCCTCAGTTGCTATAGAAACATATTACAACAGGTTCCTCTTTACAATACTGCCACTGTTCTTTCTCCATACTGAAGAATCTGGTCCTTGCCACTGATGACTATCTCTGTACATGACACTGGAATCTCCTAAAAGTGTGTCTTGTGCAAATTTATCACACAGTGGATTGCCCAGTTAGCCTGTACCAGTGCTGCAGTTAGTTGGAATCTGTAAAAACACAGATGCATGAGGCTAGTTTCAAAATTAATGCTTGTCTCTAGTAGAGTTTGGATTTGATATCCCGCTTTATCACTACCCTAAGGAGTCTCGAAGCGGCTAACATTCTCCTTTCCCTTCCTCCCCAACAAGAAACACTCTGTGAGGTGAGTGGGGCTGAGAGACTTCAAAGAAGTGTGACTGGCCCAAGGTCACCCAGCAGCTGCATGTGGAGGAGCGGAGACGCGAACCCGGTTCCCCAGATTACGAGACTACCGCTCTTAACCACTACGTCACACTGGCTCTCTAGTATACATTTAATGCCTGTTTTAAGCCCATTTCGCTCCAAATCAATCATGAGACTTGCAACATGGTTTTCTAACTACTGAATCAATATAATTTACATTACAAATACAAGGATATTTTGAACACAACTGTTCAGTAAGACTAGAAGAGCAAACTCAGGTTGCGCAATTAAAGGGCACCTGGTGCTCTTGTGCAACAAACCTGTTTCAGAAAGCAAAGCATGGCAAAACAGAACCATAAGGAAAGTGATGGATAGATAAAGAGGAAAGTATAGTCTCCTTTCAAACAAATTAGAATTGGTCAGTGAATGGGTCAATGCCACAAAACTTCCACGCAAACTTTCTGTGAACAAATCAGGATGAATGCTCAATATTCAGATAATCTAGATTAGGTTCAATAAATAGCTATTACCAACATCATAGGTAAAGGTAAAGGGACCCGACCATTAGGTCCAGTCATGACCGACTCTGGGGTTGTGGTGCTCATCTCACTTTATTGGCCGAGGGAGCCGGCGTACAGCTTCTGGCGAACCAGAGCAGCGCACGGAAACACAGTTTACCTTCCCACCAGAGAGGTACCTATTTATCTACTTAAACTTTGACGTGCTTTCGAACTGCTAGGTTGGCAGGAGCAGGGACCGAGCAATGGGAGCTCACCCCGTCGCGGGGATAAGAACCGCCAACCTTCTGATCGGCAACTCCTAGGCTCTGTGGTTTAACTCACAGCACTACCCGCGTCCCAACCAACATCATAGCTTATCCCAATTAAAATACTCCAAGTGATTGCTGAGAATAAGAGAACCCTGGTGGTTTTAGGAGTGCAATCCTAATCTGCAGACTGATTGGTTAGAAGGTATTTGGATGCGGTGGAAGTGCCTCTCTGCCAAATCCACCACAGAGGATGCTGGTACACCTGTGGAAAGTCAGAAGAAAGCACTGGTGCAGCTTAAAATTGGCTGCCTGCCAGCTCTGAATTCACAATTAAGTAACTTTGTACTAATGGTGCAACTGCTTGAATTGATTCTAACTCTACCCATTATGGCCTCGTGTCTTGCAGCCCTCCAGCTCTAATCAAATACAAACACCAAAGGTAAATGGAAATTTAATCAGCAGTCAGAAATTGTCCAGATTTACCCATTAGTCAAACCTCTTGAGAAAATCAAAAAATCAACTCTAAGAACGTCTTCGTGTTTCAGTTGTATTTTGTAATTAAAGTGTTTTCCTTTTGCCCTCGTAAGGGAAGCAGCATACTTTGGCCCAGTATTTGTGGCTGCAGCATGGAGTCTATTATGGCTGTCAGAGACCATTATTCCCTATTAATGCTTCAAAATGCTCTCTGTTGCTCTGACAGATCTCAGGGGCAACTTTAAATACGAGGCAACACACCTCTTCAAATGACAGTTCCTGGCACTACATGAAAGCTCTCTCAGAACTCTGTTAATTTATTTATTATTATTATTATTTAAGAAACATAATCACTGGTGAGATAATGGGTAACTTTTGAAGATAACTCAAGCATCCACCCATTCTTCATGGCAACAGAAGGTGGTCCCATACCTTAGCAGAAGAAATAATGAGGGTTACCTCTGAGAAATTTAACTGAATTTCCCCTGCCTTCCCTAAGAATATTGCCTGAGGAGAAACTCCCAAAGATGTTCAGAGCATCATTTACCCCCAAGGAGGCTTTCTGACACCTGCCACTCACTTTCCCTTCAAGGTGAGGTTTCACTTTTCCCTTTGTTGAAGGGAAGGGTTAGCACAAGTAAAGCTCAAGACTGAAGGAACGGGGGCGTCTGATCAAGGTGAAGTTTGCCCACTATGCGTTTTACTCTTGTAATTCATTTGAGCAAAAGTGCTCACGTAGCCAAGTAACCCTACTTGGATTTCTGACCCTATCCCCAACTCTGATTTAGGAAACCTCGCTCAGGTTGGTCTAGTTGACAGCACACTGTTAGCCCAGACCTCACACATGCACTCTGTTATTTCTCCTGGAAACTCACCACCAGTTCTGATGGTAGGTTCCTAGTCACCTTTTAAAGATCAGCCAAGAGGGCTTCCCTTCGTAATGCCACCTCTGCACTAACTCTCCACAGCAAGGACTCACAGAAAGGTGTCCCCTCTGGCTGCCTTTCAGCAATGAAATTCCCATCCCTGGGAGACTTGCCAAATGGGATCCATATTTAATGCAATGATTTAACAGCATTTTATCTATGCTTCATATTGAATGTAACTTGTACCAAGCTTCTGAGATTAGGTAATGCAATAAATAGAGAGGTGAAGTTCAGTGGCCCGCTATTAAAATCTTTGCAATTCTAAAACGACTAGATGGTTCTAAAAAGGTTAGACTGCAGCTATGTACACGTGGCATTTAATTCCAGAATCAATGGAGACTGAGTACTTGTTTTTTCTACATAGTCCACACCCAATGAAGATCCATTGCATTAAAATTTTTTTTTTTGTCCCTAACAGCTCATTGGAGATTAATTCTGCATTAGGCTGCAGTGTGTCTATTTAAAAACCAATGAAAATTGATGCAGGTGCAACTACCCAGTGATTTTGCGAGTAGGCATACAGTATCTCAAGATCACAATTAGCACTTCCTTATTCTTTCACCTGGGGTATGTGAAGGGAGGAAAAGGCATGGGTAACCTGATCAAGGGGAGTTTTCAAATGTGTACCAAGTGATCACACCCTTATAGAAGGCAGGATCTAGAAGTCACAGAATCATAGATTTTGACGGGACTCTGAGCATCATCTAGTTCAACCCCCTGCAATGCAGAAATATGCAACTGGATCAAACCTGCAACCATGGCATTATCAGCATCATGCTCTTAACCAACTGAGCTACCGATCAATCTAGACTGAAAGCAGCACGTTGAAGATGAGCGTGAACTCTTTTGGAATGAGAAAAAACTGCATTGTTGTGTGACAAATGGGATAGCGGGGACACAGCCTGAAAATACAACTAACAGGTTGCTTTTGACAATCTCTGCAGGGTGAACAGATTCAAAGGACAACAAGAGTCCTGGGTTTCAAACAGATCCTGAGAAAATGAAGTTTCAGTAAATGGGAAAAACTCATCCCTGCAACTGTTAAGGGAGCAGGGGCCCTGTTCTCTTTTGCATCTGGTGCTCACCCTTGAACTTTGCTAGCTATAGGAATCTGACCTCATGCACCGTACTAGTATCACACTCAGGCGTCTCTGCTTGAGGATATAGATGCCTGTGGAGCAATAATTGGTGTTGGGCCAGTAGGCTGCTCATTGGGCTAATTATTTGGGGAATATTTTTCTCCTATCACATTAATTTTTTTTAAGCCATTTGTCCTCTGATGTCTTTGATTTGAGGATTAGCATGCAGCATCAATGTACAGTCCAAACAGAAACAGCTCCAAATACTGTTAGTGGTGGTAGTGAAGGATTAGAGTGGGAGCTTGGTGCAATCTTCTATCAAGATGATAACATACCACCTTGCAAGCCAAGCAACCGAATTATCAGGATGAAAAACAATCAAATCAAAGCCAGTGATTAAAGCCAAGCACCTGTTGTCCCAAATGAGAACTGGAAATATACTAATACATTGCAAAATCAGCTCTGCATCTTTCAGAGACTTAAATTTAGTGTCTCATCACAGATGGGCAACATCTCCTTACAAAAGCAGTTTGATGAAAGCCATACAAGCAAGTGTTATCTGCATAAGAATCTGATTTTTAAAACGACCAGAAACATTTAAAATTGTGAACAGTAGAGGCTCAAATTCAGCTCAAATCCACTATATCTACAGTCCCATATTCACTTGCTTGAGAGGAAGCCTTGTTAAACTAAATGTAACTTACTCTTGATCAGGCACATATAGGATTGTGTTCAGATGTTCATTTAGCTCACTATCAGCTACAGAACTATTAGTTCACTGTGAGCTGAATATTTGCTTTTTGTACACCCATGTCATTCAAATACATTAATTATCCATTCCACACAAAAAGTCCACAAGGGGTTCTCTAGTTTTTATTATTAATAAGTATCAACAATATTTTTCTCTAACCATACCTAACAACTTTGCCTCCAGTAGCTTCAGCAGCCTTGTCTCCATATTAAAGAATAAAAAATCTTTTTGTCTTTGTTCACATAAGGGTGTCTCCACTGTGGTCATATGTTAAAATAATATTTTGTAGTTATTTAGTTATTGTGTATTCATTAATTCACATCCAGTTCCATATCTTCCAGTCCTATTTCTTGTTGCATTTGCTGTGGTTTTCCATCTTTTTTTTTTAAAAAAACCCATCTCTTCCATTTATGCTCCTTCCACTCTTTTCCCAAGAAAAGCTTGGTAGCTTTTCCCTCTGAATTTAATCCAAATTGTACACAGAGTCCTTTCTCTCTCAACTCTAACTCTGTCCGTGTTGTAGTCCTGTGCTGCCAGTCACAGCAGAGCTCTGTGGAGGGAGAAGCCAGCCAACCACCCAAGTCTCAGGGAGGTACTTGCCTGGAGGCAGAATCCGTATAAAAGGTCCAGTTCTAAGGTCAGGAGTATCTCAGTTCATGTAGTCAGATGATCCAGGAGTCAAGAAAGCCAAGGGTCCAAGGTCACAAGAAGCAAGAAGCAGCAAGGTTTGAGCAGTAATAACAAATGTTGTTTCCAGCAACTGACTTGAGGATGGGAAAGCTAGAGCCAGCTGGTTCTCATCAGGAGCAAGAAGGCTGATCAGCCGCAGGTGGAGTCACTTCGCCTTCTGCTCCAGGCTGCTGCTCAGCAGGTGAAGCCGACTCCTGGCCCATGACAGCCAGCTCAGTATGTATCTTCACCTCTCCATCCATGGCTTCATCCTAGTCCTCCAACATCACAGCTCTGCCATTTGGTTGTTTCATTGCTGTAGACACCTGTGTGAAGGACTTCTCCATTTCATCATCTGCTGCCTCCAGCTCTACCATTTCACTCTCTGTACTGGCAATCCTTTATCAATAATGCTCTCCAAAGCCTCTGTGTCTTCTTTAAATCCACTTTCCATTTTATCCTTCTGTGGTCCATTTTCATTCACCATTTCATCAATCCCATCTCTTTTATTTGTTCCTTGAATAATTGCTGCAAGGTGCCAACAGTCAATGGAGTGTCCAAGGATGTATTTGCCATATTGGGTGTTCTTGGTCTTATTAACAGCTCAACTCCACTTTAAGAACTTCCATCTCCCGTCCCCACCTTAGGGTCTTTACAGCTTTCCTTATTAATCCATGTTCCTTTCCCACAAGGCGAGGTGTCATAAAGATTGCTAGAGAAATGGAGGCCTGCTGCCCATATGTCTTGAGGGCTTATGCATGGTTTGGGGGCACAATTTTATTTCCTCCATTCTAGGTCACTCACTCCCAATCTAAGTTTCTAGGAGCCCAAATTTCTCAATCTCCTGACATAGAAAACGGCTTTTACAGAATCTCAGAGGTTGATCCCTTGTACACTCTATTTTCCTTGAGCAAATTTGACAGGCAAGAATAATGACTTGGCTATCTTTAATAACCATATAATTATCTCTGTCAATGAGCTGTTGACAGAAGGTATTCAGCCTGCCATGTTCCTCCCCTGGAAGTCCCCGCTCTGTGATCTTCAGATGAAGGATGGCATATTAACTAACTAACTAACTAACTAACTAACTAACTAACTAACCTACCTCAGTCACTCACTCACACAGGGAAAAGTGAGGGTTGTGTCTTGGGAAGATGGGGTGTGGCCTAGAAGGAAATGCAGCCCTTAGCTGAAACAAGTTACACCCATCTCTTTAGACAATGGCTGCCAAGAGTTTCTGGCATGACAAATTGCTGGCTATGGCAGACTTTTTCCTCTGCTAAATGGTGCATCTTTTTTCATATGCAGCCTTGCTCTTCCTTGTTGTTTCTCACAGACAATCGTCACAAGCCATCATTTGTATTCGTAAAGACGCTCTTTTGTCTGCTTTAAAATTCATTCTCAGTTGCACTTGCTGTGGCTTCATTGGTAATCCATTTCATGCAGGCTTCATTCTGTACATAAGAAAGCCGGAAACTATTGTTTGATTCACATTACATCTTCTTATTTTCCAGCCGGTTACCCCATCTCACTGACTGAGTGCACTCATCTTGTCTTTGCCCTGTGGATCCTTTTGAGTCCTTCCGGATAGCATTTCAAACCAGTGGTTTTCAAAATTCTCAGAAGCACAATCTATAAAACTCACACCTTCCGGTGCTTTACAGACAACCACCACCACCACCACCACCACCAGGGATCTGTGTGATTGTAGCACCCCCTACAATTTATTTAGAACATTCATTTCTTACTAATCCCCCAGGGAGCTCTGGGGTGGGATTACATGGCCTTACTTTCCTCATTGCATCCTCCTAGAAATCCAGTGGGGTGTTTTTGACAGAGAGAAACTGACTCAGTGTGCTTCATGGCCAAATGGGAATTTGAACTCTGGTCTCCTAGATCGTAGTCCAACATTTTAGTCACTATACCACACTGCCTTCCACTAAGGATCACTGCCTTCTCCTTCTCACCCTGTTACACATTGCTGAAGGCTCCCTCATGCCTGCTGTATGTTGTATTCATTTATTCTGAAATTGGGGCACTATGGAGGCTTCCTATTCTGTGCAAACAGTGACATGTGACAAGGCCTTCTCTGTAGTGGCCCCACCCTGACTCTAGAATTCTCTTCCTCTGGAAGTCTGGGCAGCAGCGACTCCCACTGATGTGTTAAAAACAATTCTATTATCTTTCCTTCTGGAATTAACTTGTAGCCACCAGTGCTTGTTTGGCCTTGGGCTGTTACTCTGCTATGGTTTTATAAATTACATTGTTGGAACATTCATTTACATCTTCTGCTCATTGGATTTTTGTACAACCTGGAAATCTCCCTAGGATCCTGTTGTCATGATGAAGGGTGGAATACTGATTCTGAAAAATAAATAATTCCAGCTTTGGGAGTGTATGGGTCATGAGGGGTCTTGCTGTTGCTTCCTGTGCTATTTGGATATAAAACAACAACAACTGCATGTTAATTGCACTTAATTGTGTAACATCATTATCAAGGTGTTGTTATGATTCCCATCATCCTGGACCAACCTTACTGGCAAGGACTGATGTGAGTTGGTCCAACAACATATGGTGGACCATATGGTACCCATCCTGGACTAGAGGATGCTGCCTTTGAAAAGTCACTTTGCCCAACTTTTTATGCCCAGGTGGACAGGTAATATAGTTTGCACACCACTCCAGAATCAACCATATTCTCCTTTCTATCAGCAATATGACTCCTCTTTACCTTTTAAACCTTCCTGTTTCAGGGGACTATCTGGCAGGAGTTCTAGTAGAAATCTGGCAGTGTACATGCACCTGGTTCTAATCCACATTCGCTCGGTGTGTTTGTTTTAAAAGTAGTAGTACCTCTTCTGCGCTTTTTAAAGGGGTGGGCAAAAACGGGCTGAAAATCTAAATGAAATGGTTTGAGCATTCTGATGTATATCAGTCTCTAAAAAATGAAGTTCAGATCCACAAAGACATCGTGAGATATTAGAACACTGAAAGAAAGGGAAAAGTTGCATTTCTTTATGGTCTAGACTTCTTTTTTTAAAATGTTCTACACAGTAGTAACAGTGTTTATCTCTGGAATTACAAAGAGCCAGGTGCCTGGTTTCAAAGTGCTGTTTAATGATTCTGTTCTGCCGTCCCCTTGATTGTTTCTCCACCTAATATTTGATTGGCTTTATATACAAGTATTCATCTTATGATAACGATTTCTAATCAGTTTGGCTTCAGCATTTCCATTACAGGCAAAAATTGTCTGATTTTATCGCTTCTGTTTATCTGAATTGTGTTGGTTGTTCGGGCCCTTTATCAAGTAGCTGCAGGTTTGAATTGCAAGCTGCAATACTTTTTGTCTTTTGTGGGTGTCGATGTCAGGGTTATCAGATCCACCGGCTAACTGGTACATAAAGCTGGCTCAGCCATTCCACAATCGTCCTTGGTGAGAAAGAATTGTACCATTGCACATTGCGTTATTAAAGTGCACTATTATACTGAACTCCTTGCCACTAGGCTGAGGCCATCAAAGGAATGTGTGGGAGGGAAATTACAGCTACTTGCGTCTGCATTTCGAGAGCAGCGATGATAGATTGAATTACTTGACATATTCTTTCGGAATTAGCACTCAGGATTTAAAAGTGCAGCCATATATCCACCAGAGATCTGAGTTAATGGTGTGTGCCCAGTCTTAACTTTGCCATTTTCTTACTTGATTGTTTATTCATGCACCCTTCACGTTCTATTTATGTAGCTATTTGTCTGTAATAAGAAACAAATTTGGAGAATGAGGATACTTAGTTACAGTGCTCATTTACTTTCTGCAGCGAAGATTTGAAATATGGGTATCTACATTAGGAGTCTGATAGCACACTTCAAACGACAATTGCTATATTCTGCACTGGGGTGGGGTGGAGACCATGGCATTGTATGCCATTGGCTGGCAGCGGCAAGACCTGATGGAGCAGTACAGCCAGAGTTTGTGCCAGCCAAAACAGAAGATGGACAGAGAAAATGTTTTGTGGTGGCAGCAGGTCCTGTGCCACCCAGGCTGTTATGTACTGAGTTGAATAGGATCCAAAAAGCAGCAGTCTGATTGGTCCTAGAACAATAGGATTCAGAATGCAGCAGTCTGATTGGTCCTAGAACAATAGGATTCAGAATGCAGCAGTCTGATTGGTCCACAGGAGCCACCCAATCCAGCTCCAAGTGGAAGGGAATCTGCAACCTGATTGGTCTACAAGAGAATCTCGGAATTAGCCAATCATGTGGGGCCCATTGTGTAAATAATGTATGTAAGGCAGACATTCTGGGGGAACTTCCATTCCTCCTCACCACTTTGAGCTGAATAAAGAGCATGAAATCCACTCTCGACTCCGAGTATATTTCACAGGCCCTGCCCCCAACCATTTCATAACTTTTGTGGTCACTGCCACCAGCAGTAGATTCTACCATTCCACCATTTGATGGGCACATTGGGGTGTTTCCTCCTAGTGACACCTCTCCAATGAAAGCAGAACTCTTATGCTTGCAGAATTAGGCAGGGCTGGGTGGAAGGACATTTCTGACCCATTCAAACCCACTCCACCACAACAGGTTGGTTTTTTTTTTGGGGGGGGTGGATGGCTCAACCCACCCTGAAAATGAAGACAGAGATTCCAGAGGCACCCAAAGACTTTTTTGGGGGGGTGTTGTTTCAGTTCACTAATTTAAGCAACTGAAACCTGGTCATGACAGCTACCCCATGCAAATAACCATTTGTGCTTGATGGTTGACACATTTCCCCAAATGAGTCTATGCAATAGTTTTATGAGAACTGTTCACAATCTGAAGGTTTAGTACCTTCATCTGGTTTAAGCTTTACGGTTGCTTGAAAACTAATAAACATCCTGAAAGTGTTTGCTGGAGTGCAATTCACCAAGATCATCTCCCATGTGAATCCTATTTCAGTAATTGAATTGGCACAGATGCTCTCTTCCATTATGGTTCTTCCATCGACATCTCTTAAAACTTCAAAGCAATGCACTGCATCACCCAATAGTCAGGAACACTGGTCTCTTTAACATATACCGATGCTTATTGTCACACAGTTGTTGTTAGTACGTCATTTCCTCTACTACCTATAGGCCAACTGCATGTTACAAATAAGACAAGACAGAGGTGCTCTTGGTCAGTCAGAAGGCAGAAAAGGGAATTGGGATTCTGCCTGTGATGGATGGGGTAACACTGCTGCTGAGGACACAAGTTCACAGTTTGGGTGTGCTCCTGCGCTCAGCCCTGAGCACAGATGCCTGAGCACGGCCAGGTGTGCATTTGCACTGTTAAAGCTAGTGCACCAGCTAGTGCCCGTTCCTTGAGATGTCTGATTTGGCCACAGTGACACATACCTTAGTTACATCCTGTTTGGATCACTGTAACAGCATCTTAAAAAGTAGAGACATCAACTTTGCCAACAAAGGTCCATATAGTAAAAGCTATGGTTTTCCCAGTAGTGATGTATGGAAGTGAAAGCTGGACCATAAAGAAGGCTGATTGCCGAAGAATTGATGCTTTTGAATTATGGTGCTGGAGGAGACTCTTGAGAGTCCCATGGACTGAAAGATCAAACCTATCCATTCTTAAGGAAATCAGCCCTGAGTGTTCACTGCAAGGACAGATCCTGAAGGTGAGGCTCCAATACTTTGGCCACCTCATGAGAAGAGAAGACTCCCTGGAAAAGACCCTGATGTTGGGAAAGATGGAGGGCACAAGGAGAAGGGGACGACAGAGGACGAGATGGTTGGACAGTGTTCTCAAAGCTACCAGCTTGAGTTTGACCAAACTGCGGGAGGCAGTGGAAGACGGAAGTGCCTGGCGTGCTCTGGTCCATGGGGTCACGAAGAGTCGGACATGACTAAACGACTAAACAACAACAACAAACATGCTTTACATGGGTCTGGCTTTGAAAAGAGCTCAAAATCTTCAGCTGGCTCAGAGAGTTGCAGCCAGATTGTTGACTGGGGCTGGTTTTAGGGAGCATACAACTCCCTTGTTGTAACAATTCCACTTGGCCATCAGTCTGCTTCTGGGCATAATTCAAAGTGCTGGTAATAATAATAATAATAATAATAATAATAATAATAATAATAATAATAATTTATTATTTATACCCTGCCCATCTGGCTGGGCTTCCCCAGCCACTCTGGGCGGCTTCCAAAAGAATATTAAAATACTATAATACATCAAACATTAAAAGCTTCCCGAAACAGGGCTGCCTTCAGATGTCTTCTAAAAGCCTGGTAGACGTTGTTCTCTTTGACATCTGGTGGGAGGGTGTTCCACAGGGAAGGCGCCACTACCGAGAAGGCCCTCTGCCTGGTTCCCTGTAACTTGGCTTCTCGCAGTGAAGGAACTGCCAGAAGGCCCTCGGTGCTGGACCTCAGTGTCCGGGTAGAATGATTGGGGGGGGGGGAGATGCTCCTTCAGATATACTGGACCAAGGCCGTTTAGGGCATTAAAGGTCAGCACCAACACTTTGAATTGTGCTCGGAAACGTACTGGGAGCCAATGTAGGTCTTTCAAGACCGGTGTTATGTGGTCTCTGCGGCCGCTCCCAGTCACCAGTCTAGCTGCCGCATTCTGGATTAGTTGTAGTTTCCGGGTCACCTTCAAAGGTAGCCCCACGTAGAGCGCATTGCAGTAATCCAAGCGGGAGATAACCAGAGCATGCACCACTCTGGCGAGGCAGTCCGCAGGCAGATAGGGTCTCAGCCTGCGTACCAGATGGAGCTGGTAAACAGCTGCCCTGGATACAGATTTGACCTGTGCCTCCATGGACAGCTGTGAGTCCAAAATGACTCCCAGGCTGCGCACCTGGTCCTTCAGGGGCACAGTTACCCCATTCAGGACCAGGGAATCCTCCACACCTGCCCGCCTCCTGTCCCCCCAAAACAGTACTTCTGTCTTGTCAGGATTCAACCTCAATCTGTTAGCCGCCATCCAACTTATAAAGTCCTCTGCGGGTTAGGTTCAAGTTATGTGAAATACTGTATTTCCTCCGACAAGCTCGTCCAGGTTCTGAGACTTTGTCTTGGCATCAACAATATTCCCTGCTTCTTCTTTTTCTGGCTGTGTGGCTGCTGTCAGCCCACTGCCAAAAAGGACTTCTGAAGAAAGACTAGTTTTGAATCTAAATAGATTCCTTTTAGCCATATTGGAATTGTAAACATATGGACACTGTGGTGTAGAATATTGTTATATTTTAATATTCTAATAGGAAAACAATCAATATATGGAAAAAATGACATGCAAATGAATTGGAACAGCAGCAAAGATTGCTCATTTGGAGGTCCAGATGAAGTAACATTTTAAACAAAACAGTGCCCAGAATTTAGTTCCTTGATGAAATGCAAAATGTGTGACACTTTATAAGTAAGATTATGGTTCTGTGAAATTATTATTTTTACCATTAATTTTATTGTCAGCATTACTTTCCGGCTGAAATGGTTTGTTGGAGCATCAGCAAACACAGCACTTATTCTATCTAGATTTCCAGCAAAGGCAACCATGCAACTGCTGGGAAGATCATTAAAAATATAAAATAATTAACGTGCAAATGCTTTATGTTATTCACAAATGCATATGTATCAGTGATAAAATACTGTATTGCTTATTTCAACAGAAAAGTGAGTCCTGTGTGATTTCACACTTGACTGTTATTTTAAAGTGGGTATTTGTTAGGGATGTGCATCTATTCTGTGTGTACAGAGATGATGGGAATTGTAGTCTCAAAACATCTGGAGGGCCAAGTTTGAGGAAGCCTGGGTTAGCCAGATTGTTTTGTATGCTGTTGGGGGATTCTTGTTGTTGTCTTGTTGGGCTGTGTATGTAGTTAACAAGGTATGTTGAGGCAGATCGAGGTATCCCTAACCTTCTGAGAAGCTCTGTTCCCTCACTTTTTCTTAAAATGTTGAGTGTATGGTTGGTTTTAATACCTTTTGGGTTTTTGAGAAACAAAACCTAGATGACTGGGGCAACACCCAGAGCTTGAGATGGGAGGAGTGAAGACGAGAGGGGAGGGAGTAGAGAATCTTTCATTTTACAGGCAGGTCTAACTTTTAATCGTAGTAAAAAAAACAACAACATTCAAGTGTGCACCAATCACATGGATTTGGCGGGGAAAGAATAAGCAGAGTTGTTTTTCACATGGCTTGTCATTGTCCTCTGAGTTTTGGCTGTGAGTTCAAGACATAAATAGTAGAGATAGACTGTTAGGAAAAAGGACAGTTGAGAAAGAGGCAGGCCACCCTAACAAACAACTAAAAGCTACATTGTTCTCTCTTTTCTCTTTTTGCAAATTCAATCTACTTATGTAAATAAGGGGGGGAAGTTATAGCCATTTTAAAACTCCCCATTATACTCAATGGGAAAGCTTCAGGTTTAACCGATCACATTTGGAATTGAATAACAAAACAAATCGGAACAAGGCAGAGTGGATCCTAAACGGAATGGGCTGCTTCCAAGCATTCCAGATGCTGGCACAAGGCAAATACTGTTGTCATTACACATCCATAGTATTTGTGATGCATTTCTGATGGATGGCCAAATGGGTGGGCTCTGAGTTCTTACTTAGCAGCCCTTCGGTACTCCAATCCTGAGGAAGGCATGGCCATAACTACCCTAAGAAATGGCAGGATATGAGGCTGGAGGAAGGGCAGGCTATGAGAATCTTGAATAAACAAGCAAACAAAACAAATTAAAAAGGCAGAAAACAGTACAACAAAGGTCTGATAAATGCTGTGAGCTGAGTACTCTGTGAAGAACTGCTTGCTCATCTGAAATTTCCGGAGGCTCAGCATGATGGATCTCCTGGTATCCAATCAGTTTTATTGTTTGCTTTACCAATGCTAATTTGAAGCCATGGCATTTTCTCAACCCCTAAGCCAGATGCAAGAACTCTTCATTAAAGTTGCCTGACATCCACATTTGCAAAGAAAACACGTCTCAATGAAGTTGTTTAGGCATATTATAGGCTGTACATTTTATATAAAATTGAAATAGGGTAGATTCACATAGAACTTAAATTGCAGCATGAGGTGAAATGTTACATGAAATTATTTATCAGTGTTCAGGGTACTTATTTCTATATGAGCTGCATGGGTTAAACCTGCAATATGAGCACAGACAATTTGCACTATAATGCACATATTATGGCATATTATAGCTGCTACTAAGATCTATTAGTAGCAGCTACAGAAAGCCATGCATTGATTAATAAATCAAGTCTTCATAGAATATTTGCCCCTTTGTAAGAGTGCATCTTATTTATTATTAGTGACAATAATAATGTAGCAATAATTTTGTCCTTCCCTCCTCAAGAGTATAACCTATTTTACCCAAAGGTAGAAGCTACAGCTGAACTCCATTTCTGTGCCGTACTCTCAAGCTATTTATAGCTACAACAAGGAATCTATGAGCTTTCTGTCTCTATAGAAACTATTGAAAACAGAGTCTCTTTATTCTCTTTCTTCAATTGAAGCAACCAAGATTGCTTTGATTTCCTTGTTTTTGTGATACTCTGTAGAAGTGGATAAGTTGGGGAGATAGGTGACTTCTCTCCTTGGGGGTTGGGGGTTAGAACCTTGATAAAATTTAGCATATACTGGATTATTGTATAATCCCCTTTTTATGAAGATTACCCGCTCTGGGACCCCACAGCTAATTCTCCCCTGGTTTCCTCGCTGGCCTAAATAGGACTAATTTAACCAGCTAGCCCTGGTGATCCTATAATGTATATTGGATGGATTTCCCCCCTAAATTGATGTTTGAATTCTGAATTTTTTCTTATTCACATTTTATACTGTATTTTATGCTGTTTTTTGTTGCATCCATTACCGTATTTTTTGCTTTATAAGACTCACTTTTTCCCTCCTAAAAAGTAAGGGGAAATGTGTGTGTGTCTTATGGAGCGAATGCAGGCTGAGCAGCTATCCCAGAAGCCAGAACAGCAAGAGGGATTGCTGCTTTCACTGCATTGCTGTTCTGGCTTCTGAGATTCAGAATATTTTTTTCCTTGTTTTCCTCCTCCAAAAACTAGGTGCGTGTTGTGGTCTGGTGCGTCTTATAGAGTGAAAAATACGGTAAGTGTTTTTAATTTGTCATTAGCCACCCTGAGCCCGGTTTTCTGAACCAGGAAGGGCAGGGTATAAATAAAAGTTGTATTATTATTATTATTATTATTATTATTATTATTAGAGTGACTGCCAGGGAGGGGTGGTAGCACATAACTGGCCTCCCAGCAGCAGTTTCACTGCTGCTTGCTGAAGGTTAAGGGTGTTGTTGAAGTGATGGGGAGGTTAGCATTGTATGGGCACCCTTGTGAGAGCACTGGATTGGTTTCATGTCCAACATCCCCAACGCCTCTCCCTTCCTACTCTTCCTTCTGGTAAGTGGAAGCAACAGTCCTGCCAGGAGTCCAGGTACATGTTGTTCTCCCTCCCGGCAAGCGATTCCTAGTTCAACCTCCATGAAGCACTGCCTTTGATCCAACAATGTAGTTGTGTGAGCAGAATTGCACTCACTCATACAAGTGACTCTCCCTTCCTGCTGCAGTCCTCCACAGTATCAATCACACTGCTCTGGAAGATTTGCAGCCCTCAGGAGTGGATTATCAATAAGTAAATAGTCCATCTTCACTGAAGATGAATTTGGAAGAAAACTTGGGATATGCCTGCCAAAAGACTATCAGGACCAAACTGGGCCCAATGTCAGCTGTGAATTGCTGTGATGATGGATCCCAAGCTAGCCCCTAACCCACCTTCAGAATACCCTTTTTTGGGGTCTTTCCTTTGGGCTCCACGTTGGAATCTCACCACTGTTCTTCCCACCCACTCATACCTTCAGTGGCTGGTGAGAGGCCAGCTCAACCTTGAATAAGGGGGCTTGGGATTAGTGTTCCTCTCTGAAAAATGGTAAAAAGGCGGCTTGTTGGTGTTATACAGCCACTGTAGTGTACAGCATATGAAATTTCATTTGTAATACCTATCTGAAAACCATCTAAACACATTTTGTCTCCAAAGCATTAGAAAAGTTCCATATAGACAGGGAAATGTTGGTGGGAGAAATTGCATTCAACATTTCAGCATGCTTAGTGAGTGCTCTGTGTGAATCAGAGCCATTAATAAAGTTTATATAGCATTATCCCTGAAGGATTTAGCTAGCAATACTCGTCCAGAAAAATAAAAATGAGACAAGAAAACAGAATTATCAATCACATACTTTGGCTCCAAAATCCAACTCTTTTCAGAATACACAACTATATTATGAGAATCTTCACTTGATATGCAGGGGAAATCTGAACCATACTAGACTCTTTCCTGAATGGCATAACCAGACACTGACTGTAATAATGCATAATTGTTCCTCAGAACAACTTATTGAATGAATGGGACTGATTGGGAGCCAGCTCTATTTCAGTAACTGAAACAATGGAACTGACTTCATAATCAACACACACTCTTTTCTTTCCATTTTTAAATGCTTTTCGGAGGCAGGAATTCCAAAAAAGACACTTGGGTGGTGCTCTGCCATCATGTCTAAAAGATTAAGTCAGATTGGCGAGCCTAGAGTTGGGTGGGAAATTTCGTCCCTCCTATATACTGTGATGTTATCAAGTAAATTTCACATTCAGCTCATTTAGTGTCACAGACAGATTGAATCAAGTTGACTTTCACCTGCTATGCCAAAACACTTATCCCTCATGTCCTCATGCCAGTGTGGTGTAGTGGTTAGGAGCGGCAGTCTCGTAATCTGGGGAACCGGGTTCGATTCCCTGCTCCTCCACATGCAGCTGCTGGGTGACCTTGGGCTAGTCACACTTCCCTGAAGTCTCTCATCCCCACTCACCTCACAGAGTGTTTGTTGTGGGGGAGGAAGGGAAAGGAGAATGTTAGCCACTTTGAGACTCCTTCGGGTAGTGATAAAGCAGGATATCAAATCCAAACTCTTCTTCTTCTTCGTCTCACTTTCACAAGCATTTCATAAGGCAGTAGCTCAGCAGCACAGTAGCTCAGATGCCACCAGCTTGGTGCTTTGAACTATAAGCTCCATCATTTGTGTGTCACAACTTTCCCTTTCCTAAGAACTCCAAAAAGAAGAAAGCCCAGATCTTTGGGGAAAGTACTCTTTGGAAAAGCTGAGGTTTGTTGTTTGGGGCACTAAATCACCAAGGCAACAAGCCCAGAGAAACATCCTTTACAAATCCCGTCTTGCTTATCAATGTTTACATTTACACCAAATTGCACCATTTAGTACAGGAAATAATTGAAATGTGGGAGGGTTTTTTTTAAAAAAGAAATACATTTCTTTAGATTTGATCACAGTTTTTTTTAAAAAAAATAGATTGCAGAAATAAGTTACGACATCAAGGGAGCCAGAATAATTGGTGTGCAATTATGTTTCATATTAGTCAAGGTTGTAAAGGGTAGTGGAGAAACAGGAATAAATAATGGGCTTCTGAGTCATATGGGCTTTTTGAATTCATATCTTTATCTTGTAGACGAAAATGTACATATTGGTATAGGACAGAATGTCCGATTTTGAAAGTTAGATGGCAGATGGTTCTTACACACGTCTCTGCAGACCTATTCCAAAAAGCACCTAAGGATCACAGCATGCATTTTACAATTACTTGCCTCAGGCATTAAAAAAGATAGATAGATATTTGCATATATAATATATGGCAAGGAGTACTCAGAAACCAAATAAAATTTTTAATGCTCGAATCTACGTAAGAGCAAAACAGCCCCCAAAAATTAAAAGGTTAGAAAACTAGCCCATTTCTCATAGCCAATTTGATGTTGTTTCAGTAACTATGGATGGGCAAATCTTCATTTTCTCTCATTTTCCCTAGGTTCTTCACTTTTATATATCGATTTGTGATAAAAACCTAATTTAAGTCTTTATGAAAAATCATCCGCATGCTTGTGTGAATTTCTCCTAATACATATATACATTTTGGCCTAATTTGCACATTTTCAATGCAATTTCCCCTAATATAATGCACTGTATTGTCACCAGTGTGTGAATTTTTGTGCATACTTTGTTCCAGCATACATGCATTTCAGTACATATTATTTAGCTGGAGAGCTTTGCTACAAAATTTGAAGACGTGGGGATTTTGAAGGGTGGCTGTGTTTCAGTTCTCGTATAGTTTCTGAAAGTGAGAATTAGGTAGGTTCAGCTTTAAATGGAAACTAAATCTAATCTCCCCTGCACCATCCCTAATGGCAATTTTTATGTCTGCTCCTTGAATAAAGGTTGCTAAGATTTTGCTAAAACCTCATGAATGACCAGGGTCGGAAATAAAGAGCCTAATTCTCTCTAGAAGTATTTGTAGTCTGAGTTTATCCTGCCCACTGGCATTTACAGCATGTAATATCCCATAATTTCCATTTCCACAGTGCTAATGATGGAAGTTGAGTCATTCCCCATTCCTCTGCCCATATAACATGTACTGTTATTATTTTTAAAACATTTTTACTGATTTTTCCATGTATACTTCTTCTAACAATATCTCGTTAACAATTTTTCATATTTCCACCCTCCTCCTCTGGACTTCCCTCATACTCTCATTTTGTTTTATTTCCATATTGTTCACCCTGCGTATTGTTCCCCCCAAATTTTCTCAATACATATTGTCTTATTTTTTGTTGTATACAGTTGTGATTGTTTACTCAAACCCTGCCAATGAGTCCATTTCTTTATGTTGCCTCCATATATGTTGTAAATGGTCCCATTCTCTTTTAAACTCCTTGTTGTCCTTTTCATGTAGTTTATCTGTTAGTTTTGCCAGTTCTGCATATTCCAAAAGTTTCGCTTGTACTGTTATTAACATATGGGCCTGGAACGTCCTGCAAAGCAAACCACGTGTTTGACCCTAGATTTATACAGTGGTACCTCGGGTTAAGTACTTAATTTATTCTGGAGGTCCGTTCTTAACCTGAAACTGTTCTTAACCTGAAGCACCACTTTAGCTAATGGGGCCTCCTGCTGCCGCCGCGCCATCGGAGCACAATTTCTGTTCTCATCCTGAAGCAAAGTTCTTAACCCAAGGTACTATTTCTGGGTTAGCAGAGTCTGTAACCTGAAGCATATGTAACCTAAAGAGTATGTAACCTGAGGTACCACTGTAGAAGCAGGGCAAGAAGCAGGAACAAATTAACAGATTTTTTTTTTTAAAAAAAAATAAATTAAAAATTTGGAGAACTATCCCTGACATTATATATCTATAATAGGCATGGATTTCTGAGACACTTGACTGTAACTGAAGGACAAGTTGATGTTTGAACTTGGCAGAAAAGTATTGTCATTTAACAGTAAAACGAGTATGCCCCTATGGACTTTATTTTTTAGATTTAGGAACAAAAGGGATATACAGTATAGGGAAAGAGGAAATTCTTTTTAAAAATGGGCTCTCCTCTTTGCTGCACATGATTTTACATACCAGGTCATAATGAGAAGCATTGGCCTACCTCTCACAATGTAACATACATCCCTTCTCGTATGCGATGCAATTTTCAAGGCAATTACCTACTTCCAGCTTCCAGCCTGCCCTCAGAAAGATATTCCCACTTAAGGATAACCGACTTTTATAGATAATTGGCAGTGCTCTTCGTGGATTCATTGCTGAGACTAAAGTAAAGATAGCAGTCTTTATTACAAATGGGTCGACATCAATGGGTTCAGTGGAAGCACTCCTTGAAAATGGAAGATTGGGGGGTGGGGGAGTGGGACTCAACAAAAAAGAACCCGAAAGAAAATGGGTATGGAAAATGAACTGGATAGAAAAAGGAAAAACTCATTTGGTGCCAGGCTGTGTGTGATTGTATATCAGGAGTGGTGAAGCCCCAGTTCAGGAGCCTGAGTTCTCTTCCCCCCACCCACCCCACAAGGCAATTTTTCTGAGCCTCCAAGACCATACTAATTTGGGTGGCAGCCCCCTCACGCCCCCTAAGGATGTTCTAGGCATTTCCCCTAACCCTCTGGAGAAGTTTTGAGAAGGCCATTGGCTGAACATGGGGGAAGGAGAGAGGAGAAAGTCCCATTACACAAGCAGAATTTATTGTACTGATGCTTGCATTCTTTGAATGCTGCCCAGCGCTGGGGTCAACAGAGCCCAGTGCTCTGATGGGGATGAAACTTAATCCCTCCCAGAAATGATATAACATTGGTATCTAACACTGAGTAAAATTGCGAAAATGTATAGAACTAGTTCAAATCTGTATTGGAAATGTAAAGGGAAAGAGGGTACCTTCTACCATATAAAGGTAAAGGTACCCCTGCCCGTACGGGCCAGTCTTGCCAGACTCTAGGGTTGTACGCTCATCTCACTCTATAGGCCGGGAGCCAGCGCTGTCCGCAGACACTTCCGGGTCACGTGGCCAGCGTGACAAGCTGCATCTGTGAGCCAGCACAGCACACGGAACGCCGTTTACCTTCCCGCTGGTAAGCGGTCCCTATTTATCTACTTGCACCCGGAGGTGCTTTCGAACTGCTAGGTTGGCAGGCGCTGGGACCGAATGCCGGGAGCGCACCCCGCCGCGGGGATTTGAACCGCCGACCATGTGATTGGGAAGTCCTAGGTGCTGAGGTTTTACCCACAGCGCCACCCGCGTCCCCACCTTCTACCATATGCAGAGTGGTAAAAGACAGCATCTTAAAAAGCAGAGACATCACTTTGCCAACAAAGGTCCGTATAGTTAAAGCTATGGTTTTCCCAGTAGTGATGTATGGATGTGAGAGCTGGACCATAAAGAAGCCTGATCGCCGAAGAATTGATGCTTTTGAATTATGGTGCTGGAGGAGACTCTTGAGAGTCCCATGGACTGCAAGAAGATCAAACCTCTCCATTCTGAAGAAAATCAGCCCTGAGTGCTCACTGGAAGGACAGATCCTGAAGCTGAGACTCCAATACTTTGGCCACCTCATGAGAAGAGAAGACTCCCTGGAAAAGACCCTGATGTTGGGAAAGATGGAGGGCACAAGGAGAAGGGGACAGCAGAGGATGAGATGGTTGGACAGTGTTCTCAAAGCTACCAGCATGAGTTTGACTAAACTGCAGGACGCAGTGGAAGACAGGAGTGCCTGGCGTGCTCTGGTCCATGGGGTCACGAAGAGTTGGACACGACTAAACGACTAAACAACAACACAAAAGGTTTCTGGGAAATGATATATAATGAGTTAAAGAAAATGTTTAAGAAAACTTTTGTTTAAAAAACAGAAGATTTTCTGTTCGGTATAATAGGTGAAGAGATACCAAAAGAAGACAAAAGACTTTTCATGTACGCAATGATGGCAGCGAGAATCCTTCTAGCCCAGAGATGGATGGAGGGAGAAGTGCCGACCAGAGAAGAATGGCAGACTAAGTTAATGGAGTATGCAGAGATGGCGAGACTGATGGGAAATATCAGAAACCAGGAAGATCAAGTATTTTTAAAAGACTGGAATAAATTGTTAATATCCTTAAAAGACTACTGTAAATAATTAAAATCATTGGCAGGGATACAATGCCACTTGTAATGTGAAATAGCCCTGCATTGCAGGGGGTTGGATTGGATGACCCTCCTGGTCGCTTCCAACTCTACAATTTTATGACTCCATAACTTAATTGAACTGGTACAATGCAGATGGGAAAATAAAAGATAATCAATTGCATATTTCTTGCAGACTGAAAGCAATAACGACCAATCATATTCGCTAGATTGATTTCCGTTTCAGACATGGGACGAATAAGTGGAGACCTAGTCCATTCTCCTTTCTGCTATTGTCAGAATTCTACCCTAAAACTGATTGGAACACTTGATTTCAAAATGTGTATGGATAGTCATTTGCAAATATTCTTAGTTTTACAATTTGAACACAAAGTCTGGACCTTTTAGGATTCCTGTTTAGTGCAAAATTCAAACACATGCGTTTTTCCTGTGTGTGCATCCTAGATGATATTACGCCTCAATAACATTGCATACAACCTAGCATACAACGATCTCATTCTGTTTAAAATCTCGCTGCAAAATAACAAAGGGAATGGAAGTGGGAGCTATATTCCTGCTGACTTTTAATGGCATCGTCTGGCAGGTTTGCAAATGACAGAACAGCATGAAGGCACCTGATTTCCATTGAAAACTGGCTCTTTCCAATCTGAAAGAAGCAGAGTGCTGGCCAAGTGCAAGTTAGAGTCCCTCATTAAAGTACCAACCCAGAACCAAGTGCTCAGCCAATGCTGCAACTTGATGTGTTTGCGTTACACTTAGATATTCAGCTTTGAGGTGGAGTACTTTTTATTCTTTGAACCAAAGTAATATTTAATAGGCAGAGAAGTGGCCACCATCGGCTGCTAGATTCGAAACCATTTTTATCATTTGCAAGACTAGCTACATCTTTGCTAGCTAGGGCCCACTGTGCATGCAATAATGTCAATGAATAATATATTGCACATGAATCCCTTGGGGTGGGGATGACGGGGAGACAAAATAAATAAAGAGACATATTTCATAATGATAAAAGCTTTTAAAAGGGGGGGGGGTTGTGAACTTGCACAGAAAGCAACACGTTGGAAATGCCAAGGAGCCCATTTAGAATGGGAGCGTGTGCTCGTCACCTCTCTCTCTCTCGCCATATAATACGGCTTCCTGCAGAACCTTATTAAGCAAATCAGTATGAATCTTGAAATGACTTTGTGAGTGAAAGGGCAAATAAAAGCAGTTGGAGGAGAACATCCTCAATAAGCTGTCTCAATTAGCCCAAGAAAGGCCCTGGGGCTCGGAGGACACTATTCTCTAGTTTGAATATATGTATTTTTATTGAATTTATGATTACTAGGAAATAAAGAGTAATAAGGCAAAGAGGTTACAGGATTGGTAAAAATATTACGCTGTGATAGAGTTAAATATACATACATGTATCCTAAGGAGACATCACTGTGGTTTTCCCAGTAGTTATGTATGGAAGTGAGAGCTGGACCATAAAGAAGGCTGATCACCAAAGAATTGATGCTTTTGAATTATGGTGCTGGAGGAGACTCTTGAGAGTCCCATGGACTGCAAGAAGATCAAACCTCTCCATTCTTAAGGAAATCAGCCCTGAGTGCTCACTGGAAGGACAGATCCTGAAGCTGAGGCTCTAATACTTTGGCCACCTCATGAGAAGAGAAGACTCTCTGGAAAAGACCCTGATGTTGGGAAAGATGGAGGGCACAAGGAGAAGGGGACGACAGAGGACGAGATGGTTGGACAGTGTTCTTGAAGCTACGAACATGAGTTTGACCAAACTACGGGAGGCAGTGGAAGACCGAAGGGCCTGGTGTGCTCTGGTCCATGGGGTCACGAAGAGTCGGACATGACTAAACGACTAAACAACAACAAGAATCCTAAGGAGAGATATCATATGCTACTTTGCCATTCCAAAATTCCATAAATATGACCCATCTTCCAATAAATTCGTTATGATAATTGATATATGTTGCTTTCCTATTATATGTTTGTTTTATCAGCAAAACAGTCTTCCAGGTTTCTTCAGCTATTCTATCATTCATTGCCAAAGGATTTTTACTTTTCCAAAACTGAGCGACCAGAGTTTTTCCTCTATCTGTTGAAGATCAACATTTGGGGCCATGGACCGGAGATTCCCGAGTAAAGCAAATCCTGTCATTTCCTTTATTGTGTTCAGATTTATGGACTAAAATTGTTTTACTTTGCTCTAGCTCCAAGAGATATGTATGAAATCTACTTTTGTTCTTTTACACCTCCAGCCGTACATGCACTGACTATAAATTTTGCTCAGTCTATGCAGAGTTAGATACCATTGAAATATGACCTTGAACAAAATTTCTTTTGAGATTTGCACTTAATAATGCTGATAGGACATTTTGAAACATCTGTTCCTATTTTGCTTGCGAGACAATTAAATTTAATTTTGAGAGATCCCTTTCCCATTTTCTCTCATATGATGGGTGTATCATCGTTTTCCTGACAAATACACCCATTGTTCTGATAGGGTATGATTCGTATATTGAAATGAAACCAGACTCCACTTTAGGTGTTGCCTGGGGAGATGCTTCTTCTCGTGTGACAGAGGTCACCCTCTGATGTCCACCGTGCAGTTGATATGACATGAAACCCAGCACATAAAACCATGTCACATCAACTGCAAGGTGGACGTCAGAGGGTGGCCTCTGTTACACAGGAAGAAGCATTGCATTTTGGTAAAAATAAGAATAAGAATAATTTATTATTTATACCCCGCCCATCTGGATGGGTTTCCCCAGCCACTCTGGATGGCTTCCAGCAAAATACTAAAATACAGTAATTTATCAAATATTAAAAGCTTCCCTAAACAGGGCTGCCTTCAGATGTCTTCTAAAAGTCAGATAGTTGTTTATTTCCTTGACATCTGATGGGAGGGCGTTCCACAGGGAAGGCGCCACTACTGAGAAGGCCCTCTGCCTGGTTCCCTGTAACCTCACTTCTCGCAGTGAGGGAACCACCACAAGGCCCTCAGAGATGGACCTCAGTGTCTGAGCAGAACGATGGGGGTGGAGACACTCCTTCAGGTATGAGTCCATGGCTCATTTACTGCATCGTCTACAAAGGAGAGAGGCTCCTCCAAATTCTGAGGTAAGGCAAGTATGGGATTTACTTTTGAACTGTGGATGAAGTGAATAGCTGCATAATATACAGGCACTTTAAACGGGCCTTGTGGAGCATGCAAACCCTTTCCCTGTGTCTTAAGGCTCCTCAGAACTGCAGGAGGCCCTTTCTCTCCAGAGACTCCTGCTGAAATTTGCCCTCAGATGGACTTTGGAGTTCTTGTCATCACAAGATCCCTTCTCAACTGAAATCCACCCCCAGCTAGTTTCACTTATATAGGATACCCCTAGCTCAGCTCCTTCTCACCTTTCTGCTCATGCCTGAGGTGGCTCATGTCATCCCTCAGAATTCCTTTGTTTGTTTCTCCAACCTGCCCAAAGTCCCTTTGAGGCTTGCTCAATTACTTCTGTTTCCCTGCCTCCTCAACTCTCTCCACATCAACCTACCTTCCTTCCTTCCTTCCTTCCTTCTTTTCCACACACTCTCTTATCTCTGTCTATTCCTTCAGCGTCTTTGTTTGCCTACTCCTTTGCCTCTTGCCTCTGCCTGCTTTCTAGCTATCCGAGATTCTCTCTGGAAATGTTCAGCTTCACTTACACTCCCTTTTGACTGTGTCTCAAGTTCCCCTGCTCCCTTTTATTGCTTTGTTTCCCAAGGACTTTCTCTCCAGCTGTTGCTCTCCACATTCTGCTTTTACCTAGCGGCTGGCTGTGTGTGTGTGTGTGTGTGTGTGTGTGTGTGTGTGTGTGTGTCTTCCTTTTTCTGTTGTGTGGCTCTGCCCTGCCTCCTTCAAGTAACAATAGTCCCCTCTTGTGACGTTTGCTTGCGATTTAAACAAGCATCTTAAGGTTGACTCTTCAGGGCAAACCCATAGCGTAACAACCCTTAGTAAAAACCATAATAATTATCATCCATCCCACTAACATTTGTAGACTTGACAATACGCCAGTCAGCAGGTTTCCATAGATGGTGAACACTGAATGAGCATACAGCTTCATGTACTAGCCTGGTCAGGCATTTTCAAGTAATTAACAAGCAACTGCTTGCTGCTCACAAAGCTTATGCAACACCCCTTTTACCTACACATATGGGCCACCAAAGATGTCTAGGAGCTGAAGACCTTTATTCCCTGCACAGAACTACAATTCCCAGAGTGGTTTCACAATCAATCCCTCTTCCCAGAGAACTCTGGGAACTGTAGCTCAGTGAGGGGGGGAAAGGATTTGATTTCATTTAATATTTGTATTCTGCTTTCCCAAGAACAAATGTTGAGCTCAAAGCTTCTCTCAAAAACCACAGTAGTAATAAAAATCAGCATGCATTGCAATCGCTGTAATATCAAACACTATGGCATATAAACAAAGCAAACAACAACAAATTCATCAAAACAATTAATGCAATTCAGTAATTGGAATTCCAAGGATATCTGAAGTTCTCAAAATAAAAATTTTCTAAGCTGGACAATTCAGATACTACAGTAGGAAGGAACCCACATAAGGCTGTCAAAACCACTAGTCCCTAAAGTTCAGAATTTGCTCTGCACTCACTTTGCATAAACCCATGTTTTACACTTGTAGACAGTGCACTTTGTTTTCACTGCTAATGGGGGGAAAGTCTATGGCAGCTTGAGAGACTTATGGCATATATGCAAGCCATAGTAAGAAGGCAGCCACATGTCATGTATAAAACATTAAGCCAGATCTAGAGGGTATTTGAGAAGATAGAAAGTTAAGTAGCAGAGCATGAGCTGTGCAAATATTTCTAGGTACACAGGTACTGTCACTTAACATCAAATGTTTATAACTCACAAGATGCTGCATGTGGACAGACTCCAGAAGGTAGCCTCCTTTGGTGGTTTCTCTGGAGAGTTAGAACAATCAGCTCCATGCAGGGCAGCATTTGCTACCTCTCTCACCTCTGCATATGTTGGCCGTGGTTTCATAATCAAGCTCTCCAACATCTGAGTAGCAAAGGTGATTGGCTTGCCAGACCCTTTCCATCAACCAATTATCATTTTGGGGGCAAGGAAGACTTTTTCAGCAGGAATCTCAATACCAAGACCACCACAAGCTACCATAATGCCAATATGGTATCATCAAACCTACCTACAACTACAACTATCTATGGTCTCAACAAACCTACCTACACCTTTGTGGTCTTCTATCTTGAAAGTGATCTTGATGTGCTTTCCCTTTTCTCCTTCCTGACAGCATGAATATCGGCTGCCTTTTAGATAAAAGAAGCAAACGCCTTGCCTATATCCTGCTCCACACCAAATTTTAGATCCTGAATGTCCTCAGAAACAGCGGAGAGAACGACTGCAGCACTTGGCAGGTTTATACCTTTCTTGCTACTTAGCCTACTATTTTCAGCTTCAATGATGACAGTGCACCCTCTCAGCACCCTTAGCAAACTACAGCTCCCAGAATTCTTTGAGGGAAGCCATGACTGTTCAAAGTGGTATCACAGTGCCTTAAGTGTACTGTGTGACTGTGACCCTCATTTCTTTAAAAATGATTGAAGGATGCTCTTTCAGAATAGCTTCTACCAACCACAATAAACATCTGCTTCAGGGAAATGGGGCCAGGGCTGCAGAGATACACCCCAAACCTAATGGCTGCTCTCTTTCTGATAACTGTCCACAACCTACCCAAACTACAATTCACAACTACCCCAAAACTTGGAATTAACATTAGCCCTGCCTTTTCGGCAATCTCTTGCAGAATAATTGTCAAGGTATTGCAATATTTATTGCTCTCTTTATAAATGGTTCAGACGACTGTGAAAGGACAACTGCAGCTGTGTGCTGTTCTGATTGTCATTGTCAAATGCCATCCTTTCTCCCATTGTAAGAAGCTTCCTGAGCATGACAGGGATTTCTGCCCAACCATTCTGCATTTTGAATGTGAGCGAGAAATGTGAAGTTTCCTCAGCTTTTCTCTGTCAGACCGTTTTGGAGGTGCAAAATAATTGGGACATTGTGTGCTCAGTGATATTCTCCTCCTCCAACTTTACTCTCCTCCAAAGCCTTCTCGGCAAATCAATCAACAATACCCTGCATTATCAGCCCTATATAGTTTTATACTCTCTAGAAGGACAGCAAATCAACTGCTGAAAGAAGGCAAATTGTGATATTTCTGTTCCAAAACACTATGATTTTTCCTGTTAATTACTACTTTCCTAGTTGTTAAAGATGTAAGAAAACAAAAGGCTTACTTCAGAAGTAGCAGGATTGCCCACCCTTGTGTAGTGTGATGTCAGGTGTTGTTAAGGTGAGCTAAATTTGAGCCACAGGTTGCGCTATTATTATTAAATATGTATACCGCCCTATACCTGTAGATCTCAATGCATTGATATTCAAAACTAGGGGAAGGGCCATAGTTCTGTGTTAGATCTTCTGTGCTGCATGCAGAAGGATCCAAGTTCAATCCCCAGCATCTCCAGGTAGGAATGAGAAAGACACCTGCCTGAAATCCTGAAGAGACGCTGCCAGTTAGTGTAGACAATACTGAGGTAGATGGACCAATGGTCTGATGTGGTAGAATCCAACATCCTGCAGTTTCGCCTGAACCCTATTTCCCATCACCCCAGCCCTATTTTTCCATATCCTCCACTGTCACACAACAAACCCAAGGAAATCCAGCTAGTTACACAGTGGCCATCAAATCATTGGAAGTAGATAAATAGGTACCACTGTGGTGGGAAGGTAAACAGTGTTTCCATGTGCTCTGGCTTCTGTCATGGTTCTCTGTGCACCAGTAGAAATTTAGTCATGCTGGCCACATGACTTGGAAAGCTGTCTGTGGACAAATGTCGGCTCCCTCGGCCTGAAAAGCGAGATGAGCACCACGCCCATAGTTGCCTTTGACTGGACTTAACTGTCCAGGAGTCCTTTACCTTTTTACCTTTACCATCAAATTCTGAAAGAATCTTTTTTTGTTGTTGTTCCTTCTTGGGCAAAGCATCCAAGACATTTCAAGGGAGACAAAAGTAGTTAAAACAACAACAAGAAAAATATCTCAGTGGGGTTTCATATAGCCTCAAATTGTACCATCAGAATATAGCATAGTGCTATTTTTTTATTTATTTCTGGATTACATTTGTATTGCTTTTCAAAAGTCATATTCTCCAAGTTGTGACCTGTACTTTTCTGCTGCTACAAATCCAGGGAGCAAAACACAGAAGACACAAGAGTGACAGATGTCATGCTTCTCATATTTGCCTCTGATAAACAAAGCAGAGTATGGCATCGAGAGCAGTCCCTTTCTAATTAACATTGTATTGGAGATGTGTTATAAAAGTCCCTTGTTCAATGAAAATGGAATTAAAAAAAATAAACAAAGCCCAGCCAACTGTGACATATAGTACTCATTTGGGATTTCCTTTCCTTTTTCTTTTTTGCTTTGACTCTTTCCTTTTTAAAAGGAAGACACTTTGAAATGTTCTGCTATATGCTCTTGAGGCTTTTTTTAAAAATGTCCCCACCAGCAAGTCTCCCCACCTTCCACTTACAGGAGGTGTGGAAACAAAATTCTACAGGAAACACATTCCATAGAGAAGACATTGTGATTGCCAACCTTCAAGAGTTTACTGATATCCTTTAAACCAGCCTTTCTCAACCTGTGGGTCCCCAGATGTTGTTGAACTCCCATCACCCCTAGCCAGCAAGGCCAGAGCTCAGGGATGATGGGAGTTGTAGTCCAACAACATCTGGGGACCCATAGGTTGAGAACCGCTGCTTTAAACCAATAAGCCTCCTTTCACACTGTCTCATCTAAATCTTGAAATCGATTGGCTGCCATTAAGGCTTACATTCAGACTCATCTGGCACAGCAGATGTGCCTTTGATTGCATTTTCCAGATAAAAGAAACCAGGAGGATCTGCAGGTGTGGCATCACCCTGCTCTGGTTTGTGCCACATAATTCTGCGAAGAATTGGTAAAACCATTTGGTGATTTTGGCAAAACAAAGGGAAATGCAGTTCTACCAAAACAAGCCAGAATAAAAGGCTGCAATGTAAAGCATATCTATTTTAATTTAATGAAAAATAAAATCCTAGGAAAACATTTCTCTAATTGCCCTACTACTGTGGTCAGTTTCATACGAGTATGTGCGATTATAAAGTAATTACCATGTAAACATTTCTGGGCCTGCAGACAGACACTCTGTAGGTGTGGAGAAATAAGCCTAATAATTTGCAAGATGTAACTGCAGATGTTTCCAAGTTGTTTAAATTTGTACAGGACGTTAGCGCGACGATGAATTAATATCTCACAAAGGGATAAAATGTACTTAACACTTGAAACGATAACTTGAAGTGATGCACATTATTAACACATTCCTTGACATTTGAGCATATAACAGTTCCTTTGACTTCAAAACGAGTGTCGGCATATTCACTCAAACAGTGAACTCCCCGGAGACAATTTAGCTTTCGCATGCATATTTCACCTATGCTACTTTCTATAAATGATATTGTTATGGATGTGTTCCCCTAGATTACTGGGTTTGGGGGTTTAACCAGTGTTTAGAGAATTGAGGTGAGCTAACAGGTGTTGGATTTAGCAGTGCAAAAATGCAGACTAAGCTTCTTTTCCAGACCAGGTCATCTCCTGTCAGGGACTGGCTGGATGAGGAAAAGTGGTGGCAGCCAGGCTCAGGAGGCCCCTGAAGGGGAAGGGGATTTTGAACCAGGTTCAGACAGGTGGGAAAGGGAGGAATCTTCGGCAGAGAGTGGGGGTGAAGGAGAGAGGCTTGATGTAGCCAAGGACACTGATAGAGAAGGAGCAGAGGTATTTGAAATATTTGGAAGAAGATAAAAGACTCTCCTGTGACGCACTATTTAATTGGGATCTGCCATTATGGAATAGACTGTGTTGCAGAGATGAATGGTCATGGGGGAGGCGAGACAGACATCTGTAATATTTCCCTGTAATATTTCCTATGCTTTCCCTGTAATATTCCCTATAATATTTCCCTGTAATATTTCCTTTCCCTGTAATATTTCCTATGCTCCTGATCATGCAACCTAAGAGTAAACTAAGCAGCTGCCATGCAAATAGGTCTATGTCACAGATGTTTTTAGATAAGTTCTGAATTTGTTGTTGTTGTTGTTTAGTTGTTTAGTCGTGTCCGACTCTTCGTGACCCCATGGACCAGAGCACGCCAGGCCCTCCTGTCTTCCACTGCCTCCTGCAGTTTGGTCAAACTCAAGCTGGTAGCTTCAAGAACACTATCCAACCATCTCATCCTCTGTCATCCCCTTCTCCTTGTGCCCTCCATCTTTCCCAACATCAGGGTCTTTTCCAGGAAGTCTTCTCTTCTCATGAGGTGGCCAAAGTATTGGAGCCTCAGCTTCACGATCTGTCCTTCCAGTGAGCACTCAGGGCTGATTTCCTTCAGAATGGAGAGGTTTGGTCTTCTTGCAGTCCATGGGACTCTCAAGAGTTTCCTCCAGCACCATAATTCAAAAGCATCAATTCTTCGGCGATCAGCCTTCTTTATGGTCCAGCTCTCACTTCCATACATAACTACTGGGAAAACCATAGCTTTAACTATACAGAAAGTTCTGAATAGAGATATATTAATTGCATTCTTTCATTATTATTATTATTATTTAAAATAAGCAATTTGATAACCTCCCTTTTACAGAAGGGCAATGACTGTATGGCCAGAATGCCATTTCCCTTTCTCCTTTCTGCATTGCTCAACAGCAGAAAGTGGGAGCCGCTTGCGATGTTAAATGGCTGGGTGATTTTGGTCACCAGGAGGCTGTGATAAATGTCATTGCTTCTCATTGTTATTTCAACAATGGGAAATGAACTGAATACTCCACCGACTTAAATCAAACACCTACGTGCATGCCTCAAAGACCTTTAAATATAATTTCAAGACACAAATGATGACTTTAATATCCTATGCTGAAGAAATAGGTAAGGCAAGACACCCGTGCTACCAAATACAAAGGATGCCATCCAAATAAACAAACTTAAACCATCGCTTTCAATTGGATTTAAACAGACACAACTTTTTCTGGGTTGCATCAGACATATTGTTAAAGCAGCTCCCTTTATGGATTGTTAACAGTTTAGTGCAGGGTTGGGAAGAAGATATATCAGCTTCTACCGGAAGATCTCTGGATGGTTTACAGTAGATTGGCCAGGGTTTTTCCTCAAGTGTTTAACAATGGCAGCAACAAAACAATTTTTCCTACCTAAATTGGGCTGCTGAAATGAAGAAAGCTAAGCCGGAGCGGACTTGTGTGTGAAAGGACTGTAAACTCAGTTCAGAACAAATTCCTAGACTCAGAATGTGCACCCTGTTCTTTCATTCTAACTGAATCTGCCTTTCCCACTTGGCTCTGACTGGCAAATCTGGGGATTCAAGAAGAAGGAGAAGGAGGAGGAAAGATCCAAGAAGCCTGATGTCTGTTAAAGAATGGGAAGTAAACATAAGAAAAGCCCTGCTGGATCATGCCACTGCCTCATCTAGTCCATCATCTTGTTCTCACGGTGACCAACCAGATACCTGTGGGAAACCTGCAAAAAGGTAAACGGTAAAGGACCCTGGATGGTTACATCCAGTCAAAGGTGACTACAGGGTTGCGGCGCTCATCTCACTTTCAGACCGAGGGAGCCGGTGTTTGTCCACAGACAGCTTTCCAGGTCATGTGGCCAGCAGGAATAAACCGCTTCTGGTGCAACGGGATACCATGACAGAAGCCAGAGAACACGGAAACACCGTTTACCTTCCTGTCACATTAGTACCTATTTAATCTACTTGCACTGGCATGCTTTTGAACTGCTAGGTTGGCAGGAGCTGGGATCGAGCAACGGGAGCTCACCCTGTCGCGGGGATTCGAACTGCAGACCTTCTGATTGGCAACCCCAAGAGGCTCAGTGGTTTAGACCACAGCGCCACCTGCGTCCCCTACAAGAAACCTTCAAGCAGGGCCAGAGCACGAGCCCTCACCTTTCCTCCACTGTTTCCAGCCACAGCATAGGCAACAGATAGGAATAAATGTTCGGGTCTCACAAGAAGCGGGTTCCTGCAAGGATCTGTATTGGGACTAGACATGCTGCATGCAGCCCACTTTCATGGTCCCTTTTTATATGATGCAAAAGTGGTGAAGGAGCATTTTGGATAACTTAAGTTGACATGCAGTACCCATGAACACTCCCACCTCACAATGCAGCCTTGTTCTGAAGAACATTCTGGGGGGAAATAGCAGCTGCCACTAGTACTTGTCTGCCAATCTCCCCCCATTCTCAAAACATTCTGAGAGTGTGTACTGGAATTTTCTGGGAATTTAAACCTTTCAGCTGGCGCATCATAGCAGAGCCAAAGAAGTACTAGTTAGCGTTCGATCCTCACTTTCAAAATCCTTCCGCCATCTTTAAAATGTCCAAGGAGAGGGCATAGTTTGGTGTTTTAATTTTCAGCACCCACTCATGAAATTCAGGCCGAAATGTTGGAAGTTTCTGGGCACACCAAATTCTAAGCATTATGTTTTCTTCCTGCACTCCCCCAACATTGTGACCAATGTCCTATCATAATCCATGCTAGAAGCCAATTCCCTCCTCAGGTAAAGCAGGGTTGAGGAGTCAAGGAAACTCACCACTTTGTGCCAAAATAGGTGATGGGCAAAATAATTCTGATTTGGCCCATCACACAACAGGCTTATATGCTTGCACTATACAGGAAGGGAGCCTGACCCACTGGGAGTGGGGCAAATGCCCTTGAATAGGGATGCTGGATGAGTGCGGACAATTTATGTGGTCACACACCACATCTATAAATGCCTCACTTCCCTCTTGACTAAGCTATAAATTTGTCAGCTCTGCACCCCCCCCCCACCCGTGGGGCTTGAGGGAAGGAATTAGAAACCATCTAGCTCAGAGACTTCTCGGATGTCAACAAGTAGCCTGCACAAATAGTAATCATTTTCATCCTGTCACAAATGAGGCTGTTATTATGCTGGGATATAATAATAACTTTGCCTTTAAGCTATACTGTCAAAGGACTCTAATGGACAAAGGAATCTAAATAACTTATGCTGTTGACAATGTTCTCTCTTCATATACTTCATGAAAATCACTGGTAGCTCAAGGAAATGTCTGATCCCCAAGCATAAAAATTATCTGCGCCTCTCATTCTTCCTAGCACAGAAGAGTGCAAATCACAACGTTAATAACATTGATTCTCAATAGCAATAGTTGTCAAACAGCAGGATCCCACACATGCTTAGTAGTAAGTCCCATTGACCTGAATTGGACTTAGTCCCAGGAAAGTAGGTATAGGATTGCAGCCAAAGGATGAATGCTAGGAGGCTAGAATGAATGTGTATCATGAGCTTCTATGCCTGCTCCATTTGTTAAAAGCTCTTTACTTGTCTGCTAAAAAAATGTTCCTGCAGGAAATCAGGTTATTAATGCAAATATGTGGGAACCTTTTGAGGAACAACCACATTCTGCATGGTTTTGTGAAATCACAACTGCATTTTCCTTTTCACTTGCTTCCTTGGAGAAGATCCATTTTGCAAAATTTTTCATTTTGATGTCACACTAATACGTGTGCCTGTCTAACCCAGTGGTGGAGCTTCATGCTCCAGCACCAGGGGGTGGAGAGCAGGTGGGGGCGGGGCTGGTGTGTGTCCCGGGGGCATGGTGCGCATCATGGGGGCATGGTGCACCGCCCATAGGGGCGTGGCACCCAGTGTGGGCGGGGGGGGGCAACCGCGATGGCACCCCGCCGGGATCGCACTGCTGGGGGCAGTGCGCTCCCCCCCTGCATGCCTCTTCCTCCACCAGTGGCCTAACCTAAGCTTTGTTATCAAGGTAACTTAAATAACGCATCTAGAGTCCAGAGAGAAAAGAAATCCTGATAACACGTTACTCAGAAAACTGAACAAAGCTCGGTGTATAAGCTGAGCAGAAAGGAACAGAGCTGTTTTGTTTTTCTTACTTCAAGCCTTGTACACAGCAGGGAGACATTCAGCAAAAACATACAGAGGGAAAAGTCCCTTAGAACTATACAGCCAATAACAACATGTGTTATAAGTACCTCACTAGAGACATGCCCCACTGCCTGGTTGCTAAGCAACATGGCCACCACTAACCCTCTTGGTCAGCTGACTGACAGAAACTTGAATAAACCCCCAAGTTACAAACTGAATGATCTTTGTTGTTGCACCTCCAACAAGCGAGAATTAAGTGAAGAGAATCTAGTTGGCTTTCTGCCTGAGATTTAAGTAGTTTGCCAAAGTCCTGGATCCTTAGGAACTACGTCAGAGTTTACAGTTTACAGAGTTTACAATTAGATTTCATATGCTATGGTTATTTTCTCATTTTTTATGTTATGCTATTTATTCATTCAAATATTTATATCCTGCCTTGCTGATGCAGAGGGGCTTACAATAATTGAAGCATCTGTTCCTTACTAAAACATTTGTTATGATAACTTCTGTATTTCGCTTGAGAATTTGAAATTCTTCTGATTCATGTTCAAGAGTTCATGAAAAGCTAAGTATTGATATATTTTCCAGCTTATTCTCATTAAATTTAATCCCAGAGCAGGGAAAAATATAACAAGCATAATGAATAAAACATAATACAGTGGTGCCCCGCAAGACAAATGCCTGGCAAGACGAAAAACTCGCTAGACGAAAGGGTTTTGCGGTTTTTGAGCTGCTTCGCAAGACGAATTTCCCTATGGGCTTGCTTCGCAAGATGAAAACGTCTTGCGTTTTTTGCAAGTTTGTTTCCTGTTTCTTAACACCGTTAATACAGTTGCGACTTGACTTCGAGGAGCAACTCATAGAACGCGGTGTGGTAGCCTTTTTTAAGGTTTTTGGTGATTTTTGAAGCTTTTCCAAAACTTTTCCGACACCGTGCTTCGCAAGATGAAAAATTCGCTAGACGAAAAAACTCACGGAACGAATTAATTTCGTCTTGCGAGGCACCACTGTAAAAAAATAAAAGCACATGATATATAAAATGTATATAATCTTAAAACGACAACGAGAAGAAGAAATCAGCAAGTCCAAGAGGGGCAGCTAGAGTCCTGGGTAAATAAGTACATTGTTAACTGGTGCCCCAAACCCATAAGGATCAGTCAAGTTAAATCTGAGAGGCATGGGTTTTCCATAATCAGGGTGCCAATATCAAGAATGCTCTCTTGTGTGTTGCTGCAGAACAAAAACTTGGCAACTGCAGTACAACCGAGAGATACACAATCATGCTATGTAGCTTTAGGCTATTTCAACAGTGGGTGGCAGAAAAGAAGGAACTAGAAATCTCGAATCTGGATTAGAAAATATGGACCCTTGTTTGAATCAAGAAAACATGGGCCTTCTTTGAATGTAGAGAAGAGTGCCTAAGGGGTGCCTATCCTGTTTCCATTACTCCTCGTGGTGTGTCGTCCCCTCCCCCCCCCGATATGATGGTGGCAGTGAAAAATAATGGTTTCACAACCCTGTGAGATGAGAATCTCTTCTTGAGAGTTCCTTCTTGATGAGTTTGTGGGGAAGTTGTGGTGATCAATGAGTTGCTAAGTGGAAAGTGAGAGCAATCTGGTTTCTCTGCTGAGATCAGGTCCCCTCATATATGACATATCCCAAAATGCAGGCTGTGTTTTTGATGTAGAAGATAGATTGTGGAGCAATTATCAGCAGATGAGAGGGCAGTACTTCCTTGCTGTTGCTTTGAAAGGCTGAATGTAAATTTGGTATTGTCTGCTGCAGTCCTGACTACAGTGAATGGAAACATTTTGTGCTTGAATTAGGGTATAGTTTGCAATGGTTATTTCCAAAGGTCAAAAGGTCTCTTGAAATGTCAATGCATAGACTCCCCCCTTTAATATTTTGCCTGAGCAGCAGTGCCGAAAAATTGATAGTGCCAGAAACCTGTCTGAAAGAGCTACTTTTAAGTAGATAGAACAGACAGAATGAAATATGGTTCGATGATACATGGTTACTGTTCCTCACATACTAATATTTTATGTATGTTTCCAAGTTCTGATTTTTAAAAATTAAACATCTGCTCCTTTCTTCAAAGGCCGTCATATTAAGGTGCTCCTATGCACAACAGTAATTTCCAGGATTTACAGTAGCAGATTTACCGTATTTTTTGCTCTATAAGACTCACTTTTTCCCTCCTAAAAAGTAAGGGGAAATGTGTGTGCGTCTTATGGAGCGAATGCAGGCTGCGCAGCTACCCCAGAAGCCAGAACAGCAAGAGGGATCGCTGCTTTCACTGCGCAGCGATCCTTCTTGTTGTTCTGGCTTCTGAGATTCAGAATATTTTTTTCTTGTTTTCCTCCTCCAAAAACTAGGTGCGTCTTATGGTCTGGTGCGTCTTATAGAGTGAAAAATACGGTATTTCTCTGTTGGCTGCTGCAAATGCCTTAAGAGACAAGTGGGGTGGGTTGGTTGCATGTGTGTGTTTGGAATACTGTGATGTCAACTCAAGAAATTCTGGCTTGCTGGGCTTTTAGAGATGCAGACTTCTTTGTGTGCCCCAGCAGCTTCAACCAATTACAATTATATTGTTTCACTCAAGCCTTAACAACAACAGCAACCTATTATTTAAACCCCACCCATCTGGCTGGGTTCCCCCAGCCACTCTGAGTGGTTTCCAGCAAAATATTAAAATACAATAATTCATTGAATATTAACAGCTTCCCTAAACAGGGCTGCCTTCAGATGTCTTCTAAAAGTCAAATAGTTGTTTATTTCTTTGACATCTGGTGGGAGGGCATTCCACAGGGTGGGCGCCACTACTGAGAAGGTCCTCTGCCTGGTTCCCTTCTCGCAGTGAGGGAAGTGCCAGAAGGCCCTCGGCGCTGGACTTCAGTGTCCAGGCAGAACGATGTGGGTGGAGATGCTCCTTCAGGTATACTGGGTGATATCATGAATACAGCTACATCATGAATATTTGAAATGCTTGTGAAGATGAATACTTAAGTCAAGCAATTAACTTTTACCTAATAATTGATAAGAATGTCCTTCAAATAAAATAACCTTTAAGACATTAAATCCACAGAAGATATGGAAAACTAAGATCAGGTATGTAGGACAGCTATAGAAAAAGGAGCATTAAAATATGCTCAGATTCACCACTACTGCTTCTGGAATTTTGCATATAACTTAATTCTTCCTCACTCTTCATCTTGTAACCCATGAGGGCTCATTACTCAGTCCTCAAAATGGGCAAAATGTTTGATGTTGTATTGTGTTTTCATTTGTTGGAAGCGGTCCAGATTGGTTGGCGTAACCCAGTCAGATGGACAGTGCCTAAATAAAAAATTGTTCTTATTGGATGCACATTATCCCTACAGATGGATGGTGTTCAGGGACAACTCTCCAACTTGTTCAGCATGGCTGTGCTCACCTTGTAAAAGCATTGTATTTCAATCCATGCAATAGAATTATGGGTCGTATCTAACTCAATCATTTCATGAGTGTAATAATTTCTACTTGTGCACCGGAACTCCTCCTCGTCTCACCCCATACCTTCCTCAAATCTGCTCCAGGGAGTTTGGGGGGAAAGTGCACAGGAGAGTGAGGAGCAGTTCCATTGCAAAAGCAAAAAATATTCGTGCTGACGAGTTAGCTGGATACCACCCATTGTTAATTTATCTAAACCATGAAACCACTTTATATGCTTAGACATCTTATCACAGTGCACATCATCTCAATGTGTGAATGGTAGTCTAAGAAAAAGCAAAAAATTGGCATGTCCTGTCCAAGATAAACATTTTATCTCAGGACCAGAACAGAAACTCAAGCAAAGATATAGGATAGTGCTGTGCCAAAGAGAAAGAGGAAAAAAATCCCATTAATCAACGTGAAAAGAAATTGCATTTGAACATTATCAGTTGGGGAGAGAATATTTTGGTGAAATTCTCATGGTAGGGGTTTTTGTTGCGCTGCTTAGTTTAACTTCAAGGTGACCAAGAAGTGCCTGTCATTTCAGTAGGGATAGAAGGACCAGCCAGTTGTAGACCTCTCAGTTTCTCATGTTCCCAATCTTAAATTCAATTCCGCACATTTCCACAGCAATTTGTGTTGTTACTTAAAAAAAAAAAAAACAAGTTATGAAAATTCATCACCGTTTTGGTGCAAACTTCATTTTGTATGCAGGTTTTTCAAAATTATTATTAAAGTACACATTTTTTGGCAGGGATTTCCCCGTAATATAGTGCATTTTTGTATGTTGTCACTAACATATTCATTTTTATGCATTCCTTCCTTTGAAACATTTTTGCAAACATTGGCTGGCTGGAGAACTGCACAGCAAAATCCAGATAGTTATGAATTCTGAAGGATAGCTCTTTTGTGCATTGTTTAGGAAAGTACAGATTTGGTAGATACGCCTTTAAAAGTGAACTGAATCAAATTTCCGCTATGTGAGTGTTGTTCCTTTCATTCTGCAGACCTTATCTCTGGTGGTCTGCACTCTGCATCCTTTCCAGATTCCCATGCTTCCTGAAAACCCCATCGTGTCCTCAGCTGGACTTTGCTGTGCAGGAAAGCAAGGATCCTGTCTGTCATATTTTTCTATTTGTTATTGTTATTTATTTTAACGTGAAGTACTTTAAAATAAAAAAATGTTTTAAAAAATGGCGGGTTTTTTTAAGGTAAAAGAAAAGTATTTCTTAAGAACAAGATCCCTCCTGGGCTTCCCTTGCTGCAATTAAAACCCAGGGGAAGATGTGATGAAGCAACTAGTCTCATGCGGGTTTTCAGATCAGGAAGTACTGGCAGTCAAAGATGTTTCAGAGTGCTAAAGAAATGTGTAATGGATGGGAAGGAAAATATGCATCCCCCATAGCAGTGATAATGAAAGCTCAATCCTGCACCCACTGAAATTACACGCACGCACACAATCTAAAGTATCCTGTGAAAAAGGAAGAAAACGAGATGCCTCTTTTGCAGGTGAAGAAAGTCTTTGAGCGATTGGAGGACAGGTTTTGGACCAGCACTAGCATGAATTATATTATTACCCTATTACGCAACAATTGTTCTACAAATGATACATTGTGAAGCATTCATTTTAGGTGCTCGAGATGTAGGAGTCTCTCTCTCTTTTTAGTGTGCTCCCAGTGAACTTCACAAACAATTATGAACTGTTTGATGGCTCTAATTCATTAAAGTCCTCCATGTAACCGTTTCAAAACATTAGCACTGGATGATTTGCATTTAACATTTACTGTACAACCAAATCACTATTATTATATTAAAGGCATGGTAATTTATCACAACATAATTAGCAGAAAAGTCATGCATATAAATTAGTCCTATTTTCAGACACCGGGAGAGCCTGAGATCCCGCTGGGTTAGGGAATGCAAATTCTACCGCAAGATGATTTCGCAAGCAATATCTTGCTGACTCCCTACAATTTGTTTAGAAGATCATAAAAGAAGCAAAGTCTGTAACCATGTAGAGCATCCACTCCTTGAGATGGACAACAGTGCAATATTTTACAAGCAAGCATTTGACATTACAGAAGAATGAATTGGCTACCTCATATTCATCGACATGAAATGTTAGCATAGTGAAGTGTTTCAGGTTATTGTATTAGAAATGTAATAATTGCATGAACGTTACCTGGGAGCATCATGGATTACTAGGTGCATCCTGAAGCTGAGTGTTGGAAGATTCAGGACAGAAAAAAAGGAAAACGCTTCTCTACACATAACATAGTTATGAACTTGCTTCCACAGGAGGAAGTGATGGCCACCAACTTAGATGGCTTTTTACAAATAATTGGACAATTATAAATTAATTATAAATTTGGAGATGGTATTTAACACCAGTTAGATTAAATCAAATAAACAAGGAATATTCGGTGTTATGTTGGAGGGGATGGCAGGAAATGGAATTATGTTCACATGTGGTGGGGGTGTAAATATGTATTATTATTATTTTGGCAAAGGGTTTTTAAGGAGATAACAGAAATCACTGGGTTAAAGCTGACCGAAACTGCAGAGGTAGCATTATTATCAATTTACGATGGGGTAGAAGGTTCACAGGCTATGAAGGACTTGCTCACAAATTTATTGACCGTTGCATGAATTATTATAGCTAGGAAGTGGAAGGGGCAAGCAGAATATAAAATGGAAGAATGGTATAAAGAGGTGTGGGATATAGCTATTAATGATAAATTAACATGTGCCATTAAAGTAAGATGGGGAATATGCAGGAGGAATGATTCTGAGGAGATATGGAAGGCGTTTGTAGAATTTGTACTGTTAAAATGGAAAGGGGTCAAACCATTGCAAGAGGTGTTGAAATTTTGGGAGGTTGGATAGTTACAATGGAATGGTCTTGGTGGTAGGGTGCACATTTTTATTCTGATTTATTTATGAGTATTACTTTGTCCAAAAAAGGGGGGAAAGGGGAAAAAAATAATTGGACAAGATAAATCTATCAATGGCTGCTGGCCATGATGGTTATGCTCTGTCTCTATGGATGAAAGCTGTAATGCTTCTGAATACCAGTTCCTGGAAGCCCCAGGAGGTGAGAGAGCTTTTGTGCTTGAGTCCTGTGAGAACAGGGTGGGCTACTGGCCTGATTCAGTAGACTCTTCTTATCTGTTTGAACAGGACCAAAGGGTGTGAGCACTGAACGTGCATTCTGTACCCTGGAAAAAATGAGGAGTAGGAACAACAACAAGTACATCCCAAGTGTTTTGAGGTGTTTATAGGTCCTAGTTCAGAGAAGTCCTCCAACATGTGGAATTTGGGTGAAGTGGCAGGTCCAGAGGAAGCAGTCCCAATCTCTATATGTACAGCCTAAACACATTGGGGATACCTGTCCTTGATCAATGTATTTCGGGAATTTGCAATTTTGTTTAAAAATATCCTTCCACCTTTCTTCTCCACAGGTCCACTCCCAAGCATCGCACCCTAAAATGCTTGCGATTGGCCAGAGGGAGACCCAATGTGCCAGATCCAAGGAAGGGGGGAAGTCCCACTTCACCATGGCCCTAGCAGAGCCACAATGGACCACTTCCGGTGAGGCACAGCAGGAATGGAAATTCCCTCTAAATATGCCATCTGCTGCCTTTCAAGATGGTGCCCATTGTAACACATGCATACATTGAAAAACAAAGGGTGATAACCCTAGTAATTTTCCATTATGGATTTCTTAAAATTGCAAGCTAAATTATTATTTGAAAACTGAACTGATTACAATTGTGAAAAAATAATATTGCAACAATCAATTCATTAATTGTTTGTAAGCGTGTCCCATTGCACTCAAACTGCTCTCTTTGCCTCCCTGTCTAATAAGCAATGAGTAGATAATTCATAACTGCCCATCAAATAAATGGAGCCGTCTCATTTTCTATAACACACTTTCCAGCCCTATCAGTGACTTGTTCTATTTTTTTGCACTTACAGGAAAACCTATAGAGCATGGGTAGGCAAACTAAGGCCCGGGGGCCAGATGTGGCCCAATCGCCTTTTCAATCTGGCCTGCGGACGGTCCAGGAATCAGCGTGTTTTTACATGAGTAGAATGTGTCCTTTTATTTAAAATGCATGTCTGGGTTATTTGTGGGGCCTGCCTGGTGTTTTTCCATGAGTAGATTGTGTGCTTTTATTTAAAATGCATCTCTAGGTTATTTCTGGGGCATAGGAATTCGTTCATTCCCCCCCCCCCAAAAAAAATATAGTCCGGCCCTCCACAAGGTCTGAGGGACGGTGGACCAGCCCATGGCTGAAAAAGTTGCTGATCCCTGCTATAGAAGGTACTTTCCTTTATTTTCCAGGGCAATCTTCATCCTCCCTGTTGGACACAGTTGACTGCAAAAGATTTGACAGTAACTTTTAAGATGATGCTATAAATAAACATAGATTTAATGCTCAACCATGTTTACTAGTGCAATGAGAGCCAAGGACTGCCCGACAGACACCTCTTATGCCCTGCAGTTGACCTTCTATGGTCTTCTGAGTGTCACATTCAGCCTTCAACTCTGGGATTCAAACAGAAAGCAGTTGTGACCCGTGAAGCCATCTGCTTGAGCATCTGTGTCTCAAAGCAGCAAATGAATGAACCTATTGGGGTTTGTTTTGAAAACAAAGAGGCACACTGTGTCATGGGGTGATGATTGTCATTTTAGTTCCAAATTAATTTCCAGGTGTGGCATTGCTATATATTTTTGTGTCAGGTGTATAATATCCATGGTAGGGTCCTAATGCCAGCCAAAAACTCAATTTCTCTGGTCCAGTGTCAGGTTGCCAGAGTAATACTTTTCCAGCTCCAGTTTAACTCATATGTATGAATTCAGTTTTGCAGCATTATGTTACTTCTCTCTTGTAGGGTGCTTTACCACTGAACATGATGACTCCAGCCCAGTCCTTTCGTATTCATACAGGTGTGTGCACCAAGGTTGATACCTGCAGGAGATGCTCCTTTTCTTTAATGATGGAGAATATCCCATACATAAGGGTGTGGCCGTACGGCTGTTTGGCTGGTATCCCTATTCAGTCATTCTGGAGGTATCCCTATTCAGTATGCTGAACCTCTTATTGAACTGGAGTTTTCTCTCTCTCTCCTCATCTATACATACTGTCAGGGAACTGCCATCAGCTCAGAGGCCAGAGGTGGAAGGGCAGTTGTGTTATAGGGAACCTCCAAAAATCTTGAGAAGCAGTTCCTCCTCCGGCGAGGTGGAAAGCCCCACCTCCAGTGGAGAGGAGGTTCAGGGGGCAGGGGATGCTAGGGAGAGCCTCAACACTGAGCCTGAGCAAACCGGAGAGGAGGGAAGTACCCCTTTGCCAGCGCCCATTCTGCGCAGTAGGTTTTGGTGCAGGGAGGGGTGGAGAAGGCTGATGGTCATGCGACTGTTATGCTGGGGGAGGTACAAGGACCACCCACTCCCAAATTCTGCTAGCGACTGAGCCAGACATGAACTTACGACGCTCTTCACTGTAAACAGTTTGCATTAAGAATAAAGCCTGGAAAAGACAGGTCGGAATCTTGCCTGTTTGCTCTCGAGCAACCACACCAGCACCTGACACATACAATAGAAAAATATATTGTTTTATGTATCTTCATTGTGCATTTTGTGTTTCTATCTTGCATTTTTATGTTGTCAACCACCCTGAGATGAAGATGAAGGGCAGTACCAGGGGTGCCCAAACTTTTTTCAAAGAGGGCCAGGTTTGAGGAAGAGAGCCGACTAAAGTTGTTGACCTTTTTTTTTAGGATTGAAGTTGTTGAGCTTTTTTTTTACTCCGGGAAATAAACTGCCACAGGGGCTGCCAGAACATACTTTGGACATGCCTGGTGGAATAAGCAAGTGAGAGGACAATTTAGTAATGAGACTGCACATCAGGAGAGACTTAAAATTATTTGTCTTAGCTTGGGCTACTTACGACACAAGCCCACCTCCACCCCATTTAGGAAATGCAGACTAGTGTGTTGGTATGTATATGATTTTTTTGGGGGGAAATTGTTTTTGTTTTTTCCTCTTTGTTCTTTCTTTTTGTTTTGTTTCATTTTCTTTCTAGGTATATAAAATTTCTATATAATTTTTGTATACAAGTTGGAAATTATATTATAGTAAGTCCTGTAATGTAATATGACAACGTTTACCGATGTAATATAAGAATGTTAACAAATAAATAAAATGCAAATTCAAAAAAAGGGAAAAAAGGAAATGCAGATATTAACTGCGTAAGAGGGGAAATTGTGGAGAAGGTTGTTGTTGTTTTGGATGTAGAGACGCAGAAAGAGGAGACGGATTGCACTGCTTAGCTTTCAGCCTGCTAAAAAGCACAGAGCCTCCAAAAATAATAAAGTAGACTGGCAGCCTTTTATGAAGCATCTGGCTTTCTAAAGATAATTGTCTGCTTCCTCCATCATGAAAGAGCTGAGATAGTGGAACTAAAAGCTAATCGATACCATGGTCAGGTTCATCGATCAGAGCGGTGGAAAATGGGTAGAGTAACAATAATCTTCTGAGACACAAAAGCAACAGCAGCCCTGGAAAATGGACAGGTCAGAAAGAAGTTAAGGTATTAAGTCTGGCACCCACATTCAAAAACACTTTACAGAGCCCAAGGTCTCTTATTCACATGGGCACATTTGCCATATTTCCTTCCTTGATTTATCAGAAAGCCAATGTATTGTTTCCACATTTTCCTTCTCTGCGGCTCTCCTCCGTGACAGAAATAAAGCCAGCATGGCTTCCTTTAGCCTGGATTTGTGCCGTGATGGAGGTCAGGGCGCCTACAGAATGATCCCCCGTCACCCCAGAGTGAAAGGCATACAGCCTTTGTTGGAGGGAGTGGGGAATCAAAATCCTAAAGACAGCAACCTAATGGGGAAAGGTCATAGCTCAGTGGTAGAGCAACTGCTTTAGATGCAGAAAGTCTGGGCTTCAGTCCCTGGCATCTCCAGGTAGATCAAAGAAAAACTTCTGCCTCAGATTCTGGAGAGTCGCGGTTAGTCATTGTGAGCTAATAGACCAGTGGTCTGCCTCAGGCTGCATACATATCGTGCATTCATAGACCCTCCAAGTGTCCTTATTTTCCAGGGACAGTCCCCAGATTTACAGAAGCCATCCTGGTTTCTGATTTGATCCTGGAATGTCCTGCTTTTCCTTAGGCTGTCCCTACTTTCATGGGAGAAATGTTGGAGGATATCGAGTTATGCGACCCCTGAGCCAAGGAGATAAGTAACTATCCAACTGTTAGAAGACATCTGAAGGCAGCCCTGTACAGGGAAGGTTTTTTTCATGTTTAATGTTTTATTATGTTTTTATATCTGTTGGAAGCCACACAGAGTGGCTTGGGCAACTCTGCCAGATGGGTAGGGTATAAATAAATAAATAAATAAAAAATTTATATATATATATATATATATATATATATATATATATATATATATGCAGGTTTTGGTGTCCTCGGGTGTCTTCCCGTGTAAAAGTTGGGGTGTCTAGGCGACGTTTCGACGAGGTCTCACTCGTCATCTTCAGGCTGGTGCTTTCGGCTTCTTGTTACTGGAACAGAGCGGGATCTCAGTGTTTGAGTTCCTATAAATACTGTAGAGGGGTGTGGTGTATTGCCTCAAAAGTTCTGGGCAGAGGGGAAGTTCCCAGGCTAGTGTTCTTTTCTTCTTTTGTTCCTTAATTACTTGAGGGATATCTTGAGTGATTTCTTGAGTGATATTCTGAGTACCACTTAGGTGGGTCATTAGGTGTGGATTAGTTGCTAAAGCCTTCGTGTCTTGACCTCTTGAATTTGTGAAGAGTTTTTCTGGGAATATGGCTGTACTGCACTTAGTTGTGCTTTGGCTTGGCTTCGTGTATAGGGGCGAGCTGTGGTTTTGTGCCCTGTGCCAGCCAGATCTGTGTAGGGATTGCAGGGGGGTGCAGCATCCGGAGGTGCCACTATGGTTTGGTTACTGGATGGTGTCTGTAATTTATCTGTGGAGAGGGTCTGGGTTTGGGTCTGGTGTGGTTGATTGGTGGTGGCGTTCTGTGTGCCTCTGGATCTGGTGTCGGTTTTTGTGGGGAGGGCTAATTTCCAGATGTCTGGCAGGCGGGACGTGTCGTCACGCTTGTTCATGTTGTGAGGGTGTTTCTCTATCTCGATGGCTTCCATGATTATTCTCTTGTGGTGATGTTCCATGTTAAAGAGCAATTTGGAATCTGCAAAATTAATTTCGTGTCCTGTTTCTTTCATGTGTTGGAAAAGAGAGGAAGATTTTTCTTCTTTTTTGACGGCATTCTTGTGTTCTGCGATACGTGCATTTATTCGTCTGTTTGTTTGTCCAATGTACGTGGCTGGGCAGACTTTGCAGGGTATTTCATAGACCCCTTGGTTTTCCAACTGGATTTTATCTTTGGGGTTTCTGAGGATATTGGCTATTTTTTGGTTGGTGCAAAAGGCTGTTTTGATATTGTGTTTATGGAGGATTTTGCTAATTTTATCTGTAGTGCCCTTGATATAAGGAAGGAGGGCCATGCCATTGTTTTCTTCCGTGTCTTGGTTTTTGGGGGGTGTTTCTTTTTGGATTAGCTTCTTAACCCTGTTTTGCTGGTATCCATTGGCGATTAACACATTTGAGAGATTCTGTAACTCAGTTGTCAAGTGGTCTTTGTCAGCCAGGCGTTTGGTTCTGGAGATGAGGGTCTTGGCTACGGAGTTTATTTGTGCAGGGTGGTGGTGTGATTGAGCATGTAAGTAGCGGTTGGTGTGTGTTTTTTTCCGGTAGATAGTGTGTCCTAGGGAGCCATCAGGTTTTTTGTAGATTAGGACGTCAAGGAAGGGAAGCTGGTTGTTGGCTTCTATTTCCATAGTGAATTGTATTTTGGGGTGTAGGCTGTTGAGATGTGTGAGGAAGCTATCTAGTTTTTCTTTCCCGTGTGGCCAAATTACAAAGGTGTCGTCAACATATCTGAGCCAAAGTTTGGGTTTGTGTTCTGACTTGTCTAAAGCATTGGTTTCAAAGTGTTCCATGTACAGATTTGCGATGACCGGTGAGAGGGGTGATCCCATAGGTGCTCCTTCTATCTGTTTGTATCTTTGTCCATTGTGGATGAAGTACGTGTTGGTTAGGCAGTGGTTGGTCAGGTCCAGGATGTATTCGGGGGGATTGTATTTGTTTTGAATGGCTGTCAAGGCTTCATTAATGGGCACTTGTGTGAAGAGAGATACAACATCGAAGCTCACAAGTAGGTCATCGGGATGTAGGTTTTGCTTCTTTATTGTTTCTATGAACTGGAAGGAGTTTGTAACGTGTGAAGAGATGGATTCTGCATAGGGCTGAAGTTGCTTAGCGAGAAATTTAGCGAGATTTTGTAGAGGTGAGCCTATGGAGCTGACTATTGGTCTGAGTGGTGTTCCTTCTTTGTGTATCTTGGGGAGGCCGTAGAGTTTGGGGCATCTGGATGATTTTTCTCTGGGGATGATTCTTAGCTGGATTTCTTCACTGATAGGAGAGGCTTTTATTTTGGATTTGGTGGTTTTTTCCAGATAGGTGGTGGGATCTGTTTTTATAGGTTGGTAGGTAGGGTCTTGGAGTAGATTTGATAGTTTTGCTTGGTAGTCCGATGTGTTCATCACAACAGTGGCATTACCTTTGTCTGCTGGGAGAATGATTATGTTGTTGTCTTTCCTCAGGTTGGTGAGTGCTTTCTGTTCTTCTTTGTGTAAATTGCTTCTGGGTGGTTTGCTGGAGCAGAGGATGTTGGTGACTTCAAGTCTGATTTTATTGGCTTCATCTGGGTTGATTTTGGTTAGGCTAGCTTCGACTCCGCATATGATGTTTTCCGTGGGGATGCGTCTCGGGGTAACTGCAAAGTTGAAACCTTTGGAGAGTACTTTGGTTTCAGTTGAGGTGAGGATCCTGTCTGATATGTTATGTACTGTTTGTTTCATGGGTTGTTGTGGAGGGTGGCTGGGCTTCTGGCGTCTCTCTAGTTTGTGGAGTTTGTTGGTGTGTGTGTCTGTCTTATGTGAGGTCTCAGTTTCAGCTCTCCAGACGGCTAGTTGTTTGCATTTGTCCCAGAGTGCAGGGTGGATTTTGTTACAGAGTTTGAGGTGAAGAGTGAGCAGATCTTTGTTGGTTTGGTTTAGTAGGTATCTTTTCTTATGTAGTTCGTTTCTGATTAGGGATAGTTCAGTTCGTTTCAGGATCCTTTCGGTAGCTGGGGTTTTAGAGTGGAATTTAAGTTGGAAGCATGTGGGAATTAAGTTGTTGTCTCGGCAGTTGCGTAGGAACAAGAGATCACATAAGATGGTGGCTCTTCGGATTTCTAGTTTCTCGTAGGTTCTTGTCAGCTGGAAGGTTTCCTCCCCGTAGAGGTGAGATATTTGTTTTCGTAGATTTTCACGGGTACAGGAATGCAGGTTTTGGTGTCCTCGGGTGTCTTCCCGTGTAAAAGTTGGGGTGTCTAGGCGACGTTTCGACGAGGTCTCACTCGTCATCTTCAGGCTGGTGCTTTCGGCTTCTTGTTACTGGAACAGAGCGGGATCTCAGTGTTTGAGTTCCTATAAATACTGTAGAGGGGTGTGGTGTATTGCCTCAAAAGTTCTGGGCAGAGGGGAAGTTCCCAGGCTAGTGTTCTTTTCTTCTTTTGTTCCTTAATTACTTGAGGGATATCTTGAGTGATTTCTTGAGTGATATTCTGAGTACCACTTAGGTGGGTCATTAGGTGTGGATTAGTTGCTAAAGCCTTCGTGTCTTGACCTCTTGAATTTGTGAAGAGTTTTTCTGGGAATATGGCTGTACTGCACTTAGTTGTGCTTTGGCTTGGCTTCGTGTATAGGGGCGAGCTGTGGTTTTGTGCCCTGTGCCAGCCAGATCTGTGTAGGGATTGCAGGGGGGTGCAGCATCCGGAGGTGCCACTATGGTTTGGTTACTGGATGGTGTCTGTAATTTATCTGTGGAGAGGGTCTGGGTTTGGGTCTGGTGTGGTTGATTGGTGGTGGCGTTCTGTGTGCCTCTGGATCTGGTGTCGGTTTTTGTGGGGAGGGCTAATTTCCAGATGTCTGGCAGGCGGGACGTGTCGTCACGCTTGTTCATGTTGTGAGGGTGTTTCTCTATCTCGATGGCTTCCATGATTATTCTCTTGTGGTGATGTTCCATGTTAAAGAGCAATTTGGAATCTGCAAAATTAATTTCGTGTCCTGTTTCTTTCATGTGTTGGAAAAGAGAGGAAGATTTTTCTTCTTTTTTGACGGCATTCTTGTGTTCTGCGATACGTGCATTTATTCGTCTGTTTGTTTGTCCAATGTACGTGGCTGGGCAGACTTTGCAGGGTATTTCATAGACATTTGTCCAATGTACGTGGCTGGGCAGACACATTTGTCCAATGTACGTGGCTGGGCAGACTTTGCAGGGTATTTCATAGACCCTTCATATTTCATAGACAATAAAGAAGCAAAACCTACATCCCGATGACCTACTTGTGAGCTTCGATGTTGTATCTCTCTTCACACAAGTGCCCATTAATGAAGCCTTGACAGCCATTCAAAACAAATACAATCCCCCCGAATACATCCTGGACCTGACCAACCACTGCCTAACCAACACGTACTTCATCCACAATGGACAAAGATACAAACAGATAGAAGGAGCACCTATGGGATCACCCCTCTCACCGGTCATCGCAAATCTGTACATGGAACACTTTGAAACCAATGCTTTAGACAAGTCAGAACACAAACCCAAACTTTGGCTCAGATATGTTGACGACACCTTTGTAATTTGGCCACACGGGAAAGAAAAACTAGATAGCTTCCTCACACATCTCAACAGCCTACACCCCAAAATACAATTCACTATGGAAATAGAAGCCAACAACCAGCTTCCCTTCCTTGACGTCCTAATCTACAAAAAACCTGATGGCTCCCTAGGACACACTATCTACCGGAAAAAAACACACACCAACCGCTACTTACATGCTCAATCACACCACCACCCTGCACAAATAAACTCCGTAGCCAAGACCCTCATCTCCAGAACCAAACGCCTGGCTGACAAAGACCACTTGACAACTGAGTTACAGAATCTCTCAAATGTGTTAATCGCCAATGGATACCAGCAAAACAGGGTTAAGAAGCTAATCCAAAAAGAAACACCCCCCAAAAACCAAGACACGGAAGAAAACAATGGCATGGCCCTCCTTCCTTATATCAAGGGCACTACAGATAAAATTAGCAAAATCCTCCATAAACACAATATCAAAACAGCCTTTTGCACCAACCAAAAAATAGCCAATATCCTCAGAAACCCCAAAGATAAAATCCAGTTGGAAAACCAAGGGGTCTATGAAATACCCTGCAAAGTCTGCCCAGCCACGTACATTGGACAAACAAACAGACGAATAAATGCACGTATCGCAGAACACAAGAATGCCGTCAAAAAAGAAGAAAAATCTTCCTCTCTTTTCCAACACATGAAAGAAACAGGACACGAAATTAATTTTGCAGATTCCAAATTGCTCTTTAACATGGAACATCACCACAAGAGAATAATCATGGAAGCCATCGAGATAGAGAAACACCCTCACAACATGAACAAGCGTGACGACACGTCCCGCCTGCCAGACATCTGGAAATTAGCCCTCCCCACAAAAACCGACACCAGATCCAGAGGCACACAGAACGCCACCACCAATCAACCACACCAGACCCAAACCCAGACCCTCTCCACAGATAAATTACAGACACCATCCAGTAACCAAACCATAGTGGCACCTCCGGATGCTGCACCCCCCTGCAATCCCTACACAGATCTGGCTGGCACAGGGCACAAAACCACAGCTCGCCCCTATACACGAAGCCAAGCCAAAGCACAACTAAGTGCAGTACAGCCATATTCCCAGAAAAACTCTTCACAAATTCAAGAGGTCAAGACACGAAGGCTTTAGCAACTAATCCACACCTAATGACCCACCTAAGTGGTACTCAGAATATCACTCAAGAAATCACTCAAGATATCCCTCAAGTAATTAAGGAACAAAAGAAGAAAAGAACACTAGCCTGGGAACTTCCCCTCTGCCCAGAACTTTTGAGGCAATACACCACACCCCTCTACAGTATTTATAGGAACTCAAACACTGAGATCCCGCTCTGTTCCAGTAACAAGAAGCCGAAAGCACCAGCCTGAAGATGACGAGTGAGACCTCGTCGAAACGTCGCCTAGACACCCCAACTTTTACACGGGAAGACACCCGAGGACACCAAAACCTGCATTCCTGTACCCGTGAAAATCTACGAAAACAAATATCTCACCTCTACGGGGAGGAAACCTTCCAGCTGACAAGAACCTACGAGAAACTAGAAATCCGAAGAGCCACCATCTTATGTGATCTCTTGTTCCTACGCAACTGCCGAGACAACAACTTAATTCCCACATGCTTCCAACTTAAATTCCACTCTAAAACCCCAGCTACCGAAAGGATCCTGAAACGAACTGAACTATCCCTAATCAGAAACGAACTACATAAGAAAAGATACCTACTAAACCAAACCAACAAAGATCTGCTCACTCTTCACCTCAAACTCTGTAACAAAATCCACCCTGCACTCTGGGACAAATGCAAACAACTAGCCGTCTGGAGAGCTGAAACTGAGACCTCACATAAGACAGACACACACACCAACAAACTCCACAAACTAGAGAGACGCCAGAAGCCCAGCCACCCTCCACAACAACCCATGAAACAAACAGTACATAACATATCAGACAGGATCCTCACCTCAACTGAAACCAAAGTACTCTCCAAAGGTTTCAACTTTGCAGTTACCCCGAGACGCATCCCCACGGAAAACATCATATGCGGAGTCGAAGCTAGCCTAACCAAAATCAACCCAGATGAAGCCAATAAAATCAGACTTGAAGTCACCAACATCCTCTGCTCCAGCAAACCACCCAGAAGCAATTTACACAAAGAAGAACAGAAAGCACTCACCAACCTGAGGAAAGACAACAACATAATCATTCTCCCAGCAGACAAAGGTAATGCCACTGTTGTGATGAACACATCGGACTACCAAGCAAAACTATCAAATCTACTCCAAGACCCTACCTACCAACCTATAAAAACAGATCCCACCACCTATCTGGAAAAAACCACCAAATCCAAAATAAAAGCCTCTCCTATCAGTGAAGAAATCCAGCTAAGAATCATCCCCAGAGAAAAATCATCCAGATGCCCCAAACTCTACGGCCTCCCCAAGATACACAAAGAAGGAACACCACTCAGACCAATAGTCAGCTCCATAGGCTCACCTCTACAAAATCTCCCTAAATTTCTCGCTAAGCAACTTCAGCCCTATGCAGAATCCATCTCTTCACACGTTACAAACTCCTTCCAGTTCATAGAAACAATAAAGAAGCAAAACCTACATCCCGATGACCTACTTGTGAGCTTCGATGTTGTATCTCTCTTCACACAAGTGCCCATTAATGAAGCCTTGACAGCCATTCAAAACAAATACAATCCCCCCGAATACATCCTGGACCTGACCAACCACTGCCTAACCAACACGTACTTCATCCACAATGGACAAAGATACAAACAGATAGAAGGAGCACCTATGGGATCACCCCTCTCACCGGTCATCGCAAATCTGTACATGGAACACTTTGAAACCAATGCTTTAGACAAGTCAGAACACAAACCCAAACTTTGGCTCAGATATGTTGACGACACCTTTGTAATTTGGCCACACGGGAAAGAAAAACTAGATAGCTTCCTCACACATCTCAACAGCCTACACCCCAAAATACAATTCACTATGGAAATAGAAGCCAACAACCAGCTTCCCTTCCTTGACGTCCTAATCTACAAAAAACCTGATGGCTCCCTAGGACACACTATCTACCGGAAAAAAACACACACCAACCGCTACTTACATGCTCAATCACACCACCACCCTGCACAAATAAACTCCGTAGCCAAGACCCTCATCTCCAGAACCAAACGCCTGGCTGACAAAGACCACTTGACAACTGAGTTACAGAATCTCTCAAATGTGTTAATCGCCAATGGATACCAGCAAAACAGGGTTAAGAAGCTAATCCAAAAAGAAACACCCCCCAAAAACCAAGACACGGAAGAAAACAATGGCATGGCCCTCCTTCCTTATATCAAGGGCACTACAGATAAAATTAGCAAAATCCTCCATAAACACAATATCAAAACAGCCTTTTGCACCAACCAAAAAATAGCCAATATCCTCAGAAACCCCAAAGATAAAATCCAGTTGGAAAACCAAGGGGTCTATGAAATACCCTGCAAAGTCTGCCCAGCCACGTACATTGGACAAACAAACAGACGAATAAATGCACGTATCGCAGAACACAAGAATGCCGTCAAAAAAGAAGAAAAATCTTCCTCTCTTTTCCAACACATGAAAGAAACAGGACACGAAATTAATTTTGCAGATTCCAAATTGCTCTTTAACATGGAACATCACCACAAGAGAATAATCATGGAAGCCATCGAGATAGAGAAACACCCTCACAACATGAACAAGCGTGACGACACGTCCCGCCTGCCAGACATCTGGAAATTAGCCCTCCCCACAAAAACCGACACCAGATCCAGAGGCACACAGAACGCCACCACCAATCAACCACACCAGACCCAAACCCAGACCCTCTCCACAGATAAATTACAGACACCATCCAGTAACCAAACCATAGTGGCACCTCCGGATGCTGCACCCCCCTGCAATCCCTACACAGATCTGGCTGGCACAGGGCACAAAACCACAGCTCGCCCCTATACACGAAGCCAAGCCAAAGCACAACTAAGTGCAGTACAGCCATATTCCCAGAAAAACTCTTCACAAATTCAAGAGGTCAAGACACGAAGGCTTTAGCAACTAATCCACACCTAATGACCCACCTAAGTGGTACTCAGAATATCACTCAAGAAATCACTCAAGATATCCCTCAAGTAATTAAGGAACAAAAGAAGAAAAGAACACTAGCCTGGGAACTTCCCCTCTGCCCAGAACTTTTGAGGCAATACACCACACCCCTCTACAGTATTTATAGGAACTCAAACACTGAGATCCCGCTCTGTTCCAGTAACAAGAAGCCGAAAGCACCAGCCTGAAGATGACGAGTGAGACCTCGTCGAAACGTCGCCTAGACACCCCAACTTTTACACGGGAAGACACCCGAGGACACCAAAACCTGCATTCCTGTACCCGTGAAAATCTACGAAAACATATATATATATATATATATATATATATGAGACACCCCTATTTTCATTGGAGAAATGTTGGAGGGTATGCATTTAAAGCACAATCCTCCCTCCCAATGGTGTGCGAACAGCATTTGAATAAAGCACATTTCAGTGTTCCTCTGTTGTGTGTGACACATGACAATTACTTATATAATAAATAACAATAACAACAAATATATATATATATATATATATCCCATTCATCTCGCTGGGGTTCCCCAGCCACTCTGGGCGACTCCCAACAGAATATTAAACAGAATAAAATTTCAAACATTAAAAACTTCCCTAAACAGGGCTGCCTTCAGATGTCTTCTAAAAGTCAGGTAGTTGTTTATTTCCTTGACATCTGGTGGGAGGGCGTTCTACAGGGAGGGTGCCACTACTGAGAAGGCCCCCTGCTAGCTTAAATGGAGCCAAGAGGTTCTGCTTCCTCAAGAGGTGACCGGAATTGTTACCACATACATGTGATTCCCATTAATCAGCACTACTCAATGAATTTTCATCCATTTTCACTGTACATGTTAAGGGCCTGGCACAATTTTTTTGGGGGGGGCAGGGGGAGGAAATCCTTCAGGATTCCTGAAAAAGAAGAAGAACATGGGAAGAGTGATCCCCCACATTGCTGTTTCCCTTAAACTACCTACCATTGGCTTACCCTCTGTAGAGCAGGCATGGCCAACATGATGGTGCCCTCCAGATGTTGCTGGACTACAACTCCCATCATCCACTATCAGCATGACAGGAATGGAGAATTGGAATCCTGCAGCATCTTCAGGGCACCATGATGGCCACCCCTGCTCTAAGCAAGCACACAGAACCAGTATCCCTCCAGATGTTCCTGCACTACATCTCCCCTCATTTTTTACTGCTGACCATTCTAACTGGGGTTGATGGGAACTGTAGTCCAAAAACATTGGGGAGGGAGGGGAAAAATGCAGGTCCCCCACCTCCGCTCCTCATTCCTATGTAGATCTCAAGTTTCTAATTATTCTCCATTAAGTCCGTAATGACTTGCCTAAAATATACCCGAGAGACAGGCTTGTCATGGTGTCTTATTGATCCAGTTTCTGTGATTTTTAACAGCAGTCTGACATGCAAAAATGAAGGAAATGATTTTTTTCATGGAGTGTGGAGATAAATGGCAGGGGAAAAGCACCACCTGCTTAATTTGCATTGCAGACTGCAGTTAAAGGCAGGAGACCAGGATGCGTGGGAAAAGGTGTCCATGCAACAAAGGTAGCTTCTCATTCTCAGTGAGCTGGTGGAGTCTAAGGGCTGCTACATACATAACAAAACTTTGCATTTCTTTCAATGCATGAACAGCTCTGGGGTTTTCTATATGGCATATAACTGAAGTAGATTGATTGATTGACTGACTGACTGATTGATTGATTGATTGATTGACAGACAGAGAGATTTTGGTTCCTGTCGTTAGGTTGCTCTCTTCCATTTTCTACTCCACCTTAACAATCACCTGTGGCACAAATGTGTGAGAGCACTCAAAGATATTTTTCCTGCTGTATGCCAAAGCAGGTTCAGGATTAAATTTTCTGTGAATGGACTAGCTTAAATAAAACTTGCCTTCAATCAATAAGTGAAGGGAAAATGCATTTCACAGAGGCGTGGGAGCTGGAGGGCACTTTAGAATTCATGGAATGTTTGTGACTAATAATTACTACTATTAACCTAGCCAGCTCCAACATGTGTAATTATGTGTTATAACACAACACAGTTGGCCTTAACTCAGTTTATTTCTTTATGCTACAGTGACAATAGTTCCTCCGTTGTTAAGTGTGCAGCAAAGAAGCTGGTGGGATCTGAAGGAAATACTGTAAATACAAATGTAAAGAAAACCATAAGAATGGTTGGAAAGAAATTTGTTCCAAGAAGAAATATTCTGGAAAGAGTAATTAAGTACAGCAAGGGGTGAACTAAAAAGTGTAAATAGCTTTATGGCACCAAATAACAGATTTATGGTAGCATACTGGAGTCCACAAAAATACTATATGGGTCTAAAGGTAAAGGTAAAGGTACCCCTGACGGTTAGGTCCAGTCACGGACGGCTCTGGGATTGCGCACTCATCTTGCTCTATAGGCCAAGGGAGCCGGCGTTTGTCCGCAGACAGCTTCTGGGCCATGTGGCCAGCATGACTAAGTCACTTCTGGCAAACCAGAGCAATGCACGGAAACACTGTTTACCTTCCCGCCTGAATGGTACCTATTTATCTACTTGCACTGGCGTGCTTTCGAACTGCTAGGTGGGCAGAAGCTGGGACCGAACAACGGGAGCTCACCCCATCGTGGGGATTCGAACCGCTGACCTTCTGATAGGCAAGCCCTAGGCTATGTGGTTTAGACCACAGTGCCACCCGCACCTGGGGTAAAATTGCAAATTGCTGCAGAAATGTGGATATTGTAATTTAAGGTTGGAAAACAAGAAGCTGCCAGAATAAAAAAATGACAAATACTTTCATTCCTGTGCCCAGACAAGAACATACATGAATGCAGCCTAAATTAAATGGCTTATATGAGGCTGGCAAGCAGATTTCATAACTGTATGAGAGTGGCAATGCTGTCCTGAAAAATTATCACACCCACCCAGCAAGGCCCCTGAGAATTAGTGCAAATGTCTATCCTGCAGGTGTGTACTTTGTTGGGGCAGGTACATCTGTTTCCACTGGCAGAGGCATTGCCTGGTCCTGGGACCTGCCGCTTCCTCTGAATTGTGTTCGGCCACAACACTGTTGGAGCTCTCCTCAGTCTCCAGCAGTGCACCCTCTTGCATGGGAGGGAAGAAGCATCTATGGCTCCTGTTCCTGCATTACCGCTTGACAGGGAAGGGCTCTCCTCAGAAAAAGTCTTCGCTCCTCACCCCCATTGCCCCTCATCTGCCTCCAGAGACTGCCATCCCACGTCTGTGCCCAAAGGTGCTGAGGGACTCAGGGCATAAACTGAGAAGCTGAGCCCCGAGTCCAATACATAAGTGCAGTTCACTCACACTGGGTTGTTATACTGTTATGGTAAGGAGGAGACATTTTAAAGGTCTGAGAAATAGCATATCCTCGCCATGCTGTTGCTCTTGTAGCAGAAGCATACTGTCACCGACATACCTATTTTTGTAAGTGAAATAAACAGCCTCCTCGAAAGTGACAGTGTCACAGACATATTTAGACAATATCAGTGCAATATGATATTAGAATTAATTGCTCATGTTCGTCTTTCCCCTGTGGTAATACTGAAAACTCAGTCACCCAGTCATATAGATAGAATATGAAAACACAGGGAATACCTGTGGAAGCTACATAAATCGAGCAGGGTCATTTTCCAGCAATTATTCTGGGGTTGTCCAGGGTGGATTATGCAATACTCAGAGCTTATGCCATGGATCAGTACAGTAAGGCCCACACATGAACATGGAGCCCACCACTGACCACTTCCAGGCACCACCATTTTGTTTCATCTTGCACACATATCGGCTTGAGAAGAAACCAACAAGGAAGGGATTTTTAAGATGCTCATTCTCATCCTTCCCACCACAGCTTCTCCTAACCTCTGATCGGGGCCGGCACTATAATTAGGCAGAGTGAAGCAACTGCCTCAGGCGGCAGATAAGGGAGAACAACACCAGCAGTACTCTCTAAAAAATCAAGCTTTCTTAGTTCAGTCTTATCCCACTAGAGCACGTACACGAGATTTCGGTTGCCTAGCTACCTCCACAGGGTTTAATCCGGCACTGTATCCCATTGTCAGTGTGGAAGTAAGATGTAACTGCCAGTCCCTTCAGCTTCTCAGTTGGAATGAAGGGTGCAATCTTGTCCTTTGCCTCAGGCAGCAAAATGTCTTGGGTCAATCCTGCCTCTGATCACAACATGCTTCTTCCTTGAGGTTTTGTAGGACCTGCTAATGCTGCTCCCAGCATCCCCCCCTGTTTACCTCTGGCTGCAGTTGCTATGACATCTCAAGAACGCAAGAATAGCCTGCTGAGTCAGGTCAGCGGTCCAGCATTGTGTTTGCACAGTGGCTGAAAGGTAGGAAGCCTTTCTATAAACTGGTACTCTGTAGCATGCTCCCTCTGGCAGTGAAGGTAGAGCTTAGCCACTGAAGTTAGTAGCCATTGAGAGCTTTATCCTCCATGAATTTTAAAGCCATCCAAGTGAGTGACTATCAGGGGCTCTTATGGGAGCCTGTTTCATAATTTAACTATGCACTTTGGGAATTCCAAAGTGTACCTCTGAGGACACTGTACCTACTGTGATGCTTTAATGTAGGTACTGTGTCCTTAGAAGTACAATATATGAATAGATTGTTTTATTGCCTATTTCAATTGTGGATGTTAACATTTTAAAGTTTGTGTAACCGGTTTTTATACTTAGTAAACTGCTTAGAAGCCTATTTTGTCATTATAGTAGTTTAGTTGTTTAGTCGTGTCCGACTCTTCATGACCCCGTGGACCAGAGCACGCCAGGCACTCCTGTCTTCCACTGGCCTCCCACAGTTTGGACAAACTCATGTTGGTAGCTTCGAGAACACTGTCCAACCATCTTGTCCTCTGCCATTCCCTTCTCCTTGTGGCCTCCATCTTTCCCAACATCTTTTCCAGGGAGTCTTCTCTTCTCATGAGGTGGAAGTATTGGAGTCTCAGCTTCAGGATCTGTCCTTCCAGTGAGCACTCAGGGCTGATTTCCTTAAGAATGGATAGGTTTGATCTTCTTGCAGTCCATGGGACTCTCAAGAGTCTCCTCCAGCACCATAATTCAAAAGCATAAATTCTTTGGCGATCAGCCTTCTTTATGGTCCAGCTCTCACTTCCATACATCACTACTGGGAAAACCATAGCTTTAACTATACGGACCTTTGTTGGCAAGGTGATGTCTCTGCTTTTTAAGATGCTGTCTAGGTTTGTCAATAATAATAATAATGTGGCACTGCATGTTTCAGATACTGATCTGAAAAGGAGAATGATTTATTGAGTAATGAGCTTGCCTGCTTTTTCACATCTTCTGAGGCGCAACAGGCCAGGCAGCTTGCTCTTGTACATCCTGCCAGGCAACTGGCAATCGCTGTTCCCATTCAAAGAGTTGGCCCTGCTTGGGGTATTTCCGTTGAGCCTGGCTTGCTATTGTGCATCCTTCCTATTCTGTGCTACTGACTTAAAGTACATAATACAGTGAAAAAAGTCACAGGTATTTCACCTCTTCCTTTTCCAGATACAGACGCAGAACTGTTGAAAAAGCAAGCTCCTAGATTTATGCCACTTAACTGCAGTTATTTCCTTCTGAGCAGACCTGTTTAGGGTTGTGCTAGAAGCCCTTGTTTCAAATAATATCTCCACGTATTATTAGGTAAGACATTGTCCTTTAGCCTCAGCATCCCATCTGCAATATGGAGACAATAATACTGTCCTAACCTACAGAGCTAATTACTTTGAACCACCGAAGCTCATCACAAATGTTAAGCACCAATACACACACTCACACCAGGGAACCTTTTTTTAATCTGAGGGCCACATGACCTCATGGGTACCTTTCCAGAGGCCACATACCATAGGTGGGTGGGGTTTGGAGTCAAAATTACATCAAGTATGATGTGACTTTTGACTTTGTACAGTGATACAGAATTCAAAGGATTGTACACACACACACAAACCTCTTTTTGACATCTAGGGGAAATGACGGGTGCAGTTTGCAGAGAGTCCTGAGAGCCAGACAATTAGCTCTGAAGCCTGCACATGCCCCTCCAAGCCTCAGATTTCCCACCTCTTATATTTTGAGTGCCAGTTTAGCTTATGGGTGTTCACATGTTAGATTCAGCGAGTGTACAAACTGTGTACACAAAGGGTTGAGCTGTATGCTCATACAGTTATTCACCTGTAGCATTCCGTGAGTGTACAGTCTATGCACCAGTGCACACCGAAGCAGAGCTGTACAAATCAGCAAGGCTACGTGATTTCACACAAACACATCTATGTGTGTACAAACAGCTTCTATCTGTGTTCAGCGTAACATGTGAACAAGCCTCCTCCTATAGTGTGATCTATAGGATCCTGCTTTTTAAAAAACCACAAACAAACAACCTTGAACCACAAATCTATACACTTCATATTCATTATATTTTTATTATTTTAAAAACCTTTCAATTAATTCAAGACTTTTTACAAAACAATGGCCTCCAATGGATTGTGCTTGCTTTATGGCTCACTGAGATAAAATATTTGAATATTCTTGTAATTATTGGGCAGGAGTGCGGTAAACGAAGGGCTATAATTTCTCGTGTTTATTTTTAGAGTTGCATTTTGAAGAACTATATGGGTTTGATAGCTATGAAAATGGAAACAGAAATAAGTAAAAAAAGAAAACTAAAAGCCTTCCAGGTTTTCTGAAGGGGTTTCTTTAGTATAAATTAGTTATTTCCTCTCTGCTATTTAAAGGAAAATAGATTCAGTCATTGGGAAACTGCCAAGGCACTTTAAAAGATCACAGTATATTCAAAGTACATTTGATTAAAAATGCCCTTGCATAGATAGTGCACTATCAGAGGTTATTTCTTTTTAATGAATGACTTTGTTAACATGCTTTTTATCCATTTTGAAATGAAATCAGTGCTGATTTGTTAGTCAGTAGGTACAAAGACAAATGCACATAGCTATTGTGTTAATGCTTGATGCCCAGCTCCTCACTTGATTCAGATTTGTTCTCTCCAGAAATACCGTGTGATTTACATTCTCATTGGAAAGGATGTCTCCCAAAAGATAACATTTATTTTGGGTTAAAATCTGTTTAGAGCTCTTTGCCTTTATTGCCAAGACAGATTTGCTTGGACTCGATGTTACTTTCTAGTGCATCAATTCTTGGCAAGAATGTAGGAATTAATCCACTAGGCTTAAAATGTAGGTATGTCGTTCTTTTTTCTTTTCTTTCTCAATTTGGATCAAAGCTGGTTTGGTGGGAAACACATCAACAAAGTCTTGCGTAAGAAACTACAGGATAGATGTGGAATGTTGCTGAAGTTGTGTGTACATCACTTTCCCAACTAGCAGTAGGAATTCACTGGATGAAGAGTATGCACCAGCATGTACACAGCCTTAAGTTCATGTACATGTACTGGCCCTCTGAACTGTCCCCTGCTCCTTTTGAATGTAGCCAACCTTTCACATCATTCCACATCACACACACTTTTGAAAGTCAGTTGAATAACAGAAATAATTTGTTATCAAGTCCATGCTTAAGCTCACTTGGGCTCACAGGGACTAGTTTTGAAAGCTTTGGGTCTTGGATTAAGTTGTTTATTAGACTGGTTTGATGAGACAGTGTCCACCACCTTTTTTCTACTGTGAGTTGAGGTAGCAGTCTATAAAGATCCTGGCTTTCTAAAAGAGTTAATCAGAAGTATTTCTCCCACCATCACAATAGGATGCGGTCTTGTTCCTTTTCTCCCATCACTGCTTCTGCTATGATGTCCATGTCCTTAAGGAGGTATTAGGAGTAACAAGTTAAAAGGACATGTCTCATGTAGGCATGAACTAAACAGGCACTCTGATAACAATTTCCCCTAAAAATACATGCAGCAGAAAATGAGTGGAGTTTTTGCTCCTGAATAAATGGATGTGGAGGGCCAAATTCAAGCATACAGTTGCTCAAGCAGGAACCAGTACAACAATTCCTGTTGGTGCAAGAAGGCTTTTCCTATCCTCTTCCCACCCACCCCAAAAATCAGTTCTGAAGAGTTATGCAGTTGAACATAACTCACAAGCTTAGAGTTAGTTAATGCATGAAGGAGTTAAGACCATAGAAACATATTCCTAGACTCCCTACATCTGGAAGGAAAAATGTTAATTTTTCTCATCTGTTCATTCTCTTTCGTCATGCGAACTTACTGAGATAGGATGTGCCTGAGCTTGCTTGCTACAAGCTCAGATGGTGTGCTTAGAACCATTTCACTATATTTTGTATCCCAAGATTTCTGCCTGTGTTTTTTTGCTGCTGCATGGAATAAAACATGAATCTGACCTTTAGAGTTTGCAAGTAAAGCATTTAAACTTACTAAATGGTGTGGTCTATTCATTGCAATAGGGGTAGAGAAGGAAAGTGAGGTAAGCGAACTAAATGTGATATTTAAAAGGTTTAACAGCCTATCATTCCTATGCTTCACTGTACTACGCTTCATTCTTCTGTGTTTTTAAATTCTGCTGGGGGCTCTCTCTTGCTGGAGAATGTGTTTAGCCCTGTGCTTTGGATCTAGAAATCTAGTCAATTCTTTTATTAAGTACCCAACAAGGGTGACCTATATCTATTTTCTCCCCGTAAGGAGAACCCCCCCAGAACTGTACAAAGGGAGAGGAAAGGGGAGATTATTTCATCAGGCAAGGCTTCCACTGGTGGAGGGGTCTCCATAGTGCTACTTTGAATTCCACCCTGAGATTGGTATCCAGCTACAGTGATACCTTGGGTTAAGAACTTATTTCATTCTGGAGGTCCGTTCTTAACCTGAAACTGTTCTTAACCTGAAGCACCACTTTAGCTAAGGGGCCTCCCGCTGCTGACACGCTGCCGCTGCACAATTTCTGTTCTCATCCTGAAGCAAAGTTCTTAACCCGAGGTACTATTTCTGGGTTCGCGGAGTCTGTAACCTGAAGCGTCTGTAACCCGAGGTACCATAGTGCAAGGCTTTCTGCTTGTGCAGTGAAATTCCCCCCTCCTCCCATTGTGCATACCCCACACCCTCCCCAAATCTGCTCCAGAGGGTTGAGGGGAACCCAGAACAGATGTAGGGGCCATGTGAGGGGAGGGGAAGAGGGGAGATCCTTTTCCACATAGAAATCCTCACACAGAGGAAACCAGTCACTTAATGCTACTTTGAATACAACTCTGTGTCAATGTACTAAGAGCCAATTAACACATTCCCACAGAATGAGATGATAGGTTGAGATGGTAGAATTGAGGTACATACCACTTCAGATTACAGGTGAGGGGGGTATTTTTATTTTTTAATGCTTCCCCTTGTAGAAGAAAAACATTGCTCTTTGCACATAGAAAGTTTTAGCAAAACCCTCTTGCTGATGTGCTACTTTATGGCAGGCAGGGAGATTTCTTTGAAAAAATAAATATATATAAAAATGAGGCCTCATCTATAACGTGAATTGATACAATTGAGACTGCCTTCTGTGTTATGTGTAGATCACTTGAAAACAGTCACAGTGTCATCAGTGGCACTGCCACACACTTAACACATGGTAGGGTATCACTTCTGGGAAAGTGAAGGCTGAAGATCCTATTATGGGATGTATAATGTGATGTGAACTGAAGGTCTCCCTATATTCACGACAATAGATTGGCAAACTATCTGTTTATCTTGCTTTCTCAAGCCTATTATGCAAGCCTTTCAAAAGAGGCTTTTACATTTAAAGTGGACTTCTGTAGTAAACAGATAGCAAATTTGGCATCCTTATTCTCTTTAAATTACAGCTCACTTCAGAATCCAATTTCAGCAGCTTTAGCACTGTCGAACTCGTTATGTCTCTTGGGGATTCACAGCATAAAGTGAAAAAAGGAACATCTATCCTATGATTGAATTATTTATTTCACACTTTACCTAGGATAAAACGTTCTGTTAAGAGAAGCAAATCCCTTCTTTAAAAGTAAGTTCCATGTATTGCAATCCTACACATCTGCTCAGAAGTAAATCCCACTGACCCCATAAGACTTACCCCCCATAAGTGTGAATAGGACTGCAGCCTATGCTGAAATACATTTGTTTCAATCACAATTATTATTAATACATTATTTTATTTCCTATTCAGAAGAATCTCTCTGCCAGACTAAATGGACCCCTGGTCAGATTCTGAAAGGTGTTTCTCTCATTCCTAGCAAATGGTTATCTAATTGGGTGATGTAACAGTTTCAAATTGATTGGGGGGGGGGGAAGGGCCCAGAAGAGCAAATAGGCCAATCTCAACTGTCCTCATCACTTTCTTAGCATGTTCCCCATTTTTTCAGAATTGCAATGCAAAGTCTATGGCAAGCCTGTGCAAACGTGTGATCTGCCATGCTGAATAGAATCTAGCAGTCAGTAACTGGATATGGTGGCCATTCCTGAGCTGTTTCTAGGACTACATACTCAGAGGGATTTGCAAGCCACAGCATTTTGGGCTTGTGTTCATGCATCCTGCTTTACTGAGGACAGAGTCCTCTGTCTGAAGTGCCCTCTGGTCCTAGTCTTTTTTAAAGATGAAGAACCCTAGGGAAGAAGAGCATGAGGGGCCTTTAAATTGCCCGTCAACAGTCAGCACTTTGACATCAGCTTGAGCAGGCACTCAAGTCACCTGGTTACAGTGAGATGTCCAGGTGTGTGTCCCCCTCCGACTTACAGCGATTGACTTTTGTGTGACAGTGTATACACGCGGCACTGGGAAGTAATTAAATCAATTCAAACTTGGAAATGGCGAGAGAGAGCTGGAGAGTCCTTGCGGCTCATGAGGAAACCCTCCCCAGAGCCTGAAGAGGAAGTCACTGAGGGCAGAGGAAGCCCCAAAGAGACTGGAGGTGAAGTGGGGCTTTGTGTACACTGCTCAGCCTCCCCGCCTAACAGCTGATGTCCGGGGTAGCACAGCAGCAACAGCCACTTTCCTGCTTGTCCTCCTGCCAGCCCCCGAGTTTCGATTTTAGTGGTGGATATTTTTGGATACAGTATTTTTGGTATGGATTGAAGAGAGAGTGGCAGAGAGGGTGTTTAGAGGGTGCTCATACATATACTATTTCACTTATGTGTCCAGGGGCCTGTGTATGTTACATTTCAGTTTAAATTATAGCCATTGTTCCCTGAATTTGCATCAGTTGCATAAATTAGCATATGCAAATGTGTTGGGAAATTGTGTATGTGCAGCTACTCACACAGAGTCAATTAAGGTTTGGCAGACAGCCAGAAGGCAATCTGAAGGAGTAAGTCTGCCTGGTGATAACAGAGACATGGAGAGACATGGAGACCGCTCCCTGATTGGTCAAGCTCTCTCAAGGGAGTGATAATGAATGGCCTACTAACTGGAATGTGTTAGTTCAGAGTTCTGAGTTCTGTGTCAGTGTAGGAGTTGTGAGTCATGTCAGAGAGAGTTAGCAAAAGATCCGTGTTCTGTTCCTGTAAATAGTCCACTGTATATAATAAACACCTAACTACAAGTTCCTGGTTCCTGGTTCCTGCTTCGTCTATCCTGTCTGCAGCCAAGTCGCCAATTGCTTCCGTGGATTCTGCGTGTACTCTGCTAGGTCTGGCTAAGGTCCTGCAACTAGTCAGAAAGTTGTGAAACACCAATAGGTTTTACCAATAAAATGTTAGACAGATTTCTTCCCCATTTGCAGTGTGTGTGTGTGTGTGTGTGTGTGTGTGTGTGTGTGTGAAGAATGTTCTCCTTTTGAGTGCTGTGTTGAGTAGCCACCGTACTGCTGGGCTGCATTTGGTCTGATGGGTCACAAGTTATGTGCAGGCCTAGTCCATGATGATCTTTAGCAAGGAGCTTATTCTCAACCCCCACCCAACCCCTTTGAAATATTCATCGAGGTTAAAATAGCTGCCTAAGCTACATTTTTGGCTGTATGCATGTTACTTTGGGAAGATGTACAGTGACAGAGGATGTGAGGCAGACGTTTGGCAAGCACGCCGACACTTCAAAACTTGCTGCTCTAAGTGGCGAACTGTGTGGCTCATTATCACGTGCCGTCATCACAGTTTCCCATCATTCCCTCCCATCTCCTCGATCTATTTATAAAGTCCTTTACATGAAAATGCTGCTTATCTATTTATTGGTGGTTCATTCCTGTGCAGTGTAATTTTTAAGGATATGTATATCTCCTCACCACTCCTGACTTTAACAGTTTCCTGACTCTATATATTAAAATAATAATAGGCTTCTGTGATTCTGTATAATGCACCCCCTTATTCACACTGCCTGCCACTGTAACCTCCTGTTATAAATATTAGCAAATGCATGCAAGATGATCTGAAAATGTTTATGTAGGGGACACATCTTGCAGTGGTAACCAAGGTCATTAATTTCAGTCAGAATTAATTTTCAAATCACTTGTCAACAGCAGCTTCGCCTATTTTATTGTGTTTTCTTTGTTCATGAACACCTACTCCAATAAAGTGGCTGAGATCAGTGATGAATGGCTGTTATTATGGGACATGTCAAAACCTTAGCAAATGTTAGCATACACCAGTAATTCTTAGTACTTTTGAAGGGCTATGAGTAAATCCCAAAGTCAATTCAGTTCTTTTACAGTCTCATTTTTGGTCTTTAATTGTAAAGGTGATATTTATCATGGCAACTTGGTAAATGCCCCCCCCCCAACTAAAAACACACACCAAAACAATAGAAAGCAAACATTGCTAATATTTTTTGGTAAAACTCAAAGCCAAGGAAGTACATTTGGCCATGTAAAGCAAGGGATGGAAGTAACTGTGGAACACAGAGACTTGTTCTCCCCTCTCTCTTTTTCTTGTGTATTTTGGGTCTATAGACCGCAGTAAAGCTGTTTTGTTTGGAGTGGGACTTGAGCATGGACTTTGCTGCACTACAAAGATGCTTCAAACTGCAGCACTTTACTTCCCAAAAGGTGTGACCACTTAAGATTGATATACGGTGTTAAAGGGATGTTGGATTGAAAACAAGTGGTGTTGGTAAAAAGATCAACAAGAATATGTAAATATGGATTGATAATGGTGGGAAAATATATATTTATTATAGGTTAAGATGTTGAGCAAGGATAAATGATAGAGGGTAAGGATTTGCTGAACTAAATATCTGAATTGGAATACAAAAAGGGAGGTGTGAGGAGGTCAAGAAACTAGTGAATGAGATACAAGATATGAAAATATTCATCTCTTTTCTGTTTTGCCTATTGGTGTTTTCTATTCTTTTTTTTCTATTTTGTTAACTGTTTTCTATTGGGTATTTTTCATGTGTTTTGTTTTGTATCTTTTTATTTTTGTAGTTTTTCTTGGTTTTTGTATTCTATGTTTAAATTTTGAAGCTTTTGATTGTTTATGAAACTTTAATAAATATTTTTTTTTTAAAAAAAAAGATTGATATACGGGCACAGTAACCAAGGAGTACCTGATTCAATGGACCACATTCTCTTAGATTGCTCTTTACACAGTAGAACTTGCCAACTGTGCTGAGCAAAATGTTGGACCTCCAGCCTATAACTCCAAAAAGAAGTCAAATGAGGTTTCTCCTGGTAGATATCACTTCTTTAGTAGCTTCCTTTTTAGCCACAATTTTACCTGAAAGGGTTCCCAACGAACCATCCTTTCAGGGAACAGAGGGGGCTAAGCAGAATATCTAAGTGCACATGATCACAGTGTGACCTTATGACCCTCAACAGCTTCACCCTTGTCCTTTTAATTATCCCAGGGACCTGAAATGTTTTATACTGTGATGCCAATAAAGATATTTAATTTGATTTGATATACAGGCAGAACTTCCAGCTTCCGAAGAAGAATTGGAGGGCTGGGGCTGGCACCATGCTGCACATGACCTCACATACGCCATGTCCCAATGTCATGTGTGTGATATCAGGATGTTGGAGGAGCTGGAGGGTAAAGTCCCCTATACTATCTTGATGTTGCCCCATGCCATTTCTGCCTTCATATAACATTCTTCTGCCTAAGAAAGGAAGGCCAGAATTTCAAAGAGGAAAAGGTGAAAAAAAGCCAGCTAAGTATCAGAGACATCACCTTGCCAACAAAGGTCCGTATAGCAAAAGCTATGGTTTTCCCAGTAGTGATGTATGGAAGTGAGAACTGGACCATAAAGAAGGCTGACTGCCGAAGAATTGATGCTTTTGAATTATGGTGCTGGAGGAGACTCTTGAGAGTCCCATGGACTGCAAGAAGATCAAACCTCTTCATTCTGAAGGAAATCAGCCCTGAGTGCTCACTGAAAGGACAGATCATGAAGCTGAGGCTCCAATACTTTGGCTACCTCATGAGAAGAGAAGACTCCCTGGAAAAGACCCTGATGTTGGGAAAGATGGAGGGCACAAGGAGAAGGGGACGACAGAGGACGAGATGCTTGGACAGTGTTCTCGAAGCTACCAGCATGAGTTTGACGAAAATGTGGGAGGCCAGTGGAAGACAGGAGTGCCTGGCGTGCTCTGGTCCATGGGGTCACGAAGAGTCGGACATGACTAAACAACTAAACAACAACAACAACAAAGTATCAACCGTGTTGAGAGGGGGGGAATCCTTTCCGGCCCTATCAACTAGCGGGGAGGTGGGCAGGAAGCTCTCAAGGCAAAATGGTGCTGAGCTCCAGGGGAAGCAGCCTTATATATGCTTTCCTCTCTTCTTTGCAAGGGAAAATGGGACAGCTTTTTCCCATGAGCCCATGGCACAAACAAAGATGCTGGGCAAAACGTGGCCCAGTATTTTGCTCCAGTGGGCTACAGTGCCACCAGTCTAAGGTGTACCACACTTATTGGGCATGGAACAAGGCTTCTTGGGGCCGGAAGAATGGTGGTGACTGGATAGATGGAGCTCAGAGGAATGATGGTGAATTTGACACACACAGAGTTTCCACTGAAATCACCTCCCACTTTGAAAATGCATGAAAACCGGTCCTTGTGCGAGGTGGGGAGCAGCATAATTAGAAAAAACCCCAACCTATTTCAAGTAGCTGAGATATAATGTAATGTAATGATATATCAATGTAATTTTCAGTGTAGCATCAAGAAGGGGATATTATTTTTTCTAGTTTGCTAACTCATAAACAATTGTGTGCAAAGTTCAGATAACTTTTAATTAGCCATGTCTCACAGCAGTCTGAAGGCAGACAGCCCTATTACCCTGAAACTGGCATTTAAAACTCATTCATCTTTGGTTGTAATGACAATAAAGATATTATTATTATTATTATTATTATTATTGTTGTTGTTGTTGTTGTTGTTGTTGTTGTTATTAGAGCAATTGCCGTATTCAAGAGACTGACAAGCTTCGTCTAATTGACACATAATCTTCCATTAAAAACAACTACTAATTAAGTTATCATTATACACTTTATAGAAAGGGATAGCCTTCCCAAAATAACCCAATTCATTAGGACCATTGTTTTGTGCTATGATGTGCATTCAAATGGTATCTACTTTAGGCTCTTTATGTTGTTTTATTGCAATCAGGGAAATCTTTCCCCCTTACATAAAAGTAATTATTAACACACTAAAAGGAGGCTTCCAGAGTGAAATGCTTATAGCATCGAGGTGAAATGTAGGTGTGCAGAATGTGAAAAGCATCAAGGTATAAAGCCATTACAGCTTAGTTAAATGGTATGTTTATAGCTTTCGCTTTAATAGCTTACACTTTATACAAGTTCAAAAGCATCCTTTGAAATGCGGGGGGTTGTCTTTGAAGTGTACATCTATGCACCCAGGCTAATCAATTGGAGGAAAAGCAGTTGCTGCAAAGTGTGCTGCTAAAAAGAGAGGAGTTTCCCCATCAACTGTTGTCTTCAGTTGACTCGCAATCCACTGCAGCTTTCAACTTCACCAAGATTTTAACTTAGTCACCTCCACAAATTGATTTCATTCCACAAGAGTTCTCCCTTCTTTCCTCTGAACTTCAAGCAGGCAAAGGATGACTCACATCCATGCAGTTCCTCATGAGAAGAGGCTCCATGGTGGAGGGAGTGGGGAAGAGGGCCACACTTGCCACGCCTGCCCCCATGTCCTCATCCCTGACATCTCCACCCCCCAAGTCTTCATGCATGGAACAGAAGCAGGAAACTCTGTGGAATGAATGAATCTGCCTAGGGGGCCTTCCATGTGAACTGGGAGCCTGAAACAATAGTGGGGGAGATCCTATGTGTTGTCAGCTGAACATGCATTGACTCTCCCTTCAAACTAAGGTATGAAAACCTTAGATGGAGGCCATGGTGGGGTGCCAGGGTTTGATGGAGAGACAGCCCTGCTCTGCTCTCCTTGCATGGAGTTTAATTTCTATGAGGGGAAGTGCATTGAGTAAACCAAGTGTCCAGCATTCAGTGGCTATATTGGAGAGGGAGTTAATTATGAAATATGCCCCCCCCCCGGTTTGTATTAATTAATTAATTAGTTTATTTAGGCTGCTTATGAACCACTTGATATTTAGAAAAAAATCTCAAAGCTGTATAGGCAAAAAACCCCCACCAACTTCCTATATGCATAAAACGTAAGGCTGTCATCATGCTGTAGTTATGGGGGGTGGAGGTGTGGGTGAGTGGTAAAGGGAGGGGGTTGGTCAGGTGTGTGGGGGGGGGGGGAGATAGATGGCAAAGAAATAGGTGGGTTTGACAAAGCAGCATGAGCAGTACGATATAAAATACAATAAATTCAGCTCAACAGAATGTACAAGGAGCAGTGGCTACCAGAATCAGTATTAGCATCCTCAAAATTCTTGAATAAACAGAAAGGGCTTGAGCAAACATCAAAAACGTAAGATGGCTGGTGCCTGTCTGTTGGGTTGAAATAAAACTTCCCATCACTTGTCTAACTTCAGTAGGCAGAGTTCCCCTGGTGCTATTTTTAAAAATGCAATAAAATCCTTGAACAGGGAATAATTTCATAATTATTCCCAAAAAATCCAGGAGACACTCGGATGTCCCATCCCAAGGAGCATTGTCCTTCTTAATGAACCTGGCAGCAGAATTAAAACTATGGTCCTGCAGATCACTTAATGTAGCACTGTATTACCGATAACTGTCCCACAGTTCTCAAGATGCTAAGCACATTCGCTTGGCTGTTAAGTCCCATTTGGTTATAGAAATTGTGTTAAAGACTGTGGTCTTCAATCACCAAAGGTCACGGTGCATTTAAAACACCTACAGCATCTCCAGGGCACTGACATTACAGCAACCAGCCCCTTAAATTACTAGTCATTTCCCTTTCCAGATCAAGCAACCCTACCGAGCAACAATTTAAAATGTTGTTTATTATTAGAGCTCCTGAGTTCTAGTAAAAAACAAAACTAAATTGGACTTAAAGAGGAAAAAAGGCAAAACTGTAGCTATGGGAGAGGAAACTGCGACATTGGACAGAGGCTGGATCTAGACACATCAAAAAAGTGTTTCAGGAAAACACCAGGTAAACTTCATAATGGGAAATCACATTGGTGAAAGACGGGACTCCCCAGCGCCACCTGGTGTCACATGTAGTCGTACTTTGATTCTTGAACGCCTTGGCACACGTACGTTTTGGCTCCTGAATGCCGAAAACCCAGAAGTAAGTGTTCCGGTTTGCAAACGTTGTTCAGAAGCCGAACGTCCAACATGGACGCTTGAGTGCAGGAAGCTCCTGCAGCCAATTGGAAGCCGCACCTTGGTTTTCAAACGGTTTCTGGAGTCAAGTTTAAGTTCGAAAACCAAGGTATCACTGTATAAAACACTTTTTCTTTACTAATGTAGCCGAATTCATAGTGATGTTTGTGCAATCAGGAAATGCAAGACAAGCAATGGAGAAGACGAGGCATCAACAACCATTTCACTACCTGACCCACAAGCCACAAATCAGGTGACAGGTGCACCAATATTTTAGCTATTTGTTCATTTATTTCAGCTATACCACTTAATCACCACTGTTTGAGTGCATTTTTCCAGACTATACTGTACTGATTCACTTAGAGTCTGAAAAATGGCTATCAAGTAGACTTTCAAGGGGGCAGGAGATACACCAGAATGCAATGGCTTAGGCCTGGGCCTAGATTCTCCACAAGAATTGATTGAAATGGATATCAGAGAAAATGGGTAGTGTGGAAGTAACCTGTGTTTTAGAAGAGGCTATAAGGATAACAAGACTTTGTTGTTGTTGTTTAGTCGTTTAGTCGTGTCCGACTCTTCGTGACCCCATGGACCAGAGCACGCCAGGCACTTCTGTCCTCCACTGCCTCCCGCAGTTTGATCAAACTCATGCTAGTAGCTTCAAGAACACCATCCAACCATCTCATTCTCTGTCGTCCCCTTCTCCTTGTGCCCTCCATCTTTCCCAACATCAGGGTCTTTTCCAGGGAGTCTTCTCTTCTCATGAGGTGGCCAAATCCCTTCATGGATCACTGCCTTGCCGTGGTGAAGGGGCTTGAAGAACTCAGAGAAGCTATGAACTAAGCCAAGCAGGGCACCCAAGATGAACAGGTCATAGTGGAGAGTTTTGACCAAACGTGATCCACCTGGAGTAGGAACCGGCAAGCCACTCCAGTATCCCTGCCAAGAAAACTCCATGGACAAAGACAACAGGCAAACAAGACTTTACTGAGAACAATTAGTTAGCATTTTGCCATCTAGAAAACAATGCCAAGCAGTCATGGGGGGGGGGGAGTGAGATAGAGAGGGAAGACTGTATTCTTTCTGAGGAAAGAGGGAAATGAAATCTGCCTGAGGAAGAATCTCATCACTCAATTATTGTCAAGAGTTTCAGGAAGAGACTTCCATTGTTTCGAAGCTTATTAAAAGCAACTGATCTGTCTGAATAGGTTTCTTTGTGCTGGGGGATTTGTTAAAGGGGTCAGAGGTTTTTGCTTTGGTGACTCACACATCCTAATTTGTGAGCGGGGATATAGTCCATTACAGGCTGATGCTCAATTTGCAAAACTTAAAAGAGGGCTAAAGAGCTTAGGAAGGATTTGGGTTTCGGGAGGGTGAAACACAATTAACAAGTGTGCCTACCACAAAAGGAGAATGGAAAAGCACTTGAAAATTAAGGCATTTGCTGCTTACAGCTGTTTTTCTAGCTCTCAACCTGTGCTTCAAAATACAGACTCCTGTTTATCTCTCTCTCTCTCCCCGCCAAGAGCTCAAGCATGTCTCTTTTTTTATCTGTGATAAGAGGCTGCAACTTTCCAAGAGAGAGCACCAGCATGCTTTGTGTTTGAGAAGACCTTAAGTCTTCTCATTACACAACCTTCCATAGCAGTACAGTGGTACCTCGGGTTAAGAACTTAATTCGTTCCGGAGGTCCGTTCTTAACCTGAAACTGTTCTTAACCCAATAAACCACTTTAGCTAATGGGGCCTCTTGCTGCTGCCACGCCGCCACTGCGCGATTTCTGTTCTCATCCTGAAGCAAAGTTCTTAACCTGAAGTAATATTTCTGGGTTAGCGGAGTCTGTAACCTGAAGCGTCTGTAATGTGAGGTACCACTGTAGTTTCCTGTCAAGACAGGGGAAATGCAAACTGCCACAGAGTTCAATGTACCAGATGTTCTGCATTCTAAATAATAGAAAACGGCCATTTCCCTAGAATTATTTTTATTTTTTTAACAAGACACTCTCCATTTTATTTTGTATATAAATAGGGGTGTAACAGGAATAAATCACACTGTGCTTTTCATACTTAGCAAATCCTGCACATAGAATCATAGAATTCCAGAGTTGGAAGAGACCCTCGGGTTCATCTAGTCCAAACCACTGCAATACAGGAATATGCAGCTGTCCTATTTTATGTGAAATCAGTCACAGTGTGTACCCACCTTTTGAGCACAGCAATATATGTCAAGATCTTTTATTTTCTAGTTTTAAAGGAAAGCTTCCAAAAGTGGATTGAGCTAGGTAGGAGATGGTGAGACTAGAGCTTCATTTGTTGTGAAATAAGGCATCAGACTGAGTTAACAACATGGCAAGAGAATTGAAAAACACAGTTTGGGCTGGTAGTAACAGATTAAATTGTGAAGACAATCCCACAAAAACACATCACCACCGAGTCCCATTGATTCAGAATTAAAATACCCTCACCTTTCTTCCATTTAACTAAATGGGACTTAAACATGGTAGATTTTGGGAGTATGGATTGACCTTTGGTGTGGAAGAGTCAAGGAATCTTGAACTTTGTATATATGTTTTTATGTGTTAACTACTGAAGAATGGAACTGAAGAATCCTGGACACTAATCTTTGCTTAAGCTCAATCAGTAACTGGTAATATTCAGGTTTATCTTGATTTCAGATAAATGTTGGTGAAGAACATTAGTTCATTTATTGTTTGGAGACTCTCAGCGGAAATCGAAGTAACTTCTTGTGTGAAGTTTATGAAGATGATACATCATTCTGTCTGCGCAACTGTTGCAATCAGCAAAACAAAGCATTGTTTTTCCCTCAGGCACAATTAGGCCAGGAATTGAATTAATCTTGGCATTGAGATATGTCTAGCAAAAATTGATTTCGTTGTAGTAAAGAGCAAAATTAAGTACACAATAAAAGGGTGCTTTATCTTAAAGACCACACTGCTACTTTAATACCCATCATTTTGAACTTAAATCCAGAAATGGAATGTTGACTGAAAAAATATATATTTAAAACATATTTTATTTGAGACATTCCATAGCAAAACTTTTATCAGTTGGCAAATTTTGACTTGATCATCTAGGTTAAAAAAGTATCAACCTGGAAGCTTTTTTTGCTTCCTTTCCCTTAAAAACAAACAAATAAAACCCTGCATAATCTTCAGCACTGGCTGTACATTTCTGTACTTTACATATATTTATGGCATTCTATCATCCAAAATTACTGTTTGGACTTCACTTCATTACAGTCCATGACATATGCAATTTTCTGCCACTGCTGCTTTCCAAATAAATGAATTCTCTATTGTCTGTAATTGTTTTTAGCAATTTCATACCTCATATGCCTTTTAACACTCTAGAAAATACACACAAATATGTGATCCTCTTAAAATCAGTTTTCAAGGCTGTGTACAACACTTCTAGCACCCACCCACAAACCACGACTACTTAGATTGAAAAATACTGACTCTGCCTTTCCAAAGGATTTATTTAAACATTCCTTCAGATTGTGTGTGTATGTTAAGGGGGAATGTAAACTGGGCAGTCAATGTGCATAAAAACTGGACACTGTGCACATTCACCAGGCTTCATAGAGACAATCCATTTAAGAAGAGGGAATTGTGCACATTGCCTGGTCAATATACATAATCTCCAACAGGCCTTGGGAAAAATGCATGCATCAAATGAATTTTGTACATCCTGCAGTCATTGTGCATAATCTCCAACAGGCCTTGGAGGATGTGCATATATTGACAAAATTTTGCACATTCTCCAGTTATTGCGAAAGTGGTGCTTTACTCATACAGTGGGGCTTCCACTTCCTCTCTGCTCCCCCTCCCCCTTCAAATCTGCTACAAATGTTGAGGTGCACAGCAAGCTGCATGAAATGAGAAAGGAGGGAGAAGTTCTGTTGCACTAGCAGAAGTCTGCTGTCCAATTGGAACAGCAGCATTGCAGATTGGCAGTTACGCAGTCCTTATTTTCAATCCAATTCCTGCATTGCTTTGCAACAGCCTTCACGAACCTGGTGCCCTCAAGATGTTTTGGACTGTGACTTCATGCTTGCTGGACCTGATGAGAGCTCTAGCCCAAAACATCTTGAGGGCACCAAGTTGGAGACAGCTACTTTACAATGAGGGACACGGGAGGTGCTGTGGGTTAAACCACAGAGTCTAGGACTTGCCAATGAGAAGATTGGTGGTTTGAATCCCTGCGACGGGGTGAGCTCCATTGCTCGGTCCCTGCTCCTGCCAACCTAGCAGTTCGAAAGCACGTCGAAATGCAAGTAGATAAATAGGTACCGCTCCGGCGGGAAGGTAAACGGTGTTTCCGTGCGCTGCTCTGGTTCGCCAGAAGCAGCTTAGTCATGCTGGCCACATGACCCGGAAGCTGTACGCCGGCTCCCTCGGCCAGAAAAGAGAGATGAGCGCCGCAACCCCAGAGTCAGCCACGACTGGACCTAATGGCCAGGGTTCCCTTTACCTTTACCTTTTACCTTACAATGTAATATCATTCATTCTCTTTCTATAACCATTTTTTAAAATTCAAAGCAGCTATGATAAGGCAAGAAACATAGCAGATAAGAGCTTTTTTCACCCCAACCCCCTACTGCTCATTTGAGTCAATTCATACACTTGGATTGCCAAGTATCAAGTACACAAGAGTCAAGTGTGCAGGAATCGTGTGACGCACATGCACATGCAGATGTGGGTGATAAAAGCATGCACGCTAAAGTACAAAATTGCAAAAATGAAAGATGAATTTTAAAAAGAGATCTATCAAGACCAAAACTGGAATTGGTTAAGCTCAATTCTTGTCTACCATTGCACCATCTGTAAGTCAGTCTGAGAAGCTTTCTATAATTCAAAATTCTCATCATAGGTTCAATTCAAATGTTATGAAAAGTGCAGCATAAAATCACTGGTGCTTAAGCCTTGCTCAGTTGAGCTATTCAAATCAGGTGCTTATGGATTTCATATTAGATGCAATCTGATGGTCTCTGCCTACAATATGCTCACAAACTTGGAAATGATTCCAATAGCCTCTGAAGATCCCATATAGATGTAGGATGACTGAAGTAACAAAAACCGTACTTCGCTAGATAAAATTACCTTCCATTCACCTTGTGCTCTTTCCTGTTTCTGTTGTACAGTCATACACAATATTATTTTCCAAGTGGTGGCATGGGACCCTTGTGCCCTATCACCATTTTTTGCTGTTAAATTTGCTTAAGAGGAGGACAGAGATGGGAACAGAGGTACATGAAGGAAGGAAGGCAGAAAGAAATGAAGAAAACAGTAAGAGTCGAGTTACGAGAAAGGTTTATTTATTGCAAACACTAACAGTCAAAGAGGGCCCCCATTTTGCTGGTTGACACTAAAGGCTTTTGACCCAAACAGAAGATGTTATACACCCTTTAGGAACTTCAGGTATCAGAAAATAACTCAACAAGTCAGTAAATGACTGATGACTTTCCACGGTTATCTCCGTCTTCAGTCTGGCATCTAAAATGATATGTAGCATTTTCACAGTTTGAGTCAACAAGGAAGTCTTTCCGTGTCCCATCCTTTCACAGTGGGCACCAACTGCTAGAGCATCAGGTGCTGAATGCCCCAGTACTCCCCTTGTTCCATTTAGTCATATCTTCCATCAAAAAGAAAAAAATCTCTGCACTCGGTGGGCGAATGTTTTCCAATAATACAGGAGGGCAGAAAACAAACGAGAGATCTGTGAAGACTTCATTCTTGTAGGAAGTGCTTTTGCAGTTTGAACAGCACTTGCCAGTTGGCAATTTCCCTTGAAATGTTTTCCCTATCAAAGTTCACCCTCTTGTCCTGCTGTGGCAAGACGGTAATCACCAGCTGTGTCTTGCTGGACTCCTGCTGGACCAGGGACTCTTCATTCATATCTTCTGGGTGTGTTTATGAAAACAGAGCTTCCAGGATCTAATCAAGTGGCCTGTCTAGCAGGAACCTGTGATATTCAGAAAAGTCCTGCTGGAATCTCAGAGTGAAAGAAGGTGGCTTGAAAGTCTCAAAGAAAATCCAAGGTGAGGTGCTGCATCTTTCTTCTTGGTGATTTGCACCCATAAGATAATATGGCCTTTGAACTCTACCATGACAAATAGTGCCTGAATCATTGTGCCAATGTAATGTGTATTTCTTAAGTTAACCAGACCAGTCTGTTCAGCTTCAGATATTCCATAAAAACTAGACAAACAAAACTATAAGGAACTGGACTGAGGTGTTAAGACACTCTGGTCCACAATAACCTTATTTTTTCCCTTTATTCCATTTGGGAAGCTGCATTCTAAGTTCTCAAAGTCATGTACATCATACAATGTATGAGCTTGCTCAGTTGTCCCAGGAATTTTGCATTGCTTTGCCATGATTATGCCAGTAGATATATCTATCTATCTGACTGTATCATTTTATGCATAATTTTATACATAACTTTGGGTAATTATTTATGTATTATTATGTTATTCTACCCCATTCATTTCAGGGCAAAGAAAATGCAATGCAAATAAGAAAAAGTCGCCAGCTGTGTTTTGTTTGTGAACTGAAAACAACAATAGCCAATTCTGATCATATTCACTGGATTGATCTCTGTTCTAGGCATGGGACGAATACATGAATTTCATTCCCGTTTATTTTGGAATTCTCCAACATCCCTTACTCCAGCTTTAAGAATTTGTGCTTCAGCCTGCTCTTTTCTCCTTCCTCCAATTCCCTTTTCTTTGTGTATCCTTTCCCTTTAGAATGCAATCCTGAAAGAGACTGTCTTAAGACTGGTGTTTTGTAAGGTGCTCTGAGAGCCTTTTTGGCTGAAGGGCAGGGTATAAAAGCCATAAATAAACCAACATCCCATCATGAAAATTGCTGCAATGGAAAACTGTCTCATTTAATTCAACTTGGAAAAGCAGGAAGATCTCCTGGCTACCAGCAACACTGATTTGGAAACTTTCCCCATCTTCTGCACATTCCTTGAGATTCTCTTATTTAGACATTAGCAAACAATGTGGGAGCTACTCATGAGAAAGTGGCAACCATACCACTGCAGTATTATATGAAACAGGCATAGCAGGAGACTGAAAATTAAGGCCTTGTGGGTGAAGGCCTGAGCCCAGCTCAGTGCAATGAATATCCAGACTTCCAGAAATCATCAGTATCTCTACAGGCATTGCAGCTGCAGACAACATTGACAGTGTCTATTTCATATGTGGTAGAGCGGCTATGATCTCTGCTGTTTCCTTGCCAAAGCATGAAGTCTCACTTTGAAGGAAAGCAGCACCATTTTGAATTCCTTCGCCTTCTGCACCTGCCTCACAGTGGAGTCAAGACTCCATCAAAGAGCACACAGCTGCTCTCCCATGCCTTTGCACTGCAGTTGCTTAAATGCTTTAATGCCATCCACTGTGCTGTGAGAATCATATGTATGACCCTAACTGATCTAAGCATCAGTATCTGTAAATAGTCAGATACCAAGAAAAGGGGGAAAATCTTATTCTGAATGTAAAGCTGTCAGGCACTTGAAACCTGCAAAAGTCGCATCAAAGGAAGAGAAACAGATTTGTGCAAGGACTCCCTGCTCCTGCTCCCCAGCACACTGGCAGACTTTGAGCTTTACAACTGCAGCAGTGCCCTGTGCAACAACAAAATTTGGAGCCCCCAACTCCTGCCTTCTGTTGTTTGTTGTTGTTGCAGTGCCCCCTGCAGCACCCTCTTGCCTCAGTGCTTAGTGCGGGCGAATTGGTCGTGCTCCCCTAAATTCGCCTCTTCCAGCATTTCGCCTGTATTGACATTATTATACTTCAACTTCAGCAAGCTTAAATACGTTTCTTGGAACACTGCCTTAATAGCTGGAAAAGGTCACTCTGTTGGTGCAAGCATTAAAGCTTGCCAGATGAAATGATCTCCCTGCTTCTCCCCCAACTGCTCTGGGAAGTTCTTCTGACTCTCCAGAGCGAATTTGGAGAAAAGGAGAAAGTACATGGTCAGAGGGAGAAGGGGGAACTGGCTTCTGCTACTAGGACAGCCTTTGTCTAAGGGGGATTACAAAGGACATGGTCAGGTTGGGTAGTAATGGGCACTATTTGATCTCCGTAGCCAATCCCCCCCTTCATGGATCACTGCCTTGCCGTGGTGAAGGGGCTTGAATAACTCAGAGAAGCTATGAGCTATGCCATGCATTTTACTTTCCTGGGCTCCATGATCACTGCAGATGGTGACAGCAGTCACAAAATTAAAAGACGCCTGCTTCTTGGGAAAAAGCAATGACAAACCTGGACAGCATCTTAAAAAGCAGAGACATCACCTTGCCAACAAAGGTCCGTATAGTTAAAGCTATGGTTTTCCCAGTAGTGATGTATGGAAGTGAGAGCTGGACCGTAAAGAAGGCTGATCGCCGAAGAATTGATGCTTTTGAATTATGGTGCTGGAGGAGACTCTTGAGAGTCGCATGGACTGCAAGAAGATCAAACCTATCCATTCTGAAGGAAATCAACCCTGAGTGCTCACTGGAAGGACAGATTGTGAAGCTAAGGCTCCAGTACTTTGGCCAACTCATGAGAAGAGAAGACTCCCTGGAAAAGACCCTGATGTTGGGAAAGATGGAGGGCACAAGGAGAAGGGGATGACAGAGGACGAGATGCTTGGACAGTGTTCTCGAAGCTACCAGTATGAGTTTGACCAAACTGCAGGAGGCAGTGGAAGACAGGATTGCCTGGCATGCTCTGGTCCATGGGTCACGAAGAGTCGGACACGACTAAACTACTAAACATCAACAACAAGCCAATCCCAGATGTAAACCAACCTTCAGTGATTCTGTCATGTGCTCTGATACACACAGAGAGGCCTTGTATATGTCGAGTGTTTCATTCCTGTTGATCAGTGCACAAATATTTTCTTCTCCCATTAAAGTAAACGGAGAAATACTCTTTAGTGGGAAAGTTCCCTGCATACCTCAGAACCCATGGTTCCACAGCAAATCATTGGCATGTATAGCCATAGTGAAAATATTTGAAATGCTGGTTTTCCATAATTCTGACACTACAGTACAGAAAGACTAAATCCTAGGATCAATGTGTATATTGTTTGCTCTACTGACAGTGTTGATCTGGTAGTTGCTACTTATCACATATCCAGGTGATTGCTTATCACTGTTTCCCATTGAAAGTCACTTTCCCCCCTTCTTCTTCTTCTTCTTCTTCTTCACTGATCCATGGCAGCTGTTTGCAATACTTTCATCTATCTGGGATATTCACTCTCAGTTGCAAATATGCCGTTGTAAAGATAAATCCTTCAAGCTCACCATTATGTGGAAAATGATGTTCCTACTTTAATGTTTGGTGGGAGTGTACTGTGGTCCATGCCTTTTGGCAAAAAAATTTCATCTTTCCTCCAAAGCTTTGGCCCCAAACTCTACCCTTAAATCTACAGAATTATTTTCCTTCCTGTTCACAGCAGCTAGACTAGTTGTTGCCCAGTGATGGAAGGAAACCTCTAATATATCAATAGAGGCTTGGGTTAATAATACAGTGGTACCTCTGGATGCAAACGGGATCCGTTCCTGAGCCCTGTTCGCATCCTGAGCAGAACGCAACCTGCGTCTGCGGGTTGCGATTCGCCGCTTCTGCTCATGCGCATGACGTCATTTTGAGTGCCTGCACATGCGCGAGCGGCGAAACCCAGAAGTAACGCCTTCTGTTACTTCCAGGTTGCCGCAGAGCGCAACCCGAAGGAACTTTAACCTCAGGTATGACTGTATCTGGAGTATTGCTCTATCAGAACCCCTCAAACACCATTGGCGACTAATGAAGGGACTAATCAAGCATCTCCAAAAAAGATACCTTTGATTTCTGGTCTCCCTTTTTTTTTTTTTTTTGAAGAAGAAGAACAGGGTATTTTAATGCGATCATCATCACAGAGGTGTCTGTTCATTGAAAATGTTAGCTTTCCCCCCCTTTCTTTCTTTTCTTTAAAGGAACCTACCTATCTGTTAAGTTTAGCACCAGAGGTCCTTCTCTACGTATCCCTGCCACTCGGTAGGCTTTCTTAATAATAATTACTATTATTTATATGCCACCACCTGATTGGGTTGCCCGGAGAGCAATATTTTAGATATCCCCCCCCCCCCAAAAAAAGATTGTCCAGGAATTTAACTGATTTTATATCTACTGTTTTTTGTAATTTTACTGCTGCTACGATAACTGCTTTTGTTTCTGGTGTTTTTGATCTGTTTTATATTTGTTTTATGGTTCTCTTTTGTAGATATCTTAGATATCTTTTGTAGATATCTAGATGTCTTAGAAATCTAGATTAATAAAATTATGGGTTTTTTTAACAACAAGAACAATAGAAGCAAATATGCTGTTGCCATTTAGGGGAGTTTTTTAAAAAGGTTGATGCTTGTTCCATAACTAAGAAGATCACGAATTAAACTTTAGTTTGCAATTAGGTTGTTGTCTTGTAGCTGATCCTGCTGTATCTTTGATCAATAATCAATAATGTGTGTAATAAATTTTAACACAAAAAATGTAGAAAATCTTGTATCTGTGTCAAAGTCTCTCATACATTTTGGCTTAATACGCATTTGCCACATTTCCTTTCAATAAAGGTCAAGTAAGAGATATCCTTTGGAACTGATGTGGTTGCGTGGAGTGTTTAAATGCTTACTAAGCTGCCCATGAAAGTGAAGTGCCAGTAAATAAAAAGGAGAGAGTCAGGTACAGACAGGGAAGGGTATTTTAAAAAGTTGGCTCTGATGAAATGAAAGGCCAGATCATTTCTGATAGCTTTCAGGAACTAAACCCAAACTGTCAGCATTTTGACACAAATAAACCACAGCACTAGCAACTTCTGGTAAAAAGAAAGAAAAAAAAAGCATTGTATGATCCTTTGATTGGTAAAATCAAGTACCTGCAGAGCAAATACGATGTTTTTACAAATGAAGACTTTATTAGCTAAAGCCAAACAACTGTGGTTAAGTCAAAAGCAAGAAAGGGCATCCAGGATGTATTCTTCATGGTCTCAAACTCAACTTCCATAGTTTAACTACGCACTGTGTAAGGATGTACTTTCTGTTATCTGTCCTGAATTTTCCATCATTCCGCTTCCTTGGATGTTCTAGTGCAGTGTTTCCCAAACTTAGGTCTCTGGCTGTTTTGGGGACTACAACTCTCATTATAACTAGCTAGCAAGACCAGTGACCAGATGATGGGATTTGTAGTCCAAAAACAGCTAGAGACCCAAGTTAGGAAGCACTGTTCTAGTGGCATGAGAGAGGAAGGAAAACCTTTCTCTATCCACTTTCTCCATGCATGATTTTATAAAACTCTCGTCATCTCTTTCCTGCCTTTTTCTAAACAAAAAATTCTCAACTGCTGCAGCCTTTCCTGATAGCGGAGTCGCTCCATCCCTATGATAATTTTGGATTACCCTTTTCAACATTTTGTGGAGTCAAAACTCCATGAAATTGTAATGTTAGCTGGTCTCCTACCTGCATTCTCTATTTCTCTTTGTGCGCAGCCCTTCCTCCACCTGAACTCTTGCAGAGAGCAGCTGGAACAGCAATTATCGTATGCTGCTTTTGTACATTTCAAATGACTTGCCTTGGCTCAAGTTTCCTGTTTCCCCCTCTTGCTTTGGTTTAGATAAGGCTTGCCATTTCAACCGTCTGTGAACATGTTTATTCTCTGTGTCATTTTGTCTCAAAAACATCTGAGATTGCCATGAAACCAATCAATTAATGCGAATTTCTGCCACTGCCTAACCCAGAAATGCAAGTTACAATTGCCTTGGATAAGTGTTTTCCTGGCTACCTCTGTGAGAGTGTTTTTCTTCCTTGGCCTTGAACTAAAAATCCTTCAGATTTTCCAGCAAGGTGTCTTCTCTCTTTCTCCCCCTCTCCCTGTAACTCCTGGAAGAATTTAGCTACTTAAAGTTTACAGTTGGCACGTTCAACCTGCTTCTTTACCCCGCTTTTAATTTTTTTGTTTTTCGCCCCCATTGTTCCTCTCAGGTGGCTAATTGTTATTATGCCTTCCTTGTCTGGCATTTTAGCAGTGGGGGAGTCTGGTCTGCCAGCCTCCATGACATTTCTTGATTTGAGCAACGATCCAGCCGCTTCTCTGCCCACAGAGCCATTTACTCTGTTGAACAAGCCCTGCCAGAATAAAACAGAGCACTCCGTTTCTCAAAGCCTGAGCCAGAGAGTCTGAAAGAGCCTAATCTTTCTGGGTGCTTAAAACCCTTCAACTGTAAATAATTCTATTGTGTATTCAGACCCCACCAGCTACTGTTCATTTGTAGCCTATTTCTTTGCAACTTCTGGCAACGTAACAAAGAGCAATTGGTCACAATGGGGTGTGTGTGTTTGTCGGTACAATAATAAAAAATGCAAAAGCCAAACTCGAGAGCAATCAGTTGTTGGTGAAGGGCCAGGTGGATATATAGGCACATTTTATGCCTTGGTGGAATGTTGCTATTTTGTTCAGCTAGGAACTATTCCCTTAGGTTGTGTCACCTTTCAGCGGAGCGATGAGACAGTTCTACTCCAACAGCATGTTTGCATTTTAACACTGGAAATAGGACACGGCAGAAATTCGGCAGAAAAATAAATGTGCCTACAATTTTCAGCAGGTTCCCACAACCCTCTGGAAAGGCTATGGGACTTTGAAGGAGCCCACAACAGGAATGAAAGGAAATATGAGTTCCAACTGTTGCTTTCCACTCCTGCAACCATTGGATAAAACCCTGCGTCATTTAATCATTCAGCCCCCTAGCTTCAATCTGAAGTGGTACAGTCCAAGAAGAGTGGTGTCACCTGGTGACAGGGTTGCCAGCCATCCCTTAAAAAAACAACAATGGGGTCACCCCGTTTTTTGGACAAAAGTGTCCCGTCTCCCATATTTGAGCTCATCCGGCCCAAAATGGCAGTTGCATCGCTGTTGGTATGGCTGACAAGGAGCCCCACCTGATGTGAGTGACGATAGAGAGAAGGGGGAGAGAGCAACCTCCTCTCTATCCCTTGCCCTGGTGTTCCTCCTCAGCTGCCACTCATAATATGGGTCTACCACTGCTTGGCCCCCTCTGCCCCTGACCTGAACTATCCTCTTCCCTCCTCCTCTGTGCTCAAGTCTTTTCTGACATCAGCATGGGCAAGAAGCTGGAGTTGCGACTCAAGTCACCCATGGGAGCCAGCCATCTACCCCTGCCTGGTCCCTGCCCATCCACGTGAGTGGATGGGAAGAGCAGGGCCAGGCCTGGGTGGTGGTGGGCCGAATATGGGCAACCCTCCTCCGCAAAGGCGGGAGAGGATTTGGTGTCCCGAGAGTGTCTGTGCCCCCCAATCCCCACCCCAACCTGCCTTTTATTTTGCCAGACATGTCCTGTATTTTGCCCGAACAAAGATGGCAACCTTACCTGGTGAGCAGAAATTCTAGAGAACCTCTAAAGCAAAGCCAATTGCCAGTTCCACCTGTCACCAGCTAAAGAAATGATCACATAGCCTGTTCTGAAGCATTTCAGCGCTTTCCACTTACTCTAATGCAATTTGAATTATACCACGCAGACCCGTTGGTCACATTTTAATGAGAGGTTAATAGTCTGGGCTGGCATAATGGCTTCCACACAGACAGAGCATAACACTATGGAAGCAAGAGAAATCCATATCAGACTTTCCATATATTTATGCCACCTTTCAGGCCCTCTCAGGATGGTTCACAATGGAAAACATAAAAACAAATTAAAGCATAAAACAGGAGCCAGGTAACAAAATACACAGATAAAATTGCAGCACTTAATCAGACCAAAGGTCTGTTTGGAGATAAGGAGGGTAGGAGGAGACATGATAGAGACTTATCCAATGATGCATTGTGTCGAGAAAGTGGACAGAGAGAAGCTTTCCCCGCTTCTCTCATAACACTAGAACTCATGAAGCTGAATATTGGAAGAGCTGGGGCAGACGAAAGAAAGTATTCCTTTACACAGCACAATAACACTACAGTATTCACTCTTACAAGATGTAGTGATGGTTTTCCAGCTATTTCTTTATGCTCCCTTGCAGGATACACAAATACATGCGCAGAGGCCATGCTGATCTTCCCTGTATCATTCCAATTTAAGTATACTGTATGCGCTGCATGCAACAGTTATTAAATGAGCATGCAGTCATATTATTTCTGGCGTTGAGCAAGCGGCTATTTTCTGAACCCAGACATAGTTAAACACTGCACTCCTAAAGCTGGCAATATGATGCATTCCTAATTTGCTGCAACTTTTCCTGAGAGATGATTTAACTTTATCTCCATTTAAGAAATGGGTGAGATGGACTGACTTGCTGAAGGCTACAGTGTCTATCACTGGAGAGAATTAGATCACGGGAACAACTCATTGCAAATCTATACATAAAATGCTTCTCTTGGCTCTAGCCTCTTTCTCCATTCATAACTCTCTCTCTCTCTCCACCCCTATCTGTCTTCACATACAGATTTGGCTTAGAATGCAGTGCAGCCATCTTAACAGCTTCAGATCTTCCACCTGAAACTATAGCATGACCTTTAAGGCCTGGAAACGATGCCTTATGAGGAACGGCTAAGGGAGCTGGGCATGTTTAGCCTGGAGAAGAGGAGGTTAAGGGGTGATATGATAGCCATGTTCAAATATATAAAAGGATGTCACATAGAGGAGGGAGAAAGGTTGTTTTCTGCTGCTCCAGAGAAGCGGACACGGAGCAATGGATCCAAACTACAAGAAAGAAGATTCCACCCAAACATTAGGAAGAACTTCCTGACAGTAAGAGCTGTTCGACAGTGGAATTTGCTGCCAAGGAGTGTGGTGGAGTCTCCTTCTTTGGAGGTCTTTAAGCAGAGGCTTGACAACCATATGTCAGGAGTGCTCTGATGGTGTTTCCTGCTTGGCAGGGGGTTGGACGCGATGGCCCTTGTGGTCTCTTCCAACTCTATGATTCTATGAAGGTTTGTTGGTTTTAATCTCGTATAACTAACTAACTAACTAACTAACTAACTAACTATGTGTGTGTTATTGTCTACACTCTTAGCTTTCATTGCCTTTGGGGTGAGGGAAGGGGGAAATGGCAGTACCTGCACTCAGAACGCCCCCCCCCCAAGTCAAAGCAGTCAAAGCAGATGCTCTGGGTAGTCACAGTCATTTGTTTGTTAAGGCAGCAAAGGCAAATGATTCATTCCTCTGTTCTAGGTATATGTGTATCTGGGTTGTGTGTTGCACCATGTCCTTTTGCTTAAACAGAGCTGATCAATAAAGCTGATTCAAGCACATAAACAGGTTTTGAGGTGCAGATTGCCCTGACTAGATTGGGATGAATGTTGTGTTGCTGTTTTAACAACGTATTGTTACCGTATATGTTTCAGTACTTCCAAGACACAATGAAGTGTGCTTCAGTTCCACTGCAGTGTCCAGAATCCTAAAAACAACTTGGGCAGCAACTCTAAGCTATAGTATATTAATCTGTTGAACTCTCCAATGTAGCTCAGTTGGTAGAGCATGAGACCCTTAATCTCAGGGTCATGGATTTGAGCCCCACATTGAGCAAAAGATTCCTGCATTGCAGGGGGTTGGTCTAGATGACCCTCATGGTCCCTTCTCTACAATTCTATGCTTCTATGGATATCAGCTGCACTGGAAAGAAACCAATGCACTTAGAAATTATTATCTCTGGGATTCCTGTGGGCAGCTCTACATTGGATGACTCCATCTATTCCCTGCTTCTGAGATAGAAATCAGGCTCACAATTTGGGATGTTGTAACAAAACAAAACAAAAGACCCTTCAACTTTTATTGTTGACACACGGGCCCATCTTCCATGTTCCAGAGCCATGGTTTAGACTAAGTTCCTCCTTCCTTCAAGTCCTGGGCCATTGACTTGCTTCTGTCCCATAGCGGGGCTATCTCTGTTATTATTTCTGTGTCCTTCCATTTGGGTACTCTTCTTGCCCTTTCCTTTTCTCACCAGCACCAGTTCCTATTTCTAGCCCAGCTTGGTTTAACTCCAGAGCATTGGGCAATAGAGGTGTGTGTCCTGCAGTCTGCATTGGACCCCCTAGCCAAGCCGGACGCAGTGGGGAACATTGTGCTGATGTAAGATCTAACTGCTAGTGGCTGTCTTGTCTTTCACCTCGTGTAGACAAAGTCTTGACCTGATCCTATATGGATTTGGCAGGCATCAGAAGAACAATTGTTACAGTTCAGAGCTACATCAGGCTCTGCTACACAACATCTTAAAGGATTTCAGGCCCACTGAAGAGAAGTCAGTTAATGCCACTCAATACGCCCTTTCCATTTATGGAGGAGTGTGCTTGGCAAATGCAGTAGGGCTAGATGGTACTTCAGAAAGAGAGTTGTGGTATGAAAGCTACTGAACACTACAGCTACGAAGATAGAGAGAACCATGCTGTTTGCAAATGCCTGTGTCTCGCCACATGTTTCAGTGTTCCTGCCAGTACAGGAAATATGCGATAGGAGCCCCATGCTGTCTTAGTTTGTTCCTCACCTCCCATTAATGGTTTCCAATTAATGAGAAAACAAAAACATCCCCTTGCATTTCTAAACGTGTGGCAGACAAGTACACCACAAGATTGATCGCAGTTATTTTCTAATACGTATTATAATAAAAATGGGGTGATCATTGTCTCAGTTGACTGGACAAGCAAATTAAAAATGATATTTCTTGGCTTATGCAAAGTACCAGCTGCTGTAGCTCAAGTTGAGTCTGAATGGTTTCCTTAATATCGTTATTAAAGCTCCCATCATTTGCTTTGGCAAAAGTGCCACTGATGGCCCATAATCTCTTCTCTTTCTCTTCTTCAAAATGTTCGGGCATAATTAAAGATGGCAAACTAGTCACATTATAAAATATATATATATAAAAAACCCTGGAGTTAACTGATGAGTTTTCCACTCATGAATTTTCCATATATAGATGATGGTTACAAATGTATCTGCAAATGTTGAATGAACATTTTATGCAGATGTATCTCTAAGCCATAGGCTCATGAATTATTTGCTGGAACTTTGGTTTTTGTGCTCAGTGTTCCCTGAGTAGATCACTCAGATCAAGTTACATTTGTTATGCTTTTTTGAGGTCTCCAGCTGCTTTCGGACTACAATTCCCATCATCCCTGACCGCTGGTCCTGCTAGCTAGGGATGATGGGAGCTGTAGTCCAAAAACAGCTGGAAACCCAAATTTGGGAAACCCTGGATTAGATAAGATGGTACATACACATACTTCTTTGTCAAGGTGTGCATGGTTATAAGACAGAGGGAGTTATATTCAAGTTATATTAGGGATGCTAGGGGGATTTGGCAAGTCTGGATCTCAAAGAGGGCTCATCTGATATGCAGGTCAATGTGCAGGTTTATTTATTTATTAGGGAAATCACACACAAGTAGGACAGAACAGACTTAAGAGTGAATCCATGTGAAAGGGACAAAACTGGATCATCTCTGCCCATTCATACTATATATCTGTCCTTCTGTTTGGAAGGAGCCCAGCAATGCAGTTAGATAATTTTAGAAGCTGGGCTTATCTGGATTTTGTTTTTGTGCTAGGCTAAATGGACCAATGGTCTGTATGTATAAGGCAGGTTCCTATATCCCCAATATTTTTATATTCCCAATGTGGTAAACCAGCCCTGCTGTGTTCAGAGACCTTCCAACTGACTTGGGCCCTGAACTTCTGTCTTAGAAGTCCTGCCATGATGGTGCCACTAGGAAGGGCACCACTTAACTATGACAAGAGTGTCAGATAGGTGGCCAGCCAATCACTATGAGTGCTTTAGTTGAGATTGCTGCATTGTAAGGGGGATGGACTAGATGAACCTTAGAGTCCCTTCCAACTCTACAATTCCATGATACTATGATTCTGTCGGGTCATTTGGTCACATTCCTTGTATAAGTAAAATAAATCATCCTCGCCAATGTGCATTTTGCTCAAAACTGCATTCTCTCTAAAACGATTCAGAAGACTCATCATCATCATCTGAAGGAATGAATGTATTCCATTTGCCATTTCATGTCACGTCTTGCTGGCTGTTTTTATTTTATTTTAAACAAAGCATATTGCCATGGAATGTTCCCTACCTAAGCACAATTCTTACAGCCGATGAGTAAAATTCTTCATGGCAAAGTCTAAAACAATTTTCAAATAATTAGTCAGGCCTCATGGCTCCCCTAATTATTACAGATGATTAGTCCAATTATTCTGAAGTCTAAAATGAGGAACATAATGACTTATCCAAGGTCAAATGGCTGATGAGTGAAGGCATACAAAAGAAACAGAAAACAAAAATAACAGGCAACCAGGGTAGCAAACACAGCCCCTGCTACAAACAAATACTAGTTAACAGCACCTGCTATTAACAAATGTCCAAGTTACATTACACAGAAGGTTTGCAATATTTTGCCTTCCCCTTGCAAACAGCAACACAATCGATCAAGCATGCCATTCCACCGAAGAGCAATAAAAACAGAGTGTACTCCTTTTGTGTCCAAGGCAGAATACAATATTGTCTGTAATGAATGACAACCCATAATCATTTGTACGTGCCTGATTTTATCTAAGCAGGTTTTTGGTCATTCTTTCAAGCAGCAATAAAAACAAATTTTGATTTTTAAAGACTCAAATGGCTGTCCTATGGTAAAACATAAACACTTTAGTCCTGTTCTGGAATTAGGCCTAGGTAACATGGTCACAAGGGACGCGGGTGGCACTGTGCGTTAAACCACAGAGCCTAGGACTTGCTGATCAGAAGGTTGGTGGTTCGAATCCCCGCGATGGGGTGAGCTCCCGTTGCTCGGTCCCTGCTCCTGCCAACCTAGCAGTTCGAAGCATGTCAAAGCGCAAGTAGATAAATAGGTACCACTCTGGCGGGAAGGTAAACGCCGTTTCCGTGGGCTGCTCTGGTTTGCCAGAAGCGGCTTAGTCGTGCTGGCCACATGACCCGGAGGCTGTACGCCGGCTCCCTAGGCCAATAAAGCGAGATGAGCGCCGCAACCCCAGAGTCGGTCACGACTGGACCTAATGGTCAGGGGTCCTTTACCCAATATGCTCACAGTGCCATGTACACTCATTTTATGCCTGTTGAGTGGGGAAGTCTGAATAAATATTCTGTGCAGCTTCAGCTGAACAGCCTTAGAAGCATCCCTGAGAAAAGGAACCCTGCATTATTGATGGTCTGAAAACCACTTTCTTCCCTCCACCACTGGAGGCAGTATTCTCCTGAATACCAGTTGCTGGAATCTGCAGAAGGGGGAGGGAGTGCTTTTGTGCTCAGGTCCTGCTTGAATGTTTCCCATAGGCATCTGAATGGCCATTGTGAGGTGCTGAACTAGATGGGGCACTGGGTCTTAGGTTCTTATTACTGTGAATCACGAGGAGGCTTCTAAGCATGTTTCGCCAAAGGCACTTAGTCTTAGAAGCCCTTTCAGATTCAGGAAGGTCAGGAATGGAGTGGACAGGGCTGGTCTGAATGAAAATGTCAGGAACAGAGCTAGCTCTTTCTTGTATTTTATTAATGCCTGGATGTGGGTTTGGCCTTACCATGCATTCTATCTTTTGTGTTACCATGCATTCTGCCATAGATAGTTGCATAGACTGTCTTAACAATAAAGCTAGATTGTGATAATAGAATAATATAATTGTAGAAAGGGACCTCACCTTGCCAACAAAGGTCGTAATAGTTAAAGCTATGGTTTTCCCAGTAGTGATGTATGGAAGCGAAAGCTGGATGATAAAGAAGGCTGATGCTTTTGAATTATGGTGCTGGAGGAGACTCTTGAGAGTCCCATGGACTGCAAGAAGATCAAACCTATCCATTCTGAAGGAAATCAGCCCTGAGTGCTCACTGGAAGGACAGATCCTGAAGCTGAGACTCCAATACTTTGGCCACCTCATGAGAAGAGAAGACTCCCTGGAAAAGATCCTGATGTTGGGAAAGATGGAGGGCACAAGGAGAAGGGGACGACAGAGGACGAGATGGTTGGATTCTTGAAGCTACCAGCATGAGTTTGACCAAACTGTGGGAGGCAGTGGAAGACAGGAGTGCCTGGCGTGCTCTGGTCCATGGGGTCACAAAGAGTCGGACACGACTAAACAACAAGAAGAAAGGAACCAGGAGAATCGTCTAGTCCAACCACCTGCAATGCAGGGATCTCGTCCAATGTGGGACTCAAATCCACAACCCTGAGATTGAGAGTCTCATACTCTACCAACTGAGTTATCCCTCAGTTGCTCTTAAACTGAAGATTCTTAGGTTTTGCAACCATTAAAGTTGCCATCATATTTTTATTTTTTTAAAGCATCTTGGTTATTATGTAGATGACACTTTAAAAATGCAGGATGAGGTTCTGTTTATTCATCCTTCCAAGGTGCTTAAGCCAGATTGGCATATGACTTACCACACTCTATTAGGTAATGAGCAATTCAAAATGAGCACTGATAATTAAGGGGTAAATACAAATAAAAAACAGCCAGCCCACTTCCAAGCTGTCTTAAAACAGGCTCCAACCCACATGAACTTGGCTGGCACTGATGAGATTATAAGGTCTCTCCTTTCTACCTTACGAAATATACTAATAAACGTGCAATTCTGCAAGCAAACATATGTTCCTCCTGGTCACTGGAAATTATTCCTCCCCCAGACAACAATGTGTGATGAGGGAAGTTCCAAATGCTTGCATGCTGGCAGATGTGTGGCTTGGCGGCTTATCTGTTGGAATCTTGGCTGCTTTTATGAGGCATAATTTAAGGTGCCTTGGTTCAGGCATAATACTAAACCATGCTTTAGCATTATGAGGATGAGCCACAATGAGCCTCAGACTCATACACTCTCACATTCCCATCTCCTCTGTAGGAGCAGGAAGGAGGTGATGGAATGCTTCTATTTCCTTTTCAGATTAACTGCAGTTTAATACGTTCTTCAGACTCTGAACTGCGGTTCACCTTAACTGCGACTTGTTGAAATAAACCAACTTCATAAACTCTCACGTGAAGGTTTCAACAAACCACTGTTGAACTTCAGAATAATTTGTCGGGTTCAAATGACACAATAAACTGTAGCTAATCTAAAATGGAAGCACAGTATTCTGAACTTCTACTTGCAGCTCTGCCAGCGGTGGGAAGGGCATGAGCAGAAGACTTGTCAAGGCTCATTCCCATAATGGTAAACTGGCCATCCACAACTGTGTCCTCATATGCTGTTAGACTACAACAGGAAATGGAGGTTATTTTGTTTGGTTCACATTTCAAAGTAAACTGAACTAATTTGTACCTCTCAAACTAATTGAGGGATCAAAACATAAGGATCCTTTTGCATCTTACACTTTTGTGAAATGCTTCTTGGGTCAGAACATATATTTGGGTTAAAACAAGTTTATCAATGTGTACATTGAGCTAAAATAAATACATATTTTGTGATAAAATGCACATTTAAGTACATATTTAAACACAAATATTCATAAAGGCATTTTGAAAACCCATTTTGCGGATAAATACAAAACAGGATGAATAAGAACCACCAGCTTCCAGTCTAACTATCCTTTCATATAGACTCCGTCTAATTACTCCCTGCCAATCATACTCCATTACTGGGGTGATAGGTTCCAGAAGTTTGCAACCTTTAATATTCTCAACCTCAAACTAATAATGTACCTTACAGAGGAGTTCTGCTGCACTTCCCATTTGAGCCCCCAGTCAGTTCAGGCTTCTCAAGTTAGTCCTATAATTAATTCCCAATGAATAAACAAAAAAAGATATGTCATCTGTATATTACACAACAGTACATAAAACAAGGCTGTACAATCAGTCCAGACCAGCAAGGTATAATTCTTCAAACTAAGCCCAACTACTGCATTTTCCTCTTCTTATTATTTCATTTGGCCATCTTGATTTGTGCAAATTCTAAAATAAATAGTTGTTGTTGTTTAGTTGTTTAGTCGTGTCCGACTCTTTGTGACCCCATGGACCAGAGCATGCCAGACACTCCTGTCTTCCACTGCCTCCCACAGTTTGGTCAAACTCATGCTGGTAGCTTCGAGAACACAAAATAAATAGTAAATCATTTTAATTGTACTCTGTTAAGTTAAGAGGTGCTGCCCGAGAGCTTTCAGCTGAGACAGAAAAGTTGGCAGTCTTTGCCATAAAATAAATACCTTTCACTTTATCGCTGGTTGAGTAAACCTTGTTTTCCCATTTAATTGAACATTCCATCTTTAGAGAATATATGCCGATAACATTTGCCAGACTCAATGCAAACCTTTTCAGATGCAACTAATGACAACCTTGTTTGTTAAATTTTAATGCTTGGCATGAGTCACAGCAAGCAACATTTTCTAAAAGTTTCAACAAGTCATTTCTAGTAGTGTCGCACTGTCCACAACAATACCAAGGAATGCAAAACAGCCATTCATGAACCTTAAGCAGAACTGCAGGATTTTAATGGTGCTTGTGCCAATATTTCATTTCCGCTAACAATTTTATATACTTTGGCCTGTTGAGCTTCCTTGAACGCAAGTACAGATGAATGAATTCCTTTAATTAATTGTTTAAGCTGTAGGCCATAACATCATCAAAGATACAGACAGGCCACATTATATTAACAACTAGTCAACAATACCAAAAACAGAAGCAGACTCAATTATCTAATTTATACTAGACTATTCTGACAGTAAACAACATTGGAGCTATTAAAATTTGCCTGAACAGCCACAGTAACAGGGCATCCTTATGTTCTGTTCAAGATCGTGGGGTGTTTCTCCTCCAAAGCACCTCCAGCCCAGATTTATAACTATGAATGTTTTATACTAAAGATGAAATGTGGAATCCCTCTTTTAAAGTCAACCACATTGGGGAATATAAAGCCCAACATTTTGCTGTGTGAAGGGAAAGACAAGACGGTGAGCTGGATCTAGACACATCAAAAAAACGATTCAGTTGAATGGGTTGTAAACTTCACACAGGGAAATCTCATTGGCAAAAGATGGGAGACCACAGCGCCATCTGGTGTCATGGTGTTATAACACATATAAAGCACTTTATCTTTATGAATGCAGCTGAGTCCCATGTAGGAATTGGTTTTTTTAAAAAAATTCATTAAGTTGAGCTTATCCACATGGATCTTTTCTAATTCCTATTTTATTTCTTAATTGAGTTTTCTCCTAGTCTCACTAAAAATATAAACAAATCTCGCATACTAATATACATATATTGTACAAATGTACAGGTTTCTGAAAGGATAAAATATGTATACTGTGGTACCTTGGTTCTCAAACACCTTGGTTCTCAAACACCGAAAACCTGGAAGTAAGTGTTCCAGTTTTTGAACCTTTTTCGGAAGCCAAACATCTGATGTGGCTGTCAGCTATTGTTTTTGGGGGCCGTACACCTATCCGAAGCCGTCCCTTGGTTTTCATACATTTCGGAAGTCAATCTGACTTCTGGAATGGATTACGTTCGAGAACCAGGTACCACTGTACTTATAAAACTGTGTTGCAAAAATATAGTCCAGCATGGGTCTTGAATCTTTTAGCTGTATTGTGCATATAATATACATACTTTTGCATATTAGTTGGGATTTATTTATTAAATTAGTTGGGATTTATTTATTAAAAACTCTGACAATGAACAAGCAGCTCAGACGTATGCAGGTGCTTAATAAAATAGATGTTTTGTTGTGAGCAAAGTTTGTTTCAGTTAGAATAATCAGATTCAAGTATATAAATATATTTTAAATGGATTCTCCATCCCACTCCTTTACCAATTGCACGTACAGAATCTCACTCCAATAGTGACAGTGGAACAATGTATTCCACTACACCTGAGGGGAACAAGACAAAACTTGGAAAAGCACAGTTTTGTTCTCCAACAGAAGGGAAACCCAGGAGGAACAATTGAGGGCTCTGCCCCCAGGATTTCCCACATGAGGTGGTTGTCTCAATCTGCCTAACGATAGGGCTGGCAAAGTCCTTTTGACTAAACCACTTCTGGCACAATGGGACACCGTGACGGAAACCAGAGCACAAGGAAACACCGTTTACCTTCCCACTGCAATGGTACCTATTTATCTACTTGCACTTTTGAACTGCTAGGTTGGCAGGAGCTGGGACAGAGCAATGGGAGCTCACCCTGTCATGGGGATTCAAACCGCCAACCTTCTGAATGGCAAGCCAGAGAGGATCAGTGGTTCAGACCACAGTGCCACACGCGTCCCATAGATCAGAAAGACGACCCTGGACAATATACCACTGAACTGTAAGGGAGACACAGAGATCTAAATAGAGACTAGTATCTGTGGTGTGGGATCCCTTTACGTGTATTCATTTTTTATTAACATTTCTCATAGACAATGGATAGTACAATAAATCTATTTGGATTGGATTGGATTGGATTAGAGCTTTTGGCAGACAGATCTAAAGATGCCTCATGAGTTTGTTTCCTACTAAACCTCCATGAACTCACTGGGATGGGTTCCCCCTCCTTATATTATATTATATTATATTATATTATTATATTTATATTATTTATTTTAATTCTATACCGCCCTATACCCGAAGGTCTCAGGGCAGTTTACATGAAAAATCACTTACATAAAATCAAAACAAAAACCAGATTACTATCCCTTTCTTTGCTATCATTCATTGCCCTTCACACTGCAATACCCCCAATGCAGGAATATAGGGACAAAGTGAAATCACCATTGAGATAAAGGTCTTTGATACTTCTGAACGTCCCTGAGTTAACACCACCATTGGTCTAGGTTGCCTTCCAGTCTGTTCCAGCCAGGCAACCATGCAAGTCTCTTTGCCTCTGTGTTAGGAGGTATTCTAAATTTACACTTAAGACCTTGGGAGCAAAAGCTTGCTTTGCAATACCCTCAGTTAATTGTTCCTGAACAAAATTTTGCGCATGAAATGCATGTACGAACACACAGTTCCATTGGGGACGTGGTCGTATTTTAAGCTAACTAGACATTTCAGCTTTTGAACATTTCTGTCCTGGCTTTCGAAAGTTGATATGGAAATGTAGTGTTCAAACAGGACTATTTCATTACACAGATGGTTGTGCTTGAAGATAACCTTAAAATGAAACAAGAGAAATACACACACAGTGTGAAAATTGACTTTTTATATTGGTACAGGGGAGGGAGACAGGGAAAGAGGGGGAAATCAATGCCAACCATAGTCATTCCTTTACTTCAGCATCTCAAAAGTTCATGGGAAATTGCAGTCAAACACTCTTGCAGCCACACCTGAGCAATCTTTTTGGTTGCCAATATATATTTAGTTTTTTGCTCTTGATGCCCGGAACTAAAAACACCACATCTTCTCCCCAGAATAAATAAACCACTGTCAAAATTTGGCTATGACCCATTAGATGAATACTGAAGTTCAAGCAAAATTGGTTCCAGCCTTCTCCTTCTCCAAACACATACCTTGGCTGCAATCCTATGTTCATTTACCTGTGAGTAAAGCTCATTGAACTCAACATAGCTTGTTTCTTAATATAGATGCATAGTATCACACTGGGGAAGAAATACATATTCGAAGTACTTTGTCTAAAGCCAATTATCAACTTAACTGACTAATGTTTCCTTCTGTATACTGGCTGGATCCAAAAAAGTTTCAGGAAAATGTGTTGTAAACCTCAAAGGGAAATCATGTTGCTGAAAGGTGGAGCTCCACAGCGCCATCTGGTGTCCCAGCGTTATAACACATTTAAAAGGCTTTTTCTTTACTAATGTAGCTGAGTCCACTGTAATAGTGCTCAGTACTGAAAGCATCACAGCAAACAATCTGTATCCATTTCTAAGTGTCCAAGATTCCCTCCTCTTTTTTTTTTTTACCAGGCACAGAAGCTTCCAAAAAAAATCCAAGAAAGAACATGAGGGAAGGCAGTACTCCATCCTTCCCCCTTCTAAGGTAAAGGGTAAAGGGACCCCTGACTATTAGGTCCAGTCATGACCGACTCTGGAGTTGCGGCGCTCATCTAGCTTTATTGGCCGAGGGAGCCGGCGTACAGCTTCCGGGTCATGAGGCCAGCATGACTAAGCCGCTTCTGGCGAACCACAGCAGCGCACGGAAACGCCGTTTACCTTCCCGCCAGAGCGGTACCTATTTATCTACAGTGGTGCCTCGCAAGACGAAATTAATCCGTTCCGCAATTCTCTTCGTCTTGCGGTTTTTTCGTCTTGCGATGCACGGTTTCCCATAGGAATGCATTGAAAATCAATTAATGCGTTCCTAGGGAAACCACCTTCAGACCAGGTCCGGGGACAGTCTGTCCCCGGACCTCTTCTGAAGGCTGGGGGGGGGGACAAGGGCTTTTCTTCCCACCCCCAGCATTTTAAAAAACCCTGGGACAGCGGAGGACTTCTCCGCTGTGCGGGGCTATCTTAAAATGCTGGCGGGCGGCATTTTAAAATCGCCCCGGACAGCGGAGGACTTCTCCGCTGTCCGGGGCGATTTAAAAGCCCCTGGGAAGGCAGGCAGGGGGGACAAAGACTTTCGCCCCCTGCCCGCCTTCAGAAGGTGTTCCCGCCCCCCCCTTCGGAACATCGTTCCGAAGTGGGGCGGCTGGGGCAGCTGTTCCCGCCCGCCCTCCCCCCTTCGGAACATCGTTCCGAAGGGGGGCGGATGGGGCAGCTGTTCCCGCCCGCCCTCCCCCCTTCGGAACATCGTTCCGAAGTGGGGCGGATGGGGCAGATGTTCCCGCCCGCCCTCCCCCCTTCGGAACATCGTTCCGAAGTGGGGCGGATGGGGCAGCTGTTCCCGTCCGCCCTCCCCCCTTCGGAACATCGTTCCGAAGTGGGGCGGATGGGGCAGCTGTTCCCGCCCGCCCTCCCCCCTTCGGAACATCGTTCCGAAGTGGGGCGGATGGGCAGCTGTTCCCGCCCGCCCTCCCCCCTTCGGAACATCGTTCCGAAGTGGGGCGGATGGGGCAGATGTTCCCGCCCCCCCGCTTCGAACAGCGTTTTAAAATGCTGGGGGTCGGCAGCGAAGCGCTCCCGACCCCCAGCATTTTAAAATCTCCCCGGGACAGAGACTTCTCTGCTGTCCCTTGGAGATTTTAAAATGCTGGGGGTCGGCAGCGAACGCTTCGCTCCCGCCCGCCAGCATTTTAAGATCGCCCGGGGCAGGCGGGGGGGAGGCAGGCAGAGGGGAACGAAGACTTTTGCCCCCCGCCGGCCTTCAGAAGAGGTCCTCTTCTGAAGGCCGGCTGTGGGCAAAAGTCTTTGCTCCCGACCGCCAGCATTTCCCTATGGGCTTTCGTCTTGCGATGCAAGCCCATAGGGAAATTCGTCTTGCGAAGCGCCTCCAAAACAGAAAACCCTTTCGTCTTGCGGGTTTTCCGTCTTGCGAGGCATTCGTCTTGCGGGGTACCACTGTACTTGCACTTTGATGTGCTTTCGAACTGCTAGGTTGGCAGGAGCAGGGGCCAAGCAACGGGAGCTCACCCCGTCACGGGGATTCGAACCGCCAACCTTCTGATATACACATGTATATTTAGTGGTAGCTAAAATGGCATGTGGCAAAAATGGAAATTGTTTCAGAAGCAGACTTGGGTCCAAGATTTGAACGAGTCAACTTGCCATGCCTAGTTTTAGTAAACTAATATACTGATGATAGCAATACTGATGCTTCTGTTTCATCTTGGAATTAGCTGGTCCCATTCACATTATAAACTTTACCTTGGACCTTTTCCTATCTCATTATCCCCTGAACCAACTGCCTGACACAGCTGTTAGCCTAATAATCTCGCAGACTCTGAGCTGTTTAATTCCTAACTGAGAGAGACTCCCAAATACGAAGCAGGCCAAAGTATCTACATAGTGCCAGTCAACAATCTGTATTTTTTCAAGCTGATGGGTAAGACATCCAAGCTGTTATTTTAGCAACAGGGGGCTAAGGCTATCCTGCAGAACAGAATTGTTCTGCTATACTATACTGGAGCACACTTTCTACAGACGCAAGTGTATTCCAAGGTAATAGCATTTGGCACATCACCGAGAATACAGAAGAATTGTGCCATCAGTAGAGGAGGCCAGGAAATACAACGCTAAATGGAAGCAATAGGAAGGAAATGGTATTTAAAAAGCTTTTCCATTCATCTTTTCTCAAGCCTTTGCTATATATATGTGACCTTTGAATAATTTTTTTTCCAAAAATAGCAGACACCTTGACCACACACCCAAATTGCCAATTTTACTAAGTATGTCACAGCACAATCCTATGCATAAGTAGTTGTGTATAGGATGGAACTCAAATTCAAATGAGTTCAGTGGGGTTTTGTCCCAGATAAGAGGTTAGAAGACAACGACCTTACTGATTTTTCTTTTTACTTGCACCTATATGCGACACCAAATTTATATGCAATGCTGTAGCGACTTCTCCAATTATACCTATTTGGGTGGTTGTTGAATATTAAGCTCTCACACTTTTGAATATGATCAAACAAGCCTGCTACTGCTGAGTATTCAAACCCTGAGAATAATAGTATTTGAAAACTGGAATTATATGCTATATGATGAAACATACCGACGTGGAATACCTTGCAATATATCTCCCAAATACATTTTCCATAACTACACAAGGAACTGGTTGCACAAACAGATGCTACCTGAGGCATTTCTCACATGATCAAGCAATAATCCATTACAAAGACTACTATGTGATGCAACTGAGAAAAGCAGGCATGGGAATGGGGACGCATGTCACAGACAATCTGAGCAGTGGCAACATTAAACTATTGTATATTTCAGTTTTATTATCTTTGCTACAGATTTCGTTCCCTGCTTATTTTATGTATAGCCTTTTAATTATTTTATGTCACTGTTCCCATTAGTGTTTTTTTTTTGGGGGGGGGGGGGTTATTTGGAAACTGTTTCTGTGCACTTAAAAAAAAAAAGATCTTCACAACAGTTTTCATCCATTTCTGGTCACAGCACTAAGCTCTTGCACCTAATTCATTTCACTAATCTTACCAAAACACTTCTGGACTGTATCTATCCAGGTTGCTCCATTCACACAAGATATTTCAAAACTTACCCTCCCTTTGCTTGTGCCCCAATGCCCTCCAAATATGTTCTGGGATCTCCATCAACACTTTGGGGTAGATTCTGGGGAGCACAGAGGAGAGGAGATAGAGTCCTTGCACAAATGGAGCAATTTGTTGGATACAACCCTTTAGTTTTTTTGTGTATGATGTTTCTCAGATGTGTTGCCTGAGAAGGAACCTCTAAACTAAGATGAAATTTCAAGGCCTTATTCCAGTGCATTCCTACGCATATCTACTAGGAAAGTCGTTCCACTGAATTTAATGGTACCTATGCACACATTGCAACCTTAAGCATCTGTTCCATACACAGACTACTTCAAAGTGGTCTGTTGCCAATTTAGAAGTGACAGCAGCCTCAACCTGAGGGAGACTTTTGGTGCAGTAATCCTAATGTGGTTTCCAGTGAATAGGAGCACCACAGTTCTAATTTGGCAGACAGGTTTGCCTAACTTAAAAACCAATCTACTTTTGATTAATTAATAAAAATTGCAATGAAAGCGGAAGCACTGGAAGCAAAGGAGAAAGAGAGTAAATTTACTATACTTGATTTTGATGAGTCTGGTGTTAGTGGAAGTTCTTAACGTTCATCATTCTTGAAGGTACCACAGCTCACTGATTTTAATTTCTCCTTTCTGCCTTTTCTATCCCAATAGTGATAATTCCCTTTGTAACTTCAGTGGGCCATGAAATATTTCTTCAGTAAGAATAAATATTGGTTTTCACTCAGATACGCCATAAAGGTGTATGCTCTCATGCATCTGTACACACACACATGCGCGCACACACATAATAGATCACATTCTGTATATATTAACAGAGAGAGACGGAACTAAACTTATTACTTTCTATGTTTCATTAGGCAGCCAGATCCCAGGGACTGTTCCCCTAATCAGAAATATCTGTTGGAAATGTTTCAGCCATCCTATTCACTATGCCTCATAAACAGCTGTATGAGGTAGGGTTCTGCTACAGCTTTTCTCAAGCTGTTACCCTGAGATGGCACAATGTGAAAAAAAACTACATTTTTTCGCTCTTTTTCAGATGTCAATATTGTGTCTCCTTTGGGCTACCAGAGTTGCCCACAGATGGCTCTTGGAATCACCTTTGTTCATGGAGACCCAGGTTGCCTCCATTCTAAAGAGCACCTATCAACTGTTCCCTTTCCGGGACAGCCAGCCTAATCCTACTTCACAGGTTATTGCAAGGATAAAATGGGGAGAAGGAGAAGTTCGAGCTCCTGGGACAAAAGGTGGGATATCAATGTAATAATAAATAAATAAATAAATAAATAAATAAATAAAATAAATGCAGACAGTAGCACAAAACTGTGAATTAACACTTGGCCACAGGGAGATTCCAGGTTGGATCCAGAAGTGGAAAGCAGCTTTTGCTTATGGAAGGACTGGTCTCTACTTTGAACATTGCCACGTGAAGGGTAAAACTAAACTAAGATATAAATCCACCTGCGCAAACTCTTGCCCAAGTTGGAACCATGAGAACTACTATAGAAATTATAGCCTTACCCTGAAATGTTGCCCAACAAGAGTTAAACTTAAATCCAAAGATTTATCTGAAAGCATGTTTAGACCACCTAATATTTTTTAAATCCCAAAATAGGGCACAATAGAAAACAAACAAACAATACAATTAAAAAAATAATAGAACAGTAAAGACACACGCCAGAGAGGCTTTTAAGGAGACTCAAATGGCTTATTTATAAGAAGACATGTATAGTATTGCATTGTAAGCTAACTTACCTTGGGATCCAAACCATTGTCACTGGCCATTTCTGACTGGAGGATGTGGATCAAAAAATTGAAGGTGTTTCTACAGTTATGCTGTTTTATTTCTTCTTCTTTTTATGCTAGTTGTTGTTTGCTATATGTTGGTCTGGAGCCTTTGCCCCCAGGAGCATCTAATCAGGGCATCAATCATCCCAACCTGCAATTCCATGCTTACTACTTCCACCTGTAATCAAGTAAGGGAGAAAGAGGCAAGTGCTCTCTGGTCTCAAGATCTTGGAAGCAAAGCTCTATCCTCAAATATGACTATTGTGGGGCTGAAGGACATTGTTTGTGGCAACCCTGAAATCACCTGGTGGGAGGATTTTTTTAAAAAAATATGTTTTTTAACTATAATTGTTTTTAGGATGCTTTTAAAAAACAAAGTATGTTTTGCTGTGGATATGTTGAGATCCTCAGCTCCTTCAGGAGGAAGGAGGAGAAATAAATCCAATAAATAATAAATAACATACAAGCTATGAGGCAGGGAAGTGCAAAATCTAGTGGAAGTTTACACACACACACACACATTTTCCTGTGAAAAGTGACGTTATAAGGAACCAGGCTGAGGGCCTTCTCGGTAGTGGCGCCTGCCATGTGGAACGCCCTCCCATCAGATGTCAAGGAAATAAACAACTATCTGACTTTTAGAAGACATCTGAAAGCAGCCCTCTTTAGGGAAGTTTTTAATGTTTGAGGTTTTATCATGTTTTTAATATTCTGTAGGGAGCCGCCCAGAGTGGCAGGGGAGACCTAGCCAGATGGTAATAAATTTATTATTGCGTGGACAGGTGGAGTCCCCCAAACCCTGGGCAGCCCCCCGTGTGGAATAATGACTCAAGACAATGTGCTATGGGATTAAAATTGGCCACAACTTTATTAGATTTCAGATGTGGGTAGACCTTGGCTCAGGCATTGGGCGTTTATCCCTCCCAGTCCCCAGCTGGGGATCTGGGGAACATCAGGGTTATCCAGTGGGGGGGGATGGGCTGGCTCTGGAGAACATATGTTCAAGCAGAGAGAGCCCACCCCCATTACGCCACCGTCGCAGGGGAGAGCAATGACAACCTCTAGGCCTACGGCCATAGCCTCCCCTCAAACAACCCCTTTAACGGGGAACCCTGGTATCACCGCCGCAAGGAGGAGGAGGGTGTGGGTCACTGCTGCACACACCCCCTCCCCATTTAGGGAAGACAAACTAAAGGATTCCCCCAGGCCTGATACCGCTTGTTGTGATGTTTTGCTATGGGAAAGGCAAACCTGCCAATGCAGGAGAATTCCTTTCCGGCCCTTCAACAGCGACCCTGACGTATCAGCACCCACGTATCTGTGGATAAAAGGTTAACCTGCAAAAGACGTCTTAACTGAGCGTGGGGAGGGTGGGAGAAGCTCTGGAGCCAACTGATGATTCACAGGTAAGATCCTCCCTCTATTGTGTGGGCAGGTAGTCCCTCCCCCTATCTGGCCTGATCACATCCCCAGGTGGGACTGGGCAACTGGCTGAGGTAGGCGGAGACCTCCAGGTATCCCACCTGGGGAAGGTGAAGCCAAGCCTGTGCTAATGGTGCTGCATAGGGTCCAGGGGTTGCGCGTGACCATGCAAAGGATGCCCCCCATTTAATGTGGGGGGCGGTTGTTGTTGTTATTATTATTATTATTATTATTATTATTATTATTATTATTATCTTCACAGGGAATTGAAGGAACCAACTATATCTCCCAGAATTCTTTGGGGAAAGCCATGACTGTTTGAAGTGACATCATGAATGTGGTGATTTGCAAGCTTGGACCGGTCACATGCTCCTAGACGCTCTGCTCCATCCCGGCTAGTCAACTATCTGTCTGATGACCAGAGAGGAGGTGATGTGCATCTTCACCAGAGCACTGGGATGTGCCCAGAAATTAGCAAACTCTTTTCCCAGCCTGGCACTGGGTTTGCCTCCCTGGCCTGCTGCTTCAAAAACCAATGGAGGGAGCGGCAGAAAGATTTGTTCAGAAAGCAGATCAGGTGCTTAGCCACCCCCTGCAGCATACAGTTGTAGCTCAAAAGGTATGAAGATGAAATTATCACCTTACTGGAAGGAATCGACACCTGCTAGAAATATAATAAAGATCTAGGGCTAAATGCAAAGACTGTCAACTGCCAGTTCAGGGACAATGCAAAATGAGTGTTACATACGAAGCTGCCTTTATTCTTTATTTTTTAAAATATATCTTTATTAATTTAAAATAAATCCATTTATGAAAAAGAGACGTACATACAAGTAAACAAACATACAATCAAACAAACAAATAACAGAAACAAACCACCACACTATAAGATACAAGAAGATTAATATCATTATCATCATATATACTCCTGGTATTGAACACAATTATAAAATTTATAGAAAAGAAATTTAAAACTGACTTCCAATTAATCTCACTGTACTTTGTCTATCCATTACTTTATACCACACAGTTACATATTTCTTATATAATTTCTTTTTACATCCCTACAAACTTATATTTATACAATACAATCTAATTCTGCCAAGATGTTTCCTTTTATTCCATAGTTTTCTAAATAATCTTTAAAGATTCTCCGATCCTTATAGACTTTTTGTTATACGAAGCTGCCCTTAATTCTACAAGAAAAAAATATGTATGAAGTGGCTCTAATATTTGTGTCACTGGAGTAAAAAAGGGGGGGAAAAGAATTATTGCAAGGCTGCGAAGTGCTGCAGTTAATTCTTAGCGTCGGAGTCCTCCTCTGGATATTTTGCAGAAATCACTCTGAAACCAATTGGATTTTTGTGCCTTGCAGGAGAAAAGCCCAGCTGAACAGAGAAGGGAGATACCAATGACCTTTCCAGAGCTGCTGCAAATATAGAGCATTCAACCACATTGTTGGATTCCCTGGGAATCCCTTGTTTCCTTGCACGGTTCTGCTATCCGTTATAACACCAGAGAGAATGGTATGCATTATAACGTTGCAACATCAATGTTAAATTGCAACCATTTATGTAAACTTGCACACTGAGTCAATGAAAGGAACACTGTATTCCGAGGATTACATTTTAGCCGCCAAAACAACTGCCCCCTGCCTCCCATACATTAAAATCTGAGAACATTGCTAGCCAGGTACAAGGATGCCTAGTTAGAAAGACAGTAAAATTTAATTGTTCTAAATTTGAATCCACGGGGCCGTAAACAAAAGACAAATGTGTTTATTTTTCCAAGCCTGGTAGCGTTACTGTAACTGCTGTACTGAATCCTGCTTGAATATCTTCACTCTCTGGGAAAGAGACATTCTTTATTCTGCCTCTTTCAATGGGACTGAGATAACTTTTTTCATGGATGGGGCAGAAAGGGCTGTGCTCATCTCAGGAATGATATAAGTGTTGGTAGCAAGGGAAAATGTAGATATGAAAAGGAGAAGTTCCTAGATGCCAAGATCCAGATTTGGGGCAAGTAGTACTCTTTGGTGGGAGATTATCACTGCTTCTGTTTAACAATGGGTTTGTTTTGATTTTATATGTGTTCCATTTCATTGTTGGCTGATATGGAACTATATGTATGTTTTAACTTATTTTTTTATATAACACACAATAGACAAACATCTCATGCTCTATGGCCCCAGAGTATAAATATGATGAAGAAAAATCACAATTTGATTGGATTTAACTTAGGACTCAGCTATACAGCTGCAAATAAAATGTTTTAAATGTGTTGCAAAGTGCAATATACAATTGTGACACTAGATGGTGGCAGTGAGCTATGCCAAATTCAATGTATTTTTCAAAACTTTTTTTAAAAAGCATTTTCACAGCGTTTTTTATATGTGTGTAGATTGCACCTTAGACTTCAATTAAGAGCATCGAGCATCCTTGTTTACATTCTTGCTTTCTGTTGTGATCTTGGGCAACTCTGCTAATCAACTTCACAGATGTAGCACGATCCTTTTTAGTCATTTATCATACATCAAGTAGTTCCGGCCCTTTGTTTTGTACAGTGGTAACTCGAGTTACAAACGCCTCAGGTTACAAATGCTTTAGGTTACAAACAGTTTCAGGTTAAGAACAGACCTCCGGAATGAATTAAGTTCGTAACTAGAGGTACCACTGTATACTTATTAGTTCATTCCCATGATCACACAGAGGGCACCCTCTTCCAGGGCAGAGTGCTCTATTCAGCAATCCAAAAGGATGCTGAACTATAGTTGCTGAGTTTGGAAGTGGACAAAAATTCCTACTTTGTTCATAACAGAAACTGTAGCTCCAAGATTGCATCATCACTATTATGTTCAAACAGAGTATGGCAAGCTATCTGAAAAGTTGGGGGGGGGCTGGTAAAAAAAGGAGTGCCCATCCATACTTTGGAGGGCAGGGAATTCTCTAGTTGGCCATGTTCTAAATGTACTCTCCATTCATGCAGTTCAAAAGCAAAGTCTTGAATGCACCCCAAAGAAGAAGAAGAGTTTGGATTTGATATCCCGCCTTTCACTCCCCTTCAGGAGTCTCAAAGCGGCCAACAATCTCCTTTCCCTTCCTCCCCCACAACAAACACCCTGTGAGGTGAGTGGGGCTGAGAGACTTCAGAGAAGTGTGACTGGCCCAAGGTCACCCAGCAGCTGCATGTGGAGGAGCGGAGACGCGAACCCGGTTCCCCAGATTACGTGACTACTGCTTTTACCCACTACACCACACTGGCTCTTCCCAAAGCTCTCATACAATATTTCCTGGGCATCTAAATCTACGTGAAGCAAAAGTAGAAAGTCAGGAAAGCCAGACTAGCTCCACATCAAATGGTATTCAGATAACTGATGGCAAGGCCACTTTCTGGAGATCACTCTTAACCTCCATAGGGAGCACACTCCAAAGTCGACCTTTCCAGCTAGTTCTTAGGGTGAGCTGTACTTACTGAGCTCCCTATCACACTTGGAAAATGCTGCTTGTTTGTGCAAGCTGATCCTAAGCTCTGCAACCCTTTCAATGACAAAAATAACACGTCCTTATAGAATACTTAACTAGTTCTCCATCAGAGTCAAGTGTATAATGCAGGCATTTTTGCAGCGCAGGCTGAGCACCCTCTGCGAATTACCTATTCACCAATGAAAAGCTCATTAGCCTCTCCTGCCACTGTAAGATCCATCAAGACTTTGCAGTTCTTTAATGATGTGATAGAACAAGTGTCCCCTTTCTCCTTTCCCTTTCCAGATTATAAGGCCCCTCTGCGGCTAAGCAAGGTATCTTAATTAGATTTGTAAAATAGCTTGACATATGGATCACTGCCTTGCTGTGGCGAAGGGGCTCGAATAACTCGGAGAAGCTATGAGCTATGCCGTGCAGGGCCACCCATGATGGACAGGTCATAGTGGAGAGTTTTGACCAAACGTGATCCACCTGGAGCAGGAACCGGCAAGCCACTCCAGTATCCCTGCCAAGAAAACTCCACGGACAAAGACAAAAGGCATATAAAAGTTATGACGCTGGAAGATGAGCCCCTCAGGTCGGAAGGCGTCCAACATGCTACTGAGGAAGAGTGGAGGACAAGTACAAGTAGATTCAGAGCTGATGAAGCGGCTGGGCCAAAGCCGAAAGGACGCTCAGTTGCGGATATGCCTGGAAGCGAAAGGAAAGTCCAATGCTGTAAAGAAAAATATTGCATAGGAACCTGGAATGTAAGAACCATGAACCTTGGTAAGTTGGATGTGGTCAAAAATGAGATGGCAAGAATAAATATTGACATCCTGGGCATCAGTGAACTAAAATGGACGGGAATGGGCGAATTCAGTTCGGATGATCATCATATCTACTACTGTGGGCAAGAATCCCGTAAAAGAAATGGAGTGACCCTCATAGTCAACAAAAGAGTGGCAAAAGCTGTATTGGGATGCAATCTCAAAAGTGATAGAATGATCTCGATACGAATCCAAGACAGACCTTTTAACATCACAGTAATCCAAGTTTATGCACCACCCACTGGTGCTGAAGAAACTGAAATTGACCAATTCTATGAAGACTTACAACACCTTATAGAATTGACACCAAAGGGGGATATTCTTCTCATTATAGGGGATTGGAATGCTAAAGTAGGGAGTCAAGAGATAAAAGGAACAACTGGCAAGTTTGGCCTTGGAGTTCAAAACGAAGCAGGGCAAAGGCTAATAGAGTTCTGCCAAGAGAACAAGCTGGTCATCACAAACACTCTTTTCCAACAACACAAGAGACAACTCTACACATGGACATCACCAGATGGGCAACATCGAAATCAGATTGATTATATTCTCTGCTGCCAAAGATAGAGAAGTTCTATACAGTCAGCAAAAACAAGACCTGGAGCAGACTGTGGCTCAGATCATCAGCTTCTTATAGCAAAATTCAAGCTTAAACTGAAGAAAGTAGGAAAAACCACTGGGCCAGTAAGATACAATCTAAGTCAAATCCCTTATGAATACACAGTGGAAGTGAGGAACAGGTTTAAGGATTTAGATTTGGTGGACAGAGTGCCTGAAGAACTATGGATGGAGGCTTGTAACATTATACAGGAGGCAGCAACGAAAACCATCCCAATGAAAAGGAAATGCAAGAAAGCAAAGTGGCTGTCCAACGAGGCCTTACAAATAGCGAAGGAGAGAAGGGAAGCAAAATGCAAGGGAGATAGTGAAAGATACAGGAAATTGTATGCAGATTTCAAAAAAATAGCAAGGAGAGACAAGAAGGCCTTCTTAAACGAGCAATGCAAAGAAATAGAGGAAAACAACAGAATGGGAAGAACCAGAGATCTGTTCAAGAAAATTGGAGTTATGAAAGGGACATTTCGTTCAAAGATTACCATAATAAAGGACAAAAGTGGTAAGGACCTAACAGAAGCAGAAGACATCAAGAAGAGGTGGCAAGAATACACAGAGGAATTATACCAGAAAGATATGGATGGCTTGTACACCCCAGGTAGTGTGGTTGCTGACCTTGAGCCAGACATCCTGGAGAGTGAAGTCAAATGGGCCTTAGAAAGCATTGCAAATAACAGGGCCAGTGGAAGTGATGGTATTCCAGCTGAACTACTTAAAATTTTAAAAGATGATGCTGTTAAGGTGCTACACTCAATATGCCAGCAAGTTTGGAAAACTCAGCAGTGGCCAGAGGATTGGAAAAGATCAATCTACATCCCAATCCCAAAGAAGGGCAGTGCCAAAGAATGCTCCAACTACCGCACAATTGCACTCATTTCACACGCTAGCAAGGTTATGCTTAAAATTCTACAAGGAAGGCTCAAGCTGTATGTGGACCGAGAACTCCCAGAAGTGCAAGCTGGATTTAGAAGAGGCAGAGGAACCAGAGACCAAATTGCAAACATGCGCTGGATTATGGAGAAAGCTAGAGAGTTCCAGAAAGACATCTACTTTTGCTTCATTGACTATGCAAAAGCCTTTGACTGTGTCGACCACAGCAAACTATGGCAAGTTCTTAAAGAAATGGGAGTGCCTGATCACCTCATCTGTCTCCTGAGAAATCTCTACGTGGGACAAGAAGCTACAGTTAGAACTGGATATGGAACAACTGATTGGTTCCAAATTGGGAAAGGAGTACGGCAAGGCTGTATATTGTCTCCCTGCTTATTTAACTTGTATGCAGAATTCATCATGCGAAAGGCTGGGCTGGATGAATCCCAAGCCGGAATTAAGATTCCCGGAAGAAATACCAACAACCTCAGATATGCAGATGACACAACCTTGATGGCAGAAAGTGAGGAGGAATTAAAGAACCTTTTAATGAGGGTGAAAGAGGAGAGCACAAAATATGGTCTGAAGCTCAACATCAAAAAAACGAAGATCATGGCCATTGGTCCCATCACCTCCTGGCAAATAGAAAGGGAAGAAATGGAGGCAGTGAGAGATTTTACTTTCTTGGGCTCCATGATCACTGCAGATGGTGACAGCAGTCACGAAATTAAAAGATGCCTGCTCCTTGGGAGAAAGGCGATGGCAAACCTAGACAGCATTTTAAAAAGCAGAGACATCACCTTGCCAACAAAGGTCCGTATAGTTAAAGCCATGGTTTTCCCAGTAGTGATGTATGGAAGTGAGAGCTGGACCATAAAGAAGGCTGATCGCCGAAGAATTGATGCTTTTGAATTATGGTGCTGGAGGAGACTCTTGAGAGTCCCATGGACTGCAAGAAGATCAAACGCATCCATTCTTAAGGAAATTAACCCTGAGTGCTCACTGGAAGGACAGATCCTGAAGCTGAGGCTCCAATACTTTGGCCACCTCATGAGAAGAGAAGATTCCCTGGAAAAGACCCTGATGTTGGGAAAGATTGAGGGCACAAGGAGAAGGGGACGACAGAGGATGAGATGGTTGGACAGTGTTCTCGAAGCTACAAACATGAGTCTGACCAAACTGCGGGAGACAGTGGAGGACAGAAGTGCCTGGCGTGTTCTGGTCCATGGGGTCATGAAGAGTCGGACACGACTAAACGACTAAACAACAACATGCTTCTGCTCGAGAGTGAATCTTCAGTGCTCAGGAGTGCAGGCTACTCTATGGTCATTCTTGGGGATAAGTAAGAATTTTGTTGTGCAAATCTGATTTCACATTAATGCTGGGCTGAAATATTCTGCCCACAGTTTTTCATCGATTTGGGAAGTGGGGTGGATTGGAGCATAAAGACTTTCAGAAACCAATAAGGTTTTTGAGTTGTATTAATTTTCAGTGGTGATGGCTTTTCACAAGCTAAGTTAGCAGAGGGTTTCTACTTCTTTCAGTTACTGGGGGCAGGGGGAGAATGGTGATAACAACATGATACATTATTGTTCCCAGTGGCACTGTCAGGGTGGACAGGTGTAACATGATCCCATACAGAATTCTCTCAGCGTTCTGGTTGCTGCATTTTGCACCAGCTGCAGCCTCTGAACCATCTTCAAGGGCAGCCACGTGTTGAGTAAATTACAACAGTCAGGTTGGGAGCTTACATGGATAACTGAGGCGAGACTATCCCTGTCCAATATGGCATGGGGCATAGAAGCAGGTAGGGAAGATTGGCAAAATGAAGCCTATCATGTTTTCCATCAAAGTGTGCCTGTAAGGGAAAGCTAACCAGGCATTAATATGGTTTGAGGGCATTACCAAAGGTAAGGACCAGGCCTCCTGTAATGTTTATCATATCATGCTTATTTGTATTCAATGCACAAGGCTAAGTTCTCACAGACTGTGTGCTTTTAAGAGTAAGGAATTCCCTGCTCCTGGCTGCATCTGAAGCCCATGCAGAATAACTTTTCTAATTTCCCGAACCCACTGTATATTCATGGCAATTCTCTGCGGGAGGGCAGGCTTCAAGAGAATCCTCAAGATTGGTTGGGTCCAGTATCTGCAAGGATAATTAAGATGTTGAACCTATGGGGAAATGCTCAGTTGAATGTTCTATATTTGGAGTGCTGGCATCTTCCTGTCCCAAGATACTTCCTTTGATAATCGGTGCATGCTGGGGAGGGCCCACTTATTAATACGCACAAATACAGCAAGTGTGAGGCACATGAGCTTCCCAATCTCAGCACTGCACACATTCACATTCCCAACATGCAGCCATTGAAAGCATGGACAAGTGCTAGCTTTCAGCATCTATGCTTGACTAAAGGCACTCTCCAAAAGCCACAGTGTGGCAAAATCCTTTAGTAGAATTGACCAAAATGCCACAGCTTTCTCAACGTAGCAGGATTGTCCACACAGACATTCACCCAAATCCAATTATGGAAGCCCTGATTCCAGTTTCCTTCCTCTCAGAATCTTGTAGGATCTGCAAGCTTCGTTGCCGTAAGTAAGCCTCATGGTATAGGTCCCAAATACTCCCACACTAATGATATATCACCACACATGTTCAAAAGAAGTGGGTGTGAAGATTGCCCTTACAATGCCCAGACCTCCACAAGTTGCATGACATGTCCGAACAGTGACCTATGGTTGCAGGCACCAACCACGAAACAGTACAGAGTGCTCAAAGTATGGTTGGGGAAGGTAGGGGAAATAATAATAATAATAATAATAATAATAATAATAATTTATTATATACCCCACCCATCTGGCTGGATTTCCCCAGCCACTCTGGGTGGCTTCCAACAAAACACTAAAATACAGTAACCTATTAAACATTAAAAGCTTCCCTAAACAGGGCTGCCTTCAGATGTCTTCTAAAAGTTTGGTAGTTATTTTTCTCTTTGACATCTGATGGGAAGGTGTTCCACAGGGTGGGTGCCACTACCTAGAAAGCCCTCTGCTTGGTTCCCTGTAACTTGGCTTCTCATAATGAGGGAACCACCAGAAGGCCCTCGGCGCTGGACCTCAGTGTCCGGGCAGAACGATGAAGAAGAAGAAGAAGAGTTTGGATTTGATATCCCGCCTTTCACTCCCTTTAAGGAGTCTCAAAGCGGCTAACATTCTCCTTTCCCTTCCTCCCCCCACAACAAACACTCTGTGAGGTGAGTGGGGCTGAGAGACTTCACAGAAGTGTGACTGGCCCAAGGTCACCCAGCAGCTGCATGTGGAGGAGTGGAGACACGAACCCGGTTTCCCAGATTACGTGACTACTGCTCTTAACCACTACACCACACTGGCTCTCCACGATGGAGGTGGAGACGCTCCTTCAGGTATACTGGAATGCTCAAGCTCTCTGACTTCCCCTTATTCCCTATTTTTACTCACAAACTGGCAAGAAAGTGTGTGGACTATAGTTCATTGGGTCTGTCTTATCAGCTTTCTTATATATTTGGACCACAATTTCTCCATTCCATTTTTTGGATAATTTTCCTATCGCATTTATCAAGGTGAACAAAGGGGATAACAACTGGTATGAGGAACTGGGCAAGCCACCTTTACCTGCTGGAGTGAACCACCTCTACCTGTCTGTGAGCAATAATCGTGTCCAACAGGGACCCTAAGTGGGGTAGGTCGGCAAGCAATTTAACATCTTGAAGTCCAAGGCAGCTGCCTAGTAAGGGAGTTGGTAAACCACCTTTCCTGGTACAATGAACCATTTCTACTTGCTAGACTATTTCTTAATCAAATCTTGCCTCTCTTCAAGTTTTCTATAAACAGAGTTGTCACAAAATGTAAGGGGACTTCAGCCTCCTTTGCCTTCCTCTAATTTAAATGCTATGCACAGCAACTTATTTTACTTTTTCTAAAATAGTTTGCCTGTCTATTCCAGAGTTTCCCAAACTTGGGTCTCCAGTTCTCTTGGACTACAGCTCCCATCAACCCTAGCTAGCAGGACCAGTGGATTATGGGAATTGTAGTCCAAAAACCGTTGGAGATTCAAATTTGGGAAACCCTGATGTCTACTATATGCGCATACCCTTCAAGGTATGATTATTTTGCTGCAATGTGATTTCCCCATGTAGGTACAATTCTTCCACATGTACATTGTCTTTATTTATTTTAAGCTGCACATGGCTGTGGTATTGGAGGCCCCTGTATAATAATAATAATAATGATAATAATAATAATGATGATGATAATAATAATAATAATAATAATAATAATAATAATAATAATAATAATTTTTATTTATACCCTGCCCTCCCCAGCCAAGGCTGGGCTAACAAGCAATAATAAAAACAAGTTGAATGATTACAACTTAAAAACAAAATTAAAATACAACATTAAAATATTGAAACATTAAAATATTAAAATGTAGCCTCATCGCAGGAGGAGAGAGGAAACGAAAAAAGAAAGAGAGGTGGTGGGCACTAGACATCGATGGTGTCTTTGACACAACACAGAAGTCTCCTGTGCACGTACTATGAGGCCTCTGAAAATAGAATGGAACTTCTCTAGAATCCATTACGTTTCTGGTCAGTTCCAATCCTTACAGATCCTCCAGGTCACTGTCAGGCTCCACTTGTGGGTAAATTTGATGAGTTCTCTTAATAAATAACCCTTTAATTTTAGGGTGGCATTAGGTGCTGCAAGAGGCATAGAACTGCCACCGCACCATGACTCCTTCTCTCTTCTTTGATGTAACTTCCAATAAAATGCTATGAGACAGCCAAGTGTTTACCATTTCCTATTTCACGGGGCAAAACACTGTGGAATCAGGGTGATGGGGGGGGGGAGAGAGAGAGAGCGCAGCTTGGCTAATGGAACAGAAGTCATGGATGGCAAAGCAGCAGCATGGGGCAATTAAAGGACTAGATCTTAATTTGCCCATACCTGTCATGACCTTTCCAAGACTGTGATACTACAAAATATGCATTGGTTATCTGACAGCAGGATGCCCAGTTTCTCAAATAACAGTAATCATGAAGATCAGTGAAAGCAAGTAGGCCAGCGTGGGCTTATTCCCAACTGCGTCTGGCAGATTGTCAAATGAAACTGACTAGGAGAATAAAGCACTGCCAGAAATTTACTACATCTATTTATTATACATAAACTCCTAGTGCTTAATGCACTGGGTTGAATGCAGACTAACAGTGGAATCCTATGCATCTCTACTAAAAAGTATGTTTCACTGAATTCAGTGGGACTTAACTTTCAGGTAAGTGTGCGTAGGATTACAGCTTAACTCAGTCAAGCTTAGTTTTCATAGAAACTGAATTAAGCAATGGCTAAATTTTCCAATTCACTTCAATGGGATTTAAGTTCAGCTAACATAGCCTGGGTGTAGCCCACTGACATTATAAAAAAGTGAGTCCCTTTGTGGATGTGTAACCTTAACATTATGGTCTTGAGAAAAACTAGTGGAATTGTGTTTTGGGGCTGGTCATAAAATCTACATGCAAGGATTATTTTCCAGAACTGGAAATGCAAGGACATGCAAGGATTATTTTCCAGAATTTTCTTTTCACTTTGGCTGGAAACACTAATCACCCCTAAGTCAGGAATGGCACAACTTTCTATAAATCACCTGATCCAAAATAATATGCAATAAGGTGCAGTCCAGACTTCTATGCATAGCCCAACCTATTCATTTCAGGGGAGGAGTACAAGCCATACGTGTGTGAGGCCTGTGTAGCTTGGCCACCTTTACTGACAAAGCAGAAAACTCTTGTGAGCAGGGTCTTGACTACCCATAAGAAATGATTCGACCTGGACAGCAGAGTTGTGTGCTCCCCATTCATGCAGTTCTCTGATGAATCCCCATAATAATACAGGGTGCAATTATTGCATTTTCTGGGAAGCCCTACACAATTCACACCATGACACTAAAAGGACACTAGATGAAATGCCAGAAGACTGAGTTTCCCAAACTTCTGGAGCTTGGGGTAAATATACCATGTTTCCAGCATGACTAAATGGATTACTTGTAAAATATGTGTAAAGCTCTTTAAAAAACTTTTTTGAAGTTGCAACCACTGTGGGGTAATAATAATAATAATAATAATAATAATAATAATAATAATAATAATTTACTTACTTACTTCTTTCTACCCCACCCATCTGGCTGGGTTTCCCCAGCCACTCTGGGTGGCTCCCAACAGAATATTAAAAACATGATAAAACATTAAACATTTAAAACTTCCCTAAAACATGGCTGCCTTCAGATGTCTTCTAAAAGTCAGATAGTTGGCTATTTCATTGACATCAGGTGGGAGGGCATTCCACAGGGCAGGTACCACCACCAAGAAGGCCCTCTGCCTGGTTCCCTGTAACCTCACTTCTTGCAGTGAGGGAACCACCAGAAGGCCCTCAGAGCTGGACCTCAGTGTCTGGACTGAACAATGGGGGTGGAGGCGCTCCTTCACGTATACAGGGCCGAGGCCGTACACACACACACACACACACATAACCCAGTAGTGATGTATGGAAGTGAGAGCTGGACCATAAAGAAGGCTGATCGCTGAAAAATTGATGCTTTTTAATTATGGTGCTGGAGGAGACTCTGCCATGGACTGCAAGAAGATCAAACCTATCCATTCTTAAGGAAATCAGCCCTGAGTGCTCACTGGAAGAACAGATCCTGAAGCTGAGGTTCCAATACTTTGGCCACCTCATGAGAAGAGAAGACTCCCTGGAGAATACCCTGATGTTGGGAAAGATGGAGGGCACAAGGAGAAGCGGACGACAGAGGACGAGATGGTTGGACAGTGTTCTCGAAGCTACCAGCATGAGTTTGACCAAACTGTGGGAGGCAGTGGAAGACAGGAGTGCCTGGCGTGCTCTGGTCCATGGGTCACGAAGAGTTGGACACAACTAAATGACTAAACAATAAATATAACTTCAGCACAATGACTTACCCCTAGATAACTTTAAATTACATGGTAAGAGAGAAAAGTTCTGCTGGGAAGTCATAATTCACAGTGCATTAATTCTATCAGCCACAAACATGAATTCAAATAAGTTTTTAAAAAACCAAACAGGTGAAGGGACAGCATTCTCAGTGCCATGGGGACGGCTCTTATGAGCATCCCTCTACTTATTCTGAAGCCTGCTTGCTTAACTGATGAGCCAACGTGCCCAAGTCAGAGGTTAACTGCTCTGAAATACCATTTTTCATGGAGGGGGCAGGTGGATTACATGTGCCAACCACACTGGGTAGATGGCCTCGGCCTCTAAAGTCTATTCAATGCATTGGGAGGCAAATACAGCAGGTACAGTCCCATGATGCCCTCCACACACTCAGAATATATATTTGGATGGGTAACACAACAGCTCTTATGCAAGCACAAAATTTTAAGGCAGGTGAAAGTGGCCTCAAAACAGCAACTTTCATTTGCCCTATTTTTACCGCTATCACATCAGTCTCTAGGATCCTACACTGACAACTCAACTGATGTTCATCACACTGCAGTTAGCATTCGGAATTGGGGTGGGGTGGGGGAGACAGAAAACAACTGAATCGCCTAATTAGGAAAAGCAAATGCATGCACATTATCGGTTTGCTCGAGTATAATGACAACAAAGAGCTTGTTGTTGTGAAAGCTCGAATGACTGTATAATTAATACAGCCTAAAGAAATAACGCTGAATCTTACAAAAGTGAGTAGGTTGTTTTCCCCCCTCCAAAGAAATGGGAGAAATGGTGGTGGTTTTTTGTGTTTTTTTAAAAGAAAGCTGTTGTTAATAGAAATGTGCACCTTTTAAAATACCACAACAGCAGTCTGCATCTTTTAGTCCTATTGGAGTAGAATGTGGACTACTGATGTCCATATTTCTACAGACTTGATGTTGCTGCAGTTAGTCTTAGACCATGAAGCTGCTCAGACTGTTAGTCCATCTAGCCTAGAATTGTTGAGTCTTCCCCACTGCCTGCTGCCTGAGATCCTTTAAATTGGAGTTGCTGGGTGTGGCGTTTGCCCACTCATTATGGAGATGTCGTACTAGGGGAGAGAGAGAAAGGGTTAATAGGCTGACCAATAAGAAAGCCCAGGGGCGGAGCCTAACTGTGTTTAAGGCTCAACACAGGGGTCTTGGCAGTTAGTTCGGTTGGTTTCTTGTGGGTGGGAGGCATAGGAATCAGAGTTAGTTAGAGACAGAGGGGAGACAGAGAGAGTGAATCGGAGTACAGTGTTCCAAAGTATTTAAAACTTGTTTGCTGTCAGGGAACTGCCATCGGAGCTAGAGGCGGAGGGAAGGCTCCAGAGGGATGCCGGAGAGGGTCCCAGTAGGGAGAGAGGCAGCCCATCTGCTGGGGAAGGAAATCAGCGTAACACCAGTGGAGAAGCTGGGCAGATGGGGGAATCGGAGAGGAGGCTCCAAGACTCCTCGCCGGAGACCAGCGGAGAGAGTACGGGTACTCCGCTGCCCACACCCTCCCTGCACAGAAGACTTCTGCGCAGGGAGAGTAGGAGGAGACTTGGCGTCAAAGAACTTCTTTGCTGGAAGAAGTTCAAGAAACGCCCACTGACGGATTCTGCCAGCGACTGAGACAGCCACGAAGCTAGAGGCTGTCCAGACAGAAAGGGTTCAACCAGGTAACCTAGCCAGGAGTGGCGGCAACTTACGCACGAGCAACCCCTAGAACCATTACATTTGCATTCACAATAAACTGGAATCTTTGTTAATACGTTACAACCTGACTGAGCCTGAATATATTACCGGGGAAAACCTGGTTGGTGGCAGCGGAAGAGATAAGCTGTGGTGCTGCAGGGTCAATAGTCCGTGGAACAACTGGGAGCTCTGTGCGAACGCCACACTGGGGGATTGAACCTAAGATCTTCTGAGTGCAAGGCAAAAGCCTTGCCACTGGGCTACAGCCCTACGTCCAAAATCTGCCATATCCACAGGAGTAATTCTGAAGCAGTCGGGAGGGCTATTCTTAGCCTCGGATGGTTGCCAAGGACACAAATTGTCCCCAAGTGTTTAAGAATAGCACAGATGCTGTACACAGAGTTAGAAAAGCAACCTCTTCCAAATTACCCAACTGATGGTAAGTCAACATCAAGACTTCAGTGAACTGGATTTGGTGGCAAACTGAACCAGTCATCCCAAGGCAGGAATGGGTTTGAATTTAAAAGGTTCTACATTTTGCCTCCTGCAGGGCAACCATGAAGTAGTGATTCAAACACTTAATTCGCCTTTCTTAAGAAAACTGTGCACTCATCTTGGAACTGGAACAAAAAGCAGCAGGAGGATGGATTCTTATTCAAATGTACATTTAAGCTTTTCTTAAATCACCTGTGAAAATACAATGTTATGTGACATTGCTTTATGGTTAATTTGTTCTTGATAGTTTATATTCCCTATATTATGCTCAAATAAGTGTTCTAGAAAAGCAACTAATCAGTTTAATAAATACTACTGAATATACTCTCCAGGCAGAGGCTTCATCATTTATATCAAGCTACTATATAGAACAGAGTTTTATATAAAACTCTGTTTAAAAAACTTACCATGTTTCCCTTTAGTACTCTTGTCTACCACAAAGAGCCTTTGAGTTTCACTTATGGCTGGAAACAGAACTAAAGGATTGCTGGATTTTATGTTTTCAACAAATTAGGAACTGGTCATTGTGTGTTTCTTCATTCCAGCATTCCCAGGTGTATAGGACTGAGCTGTCAGTACACTCTGTGTTGTCTGAGACCAATGCAGACTTTATATGACTTTAGCACCAAGCCAGCATTTATCTGGCCTTCTCCACAGCACTTTGCTCAACATTCAATATGCTTGTGTCCTATTCAAACATTCACTGCTCCAAGGCTTATATATTTAAATAGATTTATATACCACTTAATTGATGAAAAAATCCCCACCCCCAAGCAGTTTAAATAAAGCAATATAAAGCAGTATTAAAAATAACTATATTTGTGAAGGCCCCTTTGCTACAGATGTTCACACTGTGCACACAGCATTGGGGGAGGAGCATGCAATATTAGGGGCAGGGCTATTTAGCAAGCCACACCCCTTCTTCCTATGTTGTTCCATATGGGAGTGAAGAACAGCCAAAGAGGGCTTAAGAGTTCTGGAGATTTTGAAAGCTGGCTCACTATTTTTAAATATTTTGGTTGGCCTAATAAAAGTACTGCCCTACTAAGGATTTTGGATTTTTTTCTTATGGGCCAACACCTTATGAAAACAACTTTGCTTTTTATAAAGTTAATAGTGGTGAAAATTAATTGTGGAGCATTCTGCTATTAACTGACGAGGCTGGGCAGAAAGACTTCTCCTCCTGAAGGTACCTTCAATTTACTTATGATTCTGAAATATCTGAGGACAGTCAAAACATATCTTCAGCTGACCTATAGGGGAGCCTAAAGGTAAAGGGACCCCTGACCATTAGGTGCAATTGTGACCTACTCTGGGGTTGCGGCGCTCATCTCTCTTTATTGGCCGAGGGAGCCGGCGTACAGCATGACTAAGCCACTTCTGGCGAACCAGAGCAGCGCACGGAAACACTGTTTACCTTCCCAGAGCGGTACCTATTTATCTACTTGCACTTTGATGTTCTTTCGAACTGCTAGGTTGGCAGGAGCAGGGACCGAGCAACAGGGGCTCACCCCGTTACGGGGATTCGAACCACCTACCTTCTGATCGGCAAGCCCTAGGCTCTGTGGTTTAACCCACAGCACCACCCGCGTCCCATAGAGGAGCCTACTGCCTGTTTAATTAGGCTTTAGCACTGAACTCCACTAGTGGGACTGTTTACAAAAAAGGATTAGCTTTACATTTGCTTTGTGGCTCAAAACCCAAACAAGAGTGTCTATCCCCCGATCAATAACCTGCAAATTTTAATGCAAATCTGTTTCCACACATGGAACATACAACTTTAAAGCAATTGCTTCATGAAATATAAAAGCCAAAATTTATCAGTGCTTTTATCTCCATCCACAATATACATTAACCAACTGTTACATATAAATATATTATTTGGCGTGTGTACAGAACATGCTGGGTTATGCTTAGAGCAATGATCCATACATCCAGTGGTGGAATAACATAAGCAGCTTGTACTAGACATATATCTTCTGTAGTCAATGTTCCATAACCAGACACATTTCAACCCAGCAGGCTCACCCACCACAAATTCCCTTCTCTGAAATAGCTACGAGCCACTGGCAGCAGAGTTCGATGAGACTAACCCCAAGTAAGTGAAGGATAACAAATCAAACCAGTAGAAAATCAAAAGCATCATGGCCGGTAATAGACCAAATCATGTGATAAGGATTGACCATAGACTGCCCTCCCTTGCCTGCTCTGTAACTCTGAACAGAGCAGCAAGGAAGCTCACCTCGTTGCTAGTCCCTCCAAAGGCAGCCCATCTTGTTTCACCACCTGAGGCAAAGTGAGAAGGGGGCCACCCTGACTGTGTGCCCCCTCTTGCCACTCCCATCAAATCCTTGGTTACTAAGGAGCAGTATCTGGCAGGGATTAAACCAAAAGGTTGATGGCTCCAATAACGTGAGGCTGGTTATGAAACAAAGAGTGCAAAACATACAACTTTTGGAAGTAGCTCAATCAGACACTGGAGAGTCATGAGCATGTTTCCAGTCACTTCAAATTTATTCCAGAAGCAGCCTTGGAAGAGAGTGGGTGGGAATTCTATCTGGACTAGGTGATACCAGGTTTGGCTGCATAGACCTAGTACATTTACAGCACATGCCTTCCCTCAAAAACTCCTGGGAGCCATAGTTTACCCTTCACAAAACTCCAGTTCTCGGCACCTTGAGCAAACAACAGTTTCCAGGATTCTTGAGAGAACATCGCATGCTTTAAATGTATGGTGTGTATCCGGATCAGGGCAAATAGCTGGGATGTTTCACACTGGGAAAACTGGGGTGGTGAGGTTTAAACCCTTCTATCTTAGCTCCAAACCTCTCAAGAAGAAATGTAAAGAGATCACTGATCTCCACTGCCTCATCAAGTTTGGCTCTCCATTTGCAAACACCTAGCTTACTGTCCATTGAGTTTCAGTTTCTAAAACGCAAATAGGGATTATTCTTCGATTGGAAAAGGATTTGGCCAATATTGTGGAAATAGTAGCCCAGAGTCACAAACACAAGTGAGGGGTGGGGGTAGGCGGTTGAGGAAACAGTCCTTCTTTGAATGCAGAGTGAGATCTGTACAATTTGTTCCCATTTTCATCATCTCAGGACTGCAAAGAGTTCTCTGCAGCCAGTCACACCGGCAATATATTATTGTCAACTGCTCAAGGCAATTGTCTATTTTATAATAGCTACAGCATGCAAACTTGACAGTTGCGATTAAATGTAAAGCTCTTTTGTGTAATAGATTTTTTTTTTTTTTAAAGGAGTGCATCTGCTTCGCAATATATGAGTTCAGTCCCTTTTATACCTCATTTACACTTATCCGGCATGGATTAGTAAAGTGTATTACCATGAACACGAGTGTCTTTGTAACAGAGGGATGAATTTAAATTGCTAGCATTCATTACTTTGAAAGATAATGATGGAGTCCTTGACTGCATGAGAGAAGACAGAATTGTTTTGATGAAGACAGCCCCTCCTCTTCTTAGATATTGTGCTATTAAAAAGAGTATCTAAATCCTGCACCTGAATCCCCTACTGTTTCTGTTAGGGATAGGGGAGGAATTCAACTCAGTTGAATTCAATTCATACTTCCAAAAACAATGTGTGAAGCAAAACACAGACACATTTACCTTTCTCCAAATTTTGCAATGCAGTTCTTTAGCCAGGTCATTTGCACAAAAATGCATATCCTGAACAAAGTGTGCATATAAATCACATATTAGTGAAAATAATATACAACAGTGCATCATATTAGGGGAAACTGCTTTGGCAAAATTGCATACAAAAATGTATATATTCGCACTAAAGCAATGGTGAATTTTCAAGCTCATCATGGTAATGCGGAGAAGTGGACTGGATACTGGGGAAAAATGAGAAACAAAGAAAAACCAAATCTTTAAAGTCTTAGAGTAAAAAATAAAAATAAAAATTACTGCACAACAGAGATTGCAGCCATAGAACAGGCTAGTTTCACATGAGAGATGAGTCAGAATTAATTAAGTGTTCTGTTTTCTTTTAAGAACCGTAGCTGTAAACAGGAAGGGGGGGGTGTTGAATCTTCTTGTTCAAGTTCTTGGTACATAAACATCTCATAAGCTAAACACTAGATGGAATATTTTAGCTGTGGTTCCCTAATATTGCCATTGTACTGCAATGCTGCCATGGAATGTTTGCACACATTCTATCTGCAGGCCCCTTGTTACGTATAATTAAAGAAATGTGCTGTGCAGTTAATGTTAACAAGCAAGGTTTTGTGGAACCCACTGTTGGGAAAAGAGGGACTTCTACAAGGAACTTGATTTCCGATGAGTTGGTTCTGGGGTATTAAATTTGATAGCCTAGAAGAAAAGGTTCTGAAACTGCTGAGTGTTATGATTAATGGTTTCTTTGGAACTTAGGTGTGGACATGCTGAATAGTTAAAATGAGAATCAGACTGATGCAAAACAAAATACTGAAGTCAATAAAAAGGAAATGGCGGTCAGGGCTTTGGAAAGGTATGGGAAGTATGTTGTGGGTGCACCCATGACTGCTGTTCCTGATAATTAACACTTTGATCATCCTTTGTGTTCTACAAGTAAAGGAAATTATGGGAGGTATTCAACTAAGTTCTACTCAGAGCAGACTTAGGATTTAGCTACGTTACTACAGTGGTACCTCAGGTGACATACGCTTCAGGTTACATATGTTTAAGGTTACAGACTCCGCTAATCCAGAAATAGTACCTCGGGTTAAGAACTTTGCTTCAGGATGAGAACAAAAACCATGCGGTGGCAGTGGGAGCCCCCATCAGGTTAAGAACGGACCTCCGGAATGAATTAAGTACGTAACCAGAGGTACCACTGTAAAGAAAAAGTATTTTATATGTGTTATAACACGGTGACACCAGTTGGACCGTGATGGCCCTAACTTAAGTCAAATTTAATAATTTCAGTGGATCTGCTCTGTGTTAAACTTGATTGGATACCAGTCCCAATCTCCTTCACAATATATAATTTTAAATAGATTGCCAGTCAAACTATGTTAGTTCAAGTGATGTGGTGAGATTCTGATCTCATCTGCACTATACATTTAAAGCAATATCATACCACATTAAACCATCTTGACTCCCCCCCCCCACAATAATCATGGGAACTGTTCAGAGAAAGCTGTGCCTCCCACAGAACTATCCTTCCCTAAGGTTTCTGGGAAGAGGGATTGACTGTTAAATTACACTAGAAATTGCCCTCTGAGAAGGCAATAGGCTCCTGGCACTTGCTGCTTCTCTGGTGGCCAATGACCAGTGTCAGGCAGTATTTCTCATTTCAGGATGCAAGGTTTGTGAAGGTAATCTCTCTGGAAAGGAAAGGCTCTTCAGGGGGGACGGACCAAAAACTACTGGGAGGTTGTCTCTGCAATGTTCAAGAACAATATTTATATAATTCAAGACTCAAAATTCTGGAGGATGAGGAAGGAAGGGTCAAGGGTTCCTGTTGCCATTGGCTTTGTAGGGTTTCTTTTCCCTGGCGTGTTCTAGGCCCCAATGGTTGTTCCACCCTGTTTACAGACTCACATGCATTACTGATACTCTCTCTCCTTCACTTGAATATAGGTTGCACTCAATTATATCTTAGAAAGTGTTACAGTTGCAGTAAGAGGACTAAATAATTTAAGTATGAGCATTGGGAAATGCAGCCACCATAAAACCAACCTAAAAAGGCTTTTGGATGGCAGATAGCATGGATTTGGCAGCCCACATAATGAAAATTATGCTGTCACCTAGCATTCCCTAAATATTCTAAAAAAAGAGGTTATTTTTCTCTCTCACTAGACAGTATAATCACAAAACATCTTGTAAACAAGAGGGTTGGCAGGCAGATACTTTTCATTAAGGGGATCCCAAGAGCACAACAGCAAGAATAAATTCCTTAATTCCTCCATAGGCATATGGGTAGAGTGAGGTGATCCCCTCAGGCAACAGATTTTGAGTGTCAACAAATGGTTAACCATTTAATAACAGTATTGTGTTTTTACTGCTAGGGAACGCCCTTGTGGGATTGTATGCCTGAGGTGTCAAAATAAGTTTACCAGTATTGGGCACTACATACCATGGCTGAGGAAGTTGGAGATGTGCTTATTTGCTGCTCTGCGTCCGGCAGCAAAATGTCTTCAGCCAGCTCTGGTGTTATGCACTGCTCTGCTATACTTTGCAGGAGAGGGTATTACAATCTCTTTTCTGTGCTCTCATGAGCACTGCACACAATACATTTATCGTATAGTCACAGTATGAAACATTTTCCCTGTCATGGCTCACCCCCACGACTGCAGTAATGAGATCACATGTTGACTGACCAAGTATTATGGCAGCAGCACAATCCAAATTCAACAGTCCAAACTAACAGGACAATCCAAACTCAAGATCCACAGGGATGAGAAGGTTTGGATTCAGGTTTTGGCAAACCAGGCTGAACCAAGGCTTCACTGGCATAGGTCCCGCACCCTGGCTGAGCCAGAGATATATTGGCTTAACCGAACTCAGCTAGCCGAATGCAAATAAGTAGAACTTGTGCCAGTGTTATGTCCAAAAAAGGGCCTTCTGGGTAGGATGGTACACAGCCTTAGACTGCTTGGAGTAAAGTGGGTGTACATACACACATTATATCAAACAAGATATAAAATTTACCTTTGCAAACATCACATAAACAGCTTGCCAAGGTTTGAACTAGTGAAGGAAAAGAGGAATGGGGAAGATGAAGAAGCTGGACTTGATGGAGGTAAGCAGCTAGGAATTTTGGTGACAGCAGAGTCTCTCTTTCCAAGAACTGAAGCTGAAATACTCAGACACCCAAATTCTGTGCCAACTTCCCAGCACCAAATGAATGCACACCTAAGAATATCCTCTGCTCTGTTTTCTTTGTCCTAGCATTGCTCAATGGAATGGTTTGTATGGGATTTCTGTTACACCATCACCCAAATCCAGCAACGTCCTGCAGTCCGGGAAGCTCAGAAGCACACAATGGCTTTTATACTTGGAGTTGCCCTTCCTCCCTTATTGATCAAGGCAGCCACTGCAGGTCAATAATTCTCCATGAGGATATTGCATACAGTGCTCTGGAACAGGGAAACCAATGTCAATTACTAATTTCATTCATTCAAGTGCTGTGCATATGAGTGTGTACCAAAGGGCACATTGCCCCATAAACATGTGCTTATACACAGCATTCACTGTCCTGCCTCAGGATGAATGATTGTGCACCTGGGGGAGGAAATCATTTCATTTCAGTGCCAACTGGTTTTTAATCCTTATCTAAATTGAGCTTCAGGGTGGTTAATCTTTTCAGTCGTGGGAGATGGCAAGTATGAGAGATGCTGCAGCCATTTCTGGTTCTCATTATCAAAGTACGCAGGTATACCTACAGTCAACTCGAAGTCTCTTGCTCATTTTTCTTAAAATGGGCCCAATGAAAAATGCTAGTGAATGGCAACAAATAGCTAAGAAATAAAATAAAAATGCACACTTAACTACAGTAATAAGCAAAAAAAAAAAACCCTGTATCTATTGGATACAGCCACTAGAAAGATTTCTCACCTACTTCTTTCCCATTCTCTCTTTGAGCTAAGTAGGAGAAATATTCAAACAGGAAAACAATTATTTGTATGCTTAAACCAGAGAGTTTCTGATACATATCAACCCAGAAGTAAGCCCCATTGCTCCCAGGAAAGCATGTATACTATTGTAGCCTTAAAAACATCATTTAAAGTTATTAACTTGTGTTTGAGCTTTTTGTTCCCTTCTCTCTCCCGTTCGTTTTCCCATGTGTCTCGTGTCCTTAAGATAGTAATCTGGAGAGCTGAGGCTGTCTTGGTACTTATTTCTACAAGCTATTCTGCATAGGAGACAACTCCTAGGGGCCAAAGACCCTTCGGCCTCCCCCAATAAAATATTTGAGTGGTCCAGGCCCCCCAAAGTTGATGGGCATTGCCATTCAAATGGAGTGTGTGCCGTGTCATGTGATTGATTTTGCAGGGAGGGGCTTACCTGGGTCCCCCCCCCAATATTTTATTCAAGTTGGCAACCCTACCCTGGGAGCCTTTCTGACAAAAGGACAGGATAATAACTGTTAGAATTCCTGCTCCATGGTTGCAGTCATGGGATTTTTGTCTATCACATGACGGTATATGTTTTGACTCTACAGAGTGGGAAGTGACGGAGACAGGATGCTTGTGTTACTGTGTTCTGTGAAGTGGGACTATTGTCCTTTGCTCTTTTTCTCTTTGCTGCCTGATGCTAGAGAGAGAGGGAGCCATGTTGCAGTGATCCGTGTGTGTTTATATATAAATAAAGTAGATTAGTTGCTGAGGTCTGTTACGCAAGGTGAAGAAAGCTTATGAAACTCCCGAACGATTGACCAGGAGGAAGGGAAAATGCCAGTCAGGCATGTGTCTCTGCCAGGGTCCTACTCGAGTGTAGGCTGAACTTCTGACAAAAGGACAGGGTAATAACTGCCTTAAACACATAGATGTTACATTAAACTACAGTACTACCAGGATTAAAAAGCAAGTGACTGGTATTTGGACCCTTCTAATAACGGTGTCTATTTGACCCACTAAAAAGAAAAAAAGAAAGATTGTAGTTTCGTTTGTGGAATATTATACCATAATCATGTTCACAACCCCACAGGCTGATCTTTCCTGATGTCAAAATATGTGGCCTCTGTACACAGGCAGAACATTCAAGATTCCAAAGATTGCCATTGACGTAGCTGCTATGATGTTGCAGTTTGAGTAGGCAGCCAACAACTACTAGGCAGCTAATACTGAAGAAGGGGCAGATGGGGTTCATCATCCTGGGAAGGTAGCCCATCTAGGAGAAGGAAAACTCCTGCCTTGCAGGATATCTTCGGGAGAAAAAAAGGCTAAAGAGTAAGCCCTACACAAATCTGGAGTGAAGTCTGTAAGCTGGTTGGATGATGCCTTGTACGGGTCTTTCCAGCAACTCCTAGTACAGGTAGTCATATATATCAGTAGCCACTAGATCCAATGGTGTACCCCCCCCCCAAAAAAAATCTTCCAGTACATTATTATGTGGGAATTCCAGCCTATGCTAGTGACTGTGAAGACAGTAGTTTTCCACTTTAACCATCAGAGTGTATAAGGATGTGATCTTGGATAGGTGGAGTTTTCTATTGTTTGGTTATTACTCTTGATTTTGGCATAACTGTCCTGCTCCCTGTTTTGATAAGAAGCAACAGAATAGATCTGGATTGTGACTAATGTTGTATGTACACTGATTCCCAAACAAGCTGTGGGGACAAACTGGATTCAGAGCAAACAGGAGTGTGTGCACAGCCTCAGTGAACAGTATTTATTGAGATGACCTTCAGATATATTCCACCCTATAATTCTATGGAGAACAGTAACAGCTCTCTGTAAAGCTCTTGTCATACCACAAGAGGTGGGAAAGGGGTGTGTGTGAATAAATTTCCCTGATGATTCTAAGGGAACAACAGAGGGATAAAGAGGGGAACAGAAGAAGAGAAGCATTTTGGTCAACAATACAGCTTGATAGCTCTTCTCAACCTCTAATGAACTAACATTTGCATAATACACGGAGCCCAATTTAGGGAACTTGAAGCCACTTTGCCTTAAAGATGCCCAGATGCTTGGCGAGGATGTGATCCTGCATCATTTAGGAGCAAAGGAAGGAAGATTCTCTGGGAGGTAGAGATAGAAATGGAGGAAGCCTTTTCTTATCAACTGATTGTAGATCTCTGTTTGGCACTTTATTCTGCAATTATGCAATGGCATATTTCCCCCCTGCACTGCCCTTGACCAAAGTCCCCTAATTAAATCATGGAGCGGACAGTTCTGTGCACTTCTTTCCTCAACTAACCCTCACAAAATATGCATCTATTAACTCTACTCCACAAGATACCTACTTACTCTGGAGGAATCCTGTTGACTTTAATGAGATTGCCCAAGACTAATTGGGTACTTGACCTTCGGAAAAATCATTAGTACTCTTCCTGCGAACTTCACTGTGGGTTTTTATGAACTCGGAAAGATTTGACTGATTTCACATATTCTTTCTGAGTCAGAATTCATCTGCCTTACTCCAGTGGGAATTTCACCCCATAACCAAACAGAAATTGCCCCCAATACTAATGAGACTAAATCTGTGTTTCTGTTTTCTTTGGGAACTAAGTTGTTGATTTTCATAACTGACAACCACTGCAGCAAATGTAAGGATCAAGAACCCTGACATGCCAGCATGGAGGGAAACATTTTTGATATATATTTTTTTAAAATGTTCAGGTATAGTTGGGAAAGTAACTCACCCTGAGTAATACCATTAGTTCATCAAGCTCCCTGCTGACTACACACTAACTGGGGTGGCTCTCCAGGGTTTTAGACTGGAAACATACAAAGCCCTACCTGGGTATTGAACCTTCTGTGTATAAAACAGAAGTTCTACCACTGAGTACACATTCAATATGGTACTACGCATAGGCTAAACTCTTCCTAAAGAGGGGCATCTCCCCTCTACTTTAAGGTGGGCTATTATTTACACAGCTTAGTAGGATTCATGAGTTTAATAAGTGATCTTGTGGATGAGCTCCTGAAGGTCAGTGTGCTCACAAGAGGCTCAATGAGAATGAAGGTGACTGCAAGATATGACAGGTAGAGAAATGAGATTGGGAATGCAGGTGGAGTTAAAAGGAAGGCAAGCTAGATGGAAGATTATAAACCATTAAGGGCAGTTCAGCAGGAAGCATCTATCAGTGAGAGAGTTCCATGAGGGAACCAGTGGAAGGGCTTCAAACTGGAAAGATGCAAGGTCCAACCATTTCATTTTATTCCACAGGTTAACTCTGGATTTAGAGGAACAAAGTGAACAGATAAGTCAGTTCTTTAAAAATGCTTAATCACAGACTAGATGTGACCAACACTGCTATTTTTTTAAGGTGGCAAAACAGAAAAAAACAATGTTATGGGGCTGGATCTTCGTTTCTGCTACTGTCTATCTATCTATCATCTATCTATCTATCTATCATCTATCTATCTATCTATCTATCTATCTATCTATCTATCTATCATCTATCTCTATCTATTCATTCATTCAAAATATTTATTACCTACTCTTCATTACAAAAAGTAATCCTCAAAAGTTATAACATAAAAGTTGTGTTAAGAAAACATAATAAAACAGTGGAATGATCAAACCATAGCTCATCTCCTCTGCCTGTGAGGTTGTCCTAGGTTCAACCCCTGTCTGAGGTTGCCAACCCTTTAGGTTTAGCCTGGAATCTCCAGGAATTAACCTCCATCCACAGGAATCTCTTAAGGCCAATCCCATATAACTGACCAGCTGTTGTTGCTGTCTCCCATTGTTGAGTGCTAGTCAGGAATATGAACAAGGTGGTCCTGCCATTTAGAAAAGGCCACATCTACAGAGGGTTTTTGGTCGCTTCTGCTGTGAACTTGAGCAGTGCAACTTCTTTAACTGCAAGGGCAGTTTCAGGGATTGCAGGTACTGCAATCTTTGCTTACTGTCAATCTCTGTTATACGTAGATAGTGCTGTGTCATATGACATGCTGCTTTTTAACTAGATATTTAAGATAGGTGCTATAGATACAGCATAGAGAAGTCCGTTGCACATGGGCAGAGAGACACGAGCCCATGCATCTACATCTCATCATGGAGTCGCCCAGTGAAGGGCCACCTTTTTAGGATGTGACTTATCAAGCACCATTCCATTCATTTTAATGGACTCATGGCTGGAGCAGTGCTTGCTGGCATGTGAACGCAGTATCTATTCAATATTAAATATTTACAGGTATAACTACCCCCCCAAAAAAAGTGTTAGGATTTCACATTTTCTGCTTCTGAAAACTGGCCAATGCTAGTCATGTATATCTCTCTTGCTATTTGTTTAGCATTGGCATTTTGATGGCTAGCAGCATAAATTACAGCTTTATTATATCACGTACTTCTCACAAGCCATGGGACTTGTTTCCTTGTGTTTTTACTCAATATAAAATGGATTATAGATGACATGAGTATTTTATGGCCATGAAATGACAGCCATTGATGATTAAGATACACTTTTACACAGAAACCACCGACTCTTTTAGGGAATGTGGAAATCAATAAAAATAGCATTAGATCTCAGCAATATATACCCCACAGTTATGTCATGATTAGGAAAGGTAAGCTACAATCCTATAGATCCTTACATTAGAGCAACTCCCATTGAATTCAGTAGAACTCACTCTTGAGTAGATAGGATTATTGTGTTTAGGATTATTGTGTTAGAGTTGGACCAATAATTCTTCTTAGAGTTGTCCCTTTATAAGATTAATTGTCTTGGCTATTGATTTCAGTGTGTCTACTCTGAGTTACAAACTATAAATCCTCTTGGGTAAGAATTGAGCAAGAATTGAGAGATGCCGTCCCCTGACTAGGAGAAAGTAAGAAGGTGGGTGGACTCAGAGAGAAAAAACTGATAGAGGTGATTTCAAACAAAGGATGGGGAGAAATACGGTTTGCTTCACATTTTCATACAAATGCATCTAATCTGCAAACTGTGCAAACTGACTCACAGCTATCCTTCAAATTATGTCCTCTGAATTTTGCTATGTCCTCCAACCAAAGGAATGTGTATATTAGGGGAAAGTGTGTGTAAAAATACATATAATTGCAAAAATAACATTATATTGGAGGAATTTGCTTTCAAGAATGTGCAAATGCACACTACAAAATGCTGGTGAATTTTCATGTTTCCCTCCACCATTTTGACTTGGTTGCATGCACACTTAGTCCCAAGCATGATGACAGATGAGTGCAAATAAAATATAGATATGTGGCTTTAATAGAAAGACTGTGTTTTTAAAAGTTGGGGGGGGGGGAAATTTCAGAGGTATTTTTTGAACAGGCCTACACAGCTTGTGATCATTCAAGCCAACTGTTGGCCACCAGTCATGCACTGGCCTTTCATAACAACACAGGGGTTGTTTCTGGAGTGCCAGACAGGCAGGAAATAAAAGAGGAAATTTTATCAAGGCTATGGTGATGGCTGGTTCCATTCGGGAGGTCTAAAGTTATTCCTGACTGTTTATAGTAAAGTATGGCTGCAGCTCTGCCCATCAGTTCCAGAAGATACCATTTCTATCGTAGTTAAAGAAAACCTGAATATATATAAAACAGTGATCAAAGTACAGTTCATAAACAATAATTGGGAAATCGAGTGGCAATTTCATAAGAAATAAGTTTTGCCCAAGAACATTAGTCTGATGGTATTTCTACAGCTGCAGATGCTCCTGCAATATATTTTGGGGCTATGCAAATAAGTCAAAAGAGAAAGGAAGAATGAGAGAAAGGGGAAATGCAGATTTCGTCATGAGCAGAGGAGAATATTTAACCGGAAAGTGCTCATTTTCAGACATCTGTTTTTAAAAAAGTACCTCGTGAGCCTGACAGAGAAGAAATATGAGCATTTGGGAAGCCCAGCACTGAAGCTGGAATTCAATCAGGGTATTGTTAAGTCTGGAGAATTGGTTTCATTGCCAACTGTGAAGAAAAGAGTGAGGTAGAAACAGAGGATGCATACAAATATAATTGGGAGCAGACAAGAAAATGGGTAGAAAGGGGGAAAGATAATAAAAGAGCACAAAGGGAAACTCATCTGAGGAACATGTAATCCACATCGAAGAGTGAGTGAATCAGCAGTTATCCAGAGAAAGTGTAATTAGTAATCACATATCACAATAAGGATGTTCACGTCTGATATAGTATCTCCTATAGAGACAGAATGGACACTATTTCCCCCAATCCACTCCATCACCTGGAAGGGAATGAGTTCATGCCTTTGCTTTCCATTGAGCTGCCTCACCTCAAATGTCCCACACATCCATGCTGACAATGTAAATGTCAGATGCGACATATGTGTGTGGGTCAAAATAATACAAGAGGAATTTCCCCCACCCTTGAGAGCCAGTCACCTGATTTTGGCCTATGGACATTGGATTTTACATGCATAGGCCAAATGTGAACTTGATCTCCTCCATGTCACTCTGTCAGAACATTGGTGATGAGGCTGAGGGAGGTGGTGGCCAAGGAGGTCAGATGATCCCTTGCTCCCCTCCATGCTATAGGCTGCTTCACCGGGGAAATATAATCCAACCTGGTCCATTATTGTTGTTGTTTAGTTGTTTAGTCGTGTCCGACTCTTCGTGACCCCATGGACCAGAGCACGCCAGGCATTCCTGTCTTCCACTGCCTCCCGCAGTTTGGTCAAACTCATGCTAGTAGCTTCGAGAACACTGTCCAACCATCTCGTCCTCTGTCGTCCCCTTCTCCTTGTGCCCTCCATCTTTCCCAACATCAGGGTCTTTTCCAGAGAGTCTTCTCTTCTCATGAGGTGGCCAAAGTACTGGAGCCTCAGCTTCAGGATCTGTCCTTCCAGTGAGCACTCAGGGCTGATTTCCTTAAGAATGGATAGGTTTGAACTTCTTGCAGTCCATGGGACTCTCAAGAGTCTCCTCCAGCACCATAGTTCAAAAGCATCAATTCTTTGGCGATCAGCCTTCTTTATGGACCAGCTCTCACTTCCATACATCACTACTGGGAAAACCATAGCTTTAACTATACGGACCTTAACCTGGTCCATAGTTGATATGAAAAGGAGTTTTCCTGGCAATGCTACATTATTTATAAACTGGGATTGCTTCATTAAAGGGTTTTGGTTTAGGGTTGTTGTTGTTTTATTACATGGGATCTCATATTAAAGGGTTTTGTTTCTTTGTATTTTGTTTTTACACGGGATCTCATTTATTTTCCTTCAGAAGTCCCAAGCCCCAAGGCATTGTGCTTCGTCTGCCTGCTGGTGAATCTAGCCCTGTAAACCATAAGCCTAGTAAAAAGAATCCCAGAGGGGAGAGGGAACTCTGTGCTTGCCTCTAGACGTGTGGCTGTTTTCTACCTGCCTTGCCTTGCTAGTCCTCCTGAGCCCCAGGAGGATCATAAGGGAGATGCTGTCAAATTGAGAGAAGAACTTTCTAGTCTCGTTATAAAAGTGGGGCTGGGTATTAGGGACTAATGCCATCAGCCCGCAAGATACTTTCAGTATGTGAGCAGTTGCTGCACTGCCTTCAGCACTCTATCCTGTAATGAAGACATCTGCTTGGAGAGAGGCTTTTTCCATCTTGCTTCTTCTGCCTTGAGACTACTAGATTAGCAGTCGCCCTTTTCCTGCTCAGTATATGGGATCATTGCAGGAGAGTGAGATGTCTGAAACAGAAGGGCTGCATCTCAGTAGTGGAGCACCAGTTTTAAATGCAGAAGGTTCCACTTTCAATCCCCAGCATGGGACCCTATCTGAAGACCTGGAGAATGATGGCCAGTCCAGCATAGATATCACTGAGCCAGGAGAACAATGGTGGGACTATGTAGAAAGCATCTTCTTCCTATGTTCCTAAGTGCCTAGTGCCTATCATGCCTTTTCTTCTAGGGATAGATTTGGTATCCCAGTGAGCGTGGGGTGGCCTCATCTGGGAACCAGCGTGGTGTAGTGGTTAAGAGTGGTGGACTCGTAATCTGGTGAACCGGGTTCACATCCCCGCTCCTCCACATGCAGTTGCTGGGTGACCTTGGGCTAGTCACACTTCTCTGAAGTCTCTCAGCCCCACTCACCTCACAGAGTGTTTGTTATGGGGGAAGAAGGGAAAGGAGAATGTTAGCCGCTTTGAGACTCCTCAAGGTAGTGATAAAGCGGGATATCAAATCCAAACTCTTCTTCATCTGGGCTAAAGTGGGGCTTTTAGCTGGAGATCTTGACTGTATTGGTGTCTAGGAGGGATCATCAGAGTAGTGTCTTTTAGCTGTTGGACTACAACTCCAATCAGCCACAGCTAGCATGCCCAAAAACCCCCCAGGGATGATGGGAATTGTAGTCCAACCACAGCTGAAGGCATAGGTGCCAACTCCTAGGGGCCATGGGGGCTTCAGCCCAAACAATAAAATATTTTTCCCCAAAGTTGATAGGCATTGCCATTCAAAGGGTGTGTGTGTGCACCTTGTCATATGATTGATTGTGTAGGGCAGGGCTCACCTGGGCCCCCACAATATTTTCTTCAAGTTGTCACCCCTGGCTGAAGGAGACCACATTGGCTACCCCTAGTGTAGAATAATACAGTATGCTTGGTTGGAAGTTTCTGCTAAGAGCAGTTCAGTTGTGTTAGTTTTCTCTTTTCTGTTTTGATGTGGGAACAGGGGCAAAGCATCTCCTGTTGTTGCCTGGGGTGGGCATGCATACAGCAGGTGGAGGGCATGCATGCCAGGTGGTGGGGCATGCCACTAGGTTGGGAGTGCCATGGGGTGCACACATGCACCAAAGTCCAGTGGAGGAGAGGGGCAGTGAAGCGGTTTCTGTCTCTCCTCCTCTCTGCTGCTTCTGCCCCTTGGTCAGGCTTGACCCAGAAGTGAAGCGCTGGCCTGCTGGTGACTGTACCCTCCCCTCTCCCTCTTGGCTAGCCCAGGGGCACCCCTAAGAAGGAGGAGCCACTGCTGCCACCACCCCAGCTCCAAAGGCCAGGCCCTGGTGTGGCTTCCTTGAAAAGGGAGTCTTGTGGGGACATCTGGTTGCACCTCCTCCCCAAATAACGTGCCCAGGGCTATGCCCCCCCCAGCCCCCCATGCTATGCTGGGAAAGCTATATGATTTTTAAGTATCTCCATATGAAGTGCTAAACAAATTGCTTAAAACGGTGTGATGTTGATATTATTGGCATGGGATATTGTTAATTGACTCATCAGTATATTTCATGCACACTCAAGACTTTTGATATCTGTCTTAAATGAATTGTAATGGTTGGAATGTCAATGGTATGTCACAGCGCATCCGTTTTATTTGCTGTTGCTAATGCACTTGACTTCTGTGAACTGTTTTGAGCAGAATGTATCTGTGGAAAATGTGCTACATAAACAGACTGACTCTTAACCATGACTGATAAAGCAGCAGGCATGGCGTGGGCATGGAAACTCACAACAACATTGCTCCCACTGGGATTTCAGACAGCACACACATTTTCCTGCCTGCTCTGTGCTGGCACCATTTCCCCACACATCTGCAGGGAAGTTAAAGGAGCAGCCATGGCTGAGGATGAGCCATAAAGATGCCCAAATCAGAACCAGAATCAAAGGCAGAGGGAAACTTTATTTTATCCATATTGAATCAGAGCCTTAGCTAAATTTAGGTATCTGTTAGACCAAAACCATGAAAGTGACTGTAAAGATGAAGAAAAATAAAACAGTCATATACCTGATCTAGGCTGCATATGCATTACTGGCTTAAAATACAGCTAGGTTGTGGTTTTTCTCAAATTGGATCAAAGCTGTTCTGGGGAAAACCACAGCAAAACACAGTATTTCCCGTGCTGTGTTCTTTAATATGTTTTTAGTTTACTACTGATTTTGGGGGGGAAAGTTTAAATTGTTGTTTTAAACTGTTTTTAACCAATAGTCTTATAGTCCCCCCACTCCTGGAAACTGCTTTGAGTTTGAGTTGTTTTTTTATTTTTCATTTACAGTTGAGCAGTGTAGAAATTTTGTGAATTCAATAAAACTAAATGACAGGATAGTTACAGGACAGATATGGATTGTGGATAATGTCACATTATACCGTCTTCCAAACTAGAAGGGAGGATGCACTGGATACAGAGAAAACAGGAGTGTGTACACAGCCTTAAGTCAATGGTGTGTTGTTTTTCAAATTTGATTTTGAGGAACTGATTGTAATTGGAATAGATCACAGTCATATAGAACCAAGCTTATTTATTTTTAAAAAATACGTTTTGGATCAGCCAGACTTATGCATGTTACCATTGTCAATGGATGGAAATTAGGATAGAGGCTTTCCGATTAAAAATGGCATTCCACTTTAGAAACTATGAAGATAAAGAGTCTGGTGGGAGAAAATACATCACTTCTGCAATTACAGTGTCTACAGCACTGGTATCTAATGAGGTCCCTGCCTCCATCACACCTCAGATATTGCTGTATTTCAGTTCCCATCACCTCTTGATTATTGGCCATGCTCATTGGGGTTGATGAGAGTTGCAATCCATGAACATTTGGAGTCACCTTGTTGACTAGTTTGAAATGCTAGCCTGGAAAATAACCTATAGCCACTGATTAAATGTGTGTGTGAAATGTTGGATTTGGAAATGAAGTTCTGAAATGTCATGGGAGTGAAGTGGCAGGGCTTCTAGAGAACCAAAGCAAATAGTCTCAGGCAAGGTGTCTCTGTCAGCAGAGCTCTCCTAATCTCCATTGCTGTTGACTACATGGACTAGAGTCTAGTCCATACTATAGAAATGCTTTGTTTATTACTGTTTTCCCCTTTCCTCAACTTTAATCTAAAGTTGATGTGGCAAGAGAGAGAGAGATGGAGAGACTCAGCAGGGGAGAATGCACACCTGTCTGACTGGGCACAAACCAGGCACAAGTTGTTTCTTTTGTGGCTTCTCCTGAATGTCACAAAAGGACCTTAATGTTTCTGTTAACAGCTAGTAAGATGAGCCAAACTTCCTGCTTTCAGGCTTCCTTACTTACGTGGACTGAATGGCTTTACCTCTACTGCCTTACTTTGAAATGCTAGCCTGGAAAATAACCTATAGCCATTGATTAAATGTGTGTGTGAAATGTTGGATTTGGAAATGAAGTTCTGAAATGTCATGGGAGTGAAGTGGCAGGGCTTCTAGACTAGAGAACCAAAGCAAATAGTCTTGGGCAAGGTGTCTCTGTCAGCAGAGATCTCCTAATCTCCATTGCTGTCATAGACATAAAAATGATCTTAAACAACAGGAAAAGGTGAATAAATTCCCACGATAGGCATGAATCACAGTTCTCCCAAGACAGAGCACCTGGTGGCATTTTGTCAAGAATGTGCCTGAGGTTCATACAGAGAAGTTTGAGGGCCACTTTCCTCACAGCTCACTTTTCAGAGATGGCGCTTGGACTCGATTCATAATCAAAGATTTGGGATGGTATCTAATGCTAGTCCTACTCAGAGTAGACCCATTGAAGTGATTTGGCATTTCTAATTTTAGTGCACTGATTTCAATGGGTCTACTCTAAATATAATCGTATTGGATGCAACCCTGCGTATACTAAAAGTGCCAAACACCTGCCATAGTTCTCACATTCAACAAATACTGAATTTTTGGCACCTGCTAAAAAATTCATTTTTATACAAGCCTACCCAAATGCTTATAAAGTTGAGATGTTTCTAATCTGTTTTAGTAGTTTAACTTCTCTGTGTTTTAAAGTATGGTTGTGAGGTTTTAATTTTACTGGTTTTTCTTTTGTATACTGCTCTGATTTAAAAATAATAATCAAGAAATGTATATATTTTGTTAAATAAATAAATAAATAATGCCAAGTGTTCATTCCCCTCTCCTATAAAGAGCCAACACAGAAAGCGACACTGATACTGTAATGTAAAGTCCAAATTTGACTTTCTGCATTAAGTGACATGTAATAGTTTTCAGTCAGACAGCTAACTTTTCTGTGGACACAAGTGTGATTTGTTTTTTTTCTATTACAGAGGTGTCAGAATGTTTGGGAAATCTACACTTCCTGTTTTGTATGGTCACTTCTCAGCTCTTTCCTTACTACCCGTGGAAAGCCTTTCTACTTTGAACCTTTTGTTATCTGAGGCAGCATCTCTATTTCCCCCCTGACCCTTTCATATTAAATGTTTGTAATATATTCAGTGTTTTAATGTTTGACATTTTATTATGCTTTTATATGTGTTGGAAGCCGCCCAGAGTGGCTGGGACAACCCAGCCGGATGGGCAGGGTATAAATAATAATATTTTTAATAGATTGATGATGATAGATAGATAGATGATAGATAGATGATAGCTAGATAGATAGCTAGATAGATGATAGCTCGCTAGCTAGCTAGCTAGCTAGCTGGCTAGATAGCTAGATAGATGATACATAGATAATGTTGGTACTAGTATCAAAACATACAAAAGCTAAAATATACAGAGTGGTACCCAACATCAGTCTAACTTAGGTCTATGGGTTCACTCTGAGCAAGACTTATTGGATATTGCCTGCATTCCATACAAAAGCTACTTTACTGTAAGGTAGAATTTGCAATAGGCAGAACATTTAACCATTTGAATTGGTCATAACCCAGTTCTTTATAAAAACAACTACTGGGCTGCATATTTTATTAGAAAGTAGGATTTCCTACATAGTGAAGTGTTCAGTACTCCTATGAATCCAAGCATGGAACATGAGAGCTGGACAACAGTTCAATAGGCTGAGGTATTATTAGGGGGTTTTGTTGGGTTGGTTGTTGCTGTTACTTTTTTGTATCTTCGTTTTGTATTTTATGATTGGTGTATAAATTGTTTGATTCAGTAGGTACCTTTTGATGTTTCGTTTGTTGTTATGATATGTTTGTCGTTATGTAATTTTTCATATGTTCTCAGCCACTTTGAGCACGGTTTTAACCTTGGAAAGGCAGCATGCAAATAAAGTGATTGGCTGACTGATCATTTAAATTTTTTTATGGACCTCTGTTTAACATGGTTCCTTGGAGCCATTCCAAACTGCAGGGCAAATGACCCATCACTTGGTCTCCTGAAGATGCAGATTAAACTTAAGCCCTTGAGCTTCCGGGGAAAAGATTAATCTTGGTAAGAAAATATGGAATGTGCATTTCCTGACGAATGACTGAAACAAACAAACAAAAGATGGAGTGTGCAGAAAGTACTGGGGCAACTGACATCTTCAGTCAAAGTAATGTATTTGATTCATTTTTCTTCAGGTAAAAGCAAAGTTTGCCCAGCAAGGGAACCATCTGCTTCAGCCTTAGAATTGACAAATAGCTAATTATCTTTCTCTCCCGTAACAACAAATCAACGGGGGTGGCTTGTGCAACCTGCATACAGCATGGACTCTTCTGATTCATGTTGCTTAATAAATGCATATTAAGCATTTGTCCTCTTTCAAACAAATGAGACAAAATGTGGTGTGCCAAGTCAGAGCAGAGACAGGCATACGAAATGTATTTATGTGTGCATGTCTTGTGCAACCAAATCTGGGTGGAGTCATGCAGATCACTGATATGCCACGTTTACATGGTAGTAGATGGAGAGTAGATGGAGAGCTGGACCATAAAGAAGGCTGAGCACCAAAGAATTGATGCTTTTGAATTATGGTGCTGGAGGAGACTCTTGAGAGTCCCATGGACTGCAAGAAGATCCAACCTATCCATTCTTAAGGAAATCAGCCCTGAGTGCTCACTGGAAGGACAGATCCTGAAGCTGAGGTTCCAATACTTTGGGCACCTCATGAGAGGAGAAGACTCCCTGGAAAAGACCCTGATGTTGGGAAAGATGGAGGGCACAAGGAGAAGGGGACGACAGAGGACGAGATGGTTGGACAGTGTTCTCGAAGCTACCAGCATGAGTTTAACTAAACTGCGGGAGGCAGTGGAAGACAGAAGTGCATGGCGTGCTCTGGTCCATGGGGTCATGAGGAGTCGGACACGACTAAACAACAACAGATGGACTTTAAATTTATCCTGAGTTCAAATTAGATGCAGGATAGGCAGAGCCTGATTTCAGAAATTCCAACAATATTATGGACTTTGCAGAGTAACCACCTATGTCCAGAGGGTGAAACTCATTTCTTTCTCATATTTGTACCTTGATTTTTGCCCAGCAGAATCCCCCACAAATGCAATAACCAACCAACCAATTTCAAAGCAAAATAAAAATAAAATTGGAGCAGCTTCAACTATATAAATGTATACATCCCTGGTTTACCCTATTCCTCCACCAAGTTGTTCAGGGTGGTCTACATGGCAAGTATCTCATATTTGTTGGCACCCATCTGTCTTGAGAGACAATGGAGTGTGCCTCCAGGGGTGAAGTCAAACCACTATGTTAGCAGCACTGAAGTGACCTCCTTGGGCTCAAGCCAGGGCAGTGTGTATGGATGTCTTGGTTTGCCAAACAACAAGACTCCTCTCTTGACCTCCCTGATCTAATACTCTGTTCAGCTATAGCATACTGACCATAATATTCTGATACAGCAAGGATCATAATCAAAATTGCAGGGTGAGGAATCCAGTGGTACTGCTCTACTAAAATGCTTCTAACTTACAGTCACTTGTGCATTCCCACCTCTACACAAGCACAGGAGATGTGAAATTATGTTAGCCTGTGTTTACCCCAGCTAGTGTGAAATTAAGGAAAGAACTCCTGGTCTTGTAGCGACCCAAATTCCACACTCATTGAATCCTGGCAACATATGAGTGTTTGAATTGATTAGCCTTCATTCCCACCCCCCTATTTTCCCTCCACTAATGGACACACACAGATGCCACCTTGATAAACAAAGCATCCCTCTCTCTCACACACAGACACCAAATTCTTTGGGAGGAAACCCCAACCCTTCAATAGGCAAAGAAAACAGATTTTAATTAACCTTGATTCAAAGAAAATTACTTGAAGACCTACAGAAATCAACAGAACAAGCCAGTAGCAAATACGATTTCATTAATTTCAATTGCATTTAAGTATCAACATTTCTCTCTGGATCAGGGTCATTATTTAGAATTTGGTAGCTGCTGTTTCCCAATATAATTATTGGCATTAAAAGCTTACCGTTGTGAGTAAGATTAAGCCAAACATTCCAACAGAGCTGAACATCACAGCAAAGAGCATTGTTACACGGAAGAAGAACTAACTCTAAGAAAGTGTAATTTAGCCTAAACTAATTTGTTGTACCATCATGATATTCTGTATCTTAATAAAAAATAAGGAAGCAGAATTACTAGCACAACCCTACCGCAAAGTAACCCCCACCGTGACTAGGATTTACTCCCAGTGATAATTACTCCCAAATAAGTATGTACAAGACTACATCCCTAATTTCTTCTGAGTTCAGCTCCAAATGTCCTTTATGGCCAGAATCACTGCTAAAAACAGAATTAAATCATGTACACTGTAGACCAGCAGATTCATTCACATAATTTATTGCATAGCCTCCTGCAACTAAAGCTTTGCCTGTGCACCACAAACCATTAAGTGTTAGTTAACTGTGCATATGCACTCGACAGATAGCTCAGAGAGATATTCATTGTGTTATAAAATGCCACTGCCAAGTTCACTGGATGGGAACAAATGTGGTTTTAAGTACAAATGTATTTTTGCCATGCCGATAAGAGCTATGCATTTAAAAAGTGCTTTAAAGAAACCCAAACATTATTGTTAAAGTGTGAACCTGTGTTTGTCTACTCAGAAGTGAGCCCCACCAATTTCAATTTGTCTTCCTCCCAGGCTAAGTGCGTAGAGGATAGTATCTTTAGTGCACTTATTTGTGAATTTCTAGAAGACTCACAACAAGGTAGCACACTTTACATTAAAGCAATCTACAATGCACTTAAATTCAAAACAACGAAAGCGCTCATAAACGAACTACAGTCTCACAAAGTTACAGCAGCAGAAGAATAAAAAGGATTCAGAAACCTCCAAAAGTCCAAGAGGGGGCCGAGCATGAAAAATCTTTAGGAGTCGGGAATTACAAAGCCATGGAAAAAACGGTCCCCGTCCTTCTAGTCAGCATCGTGACTGCAGTATGATGAGCAATGAAGGCTAGTCTTCAAAGGTTAATGAGGCACTGCCTCACCAACCTCAATCTGCCCCCAGCCAACCCCCTGCCCCCAGCCTGCTTCTTACAACTTGCCCAGGAGGCAGTGCTAGCCACAAACTCCTTCCTCCTATCACATTGCCTTTTGGACACTCAACAGTGAGGAAGATGGACAGATAATGAGAATTAGTTGGCTCCACTGATAGTAGTAAGGTAAAGGACCCTGGATGGTTAAGTCCAGTCAAAGGCAACCATGGGGTTGCAGTGCTCATCTCGCTTTTAGGCCAAGGGAGCCGGCATTTGTCCACAGACAGCTTTCCGGGTCATGACTAAACTGCTTTTGGCACAACGGAACACCGTGATGGAAACCAGAGCGCAGGGAAACACCATTTACCTTCCCACCGCAGTGCTACCTATTTATCTACTTGCAATGGTGTGCTTTCGAACTGCTAGGTTGGCAGGAGCTGGGACAGAGCAACGGGAGCTCACCCCATCATGGGGATTCAAACTGCTGATCTTCTGATCAGCAAGCCCAAGAGGCTCAGTGGTTTAGACCACAGCGCCACCCGTGTCAAAATTTATTGTAGGCTTTGGGTACACCTCCTGTTGGACTCCTTTGCCTTCCTCAGTACCGGTTCCAATGGCCACTACCTACCACTGATGGATGATGAGTCACACAACATCAGTTTGCATCTGTGTCACAGCATCCTTATGGGGGAGCAGATGTTCCCTTACAATATCCTGGACTCCCCCAAACCTGGAGACAGTTCAGCAGTCAGCGCCTTGGTTGCAGTGAGTCCACCATGTTGACATGCAGACTTCCAAAAGATATCAGGTCAGGCTTTCAATGGCAAAACATATGACTGCAATTTATTTAGGCGCAATTACCCAGTAGTAAACCCTGCCAAGAGTAGCAGGACTTACTTCTGAGTAGACACAGGCATAGGAATGCAGCGTTAGTTTACATGGCCATGTTTTCTGCGGTCAGCATTGTTTCACCATTGCTTGCAACGTCGGGGCAAGCATATTTCCCAAAGATAAACGGAATATGCATCATTTTCAAGAGTGTTTTTTCTGTGGCAGACAGATCACAGCATGATACTGCTGATCATCAGCTCTCTCCTGCCTGCACCATCCTGGCCTCCCTCAATAAAGGGACAAAGAATTGTCAGGAAAGCAGAACCAGATCAGAAAATACAGCGACAACAGCAACCATAACACTTCACCTCGTCTCATGTTTTAGTAAAAATTAAGGGGATCAGATGCGGATGGCACGAGCAGCGATGCCAATAAAATCATTGACTGGAAGACACTTACCATATTTATTGATGACACGGGGCCAATGCTATTAACATAAATGTCAACATCAATGACAGTTGGTTTCACTGTGAAAGAAAGAAAGAAAAAAAGCAGCATTTAATAGTGCCCTGGAGACAACACAGGGCATCATGTTTAACATTTCTGTAATTATAGCCTTCCCATCTCAAATCTGTTTTGAAACAACAGCACAGTACAGACCATCTCCTCCCCCCTCCAAGAACTCTTCTAAAATCCTCTCTCTCTTTTTAAGCAACAGCTTGGGAATGAATTCACATTGTGTATACTCGGGCGTACAGGACTCTGTAGTCCTCCTTTCTTTCTCTCTGGAGCCACATTTGGGACTCCATAACTCAATGGAGGGGGCTCCTTTTGTGGGCTGGCCTCCTCACCATCAGCCAGTCCCTCAGTCCATCTGCAACTCCTCCTGCTCCCACCCTCTGGATGAAAGACCCTGAAAGTAACTCAGTCTGCCAGGGATCAGAAGAGACATTGTATCATGGAAAGCTTAGAGGATATACCAATCAGAAAGCTAAACATGAACTTGATCGTTTCTCTTTCAGAGGGTTGTTTGCTGTGTTGAAATGTTGTGACTATTTGTGGACTCTACGGTAATTTGTCATATATATATATATATATATATATATATATATATATATGTTTTCGTAGATTTTCACGGGTACAGGAATGCAGGTTTTGGTGTCCTCGGGTGTCTTCCCGTGTAAAAGTTGGGGTGTCTAGGCGACGTTTCGACGAGGTCTCACTCGTCATCTTCAGGCTGGTGCTTTCGGCTTCTTGTTACTGGAACAGAGCGGGATCTCAGTGTTTGAGTTCCTATAAATACTGTAGAGGGGTGTGGTGTATTGCCTCAAAAGTTCTGGGCAGAGGGGAAGTTCCCAGGCTAGTGTTCTTTTCTTCTTTTGTTCCTTAATTACTTGAGGGATATCTTGAGTGATTTCTTGAGTGATATTCTGAGTACCACTTAGGTGGGTCATTAGGTGTGGATTAGTTGCTAAAGCCTTCGTGTCTTGACCTCTTGAATTTGTGAAGAGTTTTTCTGGGAAGATGGCTGTACTGCACTTAGTTGTGCTTTGGCTTGGCTTCGTGTATACACCACGGAAAACATCATATGCGGAGTCGAAGCTAGCCTAACCAAAATCAACCCAGATGAAGCCAATAAAATCAGACTTGAAGTCACCAACATCCTCTGCTCCAGCAAACCACCCAGAAGCAATTTACACAAAGAAGAACAGAAAGCACTCACCAACCTGAGGAAAGACAACAACATAATCATTCTCCCAGCAGACAAAGGTAATGCCACTGTTGTGATGAACACATCGGACTACCAAGCAAAACTATCAAATCTACTCCAAGACCCTACCTACCAACCTATAAAAACAGATCCCACCACCTATCTGGAAAAAACCACCAAATCCAAAATAAAAGCCTCTCCTATCAGTGAAGAAATCCAGCTAAGAATCATCCCCAGAGAAAAATCATCCAGATGCCCCAAACTCTACGGCCTCCCCAAGATACACAAAGAAGGAACACCACTCAGACCAATAGTCAGCTCCATAGGCTCACCTCTACAAAATCTCGCTAAATTTCTCGCTAAGCAACTTCAGCCCTATGCAGAATCCATCTCTTCACACGTTACAAACTCCTTCCAGTTCATAGAAACAATAAAGAAGCAAAACCTACATCCCGATGACCTACTTGTGAGCTTCGATGTTGTATCTCTCTTCACACAAGTGCCCATTAATGAAGCCTTGACAGCCATTCAAAACAAATACAATCCCCCCGAATACATCCTGGACCTGACCAACCACTGCCTAACCAACACGTACTTCATCCACAATGGACAAAGATACAAACAGATAGAAGGAGCACCTATGGGATCACCCCTCTCACCGGTCATCGCAAATCTGTACATGGAACACTTTGAAACCAATGCTTTAGACAAGTCAGAACACAAACCCAAACTTTGGCTCAGATATGTTGACGACACCTTTGTAATTTGGCCACACGGGAAAGAAAAACTAGATAGCTTCCTCACACATCTCAACAGCCTACACCCCAAAATACAATTCACTATGGAAATAGAAGCCAACAACCAGCTTCCCTTCCTTGACGTCCTAATCTACAAAAAACCTGATGGCTCCCTAGGACACACTATCTACCGGAAAAAAACACACACCAACCGCTACTTACATGCTCAATCACACCACCACCCTGCACAAATAAACTCCGTAGCCAAGACCCTCATCTCCAGAACCAAACGCCTGGCTGACAAAGACCACTTGACAACTGAGTTACAGAATCTCTCAAATGTGTTAATCGCCAATGGATACCAGCAAAACAGGGTTAAGAAGCTAATCCAAAAAGAAACACCCCCCAAAAACCAAGACACGGAAGAAAACAATGGCATGGCCCTCCTTCCTTATATCAAGGGCACTACAGATAAAATTAGCAAAATCCTCCATAAACACAATATCAAAACAGCCTTTTGCACCAACCAAAAAATAGCCAATATCCTCAGAAACCCCAAAGATAAAATCCAGTTGGAAAACCAAGGGGTCTATGAAATACCCTGCAAAGTCTGCCCAGCCACGTACATTGGACAAACAAACAGACGAATAAATGCACGTATCGCAGAACACAAGAATGCCGTCAAAAAAGAAGAAAAATCTTCCTCTCTTTTCCAACACATGAAAGAAACAGGACACGAAATTAATTTTGCAGATTCCAAATTGCTCTTTAACATGGAACATCACCACAAGAGAATAATCATGGAAGCCATCGAGATAGAGAAACACCCTCACAACATGAACAAGCGTGACGACACGTCCCGCCTGCCAGACATCTGGAAATTAGCCCTCCCCACAAAAACCGACACCAGATCCAGAGGCACACAGAACGCCACCACCAATCAACCACACCAGACCCAAACCCAGACCCTCTCCACAGATAAATTACAGACACCATCCAGTAACCAAACCATAGTGGCACCTCCGGATGCTGCACCCCCCTGCAATCCCTACACAGATCTGGCTGGCACAGGGCACAAAACCACAGCTCGCCCCTATACACGAAGCCAAGCCAAAGCACAACTAAGTGCAGTACAGCCATCTTCCCAGAAAAACTCTTCACAAATTCAAGAGGTCAAGACACGAAGGCTTTAGCAACTAATCCACACCTAATGACCCACCTAAGTGGTACTCAGAATATCACTCAAGAAATCACTCAAGATATCCCTCAAGTAATTAAGGAACAAAAGAAGAAAAGAACACTAGCCTGGGAACTTCCCCTCTGCCCAGAACTTTTGAGGCAATACACCACACCCCTCTACAGTATTTATAGGAACTCAAACACTGAGATCCCGCTCTGTTCCAGTAACAAGAAGCCGAAAGCACCAGCCTGAAGATGACGAGTGAGACCTCGTCGAAACGTCGCCTAGACACCCCAACTTTTACACGGGAAGACACCCGAGGACACCAAAACCTGCATATATATATATATATATATATATATATAGTATCACTATATATATAAACTATATATATATATATAGTATCACTAGCCACACAGGCTGTGAATACAGTGCAGGGGTCAGCAAACTTTTTCAGCAAGGGAGCAGTCCACTGTCCCTCAGACCTTGTGGGGGGCTAGACTATATATATATATATATTTTTTGGGGGGTGGAATGAACGAATTCCTATGCCCCACAAATAACCCAGAGATGCATTTTAAATAAAAGCACACATTCTACTTATGTAAAAACATGCTGATTCCCAGACCATCCGCAGGCAGGATTTAGAAGGCGATTGGGCTGGATCTGGCTCCTGGGCTTTAGTTTGCCTACCCATGGAATACACCATACATTCAGAGTTCATTTAAAGCACACAAACAACCCAAGAATCTTGCAGACTGGAGTTTACCTCACACACTGTACAATTCCGAGCACCCTTAAAAAGTAAAGTTTCCAGGAAATTGGGGGATGGGGTGTTTTAAATGTGCGTTAAATGTAGAGTGCATATACAGAAATAGTCTACCATGGACACCTCCACATAAGGGCTGAAACAGAATCCCCCCCCCCCATTTTCCTATAGTATTTTGGGGCTGGGAAATGGGGTGGAAACTTGGCCTATTTGTCCCTGTTTCATAAACCTGGTGTGGTCTCTTATAGTAATGCCCCCGACTTTAGAAGCTACCGATTGGCTTCAGGGAGACCCCCAAGGTAATGCAGAGGCTGATTGAAAAAGGGCAGCCTTGTAGAAATAGCCCCACCAGCACTGCTTTATCTGGTGCAGTTTTTTAAAGCATACTGAGCAGATGGCAGCCCTCTGTTACCTGGAATCACCCTCCCCTCAGACAGCATGAGACCAGGGTGGCTGGGAGGTGGCCGTCACAGTAGGTATAATTCACCATTGAATCACAATAAAAAATGAGAATAGAATTTATTGCTGCACTAAAACATTATAATAACAAAGGGAGGGTTAAGTAAATATTGTGCCATGAAATATATATATATGGTCATGAATTATGCGAAATACTATTGATCAGTCTACTGATGATAATGACAGTGCAAGAAATGCCTTGAGCCACTTGAATAATTTTGCTTGGTCCATGAAGCTTGGCAGCAGTACATGGCTTGTAAGATGCATTAGCATAGGTAAAGGTAAAGGACCCCTGGATGGTTAAGTCCAGTCAAAGGTGACTATGAGGTTACAGCGCTCATCTTGCTTTCAGGACAAGGGAACTGACGTTTGTCTGCAGACAGCTTTCTGGGTCATGTGGCCAGCATGACTAAACAGCTTCTGGGACAACGGAGGACCGTGATGAAATCCAGAGTGCACGGAAACACTGTTTACCTTCCCGCCAGAGTGGTACCTATTTATCTACTTGCACTGGCGTGCTTTTGAACTGCTAGGTTGGCAGGAGTTGGGACAGAGCAATGGGAGCTCACCCCATCGTGGAGATTCGACCCGCCAACCTTCTGATTGGCAAGCCCAAGAGGCTCAGTGGTTTAGACCACAGCGCCACCCATGTCCCTCTTGATTAGGCAGAGTGGCTATGCAAGGAGTCTTCATGTTCAGAATGGGACATGTTCTGAATACCAGCAACCAGGGACAAACAGGTTTTCTCTCTCTTGCCCTGCTTGTGAGCTTCCTTCGCTAGCCATGGGGGGGGGGGAATCCTAGATGAGCTGTGGGTCTGATTCAGCATGGCAATTCTTGCATTCCTCATTTGTACCTGTGCTGATGTACACACATCCCAAGATGCTTGAATAAACCTTGCGTAGTTCAAAATACTAATGATCTTGCAGGCACATAAAACATAAATGAGGGGGGGGGGAGCTTTCAAATATTTCTGTTTGTAAATCCCATTGGTTAGATTTACATGACTAGCATTAATTACAGCAGTGAATGAAATGATTTCATGGGAACTGTACTAGTGAAATATAAAATCTCAAATGTGGGAAAGTGTTGGGTTTCAACCGTGAAGACACGGGTTCAGATTCCTGTTTATTCATGTCACAGAGATCAGTGGGTAGCCTGGGGCAGGTTGCTATTTCTTAGCTTAACCTATCCCAGAGGGTTGCTGTGAGCATAAAATGGTGAGCTCCTGAGAGGCAGAAGAAACACAAATAGACCAGGGTTCACTTCGCTGCCAATTGGGTATGACGTTTCTCCCCCGTCTTCTGCAGTTTGAACTTGTTCGTATTTCTAAAACTTGACATTGCCGGTCAGTTTAAAAAATAGCAAGAAGAGAATGGAACCAAGAATCTGAAATAACCTTTAATTTATAATGATACAATACAGTGTAGAAATATTTTTCCATGCAAGCCTTTTGGCCATCTAATTAAAAGTTAGAAATTTGAATTCAGACTAAATGTAGGGTGGACATGGATGAATTTCAGTCTTTCTGAAGCTTTATGTAATTGCTGACAAGTCATATATTGGGGGGAAAGATGAGTAAAAACTAACTGAAGGGTTTTAAAATAATAATAATCCAGTAGCTGGATTCAAGTTGTTCTCATCTGTAGAGTTGAATAAAGACTGTTCTGCGACAATTTGGGAGAGTTAATTAAATCCAGAAACTCACGCTGAACCCAAAGAATAGCCTCAGATGAACTGAAGCCCTGGCTTCAGCAATCAAAAACGGAAAACGGAACAAATACGGCTGATTAATCAATGTAACCCTGATTGTAACGCAACTGAAAACAAATGACAATCTTCCTGTTGCTCCTCTTAAGAGGAGAAGTTGCAAAATGAAATAATTGAGGGACCTCTAGAAATCCATAATAGGTGTAATTTTAAGAAGTATTGCATGGACCGGGGGAAAAGCAGAGGGCAGAACAATGTAGGCAGATCACAATCAAAGCGTCTGTGAATCTCTGAATCCGTTCCTCTTGAACTGGGGCAGTGTGAACTTTATGACACCTGTTGTGTTGTCAAGAATTCAAACATCTTGAAGAACTTACAATAGGATGCAAAAGAAGGCATGGCTCAATGGGCCCTGCTCTCTTCACGTGTTGAAAGTGGGAAGACAAGGCCCCTAGATTGAGTCCCTGGAGTTCTCGATCACTCTCCCAGACTATACAGAAGGGAAGGGGGAAATGGCTGTGCCTTCCTTCTCAACTTTGGATTGAGCCCCAGGGTTTGGAAGATGGAAAAGAGGCTAGAGGAAAACTGAAAAACATGGCATTTCTGCTTGAGAGCAGGGGTAGCCAATGTGGTGCTTTCCTGATGTTGCTGGACTTCAACTTCCATCATCTGCCCTGACCATTGGGCATGCTGGCTGCAACTGGTGCAAGCTGTAGTCCAACAGCTTCTGGAGGACACAGTGACTGATGGACTAAATGGCTTATGGACCAAAGGGAAGCCCTTTGAGGCCCACAGGCCATAGGTTCCCTACCACTAATTTAGCCCCCTCCTTCTAACTTGGTGTCTACTGCTCTGCCCTCCCTTTTTTTTTAGGTATCATCCTTTTCTCTTGATTCCTTGCAGGGGGTTGGACTAGATGGCCCCTGGTATCCCTTCCAACTCTATGATTCTAAGCTCAGCACGTTGTTCCTGCCCGACCTATCTGCCCCAATTCTCTCTGCCTTCTGTGGATTTAACCAGAAGCTGTTGGACCAGTCTGAAAGCTGTTACTTGACATTTCTATTTCTGCAATAAACCATGCATTTGATTACACTTGGCACTGGCTCCTTGTCTCATTGCTAATCCTCCCTATTAGGAAGGTTTAGCTATGCAATTGTATACCATGATTCTTGGTCCAGGACCCTTCTATACACATGCAATCAGTGAAACTTGTAGACAACAATACAAGGTAATACATGGTTTCCCTGGAACTTGCATATGTCACTGTAGAAGAAGAAGAAGAAGAAGAAGAAGAAGAGGAGGAGGAGGAGGAGTTTGGATTCAATATCCCGCTTTATCACTACCTAAAGGAGTCTCAAAGCGGCTAACATTCTACTTTCCCTTCCTCCCCCACAACAAACACTCTGTGAAGTGAGTGGGGCGGAGAGACTTCAAAGAAGTGTGACTGGCCCAAGGTCACCCAGCAGCTGCATGTGGAGGAGCAGAGATGCGAACCCGGTTTCCAAGATAACGAGTCTATCGCTCTTAACCACTACACCACACTGGCTAGAACTATCTGCTTGCAGGTGGAATCTCCCTGCAGAGTACTAGAGAGGTACTACAGTGGAAAATCAGTTTGATACATTCTTTAAACAAAAGAAAAGCCCTGCTAGATCAGAACAAAAAGCTATCTAGCCAAGCATCCTGCTTTTCCAGAGTTTCTACCCAGATGCCTATGGGAAGGCCAGAGTCATGTCATATTGAAATGATCTAGAACCGGGTGGCTAACTTGTGGCACCAACACCCAGATGTTGCTGAACTACAACTCCCATCATTCCTGTCATTGACCATTCTTCCTAAGGCGGCTGGGAGTTGGATTCCAGCAACATCTAGGGGTTCACCAGTTCTCCACCCCAATTAGAACTTCTACTCCTTCAATGTGCCAAACAAAGAGTGTAAGAAAGGTGAGCATGCAATTACTTCCCCACTTAAGGAAAATAGACACACAAAGGATTAGTTCTATCAAATGTTCCAGCTGGGCAGAGGTGGGGAACTTGTGGTCCACCAGATATTGTTGGCACCAACTCCCATCAGCCCTTGCCAATTTGGCAAGTGGTCATGAACAATGGGAGCTGCAGTCTAGCAACAACTGGAAGGTCATAGATTCCCCATCCATTCAGTTGGGCGACACAGTAGAATAGTCAAAAATGCATATTTTTAAAGGCTTTATTTTAGTCATGGGTCTGGAGCCTTCTGTCATGAGACAGAGGTCATTCCTCGTAGTCATATTGCCTGGTGGGCAGGTCGAAGAATGTTCATGCTAGCTCTTCTGAAATCTGTCAGTCAGATTGTAAATGGATCTCTAGCTCTCCAGTGTTTCTTTGTCAGAGGGATCAGACAAAAATAATTTGAAAGTGCTGTCAGCAACCATAACATTTACATGTTTATCATAGGTGGAAGAATGATTAAAGGATGTCAACAGAGATATCAGCCTTCTCAAATCAACCTCTTTGAAACAGTTCTTAACGCAGGGTGGTTATTTTCCATGAAAGAAGGGGGGGGGAGGAAATGTGTCCAAATTTCAACACTGCCAGGCTGACATCTGGTAGCACCAAATGACAAATGTTTAGAGCTGTCTAGTTGTTTGTCACATACGTTGTAATATCCAAGCATCCTGTTTCTAATTAAGAAGGCCATTGATGAAACTAATGAAAACATGAATAAAGGTTATCCTGGTTATTTGGAGAGCTGGCAAAATACATCTGACAATTTCCACTAAGCACAAATCTTGTAGCTGTAAATCAAGGGGATAAATTCTGCCTCTATGTGTGCCAGCACAAATCTACAGCAGCCTCCCTGGATTTGATAGTATTTCGCTTTCTTGTTTGAATTCTTTTGCACCGCATTTAATAGATTACATATCGAAAATGATTAAGACTTTGGCATATCTGTTCTGTTTAATGGAAAGCCCACAGGGGTAGAAAGATGCCTAATGGGTTTTTTAAAAAGGGGGAGATTTCATCTAAAATTGCAATATGATGATGCACATATTTGTGATCACCAAAGCACATAAAATAATGAACATAACCATTGGTCTCCACTGAGTACCTTGGCCTGCTGAGTGCCTTACATCTCCCTGCATCCCCACCTTGGATGCTCTGTGGCCTGCATAAGAGGGGACAATTCAAAGGCCACATTGTGAATCAATGAATGACAGGGGGCTCCTCGGAAAGCCTGTGGGGAAGAAGAAAGGGGTGGGGAGTCAACTGTGCAGTACTTCCAGGAGTTAGTAGAGTCACAATGGTGACGTGTTAGTTCTCAAAGGCACTGCTTTGGTGGGGGCAGGGGAGCCTTCACTTAGCAACAGAGTAGATGCTTTGAATGAAGGAGCGCTGAAGTTCAGTGGATGATGAAAAAAGATCTGCTGGAGATCTTAGGGCGCTGGTGTCCGTCAGAGTACACAATGCTGAGCTAGATGAGCCAATATTCTAACAGTATAAAGGTAAAGGGACCCCTGGCAGGTAAGTCCAGTCGCAAATGACTCTGGGGTTGCGGTGCTCATCTCACTTTACAGGCCAAGGGAGCTGGTGTTTGTCTGCTCCACAGACAATTTTTCCAGGTAATGTGGCCAGTATGACTAAGCCGCTTCTGGCACAACGGAACAGCGACACCAGAGCAGCGCATGGAAACGCTGTTTACCTTCCCACCAGAGTGGTACCTATTTATCTACTTGCACTTTTTGGCGTGCTTTCAAACTGCTAGGTTGGCAGGAGCTGGGACCGAGCAACGGAAGCTCACCCCGTCGTGGGGATTCCAACCACCAACCTTTTGATTGGCAAGCCCAAGGCTCAGTGGCTTGGACCACAAATCCGACACTGGTCCCTTTAACAGTATAATGCACCCTAATATGCCATATACAGAGGAGGGATAAATTTGATTCAGTTAGCATTTAAATGGGAACTTGCCAAGTTCACAATTTCTGGAACAAAGCATGAAGCAAAACACACAGCTCAGTTGGTAGAGCTTGAGACTCTTAATCTCAAGGCTGTGGGTTTGATCCCCATGTTGGACGAAAGGTTCCTGAATTGCATGGGGAAGGATTAGATCTTCCCCGTGATCCCTTCCAATTCCATGATTCAATGATCCAAGCTATGATTCCATGATTCAAGCAAAACACAGTCATCCTTCAATATTCACACTTCTCTGAATTTTACAATGCAGTTCTCCAGCCAAGTAATATGTACAAAAGTGCATATACTAAGGGAAAGTGTGCATATAAATGGGGGGGGGACATACAGAAATGGATTCAATTTGGGAAATTGCTTTCCGAAAAAGTGCATTAAGAAGGGTGTGCAGAAGAGGAGGGGATGTTAGCTTCATAAGTGGGTGGAATGGGTGCAAGGAGGAAGATGTAGGAGGTTATGGGGATGATGGTGAAAACTGATGCAAAGAGGGAATTTGGTGCCAAGGAGTGTGGTGGAGTCTCCTTCTTTGGAGGTCATTAAGCAGAGGCTTGACAACCATATGTCAGGAGTGCTCTGATGGTGTTTCCTGCTTGGCAGGGGGTTGGACTCAATGGCCCTTGTGGTCTCTTCCAACTCTATGATTCTATGATTCTAGGGGCTGCAGAACAGAAGAGAGAAGGGGCTGCAGAAATGGGATTGGGGAGTTGTGTGTTATGTGAGTGGCAGGGGGTTGAGTGGAGTGCGCGGGGATCCAGCCCCTAGTAAACAGATAAAAATGAATCTGATCTAGAAGAGAATCCCTGAAACAATTATATGATATTAAATGATAATAGTCATAGTAATAATAAATCATTGCTACCTCAAATTTCTTACTTAACTTAGTCATGACCCTTTTCAATCTGCTTTACCCTTCTTCTCAATGAAGCAGAAGCTTAATACAGTTTCTAATTATCTTTCCTTGGCAAAAAGAATCAAGGGTTTTATTCCATTCTTATTCTTTTTAAGCCTTTCTGCTTCCTTTGACAGTCACTCATCCTGTTCTTCTTGCTTTAGCCCTAGTTTCTGGGGTCCTCTCCTGGATTGCATTCATTTTTATCTTCCTACTGAAATTTTAGACTTTCTGTTGACAGTTCTGTCTGCAAGGGCTTTTCAGAGTTTTGTCCTTCGGCTCCTTCTGTACACTCACTAATGGTCAGAGAATGTCCAGCACATGACCCACTTTGAGCCAGTTTTATGGCCTTGCGAAAGGTTATTTCTTCCTTCTTCAGACATTGCATTATTATACTTCAGGGGGTCGGGGGGGGGGAGGGAGAGATGTTGGTACTTCAAATATCTTACTGGTGACATATTTTGGTACAGCTGAAGAAAACCTGCTAGCTCCAATCTCAGTGGCACAGGAGCCCGACTTCTCGTAGATGAAAAGATATATCTAACTTGGGACATGATTCTCGTCCGAAACGTAACATCATTAAGGCTGAGATTTTGGACTTGTCCCAAGATTAAATTATGGAAAACAATCTTTAATCACATTAGGGGCATGCCTGATTTAGATGTATCAAGGTCATCCTACTAGGATATCTAAAAGAAGCAATTCAAAAACCAGATGGAGAATTTATATTGGATTTATTAGCAGCAGCTAAATTGAACATAATCCCCATATTGTAAAAGGATGCACTTTCTATTTCTATGCAGTTCTGTTGTTGTTGAAGAGGTGGAATATAGCAATACTGATGATGTGAAATTGACATACTATGTAAGAGTATGCATAAAAACATTTACAGAGTAGATCTTTGGTGTGCAATAGAATGGCAAACATGGCAATAAAGCTAAACCACATTATAATGCCTGTTATTTAAATTATAACAGTTTTATTTCAGATTTTAAACCAGAATCAGATGTAAACAATTAGTCTGATCCTGTTTACTCAGATGTAAGTCAACAGGGCTTCCCTGAAATGCCTCCTGTATAACACAAACATATGAATCTCCTTTACACATCAAATAAAGCAGGACTGGCTTTCTCTAAAATCTGTTATTCTGTTTTAATTGGAGAACCAATTCTGGGTTGTGTATGAAAATACACCTGGACATATGCAAACAAGCACTACAGCATCATTAGTCCTAATTGATAATTCATTAAAACTGTGGGTAAGATGCTATGCAAGTCCTCTAAGACCATCTAGAGTATATAACACTAATTACTGGAAATGTGAAAAGGACAGGAGTGTCCGGTGGTGAGGAAGTACCAGCAAGATATTATGTTGGGATATTTGGGATACATAGGTACCAAAGGACAAAAAAAGCTATTTTTCTTTATGACTGCAGTAGCATGGATAACTTATAAAAAGTATTAGAAGAAGAAAAAATACCACCAGCACCTATGTGATTAAAAGAATGGTATATTGAAGTGTTGGAATTTGCTCTGAGTGTTCACTGGAAGGACAGATCCTGAAGCTGAGACTCCAATACTTTGGCCACCTCATGAGAAGAGAAGACTCCCTGGAAAAGACCCTGATGTTGGGAAAGATGGAGGGCACAAGGAGAAGGGGACGATAGAGGATGAGATGGTTGGATAGTGTTCTCAAAGCTACCAGCATGAGTTTGACCAAACTGCGGGAGGCAGTGGAAGACAGGAGTGCCTGGCATGCTCTGGTCCATGAGGTCACGAAGAGTCGGACACAACTAAACAACAACAACAGATTGAAGTGTTGGAATTTGCTACATTAAGCAAGACTACTTGTATCCTATGGGTCAGGCTATGCACTGAGAAGGAAAAGGGTCTCACTGACCTCATTTTTTCCTACAGGAGGGATCCAGTACCTAGGCTTCTACAACAAATGTAGAACACACATACCAGGTCAGTGTGTGACCTGACATTCAGTTTGTGAGTTTAGCCACATTGTTCTGAAATCAAATGACCAGTGAGGATCAAAAGTCGGGCATGCCAGGTTAATGCATCCGGGCAGCAGAATGGGCACTGAACCAACTTATAAGGTGGTTCTCCATAAGAGTAATGTTTTTATTTATTTATTGAATTTGATAGTCACTTTATCTTGCCCAAAGCGATGTACTACCAGCCACACAAAACCCCCAACAACCCACATACATAATAAAATTCAATAAAAACATATAACTGTAACATCCACGAAACAGTAGAACCGGTATTAAAAATACTACAAGCCCATGAATACAAACACAAATAAATAAGGCAGCAACACACACACACACACACACACACACACACACACACACGATCTGCAGGGACTTCACTGAGTTGTGGGGATGCTGTTGCCTCCTCAGCCCTGCTGAAATGGCAAGGCAGGCTCCTCTTTGCACCAGCCTTATTCTGGCACAGTAACCAGACCCACATTGGGCCCAATGAGAACAACTGGGTCAGCTAAGGATCAAATGCCCATTGAAAGGCTTCTTATGGGGCTTTCTGTTAGCAACCACAGCAGGATGATGGCAGGGTGGAAGAGGATCCCAGCGAGGGGTATAGCTGGAAGTGGGACACACCAAGACAAGCAGGGGAGGGGGAAGGAAATACTCACAGGGTGACGGAGGATAGCGAGGGGCTTGGGGTCAATGCATAGGACCCATCAGCAGACCTGGGGGGGGTCTGTCTCCATGAACATGGCAGGCTTTGAGGTGTAGGGATCAGCAAGATGGGAGCTCTAGGAGGCTGAGGCAGGCCAGGGCCCACAGCCCAGCTTCCTAGCTGGCCAGGTGGGGCTCGCTAGCTCTGGGAGGAGGTGTGTGATTCCTCAGCTCAGAACAGGGGAGGGCCACCTGCCTCGTTAAGTCCAGGTGCTGCAATCAGCCTGCAAAAGGATTTGCAGAGGGAAGCAGAGCTGGCTTGCTGTGTCTGCTCAGCTGCTCATGTTGATTGACCTTTGCTTGGATGTTCCTGGGCCTCTGTGGAACTGTGCTTTGGGTTTGATTCTGAACTGTATCCTGACTGCTGGACTACTTGGATTGACCCTGGACTGAGTTTCCTGACCCTTTGGACTTTGCTTGTGTGGATTTGAACTTTGGATTTGACATACTGGCTTGCTGCCAGGTAGGCCAGGGGTTCAGGACCTACTATTGGGAAGATGTCCCCAATATCAATGGGTTAATCAATGGATCAATCAATCAAAATACCACCAGCCATATTTCCGTCTGCCCGTTTAGGGTGGACAGAAGGGGAAACTGAGCATATTTCTGCAGGTCACCAGGTGGATGCTAACCAGGACAGCTTTAGCCCATCCAACTCCCACACCTTCAAGAGAGACACAAAAGGGGAATTGGGTTGCCCTATAGGTCTTTTTCAACTGGCAGAATGCAAACACACTTGTTGCTCACCCAGATCTCTGGACCTACATTAAGTTAATAATAAAGTTACCGTTTATATGACCAGAAATTCATTCATTTTCTTAAAGTATAAATTCATTTTAATAGCTATTTCTATTTATATTCCCAAATGTGCTTAATACCTACATTAATAATTATCTAAATTGGCCAAGCTTTTCCATGTGAATTTTACAATTTGATTCTATTACGTGGCTGTAAGAAGAGGTTTAATTTTATTTTGTAAGTATCATTGGTACCTAAATTTAATAATCGATCGCACCTTGCCTCATCATGCCCTGCTGAATTACATTTTTCCTACTTGTGGATTAATCATTAACCAAATCTTCTCTTGTGTGTTATGTGATAATTTCCCTAACACTTTATAAATTTATTTTTGTTTCATTTGTCTCCACATTTTACAATTAATCAAGTCTTACCTCATGAATTTTGCCTCATGAAATTTCTGTATAATCTAATAAAACACCCTTTTGAAATATACATGGTTTCTTCTTCTTCTTCCTTACAATTTGCTGTTAGAGCTCTCCACATTCTGCAATTACTTGAATCTTATTTGATGAACTTAAGCTGATAAATTACTCTTAATGGGCAATATCTAACATGGACGTGATGGGATTTCCCTTTCCTCTCCTCTTTTCTGCAGCCCCCGCTTCTGCTCTTGGGAGATTTTGGGGGTGTGAGGAAATGCAGCAGAGATGCAAGGAGGGAATGAAGTCCTGCTTGCATTAGAAGGTTCATTGCACGACACTCTGACACTGTCAGATGTCATACAATATGTTTCACATTTTTCTTACAGTGTACACCACATTGCGTTTCATTTATATAAACCATTTTGTTGCTTTCGAAGTGTCTGGCATGCCTGATACATTAAGTTCATAAGTCAAAGGCCAGGGTCCCAAGCAATGTGGGTGATGTTTTTCTTGTGCACTGTGGCTTTTCGCTTTTGCCTTCAACCATCGTAGGTAAAGGACCCCTGACCATTAGGTCCAGTCGTGGCCGACTCTGGAGTTGCGGTGCTCATCTTGCTCTATAGGCTGAGGGAGCCGGCATACAGCTTCCGGGCCATGTGGCCAGCATGACTAAGCCACTTCTGGCAAACCAGAGTGGTGCACGGAAATGCCATTTACCTTCCCGCCGGAGCAGTACCTATTCATCTACTTGCACTTTGACGTGCTTTCGAACTGCTAGGTTGGCAGGAGCAGGGACTGAGTAACAGGAGCTCACCCCGTTGCGGGGATTCGAACCGATGACCTACTGATTGGCAAGTCCTAAGCTCTGTGGTTTAACCCACAGTGCCACTCGCATCCCCTCAACCATCCTACCCCACCCCAAAATAAACCAGGGCATCCAGAGTGACTGGGTTTCCAATTATTTCAAGTCCACCCCCAACCCACACACCACCTTGTTGTTCTTTTTCATTGTTCTGGAGTGCCTTTGATAGCTACTGCTTTGAGGCATCAAAATGGGATATAAATAGAAAATAATCAGGTGCAATTCAGTTCATCAAAAGTGCTGTATTCCACAGGCGTTTCTAAGCACAAAGAGCATTTGAAAATATAGATTATCTGCTTTTATACACCTCACTGGCATTCATATTTGAATCCCTATTTAAAATGCATGACTGGTTGCTGACTTCTTTAAAAAAAAACACAACTATATTAGCTGACATTTCTTTATCTTCTCTTCCATTTATTTCACTTCTCTTTTCTATACCATGATATATTTTGCATTAAACTCACACAAAGTGACTCATTGAAAATCCTACCACACTTGGAAATATTCTCTCTTCTTTAGGGAAAAGGCTATAAGTCTAATTGCTTGTTTTTATTGAAGAAATATAGTCTTGTTCCACAGAGCCAGGGGAAAAAAAATCCCTTGCAGCACAGTCCAGCTTATGTTTGTTTACTCAAAAGCAAATCTCACTGTGTCCAGCAGGGCTAATGGGACACTTAAGGGAACACAGACACTTAACGAAACACAGGATTACAGCCATAGGGAACAGGAAATTAATGAAAATCCAGTTGTTTTCAAAGGGCCTCACTTGTTATTTTGACCTTTAAAGGTATTTGTGCTCTTAGCTGTGCATACAGTACTACACTGACACCTAGTGACATAAACCAAGCAGTACAACTAATCATTAGCAGAGCAAAAAAAGAGAATGGGATCATTCTGAAAGCTGGCTGTTTTGTGTTGCTCACACCAAATGGAATGTTTCCCCAGAAATTGGTTTTTGAAACGCACCTTAAATGCATAAGTGGTTTTTTTTGTAATCCAAATAATTTTTATTGATTTTCATGTAAATACAAGAACAACATATAACTACAGTAACTTGGAGAATGTCCAGTGGTACATTCTTATTAAGTTTCATATGCTGTACAGAGTACACAAGCAATATGTTTATTTATGCATTGTCAATTCAAGTATCCTCTCCACAGGGATTCTTGTGTTATGGGCAGAATAAAAATATATTCTGTCTCATTTATAAAGGAAAAGAATGGAAGCCAGGTCTTGCCAAAAGTGTCTATCTCTGAAGTGCCTTTAATTACCCTTCTATGGCGGGTAAGGCCTTCGGATAGAACTGCATTCCAAATATTATTTACTCAGGTTTCAATGAGGATTTCTATAGGTTGTTTCCAGTATCGGGCTATTCTTAATTGGGTGCTGATAATAGAAAAAAATACTAATTCTCTGCATTTAAGGTTATTATTTAAATTTGAGTCTAAGAATAACAAGGCTAGAGCTGAATTGGGGGGAAGGGATTGATGAGCAATTTTGAAAATAATCTGAAACACCTTTTCCCAAAAAGAGTATACCAACATACATGAAAATATGAGCCTATCTCTCTGCAGCTGTTCCAGCATAAGGGAGAGATGGTAGTGTTTATTTTGGCTAGACGTGATGGATTCCAGTGCCAGCAAAATATAATTTTGAGAGAAGCCTCCTGAAAATGAGCAGAGATTGTTTGTAGGGACGGGTTGTGCCAAATTGATTGCCATTTATTGTCTGCAGTTATGATCCCCAAGTTTCTTCTCCATACTGTCCGGAGACCTCCTGTATCACCTGCATATTGTTCTAAAAGAATGCTATAAATTAAAGACACAGCTCCTTTTATGCCATATCTTGATTTGTTACATGGAGACTCAAATGACGTAAGAGAATAAAGGCATTCCAAGTAGCCTGCAAATATGCACAACTGAATAGACTGAAAGCAGGTTAACTGGTTTGCTGTGGAACAAGTTTCGAGATGTCATAATTGCTGTTTGACAATTACAAGCCGAAGAAACCTTTTTGGGTGATGGTTGTGTGGTTCTTTAGATCCTAACTAAAGAGAACGAGGGAGCAGGCAGAGAAGGGGAATGAAGCATGCATTCCAATTCAAAGAGGATACAACTAATTTATTTATTTATTTATTTTAATTAAGTAACGGGACAAAGAGAACTGCACACACACACACACACACACACACACACATATATGTTTTAACTTGTCTATCTTTTAATGCATTATATGTTTTAGAAATGCTATACAGTGGTACCTCGAGTTACAAATACCCCAGGTTACAAACACTTCAGGTTACAAAGTCCGCTAACCTGGAAGAGTTACCTCAAGTTGATAACTTTGCCTCAGGATGAGAATGGAAATCGTGTGCTGGCAGTGTGGCGGCAGCAAGAGGCCCCATTAGCAAAAGCACACCTCTAGTTTAAAACAGTTTCAGGTTAAGAACGGACCTCCAGAACGAATTAAGTTCATAACTAGAGGTACCACTATATTGTATTTATATGATTAATTACATCATAGCTTATGAAACTAGAGAATTCCCCTCCAATAGCAGAGGCATAGGAGCTAGCCATGTGACTTTGGTGCTTGGCAGAAAATCAAATGACCCTCGGTTTAGCACCTGGTTCAGATCCTCTGTACGACCTTTGCCTTTTCTGCCAATATGCAACGTATTTAATGTTTTATCCCTTACCCAAGAAATCAAACTAAAACATCAAAAATAAAACACAGCTTAAAGTTTAAACTGAAGCAATAAAATGATGAAATGTCAAACTCCTTCCTCCCCAAATTCTCACCTGAATGATATTGATGTTATTTGGCACCAGAAATATAAAAGAGAGGGCATCGCACAAATCTTTCTGAGGAAGGAGTTCCAAAACCTAAATGTCACTGCCACAAGGTCCAGTCTCCAGTTGCCATCTGCCTAATGCCTGATGGCACAGAGGAAAGCTTCTGTTGAAAATTATAGCATATGGTCAGGTTGATATGGAAAAAGGCAGATCTTTGGATAGCCTGACCATTGAAGGCTTTTGTAAGTCAATGCCTGCACTCTGAATCGAGCCCAGAAAAAGACCTAGAAGCCAGATTTTTAAGCACTTGGAATGTTGTGGTCAGATCAGCAAGTCTCAGTTAATAATCTAGCCATTTGATTCTGCATCAAATGCTTCAAAGACAGTCCTATGTCTAAGAGTTAGATAACTGTAATGGTTACCAAAGAATGGAAGAAGGTAGCAAAATTAGTAGCCCTTAGTTCTAACCCATGCTCAGTTAGATTTCTCCTGAGTTTTCCTCCATCTTTGCACCATCCCAGCCATAGCTGTCAACTTTTCCCTTTTTTAAGGGAAATTCCCTTATTCCGAATAGGATTCCTCGCAAGAAAAGGGAAAAGTTGACAGCTATGATCCCAGCTGTTTTATCATGCCAAGCTCCCTAGGAAGAGGGTTGGGATCTAGTCAGTGGGAGTTGGTCTTTGATCATCATTTCCTTAACCCATTGATCAATCAGGACTTCATCAGGAGTGACAACTCTGCCAACTGCAAATTCTCCCAAAGGTCCCCAAGAGACCATCGATTTGCCTCTGGGAGAAGAGCAGCCTAACTGGTCCTCTTGAAGGTCCTATGCCTCTAAATCTTACCAAATAGTAATTTATCAGTGAAAAAGAAATTGTTAATATGTCCCACCCCCCACTGGTATTTCAGCTGGCTGAGAACACTAAATCAAGTGTTATAGGCCATTATGTCACTACAGCCCAACTAACTTTAAGTATAGTCTCGTTGTTTTCATGGTAGCCATGGAGTCCTGAGCTATTCCTAACAAAGGAGCTCAATATGGATGTTGAAGTACTCCAGTACCACACTCCAAGAGATCCCTCCCCTCCACCAGGTCCAAAATTATCTCTGCCAGCTCAGACAATGTATCTGTTGGCCAGCATGATGGGCAGTAGGCCGGGGCAATATATCGATATATCATCCAAAACCAGTTTGAAGTCCATATTGTGAGGCCAGTTCCTTAATTTTTGACTTGGCAATATATTGTGAATCATGTTGTGCATGTGTGAGCTTGCTATGCAAAAATCACAATGCAGGGGAAACCATGGAGCCAGCCAATGCCTCTACATAGCTCCATCCCTATTTCAGACATTGTGATATATCAGTATATAGTGATTTTTAGCTGGTGATATATTGTGATGTTGAAAGCCAGATATCGCCCAGCCCTAATGGGCAGCGTACCAATGGATGACAGCACATCCTGTCTTGGGTACCCAAGTATCAGTTGTATGAGCTCAAAAGTTAGGCTTTTAACCAATAGAAGACATGGAGGAGAAGATGGAATCCCTTTAAACCACAGCAACAATGATGATTCACTTTCCTACCATTATGCTGGCATTTGCAAGGATAAGTGCTTCACAAAAACTAGGCTGCTGTTTATTGGAGTTATTTAAGTATCTCAATATACAGTCCAGAGTTATATGGACTTTCCTACCCTGTCTGTTGGAATATATGAGATGTCAAATAATTTGACTCCTTGATCTAAGCCAAGATTTATGATTGCATGCTGAGAGATAATGGGAATTATTTTGCCAACGGATCTTTCAGCTTTGGGGGAAATGTGTAACCACAGCTAACATTATGGAAACTCACTTTATTATTAGGTAGTTCCCTGTAGAATGGTAACGTGATTTATTCTGCTCATTCTAGGCTTGTGTGGGAGAGATGATTTATTTCCAGAGTTTTTGACCTGGGGACAAGCTGCCCAGCATAAAATGAAATAGCACTTCCAAAATTTAGCTGCAGGTGTTGCTATTGGCTGTGAACCATGTTATTGTTCAAACTTTAAGAGCTCCATTCGATCAGGTGTTGAAAGCTCTTTATGCCTAGCATGACGCATCCATGAAATTGAAATATTAACAGCTTTTCTTCTAACACTGGATTTTACTATGCAAGGTTGTGTTAGCAGTGAACTAAGACGGGCCGAGTTCAATTAGTAACCAATTGCCTTTAGTGAAGCAGCTGGGTTATACAAGCAGGGAAATAAAACCCAACCCTTAAAACAAAACAAAAAACCCACACCATATAGGCTATGGATACAGCTAGACTACTTGTTTATTGAACATTAATCCTGATTTGTTTGCTGGGGGATAAGAGGACATTGGCTATTTGATGAGAATTCATTGCGATTTGTTTGCGGGGAAGTTAGATAATGCTGCATCAAAGTGTTATCCCACACTTTTAAGTGCATTTTCCCGTCACTTGCTTTTTGAAAAACGTCTGATCTTTGGGGGAAGTGGCTTAGTTGCACGCGATCATTCTGATAATCTTAATGCATGAAAAGGTTAGTACCATAGAGCAAGCTGTCCTGCCAGGCTTAGCTTACCTTGGGAGGGACCAAGTAATCAAGCTTTCGATCCCTCAATCTACCTGAGAAGCTCAGCCTCTGAAGCAGCTAAACTGGGCAGATTTTCAGTAAGCCAAACATGTAGTCTTTTCCTATGTGAAGGGAAGAGGAAAGTTTTGGAACTCACAAGGGCATATATTAAAGGTCTAAACAGCCTAGATTTCCACGCTTTAGTTTGCTGCATGTGGTACATGGGGTGTTAGAGAATGGCTTCGATTGGCCGGCTAAACCAGGTGAGGGTAGCTGATGGATCTCAAACCCTCAGTGAGTCAAGGACTTCCTCTGCATACAAAGATAGGCTCTGGCAGATTGAGCGGATGAGACCAATAGTGGATCCAACAATCAAGAAGGTGGTTTCTGCACATACTGTAGAGGGAAGTGAGGGGGCAAATGGGGCTTGCCAACATGGGAAGGTGGCTTCTAAGAAAAGAAAAAATCAGATCTTAAACTTCTGCTGCCTTGCAGAATATATTCAGGAAAAGAAAGGGCTAGGGAGTAAACCCTACCCAAATCCAGAACGGGTGGTGCCTTGTATGCCTCTTTCCAGCAATTCCTGCAGCTAAGCTGGTGCCAACAACTTTACTCAGTGCTATTTTTCCAGAAAAAGGGGTGCTGGAACTCAACATGAACACCTTCCGTGTTCTCTTATAATGGCAATGGTGCCCACCTGAGAGGTGCCGGAACAGAGTTCTGCCTGAAAAAGAGCCCTGATTTTACTGCATATGTTGTGGATTTAAAATCTTTGCTGGGGTTCCCGCACCAAAGAGTACTCTCCCCCAACCAGGATCTTGTCATACAGGAATTCTCCTTTCATACCTATTTTTCCCTTGAACCATCAAAAATGTCCTATACTGTTCTTCTGATCTACGCTCCAGGCAGCTCATGGTGCTAACTCTGAGTTATTGTTTGAATGTCAGAATTACTGCATGCAGGTGCCTAACCTAGGTGTGTCTGGGAGCCTGTTGTCATCCACAAATCACTTCCTGAGTCTTTATCTGCATACGTTGGCCTGATTCAATACAAATTAATTCCAGTTGCACAGCACCTCATTAACAAAATAAACTTGAGTGTTTTCAAACAAAAACAAATGGCTAAAAAGTAAAATGCATTACAGCTCATTCCTCACACCTGGGTGACTTTCAGCACACCAGATCTATTCCTTGAATCAGGGATCTGTGAATCTAGGGATGCAAACTGCTTGTTAAGGCAAATCATTTTCTGCCTGCTACCTGTTTAGAGGGTTTTGTTTATCCTGGCTTGCAGCCCAGAAGTTGGACCTGACGGTCTTTTAGCCTTTTCCATCTCATATGATTCTACAAGGCTGTTCCTGATTTGTTCATCCATGCTTAATAATGGGTTCTGAGCTCCTCTGCCCAAGCCACTTCAAATGGGCCCTGTGTTAATTCAGTTATCTGAGAAGGACTTGTGGATCAATTTGCAAAGCTGCTACAGGAGTTTTCTGTCTGGCTAGATGGGCTGCTTTTTGCTAAAATTATTGCACAATGGATCTTTCCCTTCCTCTGTTCCCTCTGACTGCCAGGGGCTGGGCAGAGAAGGAGGAGTGGTGGTGACTGCCTCCCCATCCTGACCCTTCCTGGCAGAAGGAAGAAGAGAAAAACAGTGTAGATTTACAACAGTGGTTTGCAGGAGGTCACAGCTCAGAGGCAGATGAGGGGAAAGCTGGGAAATAATGGGAGAAGAGGAGCAGAGACAGAGCAGCAGCTGGCTGACAAGTTATCACTAGAAAGCATTCCAGACCCACCATCTCCCAGAACCTGGCGAGCCTTAAAAATAGGAGAGCAAAGTGGTCGAAGACAGAGGCCACTTAGTGGCACCCATAGAGGAGATGATGAGGATGACAAATGAGCAAGTAGAAGAGAAGGGGGAATGGAGATTCACTTGGGACAACACCATTATCCAAGAGGCTGGGTTCTATAGCCTCTCTCTGTAAAGTTTGAAATAAAAAAGGACTATAAGAAACTTTTCCTTCTCTTTATACATGCCTGGGCAACCAGCCGGGAGCTGCTGACAGCACCCTGACACTGACCCCCTGTTCGTTCACACACACACACACACACACACACACAGAGAGAGAGAGAGAGAGAGAGAGAGAGAGAGAGAGAGAGAGAGGAAAACTTTCTCCAGAGGATTGAAAGGAAGCTACCAAATACTATGTCTTATGAGGTTGCATTGGGAGGGAGAAACTAACCAAAACTGAGTAGGAGGAATTCGCCTTTCAGTACATTATATGAATAATACTTTAAAAAGGGAGGAGGATTCTTAGCCTGGCCACTTTTCTGTTGGAAGGAAAATGCAGCTGGATTTGGAATGCATTTCTGATATGGGTTGGGGGCCCAGCTCTTATTTGTTGACAAATGTGCTTTTAACTTCCAAGAAGTTGCAGTGAAGAGGGCCTACTCCAATGCTTCTCGTGTATCCTTGAAAAATCACCCTGTAGGTCACTGTGTTCTGCAGATGAGTTTCTCCTGAAAGCCCTCAAAATATGAGAAGCCCACTCCACAATATTTCAGAGCAGGGATTTCAGTACGACTACCCCTTTTGTGTGGAACAGCACCCCTATCGAGATAAGACAGGTCTCCACTATCTGGCTTTGAATTTTTCGGTTCATCCCCCTTTTCTATCAGAATGAAAAGGTCTCAGTCTTTGGTGTTCATTTTGGGGTTTTTTGTTTTTTAAAAAAAAAAACATCTTGGGGGAGGAAGTTGTACTGTTTATAAAACTATTTTTAGCTGGTTTTATTATACGTCAGTAAATTGTCTTGAGACAAATATAAAAGGAGATTCATAAATTAATGTGATGATGACGAATCTCCCCCCTGCAGCCTGCTGTGGCAGATACACTGTCCCTGTCCCTAAGTTTTCAGATGGTACCCTCTGCTGATGAAAGGCATCCCTCAGCCGAAGAAGGATGAAGACTATTTTCCATGTTCTACCCTGAACCCCAGTCCACTGAAAATCTACTCTGGAGGATTGGGGATTCTTCCTGGCAGAGTTTCAGGGGTGGCAGAGGGCTGCAGTTGGAGCAGGAATTTCCCAACTATCCCACCTGCTCAGTTCCACTAACATACGCCTTCTGTCAGTGGGGTGGACTGTCATGTGACAAAGGTATTTGAGAGCAGAAGCAGTAAAGGAAGCAGTAAAGGAGTCTAGAAATGTTGTGAAATGCTGAAAAGCTGCAGAATCATTTAGCATGCTGAATCACTGTGACTCATCTTGGGGATGACTCATTCTCCGTATAAGTATTGTATCTGCTTGCAGGTAGACTCAGTGCCTCACTCAGTGTCTGTGTGTGTCTCTGTGTCTCAGTCTCAGTGCGTGGTGGAGCCTGTGCTCAATGGAAACTCTGTGTATGCTCTGAAGCTAGCTTACTCTTCTGTTCACTATGCTGTTATTTGCAAACAAGTTTATTTTAACTCAGTAAAGCTTTTATTCTTTTACTGAAGAAGACTCTGCATTATTAATTTACGCTGCGCATCAGGGACATCCAATGGATGCCACCCTCTCTTCTTAGATGTCATGGTTATACCTACATATAGATGTATCTTCTGTGAATCCTAATCCCTTTTAAGATCCATCTAAATTAATGCATGTTATCACATCGGTGATAGTGAATTGCAGAAGTTAACTAATTATACAATCTGTCTTGTCCTTAAACTACTACCTATCAACTTCCTTATGTACCCAAATTCTAGTATTATGACAGAGGGATTAAAATGTCTCAGCTATTCACTCACTCCATAGTTTTATAGATCTCCATAGTATCAGTCATCTTGTTTCCCAAACTAAAAAGCACTCGGACATCTTAACTTTTCATGCAAGGGAAGATGGTCTAGCCTTGTGATCATTTCAGTTGACCTTTTCTGTATCTTCCCCAGCTTTCCAACAGTTTTTGAGATAGGGAAGCCAAAGTGTACTATTAAAAAGTCTAAATGCACCCATTTTATAAAATGTGTATATTTTTATTATGTTGCAAACAGCACAATCTTATTATGCATGTCTACTCAAAGGTTAGTCTCGCTGAGTTCAATGATGCACTACTATATATAATTATAGCCTTACCATTTTATTTTCGTACTATTTACTGATTGCCCAGTGTCTCATATACAATCCAATTTCTGCTACAGGTTGTAGTCAGCCTGAACCAAAACACATTGGTCTCTATGTACGCCTCTGATCATGCACATTGGTTACTAAAACAAAAAGAAAATACGGACACAGCCATAGGATATATCCATTACAGAAAATTAAAGGGAAAGAAAGCACTCACTTCCAATGTCTGGCCGCAGCTTTTTATCATATTCTCTCAGCAACTTGTTTAACAACAGTGTCACGTCAGTGTCATGCGTTTTTGGAGACATTACCCATTTTTGGTTTGTCGTGAAATCTTCAAAGTCATCCTCTTCAACCTTTCTTGAGCTGCAATTCAAAACAAAAACCATAGGACAATGTCACATGAGGAAGGGCAGTGCAATGCCTCTATTTCCTCCATAATTCAGTCATTTCATGGGGGAGCATTCAGAGTTATTTGTTTTTCCCATTAAAAGAGGGGGGGGGGAATCAAAGGATGTGCTAACTGCCACAGATGAAAGTCTAAGTAGGACACTCTAATGGAAAATAATTGAATAGTCTTCTATCATTACTTCTCACTAGATCGTGAATCTAGGTACAAATGCCACTTTTTTTTCTATATCAGTGTGATGCGCTATTTTGTGTAGTTTTTAACTTGCGGTAGCAGCCTAAGGTGGTGGAAGAACACCCTGCAGAACTTCACATCTGGCTTCTTTAACACACGCTTCTTCATCTCTTGCCCAGGAAGAAAGTGAAGGAGGAAGGATTAATAAAAAAATTCCTTCCAGTAGCACCTTAAAGACCAACTAAGTTAGTTCTTGGTATGAGCTTTCGTGTGCATGCACACTTCTTCAGATACACTGAAACAGAAGTTGCCAGATCCTTCTATATAGTGAGAAGGTGGGGAGGGGTATTACTCAGAAGGGTGGTGGGAATGGGTGATTGGCAGACTGGGTGATTGGCAGAGGAATGGGTGACTGGCAGAATGGGTGATTGGCAGAGGAAGGATTAGTTATTTTAATATTTCCTGATCGTGTCACCTTGTTAAAAAGTCATTATATATTCTCAGCATTTTGGAGTTCAGGTATTTAATGTAGCATGTTTGAAAATAAGATAAAAGTATCCTGGACGCATTGGCTTGGATCCTAAGATAAGTTAACTGAAGGAGCCTCATGGAAGGAATGTTTCCAGTCACCCAAGTCTTCTTGCAGCCACACAGGCCCTCTCTGATTTCTTGGGTGGGGGTCCTCCTGGGCAACATGGAATGGGGTAGAGGGCATGAACTTCCCCACCATGAACCTCGTTAAGTTAACTCATATTAGGATCCACATCTGAACTGGAGCGCTTCCCCCTGCTGCTCCAGCAGCCCCTCATCCCACATCCCACATTATTCTGGAGTTTTCCCTCTGCCACTGCCCCCAATACTCCAGAGAGTGATTTTTGGGGTCAGAATCAGCACTAGGTGAATACAGTGGTACAGACTCTGCTAACCCAGAAATAGTACCTCTGGTTAAGAACTTTGCTTCAGGCTGAGAATAGAAATCCTGTGGCGGTGGTGGGAAGCCCCATTAGCTAAAGTGGTACCTCAGGTTAAGAACAGTTTCAGGTTAAAAATGGACCTCCAGAATGAATTAAATTCTTAACCCAAGGTACCACTGTAGTCTGACTACATATAACACAATTTCTTGTGTTCTTTACTGAAAGCATGGTGAATCTTGTTTCCATTTGAGGCATATTAAAATTATACATTTTAAAGGAGAAATAGATGAATGTATTCCCAGGGACCAACTTAAATGTACAGTGGTGCCTCGCAAGACGAAATTAATTCATTCCACGAGTTTTTTCGTCCAGTGAATTTTTCGTCTTGCAAAGCACGGTGTCGGAAAAGTTTTGGAAAAGCTTCAAAAATCACCAAAAACGTCAAAAAAGGCTACCACACCGCGTTCTATGAGTTGCTCCTCGAAGTCAAGTCGCAACTGTATTAACAGTGTTAAGAAAAAGGAAACAAACTTGCAAAAAACGCAAGACGTTTTCGTCTTGCGAAGCAAGCCCATAGGGAAATTCGTCTTGTGAAGCAGCTCAAAAACCGCAAAACCCTTTCATCTAGCGAGTTTTTCGTCTTGCGAGGCATTCGTCTTGCGGGGCACCACTGTATAGTGTATACCCCTCATAATAGTAGTACTAGTAATAATAATAATAATAATAATAATAATAATAATAATAATAATAATAATAATTGTACCCCATCTATCTGACTGGGTTCCCCCAGCCACTCTGGACGGCTTCAAGAATATACAGAAGCACCATTAAACATTAAAAACTTCCCTATATGGAGTTGTCTTCAGATGTCTTCTAAAGGTTGTATTGTTACTTATCTCATTGGCATCTGATGGGAGGGCCATTCCACAGGGTGGGGGCCACCACTGAGAAGGCTCTCTGCCTGGTTCCCTGTAACCTCACAGTGAGGGGGTGGAAAGCCATGCTTTGCATGTGTGGTTTCTCTCCTCTGTGCCCATGTCACTTTGCATGATAGGGCAGCCAGTGGTGGCCATTAGGTCTGGTACGGTAGAAGACATGGAGTCCCACAGGAAGCAAAGCCAGATCTGGGTGCTGGAAGCTTGCTCTGCTCACGATGTAAACTGAGATGGATCTTGGTGGATAAACCTGTGGTGGGTCCAGTAAAGTGGATGCCATTTCTGAGTCCCTGTTTAGGTGTTTGCTTGAAAGTCCCAGAACTCCCTCCTGTCTGGGGGCTGGAGGAGTTAAGAGGAGGAGGTTGGTTGCAGCAATTACCAGGTAGTTTGGGATGTGATTGGCCTATTTCTCAAGGCAGTTGTGGGAGAAGCAGGCTTTCCTAGCCCTCCTCTTTCTTTACATACACAATGTTACAAAATTTTGATTTTGCTCATTTCCTTTCCTTCCAGTTTGTTCACCTCTCCCTCTCTCTCTTTGTAATTCTCCTGGGGTGTTGGGTTATGGTAGATTTCCATATTTGTTAACCTGCTCATTACGTCAGGGAGTTTGCTGCAGCATCCTTTCATTTATATGATGCACCAGCAAGCAATTGGACATGAGTACAGCCTAAGTTAAATTACAGTTTAATACGTCTGGGATATTTGAACTATTTTTTTTAATATAAAAAAACAAAAAATGTGGAAGGAAGCTGTGTTTCACTGCTCATGGCACTTATTTCTAAGCCTTATTGTACTTTCTCCCTCCCTCCCTCCCTCCCTCTCTCTCTCCGGTGATGACACTCATGATTTGTCAAGGTACATTAAATGAATTATTTTCTTTCGGAGGTGAGTTATTAAAGGCTACAAGGCAAATTCCATCTGTATTCAGCTGCAGCCAGTGCAACTCCATTGCATGCAGAGTAGTTCTGGGTTGAGTTGCACCTTGAGTACATATCAACTGCTGGATTCCTGCTTTCTTTTGGACAGGTTTCTCCACAGTGAAATCACAACCCAACCTGAGTCCCATTATGCTCCTAGAAGTGGATTTAGGGCAGTGTGACTGATTCCACCACACTGGGCGCCGAGCCTAGGGGGTGCTGTGGGTGTCACAGCTATGACATGGTGAATTTAAAGAGCAATGAGAGGGGTTGTTGAAGAGGAATTAACTTGATTTGGAGCAGGAGCTGATGGAAAAATTAATAGAGGGTAAACGAATGAAAGAAGAACTGAACTGGGGTGATTTGTTGTGGGGTGCAAATTAATCAAACAATTTATTTGCAGTGATTTGGATGAGGAAATGGTCGTCCTGCCTTCTGTGGCATCTAAATTATAAAAATCTGCATCTATACACATACGTCTTCATATGAAAATTGGTTTCTATGGGACCAAGCCTCAAATCTTTTATGTTCCTACTGGTGCCCCTGAGGAACTGATCGCAAACTAACAATGAATATGTTTGCTGCCAAATAATACTTTGAAGTGGGGGGGGGGGGAGAAAGTGAAGCTTGGCTATATCTACATTCATGTCAAACATTTCAAGTTTTTAAAATGGCTATGTACAGTAACCAGATTACATGTGGGTGGGTGAGACTAGAATATGAATTAACTCAGCATGCATATATGTTATTGGTGAGCAGGGAGATTTCATTTCGTAACTTTTTTTCCTGTAAAAAGGAGAAGTGTCTGATTGTATTGGCGTTATTTTCATAGCAAATTGAGTGGCTTGAAAGAAATTGCCCAATGGGAAATGTAAGGACAGGTGTTTGATTTGAAATCTCAAAGCATTTCTTATGCAGACTGCACGATGGCCCTGTACTGAGAATGGTGATTCTTCTATAGCTTCCCCAGAGTCCTTATTTCAAGGAACAAAAACCTTGCACAGCTCATCTGATCTCATCTGATCCATATGAGTTGTCTTCATATGGGCTTCCAGGAAGCAGGATGTTTGACTGGACTCAGCAGGGCACTAAGGTTATGAATGAGTTAGGGCCTGGGTTTTTTATTTATTTTTAAAAATCCAAGCTGACATCAGTTGTGCAGGGTGTGTGATCTGGTAGAATTTAGACCCAGAGAGATTTTGCAGGATCCAACTAAGGGTGGAGTGAGGAGATGGAAAAGAGACTGGAGGGGAAGAATCCTGAATTGTTTGTGTGCTTCCACTTCTGAGCTAGAGTACCAAATCAAGTGGGGTGGGGTGTGTTGTAGATCTCTATCATTATTCTTAGCAACAGTCTCAGCCTCTTGTTTACAAAGTAACAGAAGGTAAGTGCTATACCGCAGCTGACTTGGGATATCCTTAATCAGAATTTTATGTGTGTGTTTTCTTTAATTAAACCAGTTGCATGGGGTTTCCAATCTGATTAAGAAAGTGGTGCTGTGAGGTGGGGTGTTTAACCCTTTCCCACCTGCTGATCTGAATCACCCTTCTGAAGCTGCTATTTGCCCAGTCAAGTCAAATGTAGCAATATGGTGTCTGTATGATTTCCTCTTGATGGGCAAATGGTATGGGAGTATGACTGAACACCTCTTCCCTCAGGACGAATTTCCCCAGTCCCAGTCCCACATGACTGCTGCTTTGAAGGAAAAGAAAAGAAAAACAAAAAAGCATGTGTCTAATTTAGTTGAGCCTGAAGCAATACACAACTATGATCAAGTTAATTTAGGTGGCAAGTTCCTTATGTCAGGGAGTTTATTGCTTAAAAAAAAGAAGAATACAGAATGGCAGAGAAGACACACTTTGCATGCAAATGGTTCAATCCCTGGGAGCTTCAGTTTAGTAGGGATGGGGGACCCTGTAGCCCTTCAGAAGCTGCTGGACTTCAAGACGCATTAGTTGCAGCCAGCATGGCCAAAGGTCAGGGGTGATGGAAATTGGAGTCTAGCAACATATGAAGGTCATGGGTTCCCCATCCCCAAATTAAACGGATGAGTGAAATGCCCATCTCTGCCCAAAGCTCTAGAAGAGCTGCAACCAGTTGAAATAGATAGTCCTGTGGTAAGATGGACCAACAGTCTGTCTCAAGAGAGCTTCATGTGTTCCTTTGGCAACTGTATGGAATGCACAGAACCATTTGTACGGGGCTGATCAGACAACATCCACCATGCCACCATGGTCGCTTGCCTGGTGCGACCATTGCAGATGGGTTGTTTCCTTTCTGTGCAATAATATTGAATTAAAGTGGAGCAATATTCACTCATCAAGCTAGCACATCTGCTGCAGGACACAATAGGGTTTCCATCTCCCCAGTGGCTCTTGGGTCTTGCTAAGAAGGAGAGAGCCCTAGCTCAGTAGGCAATGGTGCATGTAGAAGGTCCTATTGTCAAGTAGGATAGGAAAAGTCCCTACCTGAAACCCCCCAGAGTCACTGCCTATCAGTGAGGGCAATAGTGAGTCAAGATGGGGCCAATGATCTGACTCAGTATAAGGCAGCTTCGGAGGTTCCTAAATCAAAGCTAGGAAGCTCTGAGAGCAAGTCAACATTGTAAGCATCCCAGGAGACATTGTACACTGTGGAAGGATCTGGGACTAAGTAACTGCTCCAGACACGGATCTTTGGCTGAAGCTTTTTCAGATGCACCACCCTCTAATTTCTCCCCTAAAAGGGAACATCACCAGCATTTCCCCCAACCCCAAAGGAATTCAATAAGGCCAGGGTGATTTTATCACTGCATATTAGAGGATGGGAAGGGTTAGAAAGGGTGAAATGACAGAATAAAATGTGTACAGTTGTCACCTGATTAAAGCAATTTTAGTCAGTGATGTGAAATAAAGAAATCTGCAGTGTGTGTGTGTGTGTGTGTGTGTGTGTGTGTGTGTGAGAGAGAGAGAGAGAGAGAGAGAGAGAGAGAGACTGGATGAGCATCTTCAATACAACAAATAACATCATAACCTTTCATTGACAAGAGCCAGCAATAATCACTTCCTCATTAGTCTTTGAGTGGGTAGGGGCTCTCTGGCCCCCCAGATCTTTTGGGACTCTTAAGTTTCCTTGGCCCCAGGCACAATGGCCAATGGTCAGTGATGATGGGAACTGCAATGCAACGCCAGCTGAAGGTCCCCAGGTCCCCCTCCCCTTTAAGGTGCCTTCTTCCTGTAATGGATCAAGAGGCCTCCATCTTTGGACGTTGTTCTCTTGGAGGAGGCATCCCCTCCTGGATGGCAGTGAAGGGGGAAGCTGGAGCTTGCCATTTGCAGTATCTGTAAACACTAGATCAAACTTTTTAAAAAAGTGTTGTCCAGTTATTCTGGGATGCCTTTCTAGATGAATGAAAAGGCTTTTCACCTCATTTTGTATTGAGAGGTTGCAGGCATCCCTGACCATGTATATTTGGGGACAGTTTAGAGGGGGGACAGAACTTCTCCACCGTTATAGGTGTGTGGATGCCACAGGAATGATGAAACCATAGATTCATGCTGTAAAGTTACTGGTAAGAGAAAGCAGAAGGTGTATTGTGGGTTTCCCCAATAACGTGGTGCAACTGCAAAGGAGTTAAATTTGATTGACATCCTGCCCGTTAGCTGAAGTTTAGCAGAATTATTTCTGCGAGGAGAGGGATGGCAAAGAAGCGGCAAAAGGGATCCCAATAAAAGCACCCCGAACAGGGCGAGCAGATCGCTCTCTGAATGACCGTGCCGGCATTTTCCAGAACGTATTGTGACACGATCATTACCGAGGCATTATCGTAACCCGGTATAATATGATTATCAAAGGAAACCATCTCTCTGGATAATCCCGGACAAGATATTTAGGCAATCGCTTTGATCCGTCTAACGAAATGAGCCTCGCAAGACATTCCCCAGATCAGCTGCGGAGAACAAAAGCGGGCTAATCAGGCTAATTGCCTTGGTCAATTTCCCCCTGTCTTGGTCCTCGACTCGCATGTTTAAAGATCAGCCGTCGTTCGTCCCCAAATCTTGACCCGGGTGAGTGAACGTCAAACCTTGGATCTCACCGCGGCGCCACCCAAATCTCTCGCAAGTGGATCTTCTTTTAAAATAAGAGGGTGCCACTTAAGACACAAACCACCTGGGGAATCTCGTCCCCCGCGGACAGAGCCTGCTTTGGGCTGTCAGAAGCCTGGCTTTGCGAGGAAGGCTCGCTTTAGATTCCCCTACAAAGTGCAGAGCAAACTTCTTCCTTTTTTTTCTTCAACGAGTGGGGGCGAACGAAGGGGCTTGGGACTGAGAGGGACTCCAGAGGACGACCACCAGCGATTTCTGGAGCCTTGGAAAGGGGGAAGAGGATGCGTGGATGGAAGGAGCAGCATCTGGGCTTACAAAGTGACAGTGTGTGCCTATGAGTTGCTCGCAGCTGGTCCATTTCACGGCGCCTCTTCCCAGCTGGGGAGAAAATCACGGCTGTGGAGGAGAGCGACCCACCCCCTATCCCCCCAAAATTGTTGTCATCATAACGTTATTTTGGGCAGCTGGAGATGGTTGTTTTTTCGGACACGGACATTCGAAGAAAGAGGGAGGGGGAGAGACAGAGAGAGAGAGAGAGAAGCAGGCTAGGAGAAGCGCGCCAGATGAAACTTACCAGGCTTGGAAAACGGACAGGAGGAAGAAGCCCACCAGAAGCTTAGCGGACATGATCCGAGCAGCGCAGCCAAGCGAGGGGAGAAAGTGCAGCAGACCCAGAGGAGGAGGAGGAGGAAGAGGTTGCAGGAGATGTTCAGGCAAAGGGGAGGAGGAGGTATCTGAGGTGAGGGAGAGCAAACCACGGATATTCTCTTCGTTTCCCCTCTGTTGGCTGTTCCTTATTCCCAGTTCCGCGCGCTGCAAGGCATATCCCGTTTTTCCTCCACGTCTCCCATAAGGCAACCCCCACGACCCCCCAAGTGCAAAGCGAGCTTTCCCTCGATCCCAGAGGGACTCCGGATCCGAGGAAGGTCTGACAGGTGGTCCGAGGTGCTCCACAGCCCTCTTCCTTACCCCCTTCCCCTCCCCCACTTCCCCCCCAATTGTCTAAGCTGGTCAAGCAAGCTGCTGGTCCACGGGAGGGTCGCGTCAGCCAGCCATGCCCCTCGGCTGGTGGAGACACGTCCGAGGAGGAAGAGAAGAAGCGCCTGCAGAAAGCACATCAGGCGTTGGGCAGGAGGAAAGCTCCGATCCCCGACGTGGGACGCTTCCTCCGGACCTGGATCACCGAGGCTGCGTGGGGTCCCTCACCATCTGAGAAGCGCCCGGTGGGTCTCCCCACTCCCTCCCTCCCCGGACGGCCAAGAGGTCCCTGGCTTGTTCCCGGGCAGCTGGAGCCACTAGGAGCTTAGACGGTGCCTCTCCATCCTTGAGGGTCAAGGTGCTCCAGAAGAAATGGAAGGGGGGCAGTTGGAGGAGCGGGGTGGGGGGGGTCTAGTTTCTCCCCAGCTTGACTAGGCGACGGCAACAGCAGCGGCAGCAACAGCAGCACCTCCCGGCGCCGCCCGCGCCTCGCGAGGAGGCTGCTGTGTTTGGCTGACTCCTCGCCAGGCGACCCACGCTGACAGTTATTGAGGAGCGAGTCGAGCGGAGCCTCGTCAACATTGCCTCGGATGTCCTTGCGAGAGCGGGGAGGTCCCTGCCAGCTGCAGGGATGGCCAGGCGAGCGCGAAAGAGGGCGGTCACATCCCCACCCCCCAACCCACCGCAGCTTTTGGCAAGACTTGGCAGCCAGGGATGGGCGACGAGGAGGAGGAGGAGGCGGAGGAGGAGGACCCTGAATCAGAATCTGGTGGGCCAAGCAGGATCCTCTCTGGGTCTGGAGACGAGTAAACACGAGCGCCGCTGCTGCCATCCGCCCACTGCTTGATCCGAAATAGAACTCGCGAGCGCAGGAATATCCAGGCAGGGAATGAGGTGGGCTAGTAGCTCGCGCTCAGGAAGGTTTGCGCAGGTTTCTAGTCCTCATGAAAGCAGGTATATCGAAAGGGAACGGGCATTTCCCTCTCCCCCGCCCATTTAAAAAACAACAAACCCGCAGGAATAACGTATTCTTTGCTCCCCGAGGAAGGGAAGAGGAAAAGTTGATCCAATTCCCCTTGGCTACAAACAGTGGCACCGCGCCCCCAAGTCACAATACGAAGAGAATGCCAATAGCTGAAACGCTTCTCTGGAGCAACTGTGCTGAGCTTGCTGTTGCGGTGGACTTTGAGAGGGCTAACCCCGTCCTCCACAGCCTTGGAGAAATCATTTAGGTTCCTTTGGCTGAAAGAGATTGATAGCCACCGACTCCAAAGAGATTCTAAAAGCACCGCCAACCTGTTCACCTGTGTTGCTCTTGTAACGTCTGAACCCTGCTATCAGGGTAAGTAAGAAAAGGACCCTGGTCTCCTTAAAGCTACTCAGCTATATTATAAGGACGGTACACCAATGGAACCTACAGTTAACTCACATGGAAATCAGCATATATTCCTACCTTTTTTATTGCATCCATATCTCATCCTTTTCTCCAAGGAGTTTGAGGCTGCATACATGGCTTTCTCCTTCCTCATATCATCCCCACCACAACCCTGTGAGGAATGTTAGGCTGAGAGGCAGTGACGGGCCCAAGGTCACCCAGGGAGCTTCTTGGCCAAGCAGGGATCTGAACCCTGGTCTCGCAGGTCTTGGTCTGACACTCAGACAACTAGGCCACAATGGCTTTAATTATTTGTCGATAACTTGTCTCAGTGAATTCCATGGGATTTAACCTATACTTGTAAGGCCTAGTGACCATACAGGGTGATGAGGTTCTACCATGCAGAAGTGGTAGAGCAAACAATGTCACTTCAGAGTCTGCAGACTGAACTTTGTTTGGGACCCTCCCTTGTGTTATAATCCCACGCAAATAGAAATCTACCACACTAGAGACAACGATTCAGTTCTTTGCCTGCTGTGTGCTAGGTTTCTATTTGCAAGGAGGTGGGTTTTTTTAATGTAGGAAAAGCTTTCCAGAATGTGAGGACATTTTCAGAGGCTCAGCCTTCCACCTCTTCCTGGTTCATTTGTAGATCTGAATAGCTTTAGTTGAGTCAGGACAATCTAAGCACTTTAAAGGTTCACATTACTGAGACGTACTCTGCCTCCTCATTTTAAAATGGTTTTGTCTGCTGTTGTCATAAACCATCAAAAATACACGAAAAGGGGGAAATGCTATTTTTATAAAAGGGTATTTGCCCCCCCCCAAAAAAATGGTTGGATTCCTGGGGAAAATAAAGTGTTTATCATTCTATTTCATTCATATTGCAGTTACTAGATCAGAGAGAAATGTGAGTTGCAAGGGGGGAAAGTACAGTACAGTGTTAAAACTAAGGAGATAAAAAGCCCTATCATTTAAATACTAACAAACAGATAAAAAGTTATGTGCACATGTTAAATGGGATATAATGGAATAAAAACACAACACACCATAAGTTTATTCGGAGCAACTCACAATCGTAAATCAGAGTTTTAGAGTTCTGCAAAACACTTCATTAGGCTCCATTTTTAAAAAGAAAACAATTCCCCCAACAGGAATATGTGGTGTCAGAGCGCTGGGGGTGGAATGTTCAGGATGCTCATAAGACCACAGATTTCTCCAGGCTGTACAGAGACCAATAAAGCCACACATGAACACACCCCTCTCTTAGGGGATATAAAAGCTTTCTCAAAGAAAGAGTCATTGCTTCTTTGTTCCATTCTGCTTTTGGTGCCATCTATTATTCTGTAATAATGAAGCCATGGCTTCTTCTATGCCCTCTAACAGCATCTTTTCAGGTGTGGAACATCAGCCCCCCCCCCCAGGGTAGGGTAGGGGCAAATTATAGACCTCTATGCCTCTCTATCTGACCCGCTGAACCCTCTTCTGGGCCACACCCCTCTGATGTTTCTTCATCCCCTCCCCCACACTTTTTATTGTTGTTGTAATTTTGGCCTGGCTGAAATGTGTACTTGAACTCTACATCTTGCTTGTCTGGATGGAAGGGTGCGTGCACAAACCAGCCTACTGAACAAATGTAAAATTTACCTTAATTGAGCCGACTACATGCACCGCTTGCACTGTATGTTGGAAATATTTCCCCAGCCCTATAATGTGTTGGATATGATCCATGAGAGGCAGTCAAGTACAACATTCCTTGTAATGCTAGAGCAGACATGTGAGGGGATGTTCAGTCCAGCCAGTGGAAACTTCCTGTTCCTCCTGGCTGGAGCATCCTTCCTTTTGCATGTGATAGAAGGTGGGTGTGACCTAACCTGTCCAGGTAACAAAAGGACAAGTCACGCAGCACACTCCCCTCCTTTTTGACTTCCTTCTTCGTTTGATCAGCTTTTAGCTAGGACTGTTCTGCTAGCTCTCAGCTAGCAGAAGCACTGGGATTATTCCCCCATATGGGGTAGATCCACATGCATATATTTGTAACTAAGTCTGCCTTCAGGAATCCAACTGTGAACTGATGTGAGTAAACTTCTTTTATTGTCTTTGAATAAGATTATGGCGTCTTTATTCTTTTAAGAGGAATTCAAGGAAACTTACCAGGAACGTACAATTCAATCTGAGACAGACAGACTGAATTGTATAATAGTGAGAGGCTCACACGAGCGTGCAACCAGCTATCTGCTGTGCATGTAAAAAGGGGAATGCAATGCTGCTAAGTAAAGGAACTTGCTAGCACAAGTTGGGAAGGATATTAATAAACAATACGTCCTCTCCTGCCACCCTGAACGTTCCGACAAAATAAAGATACTGGTTTTCCACCACCCTCTCATGTAGCAACACAGCTACCTGATTATTACTATTATTTGCACCAGAAATTATTAACTGGGGAAACCCCCATACTACTGAATGGGAGATCTGTCACTGATGTCCACAGATCAAACTTTTGTTAATTAATCTCTACTTATTTAGGAGTAAGGGCTCCTCCACACTTCCTCTTGTCTCACCAATTTCCCCTGGAGAAACCCACTCTTTCCCACTGAATTGGAGCAACACCAATCAAGTTTTCCTCAGATTGATGCTTGCTCCGATTCAGTGGGAAACAGTGGGTTTTCCAAGAGAAAGCAATGGAGCAAACAGAAAACCACTCTGACTCACACCTAGGAAGTATGGGACCAGTGGATAACCACTCGGACACGTGCCTTCCAGGAACAGGAGAAACAGAAATGTGGGTGAGCTCTAAGTCCCACTGAGATCAATAGGATTGCACCCTAAACTCTGTTGTTTTTAATAGGGGCAAATTAAGTAGTAATATATGAGCTCAAATTTGATGTCTCATGCCTTCCTCCCTTTTAACTGGATGCCAGTAGGTTGTTCTCCCATACAGAACCACAGAACTAGCCCCAGATCCATTGAGAAGTGAAAGGTAAGGGAACTCAAACACATGTCTTTGAAAATGAGCTGCTTTTTAACAACAGCTTTTCTTAATTAAAGTTGTCTGTTTTTATATTGATTGATTTCATTTGTTGCATGGCTCTTCATAAGAATCCCGGAGCAGTTTATATAATAAAACCACAAGCAAGCAAGCAAGTTCACAAATACAGCTAAGCCACACGTGTGTTCAGCCTTCAAAATGCAGCAGTGCCTCAAAGCCAATTGTACTACCATGTAGCAAGAGAAGCAGCTCTGCTTGGTCTACACTATCATAGAGTTCACTGGGAGCAGCCACCAAGATGTCCTTCACTTGAGTTCCCACCAACTGCGCTGCAGATATTGGTAGGACAGAGGGAAAAGGCCTTATTCAGTAAGCACAACCTGCATTTTTTTAAACATCAGAAGTAGACAGTCATTCTAAAAGTAGCATGAAATGCAAAATAATTCCTGCTTATTCATTTATCTTAGGCTGCAATCCTACAGTTGGTGGGAGGGCTTCTGGGTTCGGGCGGGTTCATAGGATGTTTTGGGTCTCCCTTTCTGAGAGAGAGAGAGAGAGAGAGAGAGAGAGAGAGAGAGAGAGAGAGATGTTCACCCTTGTGAAGTGAAATCCAACTATGTGCAGTCTAGCATAAAGAAAAAGGACCCCTGACAGTTAAGTCCAGTCGCAGAAGACTCTGGGGTTGCAGTGCTCATCTCGCTTTACAGGCTGAGGGAGCCGACGTTTGTGTGCTCCACAGACAGTTTTCCGGATCATGTGGCCAACATGACTAAGCCACTTCTGGCACAATGGAACACCGAAACCAGAGCAGCGCACGGAAATGCTGTTTAACTTCCCGCTGGAAGGTAACCTACTATTAACCTACTTGCACTTTTTGGCGTGCTTTTGAACTGCTAGGTTGGTAGGAGGTGGGACCAATGGGAGCTCACCCCGTCACGGGGATTCAAACAGCCGACCTTCCGATCAGCAAGCCCAAGAGGCTCAGTGGTTTAGACCACAGCGCCACCCGCATCCCTGCAGTCTAGCCTACTGCAGCAGAAATCTGAGTAGCCCATGCCAACTTCAGTAAAGGCAAAATCTATGCCATAGGTAAAGGCAAAAAAAAAGGGAGGGTTTTCTGGGGTTGTTCAGGGCATTGGGAGAAAACATGGCTCCATAGCCTGCCCTCCAATGACATGTCCCCAAAATAGGGGAAGACATATTACTGGAAGGAGCTGGCAGATCTATTTTCACTGCCTCTAGAAATTAAAAAGCATGGAACAAATGCAAACCCCACCACATTCACCTTTCCCAGCTGCTGTCCTGCATCTAGCCTTGGACAATTCAGATTGTCTGATGTCATCATTGATCCCAACGCATTGGCAGTATCTTTCTGTCTGCCCATGAACTGTTCTCCTGGGTGGCATGGATTTTCTAAAGCTTGCTGCCTCTTTGGAAATGGAGTCTGTAAACCTCTACTTCCATGTAGGAGGCTATTCCCATGGTTACATTACCTCATTACAGTTCATGCAAATTAATAATTACCTGCTGTAAAAGCTACATTTGACGGTTGCCAGAAGGGCAAATCTAGTTCAAACACAGAAGTTCCTACAATTGGAGGGTTCTTATTCCTGCTTGTTTTCAGTGCTGCGACCAATATGCTTCGTGCTAATTTGCTACTTGGAATGTTTGTTTAAATGCAGTGCGGGCTTCTGCATTGACCAGATAAGCTGCCTGGACAGTAAGTGCCTTGTTCTGTATCAATAACTATTTGTGAGGTGCAGGACTGAGGTAGCAGAGGAGATGGCGTGATTCACAGATCTGTTGCAGAAGGAAGGCATTCGGTCGCTTTGCATGATGTGTTGCTTTTCAGGAGGATGTGTTCAAAGGGGAGCTTCCTCTGTGGTGGGTGGTGGGCTGCTAAATCAGAAATGAGGTGGGAAGCATTAGGAAGAGGAACTGGCTAGATAAGGGGTAGGGGACAAAGGGCTTTCTTCCCTTACATAACCAGTAACCATCATCTTTCAGCACTTGAACTCCGGACAGCTCCAAAGAGCCAACAACAGTATATCAGTACAGTACAGTATAAAATAGGGGCGCGGGTGGCGCTGTGGGTTAAACCACAGAACCTAGGACTTGCCGATCAGAAGGTCAGCAGTTCGAATCCCCACAACGGGGTGAGCTCCCGTTGCTCGGTCCCTGCTCCTGCCAACCTAGCAGTTCGAAAGCATGTCAAAGTGCAAGTAGATAAATAGGTACCGCTCCGGCGGGAAGGTAAATGGCATTTCTGTGCGCTGCTCTGGTTCGCCAAAAGCGGCTTAGTCATGCTGGCCATGTGACCTGGAAACTGTCTGCGGACAAACACTGGCTCCCTCGGCCAATAAAGTGAGATGAGTGCTGCAACCCCAGAGTCGGCCATGACTGGACCTAATGGTCAGGGGTCCCTTTACCTTTACTTTTCAGTATAAAATTGTCCTTTTTTTTAGTTAGTTAGAGCTTGCACAATACCCACAACCAGCACAGAATGAACAGCCAGGGAAACTTTGTAGTTGAGGCACTTCTCCCCTTCCTCTATAGACTACCCTGTGAGGCGGGGAAGCTGTCCTCCCTTCAGTTGCCAACTATGCCACAAGTTACTGTGTTCCAGCCCAATGACAACAGGGAGCTGCTGCCTTAACAGTCCCTTCTTTTGGCTGCAGGATCCTCTTGCAGCTGATCCAAGAAATGCTGCTCAGAAAGCCTTTTGTTGCTGCTGTGCTGTTTCCAGCTGAGCCCATTCCTCCCCACCCATAGATTAAGCTAGGAGCAAGCCACAGGAAGTTCTATTTATGGGAGAATTGCCATCGATCTTAAGACAGCAGCTATTGCTTTGGGCTGCTGTTTGGACCATTGTGCTTTAATAGAAATTCCGAAATGCCTGTCAGGTAGGTTTAGAAATGATCGGCTTCTTTTAAATATGTTGTTGCAGAGAGAAGTTTGAAACCTATCCCATTAAGTGAGGCAGGCAGAGTACTGCTATCTGCAAGCAGGCACACCGCTCACTGCTCCCACCCAAAAACCTATGTCCTCACTGTGGAAGGACGTGTGGATCCAGAATTGGCCTCCATAGTCACTTACAGACACACCATTAAGACTGTGTTCATGGAAGACAATCTTACTCGGCCATGAGTGATCACCAAAGAAGAAGACCACTCACTACTTGATTGCTCAGTGCTCCATCACTGTGGCTGAGCATGCAACTTCCTTCACTGGAGTATTAAAATTATTATTATGATGATGATTACTCTAATTATTATCAAATTGCCTTTTACGTGTGTCTGAAAGGGATTAACAAACATACTGTGAAAAGTGTTTTAAGCAGCTTTTAAAAAATAGAAAAAAAAGATAGGTTTAAAGACAATGAACACCCAAGGCAGAGACCTTTTCAGCCATCTGGAAAAGGTTGTCAAAACAGAAATGTCTTCAGTTGTTTATGAAAGGAAAAGATAGTGAGTGCCTGTTGTATCTCGGAAGAAAGGCTGTTCCACAGAACAGGGGCAGCCCTACTCTGAGCTACTATGGACTTCTGATATTTGAGGGACTTGAAGGAGAAGCTCTGCTGCAAAGAGGTCTTCATATTTTTAGAACTAAAACTTGCCCAGGTAGCAGATTGGCAGCTGGTGCAAAGCCCATAACCAAGGTGTTCTCTGCTGGTGGTAGTTTGCCACCACAAGTAACCTAGCCACTGCCTTCTTTGCTAGATGGCACCTAATCTCCTAGTGGCTGCTCCCAATGGTCACGCCCAATGGTGTGTTAATCTGGTGCTCTAATAGCACCTTAGCAACCCATAGGCCCAGGGAGCAGTGGTGTAGCATGGGTTGCCAGTGCCCGGGGCCGTATGGAGGGGTGGGAGGAAAACAGATGGAGTACACATACACATTCAATATGCCTAATGGAGTCCACATCACCCAGGAGATTGCAGCCACAGAGATAAGAAAAGAATAATAATTCCATCGTCTGGAGAGGTCACTTCCTGGTTTGCATGGAGAAGCCATTTTCAATGGAGCCCAGCGACAGAAGCACACAACTGTCTTGAGGCAGCACCAGGTGTTGAAATTTTGCACCCCTAACAATTTTGTGCCTGTGGCAACTGCCCCTATGCCCCAACGCTCTGCCAGGGAGTAAAACATAACCAAAGATAAGGGCCACAGACTCCAGATTGTTACTGAAACAGATTGAAACACAATTCAGTAATTCAATTTTCATATAGAAAATATCATTGGGTTGCTCAACAGAACTTCCCCTTCCTCTCCTCTTCTCAAATGCCCCCATCTACTTAGCAGGATTGAGGCAATCCAAAAACAGATCTGGAGGGGGGAACATAAAGGGAGGAGAGGGAAGGGAAATTCCCACCTCTTGAGTGCAAATGGAAGTACTTTGTTGGATTCTGCCCATTATTTGATTTGAAGAAACGTAGGAACGTCAAGGAAAATCAGCAGTATAATAGAAAATAATGTGAATTAAGAATGGCATGAGAATATCGTTATAGCTGCCTTGATAAAGTGATCAGAGTAATTTGAATAAGAATCTTAGGCTTACTTTCTTCTAGCCTTACTGAAGGTTTGGCCTCCTCGCAGATTCCTCAGTTCCCCCGCTCTGTCCCCCTAGTTTTCAAAAAGAATATCTGAGTTTCCAAGCATGACCTTTCATCTACCTTTCCTGACATTTTGGAATAAAGTTCGTAGTTACCCAGCCAGTGCCGTAGGTTAGGATTGTGTTATTTTCAGATAGGTGAGAGCATATGAAAGAGAGTTGCATAGGAAGAATCGGGGAGGGGGGGTGAGACAGAGTATCTGAGCATCTTTTATATTGATCAGCAACTTGGTGGTACCACATCCATCAGTTTTCCATCTTGCACCTACCTGGAAGAGGTCATAGGAAAAAGAGAGAGAGATGTATTTATGTCAGTATGCACAACAAACCATAAGAATACTCATTGAAGGAATTTATAATTTATAAGCAGTAATTTATAGTTTACCTCAGAAAGCGATTGAGCTAGTATTGTGGCTCCTCTCAAACAATGCAGATATTTTTTTCCAGATTGCTCAGCAGGGAGTTGTTAAGGGCAATGAAAAGTGAAAGGAGATGTTTGCTTTTACTGGATACAACATTTTAACCTCTGTGGTGCCAATAGGCACCCCAACTATGTAGGCATACATTGATGGCATAGTGATCCTATGGGAAATTGCAGTCAAATATAACTAGCAAGCTTAAGGCTTGATGGGGTTAAGACTACAGATCTGTATTCCTAGACTCGGCTAGGTCACACCCCTCTCCTGGAAGGATGAAAGTTAAGATTCCTCCTTTGTTTGTTCTTCTTTCACCACATGAACTCACTGAGATAGGATGTGCCTGAGCTTGCTTGCTACAAGCTCAGACTGCGTAATTATATTCCACTATTTTGCTATGTTTTATATCCCAGGAATTCTGCCTGTGTTTACTTGCTTTGCATGGATAAATGCATGAATCTGACCTTTGGGAGTTATGTAAGTAAAGCCATTTTAAACTTATAAAACTGTATAAACTTTTCACTGTGAGAGGGGTAGAAATGGGGAAGCTCTGGTAGCAACTAGAATGAGATATTTTAAAAGTCTAACAACCTATTATTCTCTCGCCACACTACTTTTGTGACTTTAAAGCTCTGCAGGGGCTTCCCTCTTACTTAGCCCCATGTTTAAATGTAGGCATTCGTCAAATTCTGTTTTTATTTAACCAAATATTGACAGATCCTTGATTCTCCATTGTGTAGCCCAAGAGGCAGCCACCCACTCTAGTTAGATACAGATTTGCCAACAAGTTCTTTAGAGGATTAACAGTTTTTAATCTATTAGAACAAACAACCAAAAAGACTTTATACAAATTACAGTGGTACCTCTAGTTATGAACTTAATTCGTTCTGGAGGTCCGTTCTTAACCTGAAATTGCTCTTAACTAGGGGCGTGCTTTCGCTAATGGGGCCTCTTGCTGCTGCTGTGCTGCCGGCACACAATTTCCGTTCTCATCCTGGGGCAAAGTTCTCAACTCTTCCAGGTTAGCGGAGTTTGTAACCTGAAGCGGTTGTAACTGTGATGTCAATTTAGTGGAAAACAAAGTTGCAAAAAAGTGTGATTTGAATAGTTCAAAACACCTAGGATTTGAAAAATGGTTCACTAGGGCGAATTTCTGAAACCAATTCCTAATTTTAAGAACAACCTCAACAGAGAAGATCTTCAGTTCAAGTCACATTTCATTTCAATACCACAGCTAATTGCAGGTGGGGAAATGAGAAGCCAAGAGTTACAGGCCATTGATGTGGAAAGTCACAGAGAACTCATGAGTCCTTTCTTTCCCTGCTTTCTTTGTTGAAGATGGTGACATCAATGATGGTAAAGTGATATGCTGAGGAACTTTTCCCTTCATCTCTGACCTTTCAATATAACTGCAGTAAGAAGACAGCACTAACTGGAGAGCAGAACACAAGACAACACATAAGTAGTAGTAACAGATGGAGATCCTTATAAGCAAACCTTTGAAAAGAATAATCATCCTTTGAGCATTTCTGTTTATTCAGTAATCTTCCTTAGGATATGTATGGGAACATATGGTTTTTAATTATTTTTGTCAACAGATCACCTGACTCAGTTATCAGATCATTCCTGAGCAGGAACAAGAAAACTCTTCCCCCCCCCCTCCTCCTTCATAGATTTTATTGGACTATAGAAAAAGGTAGACAGAATTTTTTATCAAATATCTTTTTTGTCAAAGTAAAAAGTTACGTAATCTAGATAAAAGCACAAACCACAACAAAAGCAAAAGGAAGAAAGAACTTCCTGTTCCTCGTCTATCAGCTATTTGTAAATGTTATTCAACTCATCCATTCCAGTATTACACCTAATAAAACCACTTTCTATAAACCGACATTATCTTCAGTCTTCAAACCCAAATATCATTAGTTCATTTTCTTTTTCACACACAGAGTCAATAAGAGGTTCCCAATCTTTAGTCAGTGTTTCCCTGATTAAACATGTAAATTTCGCCATCTCAGCTAAGTCCAATAATTTTAACTACCATTCTTCCATTGTTGGGAAACATGGGTTTTTCCATCTTTTTGTGTATAAAAGTCTCACCACTGGAATCATGTCTTGGAATAAGTTCCAGCAGGAAGAGTTTTGGTTTCAACTGGAAGTTAACCATCAAGAGTCTCCGTATCATTGTTTGAATTTGTATCCATTTTTTAATAGCTTTTTTACATTCCCCCCTCCCCCCCAAGCATGATAGAATGTCCCTTCATGTTCTTTAAAGGTAAAGGTAAAAGGTAAGGGACCCCTGACAGTTAAGTCCAGTCGCGAACGACTCTGGGGTTGCAGTGCTCATCTAGCTTTCAGGTCGAGGGAGCCGGCGTTTGTCTGCTCTGCAGACAGTTTTTCTGGGTCATGTGGCCAGCATGACTAAGCTGCTTCTGGCGCAATGGAACACCAACAACAGAGCAGCACACGGAAACACCGATTACCTTCCCGACGGAGTAGTACCTATAAATCTACTTGCATTTTTTGGCATGCTTTCAAACTGCTAGGTTGGCAGGAGCTGGGACTGAGCAACAGGAGCTCACCCCATCATGGGGATTCGAACCGCCAACCTTTTGATCTGCAAGCCTAAGGCTCAGTGGTTTAGACCACAGTGCCACCCTTTAAACTTCCATCTTTAAACTTCCAGTAAGTATTTGGAATATTTTTATACATTCTAAATAACATCTGAGGGGTTAAATACCAATTTTCCTTTCAATCATAACACAATGTGTATTTTAACCCTATAATCCCATATGCTCCCATTGTTCCATCTGTATATTATACCCAAAGTTATTTTGCCAATTTAATTAAACATTATTTAACTTGTTCTTTTTTGTATTTCAAATTTAAACAGTAATTTGTACATTTTCACAATGACATGTTCATCATCTGTACACAACTATATTTCAAAGTCTATCTTTTTTTGTTCTGATACTGAAAGTCTTTTTATCTAACTTAAATCTCTCTGTAAGCTGTAAATAGCAAAAACTTTGGAGAATGTGACCTTCCCTTGCTAAGTAAGTGCAGAAGAAAATTCTTCTGTCAGCAGTCAATAATTAGCTAGAAACTAAGTGGGAATTTTGATTATCTGTATTAAACAACTACCGTAGAGCTATAAAAGGTGGTTGTTAAACCATCTAGCTTTTATGGACTCCTCCTGTGGTATTTCAAGCAAATTACTGCATTTAGCAATGAAATGACACAAAGTGCTATAAAGTTAACTACAATTTCATCAGATTCTATTATGATTTACTGATTTAAAAAATAAAAAGCAAAATAAAATAAAATAAGGAAGACTTGTAGAAAACGTCACTGAAATTTATGCACATTCTCCCTGTTGCTTTTCATTGATCTTAGATCAAGCCTGCAAATACAGACACAGAAAGAACTATGAAAATGCCATTACAAACAAAAGCAAACCATCTAGTGGATGACTGCAGCTAAAGCAGGGATTAGTCAATGTCATGGCAAATGCAAACAGTGCACCTTTCTTGAACAAAGTAAGAAATCTGACAAAGCAATGTGGAGATCACAGACTGTGCACAATCCATTGATAGAAAACAAGGTCCAGATGACCTGGGAAGCATAACATCCTGCAATATATACTTTTATTATTATCATTATTGTGCAGAGGGTAAATCATGAGTCACAGTCAAAACAAATGCAAGATACGTCAGGGTTTGTACCGGTGACCAGGCTTGACTGAAATGATAGGACAAGCTATTTGAAATCCAGGTTCTAATTGAGAGACTCAGTCTAAGGGCAAAGAGTGGACTTAGGCAGAAGCATAAAGAGACTGCAGAAAAAATGTGGGAATCCATGCAGCATGGATGGAGATGGGACCACAAGTATTGCTCAGTAGGATGTTGGAGAGATCTCAACAGGGAACAGAGAAAAGGCATTTGTTACAACTCATGGGCCAAACCATTCAACTTGGTTGCACAGCCAGGAAGCCAAAGGTGTTAAAGCAGTCAGTTTTTGGAACATACACGAGAGGTTGGTTTCTCATGCAATGCATTGGACAGAACTCCAGAAGAACACATGCTGATACCCCTGAAAAGCAACAGTCATTATTGAATAGATCAGATGCCCATTTCACTTCCCAGGAATATGTCTTTCTGAAAGTGCATTTCTATTTTATAGATAGTATACAGATCATATCACAGCAGTGGGAAAACACAGACCCATGTACCAAATTCGGACCATCAGGCCTCCCCACTTGACCCATGAAGTCATTTTGACCAAGCCATGGGAATAGAGGTATTCCGTTAAAGGGATCCACAAGGAGGTGCTTCTGTCTGGATGCCCAGGCTAGGGCCATACCACTCCTTGAGATGGCACTCCACTGAGAGGTGGTGCCTATTTGATGTATGCCGTACATCAATTAATGCCGACCTTGTTGTTGTTTAGTCATTTAGTCGTGTCCGACTCTTCATGACCCCATGGACCAGAGCACGCCAGGCACTTCTGTCTTCCACTGCCTCCTGCAGTTTGATCAAACTCATGCTGGTAGCTTCGAGAACACTATCCAACCATCTCGTCCTCTGTCGTCCCCTTCTCCTTGTGCCCTCCATCTTTCCCAACATCACGGTCTGTTCCAGGGAGTCTTCTCTTCTCATGAGGTGGCCAAAGTATTGGAGCCTCAGCTTCATGATCTGTCCTTCCAGTGAGCACTCAGGGCTGTTTTCCTTCAGAATGGAGAGGTTTGATCTTCTTGCAGTCCATGGGACTCTGCCGACCTACGTAGCATCAAAAGGTCGGTCTTTTATATTCTGCTGCCAATGTTAGTGGGCTTTATTGTTTTGTGGGCTTGTTGGCATCGTAGTTAATGGATAGTATCCCCCCCCTCCAAAAAAAAAAGCTCAACAGTTCTGGCATTTCCCCCCTAAAAAAAGTTCAATCATTTTTGCCTCTGTCCCCTAAAAAAAGCTCCTCCCCCCTCCAATGACAATGGGTAGATCACTGCAGTCTCTTGGGAGTTGGATCATCCCACAGTCGGGCTGGTTGATATCTGTTGTAACCCAATGCCTTTGCCAAACAACTTGCATTTGTAATCAATTAAGGTGTGGCCTAATTTGAACCATATCATGTTGTCACATGTGGTCTTTGGTCAGCAGTAGCTTGTGAGGTGGAGAGCAACAAGGCACCTGGACTTGCAAAAGATTGGTCAAGGGCCTGGGGGAAATTAAAGCAGGCTGGAACTCTATACATATGTACTAGGAAGTTCCCTGGAAATGAGCATATACCAAGCCGGACTATTGGTCTCTTGAGCCAAGCATCACCTACTACAGCAACTCTCCGGCAAGGTATTTGTTAGCCCTGCTTACCTGAGATCTTTGAAATAGGAGATACTGGGAACTAAAAATGGGGCCTCCTGTATCCAAAGCATCTGCTCAACTACTGAGCTATGTTTCCTCAACACCACCCCAAATTCTGGTGCAGAACTCATGTGCAGTGATGAAAAGAATGTTGTGTTGGCATAATCTGGAGTGAATAAACTTCCCTCTTAGCTCATGACTATCTACAAAATATTCACAGTGTGTTTAGTCAGGTGTTCAGACCCACTGTGATCATGGAGCTGCTTCCTGGTCAGTGTGCATAGGCTCAGCTGACAAACGATCTCTTTAAGGCTCCGGAGACTGCACAAGTGTACAGAAGAGCAAAGAAATAACAAACCTTAATTGCAATGGCCTTGATGCTGATTAGCTTTATCCAAATGATGTGCAATGGAAATAAGTGAATGAGATTGGGCCCTGCAGCACATGTTCTGCTAAGCTGAAGCAAGTAAACTTTTTTTTTCAAGTTTCAAGCATAGCCCTTCTATTCAGTGCTTTCCACCAGGAGCAGTCCTTGTCTTCTGGCTTCTGTGTGTATGTATCAAGACATCATCACCATCTAATTCCCACAGAAGTTCAGAAGCAAAAGCATTTGCACAGTTCACACACCAGCTTAATCATACAGAAAGGATAGCATATGCATAGCTCCAAAGGACCATGTTACTCTGGGTGATGCTCTAAGCCATATTAACTCACTGTTGTATACTCACTATGGTGAATAGTCCCAGGAATAGTGCTACTTGAGTTTGGGCGTCCTTTAGAGTGGGGGCAGAAGGAGGATTATTCAGCCCAAGTGCCACATTCCCTCATCAGCAGTTTTTCCAGGAGCTACACATGTCTCCATCAGTAGAGCATGAGACTTTTAATCTCAAGGTTGTGGGTTTGAGCCCCATGTTGGGCAATTAAAGGGGGTTGGACCAGATGGCCCTTGTGGTCCTTTCCAGCTCCACAATTTTAAGATTCTAGGATAAAAAGCAGGTGGTGCCAGGAGCAAAAGTTGACAATGGAACAGATGTGACTCCTATCTCTGTATAGTAGGTGACATCACAGCCACCTAAAACTACTCCCCAGCACTGTTACATTCCATCTGAGCATATGCACTTGAGGAGACTCCTAGTTCTGATGGCTGACACTCAAGAGAGATCTCTATATAACCCCCAGCCATCAGTCAGTCACTGGGTTATTCAGAAGAGATACACCTAACAAAGGAAGGTTGCCCGACCATCTTAAGGTCACTCTTAGGTTTTGGATGGAAGGGCCAAAGCAGAATCAAGCCTGCAGCTACAGCAGTTCCTTGCAACAGTTGCCTTAAAAGGTGTTTGAAGGTAAATGGTCCTTCTAAGATACAGTTACACTGCAGGAAGCTTAGGGAGAATTGTTCTGTTCTTGTGTGAATTAATATTCTCTCAGTGGCTGTTGCTCTCTGCCTCTGGACACTGTAAATATGAGTGTCCCTGAGAAGGAGCCTAACTGCTTCAGCCTCTAGGTAGTTTCTCTTCACAGAATAATACTATGTCCCTGGGGTTTGCCAGCTGAGTCCTTCTGTTTCCTTTGCCAACTCCCATTTTCCCAAGTAGGTTATGATGAATGATGCCCTGAGGTACGCCATACGTTTGAGGGAGCCTTTAGAAGCAGATTTTCTGTTCAAAGATGGAGCAATAAACTGCAATGATTCTGGCACCTTGCACCTAGTGCATGCCAATTCAGATGCACAACTGACCCCACTAGAAAATACTCCCAAGTAGCTGGGTATATAGCACCTAGGCTGTGACCCAAAACACACTTACAGGAGAGCGTGTTCTATTGAAGAAAGAGGGATTTGCTCTTGAATAAATATGTATAAGAATAAGGTGCTCTAAAGTCTCTCCACATTTACCGTACTTAAGGTAAAGGTAAAGGTACCTCTGACCATTAGGTCCAGTCACGGACAACTCTGGGGTTGTAGTGCTCATCTCACTTTACTGGCTGAGGGAGCTGGCATACAGCTTCTGGGTCATGTGGCCAGCATAACTAAGCCGCTTCTGGCGAACCAGAGCAGCTCACGGATACGCCGTTTACCTTCCCGCCAGAGCGGTGCCTATTTATCTACTTGCACTTTGACGTGCTTTCGAACTGCTAGGTTGGCAGGAGCAGGGACCGAGCAACGGGAGCTCACCCCGTCGCGGGGATTCGAACCACCGACCTTCTGATTGGCAAGCCCTAGGCTCTGTGGTTTAGACCACAGTGCCACCCTCATCCTTTTACTTAAGAATGAGCCCCAATTGTACCTAGTGAGGTCTACTACAGAGTAAATGTGAGCCAGAAAGCAGACTTCATGTCAGCTTGCAGTGGCCCTGCAGCAACTAACCATCACCTTTCCCCAAGAATGTTGTACAGGAAAATTGGGAAGTTCCATAGCAAAAGTGTGATCAGTGATTCCAACCAAGCAATAATACACCACCCATCTGGCTGGGTTGCCCCAGCCACTCTGAGGAACTTCCAATAGAATGTAAAAAACCAATATAATATCAAACATTAAAAATTTCCTGATAAAGGACTGGCTTCAGATGTCTTTTAAAAGTTGTGTAGTTCTTATCACCTCAACATCTGACGGGAGGGCGTTCCACAGGGTGGGCACCACTACTGAGAAGGCCCTCTGCCTGGTTCCCTGTAACCTCACTTCTCGCAGTGAGGGAACCACCAGAAGGCCATCAGAACTGGACCTCCATGTCTGGGCTGCACAATGGGGGTGGAGACGCTCCTTCAGGTACAAGGACCGAGGCTGCTTAGAGCTTTAAAGGTCAGCATCAACACTTTGAATTGTGCTCGGAAATGTACTGGGAACCAATGTAGATCCTTTAGGACTGGTATTATATGGTTCCAGCAGCCACTCCCAGCCACCAGTCTAGGTGCTGCATTCTCGATTAGTTAGTTACATCTTCACACATCCAAGAAGCATAGCAATTGCAACCACACACACACACACACACACACACACACACACACACACACACTGCACCAAGATACCCTGCCTCCCCACAATGGTTAATAAGTTTGATGCACAGATCCCTCCCCCGCTCCTTCCTTTTCAAATGCTATTCCCATCATCTGCTCTCCAATATCCATGAGAATGCAAGTACTGTTATTGATGGCGCATTGTGCCATGTTTGTGTACGGCAGCATTATGCTCCAGCACAATACATTCTCTTGGCTTAAACCTGAAATAGAAACCATTAATTGTGTCCACAGTATTTTGCTGCATGCAACAACTTTTGTAAGGAAGCAAACGCTTTCATAGAAAACCTAAATTCCTCCTGTAGGGCACAAAATGAGATAGAAGGTAATAGAAAACAGACCATTATGGCAATATTTTAGCAACACCATCGAGGGAGGGAGGAAGGGAAGGAGAAGAGCAGCACTGGAAACTCAGTTTTACAATGTTGCCCTTTTGATGGCAGAAGGGGGACAGGCTAAAATGAATCAGAACTGCGGAGACGGGTTTGCAGCAAGGAAGTTCGGGTCTGAAATGTCTTAGGATGCTCTTTGCACAGTTCAATGGCACAAATCTTGACAGCAATTTCTCATTTCACCAGATTTTTTTTAAATGGAAGATATTGATGATTAGTAGTTGTAATTTATGGAAGAACCCCCAAATGTTGAGTGGAAATCAGAATTCACAGGCACAGGAGGGCAGGGCCTTTTTGGTACTGGCCCCATGCTTGTTGAATTCTCTCCCTAGGGAAATGATAGAGAACTGGCTTTCAAGTAGACCCTGAAAACGTTTTTCACTCGCAACTTCTTCTTAAGATGTAGCACTCTTGCATCGTTTTACTGCTGCTGTTTTAATGTGGGACTTATTCCCAATAAGAGGGTTTAAAATTGCAGCCACACAAAACCCCAAACTCTCATTAGATATGGTGGAATGGCTATCATATCTAATAGTTGCCCAATCTGGGAGGTTGGTTACCACAGTATAGACAACAGTTAGGCTATCCTTGTCCAGATAGGGGCACAGCTGGGCCACCAGCCAAACTGGTGGAAGACACTCTACACCATCGAGGCCACCTGAGCCTCAAGTGAGAGTGAAGGATCCCAAAGTACCCCTAAGCAACATACCTGCTCCTTCAGAGGGAGTGTAACTCCACCAAGAGTAAGCCACCTCTCATCCACCCAGTCTAGGTAACCAACCCTCCCTAACAGTCCCTTAGTCTTATTGGGACTGTGTGTCACTTTATTTAGTCACATCTAGTCCATTACCAAGGCAAGACATCAGCCCAAGACATCACCACCACACCTGCAGATATAAATGAGAAGAGTCGTAAAACGAGGGCTAGCAGCTGGGACTTCCAAGAGGCTGGGGGACTCTCTTGCTGTTCTTATGTCTCCCCTGGATGAAAGATGATGGTAGTCTGCTGCGGATCATTTAGCCTGCAGAGAAGACCTCACCCTCTCTGAACTGTATTTAGGTTATGCTGCAGAGTGTGGGAATGTTCAGGGAGGCAGGAGAGGATATGTTGTTTATTAATATCCTTCCTAACTTGCGCTAGCAAGTTCCTTTACTTAGCAGAGTTTACACTCCCCTTTTGAAGCACAGCAGATAGCTGGTTGCAGGCTTGTGTAAGCCTCTCACTGTCATACAATTCAGTATTGAATTGTATGTTCCTGGTATCCTGGTAAGTTCCCTTTTATCCCTCTTAAAAGACTAAAGACACAACAAACATATTTAAAGTCAAAAAAAGAAGCTTACTTACATTCAGTTCACAGTTGGATCCCTGAAGGCAGACTTAGTTACAGATATGTACATTTAGATCTACCCCATATGGGGGAATAATCCCAGTGCTTCTGCTAGCTGGGAAGCTAGCAGAACATTTCTAGCTAAGAAGCTGGTCCGATGAAGAAGGAAATGAAAAAGAGTGTGTGGCAGCATGCCTTGTTCTTTTGTTACCTGGACAGGTAAGGTCACGCCCACCTCTAGTCACATGCAAAAGGAAGGATGTTCCAGCCGAAGAGGAAACGAAGTTTCGACTGGCTGGATCAAACATCCCCTTGCATGTCCACTCTAGGAAAACAAGGAATGTTGGGTTTGACTGCTCTCAGTGGATTATATCCCACACAGAGGCTCCTTGGTGTGCAGAAAGGCCAACAGCAGCAGCTGGGTCTTAATTGCCTGTTAAACTTTTTCTCCTTTTTACTCTGTACTTATGTCTAAGTCTAGATTATTTCTTTTGCAATATTGAACTTCTTTCATTTGCTAAGTTGTTGGCCTTTTCCCTTATCTCACTTTGTTGACATGCTTTGCAAACACCTTTTCTCTCCTCTTCCTCCACACACGCCTCTCAGTGTTTTGTGGATGGGTGTTGTAAGCTGCTTGGGTGTCCAGCTCACAGTGGAAATGCAACATACAAAGAAACTCAACCAATCAATCAACACGTTTGGCTGTTCCAGCTGTGTGGGGGCAGTGGGGGTGGAATTTCAATGACGTCTCTTTCTTGCCAGTGGTGCATCTCATCTCCTGGGCTCCTGCCAAATCCTGTAGCTCCTCAGCAAGTGGCAGTGATAGAGTGGGAAAGTTCTCAGTGCTCTGTTTCTGTGCAGAACATTTTCCATTTCATATGCCCCTTGGTAACAATGTGCAAAATCAATTATTAGGCAACCTTGGCAGTTTTCAAGCTTTGTTTACTAATTAAAGATGATAAATTAGATCACTCTCTGGGACATTAAAAAAAATATCCAGTGCAAATGGAACTTTTACCTTACTTTGCATAAGATATTTTTTTTGGGGGGGGGAGGGGAATCCAACTGACATTTTTGCTCTAGAAAACTCACATCTAAATGTCAAAATGAGAGTGAACTGAGACTGTATGCCAGGGACCCTAGAGGAGCTGAAGCTGTATACAGGAATAGGGAACCTGTGGTCCACTAGATATTGGTGGACTCCAACTTCCACCAGTCATGTTATAGACATTGCTCTCTGTATTCACAGAGTATTCACAGGGGAACCTGTGAATATATTGGCATCAAGTTGTGAGAACAAAGAACATGTCCCAAGGGGAGGGCACTCACTTGAAAAGACCTGCTGTTAAGTTGCCCATATGCAAGTTTGGTCTGCAACCCACAGATGTGAATGGAATTGCACTGAGCCATGGTGAGTCGCACTTGGTAGACTTCTGACCACTCTAATGGTCAGATGGAATTAATATGTAAAGGATGGGGAAACGAGCTCTCTACAAGAACATAGGAGTAGCCTGCTGGATCAAGCCAATGACCCATTTAGTCCAGCCTCCTGTTCTCACAGTGGCCAACCAGATGCCTGTGGGAAACCAGGAAGCAGGATTTGATCACAAGTGCACTCACCTCTCCTGTGGTTTCCAGCAACTGGTATTCAGAAGCCTTGGTGAATCTGTTGTTGGACTACGAATCCCATCATCCCTATTGGCCATGCTGCCTGGGGCTAATGGGAATTGGACTCCATGAACATCAGGAGGGCCATACTTTCTCCAGCTTTGAATAAGGTAAACCCCAAGAAATGTAGTGTTTTTGCAATTAGAATGACTTTCTGAGGATGCTGTGACCCTACAGTCATGAAAGTTTGTACCAAGGCCATGATAAGTCACCCTTTTTATCCTTCCCAACCACTGCTGTGAGCATTGTGTATTTGTGAGTTTCACTGGTAGTAGCGGTCATGGAACACAAAGCTGAGCTGTGAGGAGTCATGAATGTTGAATGGCACAGGTAGGTGGCCAACTGGATCAAGCCACAAATACACATCAGGAAATGGAGCCTTATTTCCTTGGCAAATTAAATCCCACAAACCTGTATGTTTCTAGCATCTGTTCCTACTGGTGGCAATCGCAATTCAAGCTCTCGGCTGGTTTAAAAAAACAACAACTGGAATATTAATTCTCTCTATTAACAGTAAGTTTGGAAAAGATGACATTTTGCAACTGACTATCAAATGTATTCTTTTATTTAAACATTAAGATAAAATTACAAAAGCTACTGAAGCAATGGATCTATGCAGGGAAAAGAAAGTAAAAATAACTCAAATTACGCATGCAATCCTGAGCCTAGGCATGGTAAGCAGGAGTAGGTCCTGTTTAAATTCCATGGCACCTACTCCCAAGGAAGTGTGCAAAGGGCTGCAGCCTGATGGTGTAAATCCTAGACATGTCTACTCGGAAGGAAGCCCCATGGACTTCCGTGGGACTTTCTCCCAGATCAATGTGTACAGGATTGCAGCCTTGATCATTCACCAATGAAGCAAAACATACTGGAAGCAAGAGAAGTTTCCCAAAGGCATGATCCCCAACAAAATACTGATATAGCGATTGGAAACAGCTGGCTTTTAAAAAAAACAAACATAATTTCTCTCTCTCTCTCCCTGTCTTTTATTTATCAGAACATGACATCATTATACAATGCATTCTTTTTTCTCTCGAGAAGACATTCTAAATATGTTCGTATCACCCTAATGGAAATGAATACTAAGTGAATGAACAGTACATTATATCTGGCGTAGTTGGTTCTATTCTACTTTAAAAAATAAAAAAGTAATCTCATGCAATACATGTTTCGATTCTTCCACAATGATAATTAAGTGGTGGGGGTGGGGGGAATGTAGCTTGAATTTGAACAAAAGTATTTATTTCCCTGAAAGGCAAAATTCCTGTCACTTCTAATGAGCACGTAGGTAGTGGCTTTATTGTTCAAGTAATCAGTGAACCAGACTCTCAGCAAGCGCATATTAAAACTGGTCCGTGGGTTTCAAAATTCCTATGAGAATCTGGGTCAGTGGAATCATCTGTGCAATGAGAGATCTTCCACCAGGATCTTGCTCCTGCATAGGTACCACTGGAATGGGATAATGGGAATGGCTCTTGCACAACTCCTGTTTGTCAAGTTGCAGGTCCATGTGAAAAAGTCCCTGGAGTGACCAGTGTCAAAATCATATGGCAAAATCATTGCTCAACACCTGATTTGTTGTCAACATGCTACTAGACTGGAAAACGGGTGGAATTTTGGGGGCTCAGCATTTCTGTCTACCTATAGGGAGTATGTTTTTGTGTGTGCACATAATAAAAGTCAGAGTTCATCTATAATTTTAAATAGCCTTTAGGAAGCTGGAATATTGGTAAACCATACTTTTTTTCTGCCCCAAAGCCTTAAGACTAAGTATAAACGTGGGCTGGATCTACACTGACCAGTATAACGTTATTAGAACGATATTAGATATATTGTCCTAAAATGTCACAGGGTATATTTGTAAAATGAAGCACTTCTTACCTTTGTTTTTTGTTTTGCCAAAATGCTGACCCTCCACTGCTGGTTGCTCTCTTGTCACATTGTAATAACGCATTATGAATGTTAAAAGTTGGACACCATATGGTTATCGAAACCATTCCTTACCCCTTTCTTAACGTTAAAACCCATGAGTGTCAATCCGCCCAGGGTCTTGAGTTTCATTCAGCTGCTGACTACAGTTACATCTGTTCTTATGTTCTGTGCTACTATAATGCTCTTTAAATAGAATACCAGTTTCAAAGTTGTCGAACTGGTTATGGATTGTGGGTTGTTGTGGGGTTTGGGGGAGGCATTTCAGTTTGAGCATTTGCAAGGAAGGGGAGGAGAAAACAAATTTATAAATAAATAGCACAATAAATACGTTGTGGTCCCCAATAGTGCTGGGATCAAAAGTCGAACGAGATATACATTAAGGTAGCTAGCTAATTGAATTAGATTAGGGTTTACTTCCCTGATAAGGGCACTGCTTGATCTTGTTGTAGAATCTGGAATTTCTTGGAATGGTGACAGGACAGTTCTGGACACACTGTAGGAGTGAAAAAAGGTGAATCTTGCAAGTGGGGGAACCACATTAGAAACTAGAAACCTATGTTTCTCCAGGGCTTGTTGGATTTCAACTCTCATAATCCCCAGCCAGCATTGCCTGTGGTCATGGACTAGACATTTGGAAAAGGTAATAACCATAACTCAAAGTTCTTTCTGCCAGGTAGTGATAGGTGAATCTGTCAGTTTCAGTTTTTCTGTTTCTTGCTTCCCCCCAGCCTTAAGTTCCATTCTCCCCCATTTTCACATCAGTTTGAATTCAAATCACCAGCGTTTTAGTGCTTATTTTTCTTAATATACATGTTTTTGAATGCAATTTTGCCTAACATATACATCCTTTGCAAAGCAATTTCCCTAATACAATAATAATAGTAGTAATGCTTTTATTTTTTATACCCCACCTGGGTATAAACATGATTAATTTAGGTCCCTTAATTTCACTACGCCTACTCTGAGCAGAACAACCCTCATTTTCACTAAATATGTGCAGTTATATGCACATTTTACTGTTGTATATGCATTTTGGTACACTTTACTTGATTGGAGAATTTAGAGAAGTGTGGGTTTGAAAGCTGGCTGTGTTCTTATCGTGTTTCTGAAAGTGTGAATTAGGTAAATTTGCCTTTCAACATGAACTGAATCAAATTCTTCCCCATCCCCCCTGCAGGCGCCTGTTTACCATGAAAGCGATGGGAAGCCATCTGCTTTAGGTGACACATTCCTGATGGGCACAACTTTCCTGCTTTCAATGAAGAATTAGGTGGTGGCCTTATTTTCACTGAAAAAGTGTATTAAGGCTGCCAAGTCTTCTAAGTCCCAGCCTTTGAAGCTGCCTAAGTCTTCTGAAGCTAGGAGGCAGCCACTAGATCATGGGTAGGCAAGCTAAGGCCCGGGGGCCGCATCTGGCTCAATCGCCTTCTAAATCCAGCACACGGACGGTCTAGGAATCAGCATGTTTTTACATGAGTAGAATGTGTCCTTTTATTTAAAATGCATCTCTGGGTTATTTGTGGGGCCTGCCTGGTGTTTTTACATGAGCAGAATGTGTGCTTTTATTTAAAATGCACCTCTGGGTTATTTGTGGGGCATAGGAATTTGTTCATCCCCCCCTCAAAATACAGTCCAGCCCCCCACAAGGTCTGAGGGACAGTGGACCGGCCCCCTGCTGAAAAAGTTTGCTGACCCCTGCACTAGATATTTAGTGTGGCCTCATTCTTCCAGATAATTAGTTTGAAGTCATGGTCATAGGCTATAATCAAGAGGCTATTACCTATGTATGAAAAGAATCTAGACCTGGGTCTCTAAAACCTCCACTATGTGAGAAAAATGAAGGCCAACTCAAGATGCATTCACTCTTCTCAATAACTAATCATTTCATACAGTGTTTCTCAAACTTGAGTCTCCAGCTGTTGCTGGAGTACAATTCCCATCATCCCTGACCGCTTTTTCTGCTAGCTAGTCATGATGGGAGTTGTAGTCCAATGACAACTGGAGACCCAAGTATGAGAAACACTGATTTAATGACATAATCTAGAACTGGGCTATGGATTGTGCTCACTGCAGGGATCAATATTCCCATAGTTTTCCAGAAGCACCAATAATATTTGGCACTGCTAACCATGAGGTCCAGGCATGGGGAACCTGCGATTCCTCAGATGTTATTGGTGGACACCAACTCCCATCATCTTGACCACTGGTCATGCTGGCTGGTGCTGATGGGAGTTGGAGGATGACAACATCTGCTCTGCTGTTGTTCCCCATCCCTGAGGTAGGCAGAGCAATCACGTCGTGAGCTTCACTCAAAAAGTACTGTGCTGTATGTCAGGAGTGTTACCTATTATGGCTGGGGTGAGGAGAAGCTTGCCACTGGGATGCCAGTCGCCGCAGCACTCATAACTGAATGTGTGGCCCGTTTCTCAGATTTGCAGCTGAATGTGTGAACTGCTTTTGCTGAAAACGTCTGCCTTACCATGAAGCGATGTGAGGCAAGATGAAGCCTGTGGTCTCTGATCTGTGATAGGTGTCCCACTCAACCATGCGCACGCAACCCAAGTGTACATATGTGGATTGCCACTAATCCAAAAACCTGCCAGGAGGAGCACAACACAAGAGATGGTGAACATCCACTTACATGTGCACAGCCAAGCTATGGGCCTGCAGGGTTCTGGATCCTAGTCAGAATACTCCAGAACTGACAAACTCTGAAATAACTTGTATGAACTTTTCTGCAATGGCAGAATCCACAGTTGCCACCGATATTTACATTCAAAGTATAAAAAACTGCAGATATGCAATATGCCCAAACAATTTAAAAAATATACCCTATTTCATTTGTAAACTATCAATGCAAGTTACTCAGCAGCATAGAAGCCATGTCTCATGTCTTCTGTTGTCCTAGAAAGATTTGTGTCTGCTGCCGTTAATGTAATTGCCAGAAATATCTGAGGTTACATGTAGAAACAATCGAGGCAATAATATTTTTTTTCTTTTTTTCTTTTTGTACATATTGTTAAACATGCAAAAACTTCCTGAAGAATATTGCCCAAAGGTAGAAAGTCTTTTGGAACATCAAATTCTCCTTGGCAGAGTTTGTTTTTGCAAGTATGGCTAACACTTGATTCGGAAAGGTCCTTCCATTTATTTTGAAGAAGCATCTTTGATCACGGGCTCCCTGTTCAAATACGTAGCCCAATAGACTAAGTTAAAAGTTCCAAACAGGACCGGAAATACTATCCGGGACATCTTGTCAATCTTACTGATGCTGTTGTAGGTCTTTTTGTTTTCGGCTGGTTTTTCGGCGGGCTTGACTGGAATGGGAGCGGCGTTGGAGATTACTGCAGGGGCGGAGTCCTTTGGTAAGTTTAAGGTGGGGGTCATCCGTCCGGCAGGGTAAGTGTTCATGCCTCTGCTTGCCAACAATTCACGCTCTTTTTTCTGCAAAACAACAGAAAACCAGAAGATTGGTGAAAAAAACAGAAATGTACACTTAGGACATGAAGAAAGATGAGGGCTGTATGCAGAGATTATTTATGTCTTAACGCTGATAAAAGCAATTGAAGTGATTTAAAGAGGACTAAACAGGTTTCTGTTTTGCATTCTTCTAGTGGATTCTTATCCTCGCTAAAACTGCAAGGGCGCTTCAGATTCATAAACCAAGCAAAATAAACCCAGATTCTAAGAATGCTTTCACAAATACACATTTGAAAACATGGGGGGGGTAGTGTTTCACCACATCAATCTGATTGTATGGCAAACACAACCGATTAATCTTAATTCAGTTTCAGAATGCATCCTCTGGTTGGGTATGTACAGAATTTATCTTAGCAAGAGGATGCAGAGAAAATAAAAAAGGGTTTTCTCCTTTACCACTCCTTAGGCTTGGAACTAGTGCTCTTTCTTCTGCTTTTTTTTTCAAAAAAAGGAGAAAGAAACCCCACCCAGATATTTTTGGTCCAGGCCAAAAAAGTATAGCAAAAAGCAGTCTTGATCTCAGATATTTAGGGCCTGAGGTAGAGTAGCAAATCTCTCCCCCATCCCCAATCCACTTGGCCATCTCATGCCTGTATAAGCATGCAAGGAAGGTCATGTTATTTTGATAGAAATTCCTATGAGTGCCTTTCCCTCTATAGCTGTAACATACAATAACAGTAAATTACACCAGTAACTGTTTGCTGCCCTTTACTGATGCTCAGAATCAGCTGGTTGAGGCAGTTAGCTTAGAACTGGCCCCATGACATCCATTGTCTCACTAAAGACAAAGGGATAGTTCCTTTGCTTAAGTAGCATTGTGAAATGTTAGGAGGGGAATCTAGTGGAATGGCACCGTGGAAGATCACAGCAACAAGGACACTTCCTGTAGATTATGTTCACTCGATTTTTAACCAAGTCAGAGAGCTCCTACCTTCCTATTCAGGGTAACTATTCTATCTCTTCAAAGAGATGCATATCATAGAATCGATATTGTTGGAAGGACCCTGAGGATCATATAGTCCAATGCCCTCCAATACAGGAATATGCAGCTGTCCCATACGGGGATCAAAACTGCAACTTTGGCGTTATCAGCACCATGCTCTAACCAACTGAGCAATCCAGGCTACCTTCTTTTTTGCAGCCTCTAATGCCTTCTTGCCATCCCAGGCCCAGCTTCGTTTTGTGAAATAGTTGACTGTGGCGAATTCAATCAGTGCAGAAAACACAAAGGCGTAGCACACGGCTATGAACCAGTCCATCGCGGTAGCGTAGGCCACTTTTGGTAGAGAGTTGCGGGCGCTGATGCTTAAAGTTGTCATGGTAAGGACCGTAGTGACCCCTTGAAAAGAAAAGAAGGAGCAACTTTTAGAATTACCTGCATGTCTTAGGTCAGCCTTCTCCAGCTGGGTGCCTTCCATATGTTTCAGACTGCCATCAACCCCAGCCAGCATGGTCAACAATCAGAAACAATGGGAGCTGCAATCAGGGGTGGACCTTGGTAATATGGCGCCCTGTGCAAGGCCAAAATTTGATGCCCTCTCCAGCCCTCACCCCACTTTCCCAAAGCTGGGTAAAAGGCGCTGAGTTTTGGGAAGGAGGCAGAAGGGCTCTGGCAGGGTCCTAGAGCCCTCCTTCCTCCTCCTCAAAGCCCAGAAAGTGCTTGCCCCACTTTGGGAAGGTGGCAGGAGGACTCTGGGACTTGGCCCCTCATCCCCTCCCCTGGTGCTCCTACTCAAGGGAGTCAGGTTGAGGAAGGTTCAATTAGTTGAACAGTGCTGATTTTGACCTATAGGGCCTGGGACCCTGATAGCAAGGAGGAACGGCTTTTCCCAAACATGCCCTCAGATCATCTTGGCAGGTCCTTCTCCAAGTGTCCTCTCAGCATGAAGTAGGGAGAATGGCTCCAAGGGAAAGGACCTTCTCATCAGTAGCTTCCCATTTGCAGAATGCTCTCTGTAAAGAGGTTTGCCTGGTACCTACACTTTAGACCTTCCATCTTCTCCCAAACCTTTCAACATCTTAAATACTGAACATCTTTTAGCATCTACCAACCTCACCGGCATTTCATATAAACACACCATTGGTTTTAGTTGCTATGGGTTGATGGCAATTGATGAGTTTTTGCCTTGGAAGGGTGTTCTGCTGAAAAGCAAATTGTTGAATTGCAGGAATTGCAGTTTGATTTTGTTTTATCTTCCTTTGTATGCCCAATCCAATAAATATTTATTGCTTGTAGCCGCAGGCAATGGCAAATGCAGTAAAATGCCTATTAGCACAGGCCTAAAAACATGGATAAATGTACACCCTGACTTTGTATGTCACCTAGAGCCACATTTGCAATTAGGGGACGAAGAAATAAAATGAATAATTAATACTTCTAAAGATGGCGCTTGCTATTAAGCATTGATCGGCTCCTTGGAAATTGCAAAGCCTGATGCAGTGCGAGCGCCCCAATATATCAAATCTAGAGACGTGCAATACTGAGGGAGGAAAATAGAAGTCGTAATGTGGAATGAAGACCTAAAACTGGATACTAACAGCATGTGGATCAGGGGCAGACATATGCCTGCAGAGACCTTCCAGGGTATCCCCAGGGTGCCCTCCCCATGCTGAAAGCAGGATTGAAGGAAGCATTCAATTGCAGCCTGTAGAACAGGTTGTGATGTGTGCTTGGCAGCAGCGTGTGTGTGTGTGTGTGTGTGTGTGTGTGGTGTTAACAAGAGTTTCTCCATTTTGCATATATGCCTACAAGTCCAAAGCAGTTGATGATCTACGTCTAAATGATCTGGGTAGTTCTGGCAGTGAGGTTCCCCTGGCATGGTCAAAATCCATACAAAGCGAGTGGCCACTACTTCAATCAGGCAGGCTGCTATGATAAATGGGACACATGGTGTTTGGCTTCAGGAATAACTGTGCCCTCTGCCCAAATCAGGCTGCACGCTGGCTGAGATGTAGGAATGCAGCTTCCTGTCCAATGGCGGACTCTAATATTACATTTCCTTGCTTCTGTGATTGAAGCTGCATTCCTTCAGACCCTGCTGGTGGGGCTGAGGGGGTGGAGAGAAAAGGCAAGGAACTGCCTGAGGCAGAGGCATGCACAGGGGGAAACTGGTTGGCAGGGGGAAACTTAAGCATTGCCCCCTACCCAATGATGGTTAGGTCACCAGGACACCTGATTAGGGTTCTCCTTCCCCTGCCTTAGAGTAAAGGTCACTTAAAAAGAAACACCAGAGAGAAGTGAAATACTTGCCAAAGACTGTTCTAGCAGGGACAGATTCTCTGTTTAACCAAAATGATACTTGGGATAAGATCACTGTCATAATACAAGGAAGGTATGTCTGGATGACGAAATAGCCAATCTTTCTTTTCAGGTGAAAGTGTGCTCTCATTATAGTATATTCACCTAAGGTGGCAGAAGAGGAGAAAACAACACACATAAGTTATCAACAAAAGCCAGAGCACCGGTTCGCAAACAGCTGTCTTCTGTCTAGCACTTCTTCCATATGACAATATTGGATGGTTCAAACAAACGAAATGAACTGAGGACTTCTTTTTGTACTCATAAGCCACTGGCTGGGAACAAAAGCATACACACCATACATTTAAAAGGCTCCACTGCAAAGAGTCCTCAGAAATGTTTACCCCTAGGAGAGATACAATCCCCAGCACCCTTAACTACAGTTCCCAGGTTGTTGGGGGTTTTTTGGGGGGGGGGCAGGCTGTGCTATAAAGTAAGGTGAGGGCAGAGTTAGAGCCAAGCAAGACCCATCCGCTTGAAGCTTATTTCTATGCTGAGATGCTCTCTGGGACCCAAGCTTCGTAGACTTCGTTCATGATGTTTCAACTTGTGCTAGTACCCTGCCTATCTACCCAGTTGTCGGTGAAGAAGAGTGACCTTCCACGGTCCCGCTCAATCCATGTTGTGGCCCCACATGGATGCTGCTGGAAAATGCTTCCCCATAAGAGTTTATTTATGGAGCAGCTATTATGTGGAACATTTATTCTGGAGCACTGCACAACTTATGGGGGAATCCTCATGCCTCTGCCACTCATTTTCAGTGACAATTAGCACTGACAAGGATTCTCTCCCATTGTTGTGGAGAATCAATTAGTCTTTGCCCATCTAGTGCCCTCAAGAAGTTTTAATTACAATGCCCATTGGAGGAGCCAATCATAAGATGGCAAATTGTGGGGTGGGCTCAACCCCCTCAAATATTTTATTGGGGCTGCTGAAGGGACCTAGGAGTTGGCTCCTATGATTGTGAGCCGAAACATCTAGAGGGCACCAGGTTGGCAAAGGCTGCAGTATAGTTATTGTCACATGGAATCATTTCTGGGCTTCCACTGGAGGACCTGGTCTCAAGGTCTGTCTCATTTCCACGGAGAGTTCCTACCCCTTACAATTGTATAGCATGGTGATCTACAGACTGCAGGCAATTACTGTGTCCCAAATTACTGTCTCCTTGTAGCTTTAGTGATGACATCACCAGGGCTGTACTCTATGCAAATTTACTCTATGCAATCCACTACACACCTTAACACATAATTTTTCTTTGATTTTAATAATACATAAATATGTGGATCTATGTGCACCAGTAAAAAGGAGATGAGTTTGCATAAAGGACTAATATGCTACCAATTTTTGCACCTGCTGAATACATGAAGAGTTGTTCAACTCTTAAAGAACATAGTAATTCCTACCAAGCACACTTAAGGAGCTCCAGACTGTAGAGAGATTGTATGTGGTATGGATCTTGCAACAGGATTCATTCGAGGCGAGATGTACGGTATATTTTTGCTGTGAGGAGAAACCTAGGCTAAAAGCTGAATATGCTGGATCTATAACATAGTCTGGTTTAAAATAAATAAATCAAGTCACCCACTAAAACTTAGTTAGGGTCTCATTTAGGGGTAAGCAGGCACCAAATCATTCCAAGTGAGAGCAAGAAATATATATGAGAGTGTCGTCCCTTTTCTCAAAAACTACATCTGGCTTCCCAAAACTGGCAAGGCCTTAAAGTTCTGCATCATTTGAGTCCAGGACTTTCCATCTGAGATCCACTGCAGAATCTCTTCTTGAGATTGGTGCTTCCCAAAAGACCTGCAGTGGCTGTCCCAAAGGCTGGTTCCATGGAGCCTGGCACCCTATCGCAAGTAAGGTGGCCCACATGCAGAAGCTGCCCTCTGCATCATGCTCACCCCACTGAAAGCAACACATTATTTCTTTATTGCCTCTCCTCCAAGGAGGCCAAGATGGCATGCATAGTTCTCCCCACCCCCATTTTATCCTCACAACCACCCTGCAGTGTAGGTTAAACTGAGAGTGAGCAATCGGCTTAAGATCACCCAACGAACTTCACGGCTATGTGGGGATTCGAATCCCCGTCTCCCGGGTCTTAATCCAACACTCTGACCACCACACTGGCTCCTTTGATTTCCAACAAGCATATTGCAGGCAGTATCCATGCATGATGTGGTCTTGGATTTTGGACCAATTTGATTTCAGTCCCCAGTGAAGAGCAGAAGCAGCCCTCGCTGTGAGCACATCTGCTTCACATCATCCCGAACCTCCCACCTTCTCACCAATTGTTGCATGGTTTAAAATAAAAATGGCATATTATTTATAGGCGGTGTGGTGCTGTGTGTGGGGGGGGGGTTGTTGTTTTTTCTTTTTAAGAAGCAATTGCAAAGGGGGGAAACGAGGCAGGAGCAAAATACGCAAACTGCGAAATTCTTTCACGGGTCTATGCTTGTTATTTTCAGATCCCACAGCTCTGTGGAAGGACAGAACATCTTGGAAATCCGTTCACAAGTAACCCCGATTACAGGCCTCCTGCGAGCTTGATGAAGCCCAGAAAATCCATAGCTGACTGATGCTTCCCCTGTGTAAAATCGGATTTTTGTATTTTGCTAATCCCTGGTTACAATCTGTGTCCTGCTCTTTGTGATCCACCCTGCAATCACAACCCAGCCCGCACAGATGTAACCTGGGACGTTAGCAAGGGGCGAAAGAAAGCGGAAGACGGGGAGGGGGGAGAAAGAAAGGGGAAAAAAGCAAACCTATTGATGTTGAAAACCAACATTTTATTTGCTTAAACCTTTGCAAACCTTAAGGGAGGCGGTGCCCCCGGGCACTAACATTTTGATTTCTGCTACGAATCTTGCTGCTTCCTTGAGGCTGCAGCTGTTCGCCCCCCTTCGCAAGTGCCCTGCAGAGTAGTGGCCGAGTTGAGTCCCCTGGCACCCTGGAGCGCCCACTGCTCGCTTGGGATTGTGGTTTTGCTCCGAGGAGCCGCGCACGACCCTAGGAGATGCCTCGGCACGCGCTCTGGATCTTCCTCCTGGCGATTCTGAAGGCGAGAGGGGAGCTGCCTTTCATCGCAGAGAACAATGCCGCGATGATGGTGAACTGGTAAGAAACTCAGCCGCCTGCTGCTGCTGCTGCTACCTGCCCGCCCTGGTTTCATCGTACAGGTGCTCCTCTAACTTCCACCATCCCTCCTCCCCTGCCCCAAACAAAACGAAAGCTTTTTGACTTGTGGATCGGTGCGCGATTCTTTTGTGGAGCCCTGGATGTGAGGTTTGGGGGGGAATCGGTGTGCGATCTTGGCTTTGATCAGACAATTGCCAGGTTTGTGGCGCTCCGTGCGAAGTTCCGTTCCGCCGCCGCCCCTTCCTCCTCGCCCACCCCCCTCCCTTATAGTCGCCCTTTGGATTTCAAAAGCAGCCCGCTGGGCTCTCGACGGGTCGCCGCTTGCGAAGAGCTGCGGGCGCCTCTGCTGATGCGAACGAGGCAGCTTGGAGCCGTGCCATCGCTTCTCCTTCCCATTAGCCCCGTGTCTGCCTTTGTCTCCATGAAGGGATCCCTTAAAAATAGCCCTTCTCCTGATCGAAGAGGCAGCATCTCCGCCCCACCCCGGATCAGCCCCGGGGGACCCTGCTGGTTTCCCTCCGGAGGTCTGCGCCACCACCCCGGGGACAAAGGAGCTCCGCGTTTCCCTTGGCGGCGTCTCCCCCGATGGGCGCAGCGTGAGGCCCCCTTGCTCCCTCCGCCCCGGGCGAGGTGCTTAGTTTCTAATTACCGCACAACGCCGACCCCGCCTGGTTCCCGAAGGCGAGGCCGTTATGTAACCTGTTGCAGCCCCTCTGTCTGCCGCCCCCATGTGACTCCCGGGCCACGGTCCGGGGCCGCAGCCCTCCCTCCTCCGCCCCCTCCGAACGCGCTGCAGCCAATCGCCGGCCAGGATTGCCCTGACATAGAACCCCGAGCCAGGCCGGGAGCGGGGGAGGGGGGTCTCACGTGGGTGGCTGGGCGCGGGATTAAAGCTTCTTTAGTTCCCTAATGCTGCCACATCTGGCGCCTCCACTTCCAGTTAGGGAGGAAATGGGAGAATCCTTCGGGTTAGCGCCTCCTTTGCAGCCACGTGGTCCTTCGGACACGCTGCAAAGCCAGGCAACAGCTGCCACTTCCTCCCCCCTTCTCTCTCCCCCGCCCGCCTCCAAATGCGTTTCATCAAACAAATCATTTTAAAGCTCGAGAGAGAGAGAGGGAGAGATCAAAACGCGTAGGCGGTTGTTCGCCTCCTGCAGGAGGGGAATAAGCCGGCACGAGCGAAAGCAGCCTCTGCAAAACGCGGGGGAAGCTGCGGGCGCCTCGTCCCCGGTTCCCCTCAAGGGCCTTCCTTTCCTTAGCGCCAAAGTGTCGGACTATGCTGCTGCCGCAGAAGATTTGGGCTTTGGTGGAGCAACTGCACGAAGGCAGCCATCCAACAGGCGCAGCTTTCCCCGGGTTGTAGAGATGTGCCTCTTGGATTTGTGCTCATGCAGCTGTTAAAGAGACAGGGTGGAAAATATGGCAAATTCAAGAGGTATTCAATGATTGATTTATGCTGCTTGCTAGATGTGTTCTATATTCAGGACATGGACAAAGAATAGCAATCCTTTGGATTGCTAGGTTGCTGTCACTTTTAGAGCAGGAGTGGGGAACTGTGGGGCCCTTCGGATGTTGCTGAACCCCAGCTCTCATCAGCTTCAGCTGATAGGTCCCATGGGAACTGTAGTTCAACAGGTTCCCCATTGTGTTTCCCCCCTGAACATAGTCCCATAGACCAAGCTCCTTTATCACCACAATACCTATAGCTGCCTTTGGGTACATACCCAAGTTTCTACCTTTTCACTCTGTATTAATTAAATGGGAATCACTACGGTCTCATGCACATGTGTAGCCAGGCACGGACGGTAGATTGGAATCCTCCTCATGCACCTAAAAGAGTGTGATGTAGGCCAAGCGGCACATGTATCAGCCTAGATGTGTGACGGCCCAAATCAAACACGAGAAAAAGCATGCAAAATCAGGGAGTCTTTGCATGACACACTTGTGTCACACATATATGGTAGAGAAAGACTGAAAATGCATGTGGTATTTTGGATCCTGGACGCTTTCCGAGCATGAATCGGGCATACCACAACCTGACTGCATGTTCACAGCCATTAAAGCCACTGAACTGGTGGCGCACACATGCAGTATTCTCACTTGAGCACTGTAGTATCCAGTGGTGACTTGCATGGGGAACGAGGCATCACAGGTCAAGCATTTCTGTATCAGCTTCTCCTCCTGCAGGGATGGGGAACATGTAGTCCTCTCTAGAGCCTGGTGAACTCTTGACTCTCAGCAGCCCCAGACAACATGGGGCTGGGAGTCTGGGATGATGGAAGCGTTGTCCACCAAAATGGGAAGAGCTGCAGTTCCCCATTCCTGCCACTAGGCTTTTCAGTGGGTTCTGCTCAAGCAAGCGGTATATATGCATGCTTGAGCAAGCCTCCTTTTCCAACCCACACCCAAACAAGGCAGCAGTGTGCAGTGGTTAGAATGCTGGGTTCTAATGCCCAGTTAGCCATGAAGCTTGCTGAGTGACCTTGGGTGCCCGTCACATCCTCTCAGCCTAACCCACCTCACAGGGTTGTTGTGAGAAATTAATGGAGAGGCGGAGAATGCTTGAGCTCCTTGGAGAAATGCTGGAATACAAATGCAATGATACATAAATATCACGGGAAAGGGAGCACCAATTATTTAATCCACACTCACTGTGAGAACAAAAGAGGGAAGTGAAAATATAATCAACCGGTGGTAAATGACCTTAAAAATGTGCCTGAAATTTCCAGAAGTGAATCTCTCATTTTCCACATTGACGAAAACATCGGAGGTCCAGGTGGCTTCAGTACTAGGAGTGCTTTCTACCAGCTTTGGCTGAGGTGCCACCCACAACCATTCATATAATTTAGGTACAGTGGTTCATGCCTTGGTATCCTCAATACTGTACTTGATTATTTCAATACACTTCAGTCTGCCCTTGAGGTTGATCCTGAAGCTGCAGCTGGTGCTGACTGCAGCTGCTAGATTGCTATGTGGAAAAGACTACTATTATCATGTAACACCTTTGTTCGGGGAATTGCAGTGGCTGCCAATATGCTACCAGGCCAAGCTCAATGTTTTATTGTTGGTACATACAGTAACATCCTCTGCATCTCAAGACCAGGTAAGCTGAGAGATCAGCTCTCACTCCACACCACTGCTAGACCACAACAGTCCACAACTGCTGACAGTATCCCATGGCTAAGTGGGTCAGCTGGCTTTCAGTGTTGTTGCGCCGTGTGTTTTTTTAATGGTGCAATACCAAGCTAAGGGAAAAAACTGATTTTTTTCTAGCTTGGTATTGTTTTTGAACTTGAATCTGCCTGACTCTTGTTTCATTCTGATATTCTAATGCTTCTGTGATGTGTTACTTAGATGTTTTGATGTCAGGAATCTAAACCATTTGCAAAATAAACACATGAGTTGCCAAAAACAGCATCCCTTCTCCCTCCTCACCTGTACTGGTAGTGATGTTCTCAGAATCGACAGTTTGCCCTATCAAGTGATACTGGTTAAGCCTTGAACCGTCTTCTGCTACTACCACGGATGCTGCCGGGCTGTGAGTCCACACATAGATCACTTCGGAATTGGGATAAGCATCTGGAAAAAATAGCATGTGAGAAATTGAGTCTGGAGATTAATATTCATAGACTTGAAATCTTACACGATAAGCAGGGCTTAATTCCAAAGCTCAGCTCTCGAATCTCTTGCTAGTGTCAGGATTCAGTCCTGCACACATTTTATTCTAACATCAATGGAGACTGAGAGCTTGGTATTTCCCCCCCCCCCACCTAGTCCGCACACATTCTAGATCCGTTGCATATTTTTGCTCTGATAAACACTTTTTGAGCAGCTGGTTTCTTTCTGAAAATAAAAGCTCATTGTAGGTTTATTCTAGACAGACCCTTAGTGTGTCCATTCGAAAACAGATGAAAACAGATGTAGACAGTCCCAGCAATGGGGGCAGTATCCACACCTGCCCAGTGACATTGTGAGTGGATGTATACCCAGATAGCAATCACCACTTCATTCACCTGGAACATGTGCAGGGAAGAAAATGTGTGGATATCGGGGAGGGTTTCTAAATGCATACCAAGTAACTGCCCCCACCTTTGTGGACAGCAGAATTTAGAATCAATCAAATGAAAGCAGCTTATTAAGGACAAACATGAAAGATTCCAGGATGAGGAAAACTACCGTACATATTTGTGCTACAAATGGGTTAGTGTGCATGCATCCAAAGCCTGAGGATATGCATGGTGACCAAAAGAGGATCTTGTATAGTGGGAGATAGAGGGAGAAGGTTTTCGGGCAGAGTGTTTAGACACAAATCTCTCCCGTTATGAAAATTCAGCACCAGTTTTCAACTGTAATGGAAAATGCTCTTGCAAATATATACCCTTTCTTATTCCTAGGCCTCGGGAACTATCATAATGTTTCCATATTTCATTACTCATTTAGCCTGCAAGGTAGTGACTACTATATCTTATAGATGGGAAGCAGGAGACTGGGAAACAGTCAATTTCACAGAGCCATTCATCAGCGAATGGCTGTGATGCGCCTCCAAGCATTTCAAAATTCCTGCGCAGAAGGCAATTCCATTAACATTCAAATGGTGAGCAGATCAGCACATGTCTTCTCCAAATTGCACAACAGGCTGCAACTTCTGAGCTTGTGTGCACCCTATTTATATGACAAAACAGCGGTGCTTGCAGTTGTCATGTGAGGTTGCCTAAATGAGACTTGAATGCCTGTTACAAAACAGCAGAAGATCTCAGGCATCTCCAGGTAGGACTAGGAGAGACTCCTGTCTACAATCTTGGGAAGCTGCTGAGAAGGAGTAGGCACTGTTATCCCTGACCATTGGCCATGATGGCTGGTTCTCATGAGGGTTGGAGTCCAACAACATCTGCAGGGCCACAAGTCTGGATTCTACTGTACACAATACTGACCTTGATGGACCAATGGTTTGACTCAGTATCAGGTAGCTCAATGAGTTCTATCTCCTGTAGGTTCCTACTCTGCCATATAATAACACAAGCAAATGAGCAGGGTGGCCTCTGAAGAAAGGGACCAGGTTACTGGGATATCATGTTCCCCCTGCCCGCTGTATGCTATTGACATGCCAACTTGAGATCAGCAGCAGATGGACTGCAACTAGCTTTCTGTGGTGGAAGAGCAGCTGTGGAGGGCAGGACTTGGAGCCTGGTGCTGATGGGTGACTACTGCTGCTTCAGAACCAGCCAGGTTGGTTGGCCTGGGGATTCTTCTTCTTCTTCTTCTTCTTCTTCTTCTTCTTCTTCTTCTCCTTCTCCTTCTCCTTCTCCTTCTCCTTCTCCTTCTCCTTCTTCTCCTCCTTCTCCTCCTTCTCCTTCTCCTCTTCCTTCCATCACTCTGGTCATGGCACCACTGCTGTGCCCACCTGAGAGTGACTGCATGACTTTCATAGCTTTATCGGAGCTTGTGCACAAGAAAGACCAAAGATGGCAAGTTGGTCCCTACAAACAATGGTGGCCTTCTTGCGCCAACCTCACTGTTGATAAGATGCCAGGCTAGCTGCTGCTACCCACCAGTCATATTCAGTAGTCCACCCACAGCCGGTATGCCTCTTGGGTTTTCTGTCTGCCTGGGGTTGTGAAGGCATAGGCATTGTCGGAATATATGGCTGGGGGCTATATTTGACTTAGGACAGGGTGGGAGCAAACATTGTACAGGCCTGATTTAAATGCTGGAAGGAGGATATATATCAAGAAGAGCCTTATGGAGCAAATTAGGAGAATTAATTGCTACAAGAGCTGTATAAAACTTCAAGCTATAGGAAGGTAATTGCATCACTCCTAAATAAGCAGCGCAAAATCACTAAGGGGGGGGGGGAATGGTGCTGCTTTCAGCCTAGGAGTTACTGTTTCATTCTGTGATTTTGAAGTATTTTAACAATGTAGCCTGTGTTACCTTGCACAATGTAAGGAAAAGAGAGAGGGTGTTCAAACTTCATCATACTCTCTTAGCTGCCTTATGATTTTATGTCCATATAACTAATAATAGTACAACTGTAATTCAGGAAAACAAGTTTTTGGTACTAATTTGATATTTCTCGAAAGAGTTATTCGTACCAGCTGCCATTTTTATTTTATTTTAAAGGATATTCAAGGGACATAAAGAGGGGGTGCAATGTGTAATAGCCACAATATATAACAGCCAGATCCCTTGGTTTTTGCATTCATGGTATTCTTCCCCTCCCCCCACCCCACAATAATAAATAAGTGAAGTGAAAGCCTTAAGGTGACAGGATTATGTGCTCTGAGAGCTACATGCTAATTCCTACATGGAAGTGTCTTACATGTAGGAATTTTGCAATACTGAAAACAGTCTCAGGATCTCAGCCCAACTTCCTAGCTGCTGGTCTACAGTGGGTATGAAGCAAAACGAGGCTATAACAATGTCCCCAAATGTCTAACTTATTCACAAATTAACAATTCCTCTTTTAAACCATCACAGTATAGGGAAACAAACATTGAGGAAGAAGAATACATTATTCCTACTCTTGTAACATGGAACACTTATTGGATGGATATGAAGTTGCCTGCAGGGAGTGGGGGAATAAGCATTTCAAATGGTAATAACATTGCCAAATTGGAACAGTATTCCAATTTGACATATTTTGGCCTGAGTACCACTACTGGTGCGATTCACACATCCATTGTGACTTTTACAATGCAGACTTGACTTGCAAGAGTAGCCCCCTCCTCAGTTTTCCTGGATCTCCAGTACTTTCTGTCCCCCTTCCTTCCTTCCTCTTGCTCATTGATGTTAATATTTATAGTGGAATATTTATTTTTGGATGCAACATTTGATCTGGAATGAATCTGAAAATTGATTCTGAACTGCGCGTTGACAGTGGCTGCATAATTATCTCTCTAGGGGAAGCAGCCAGAATCGGTTATTTCGGCTGCTATTGTTTTTTCCTTTGTGCGCTCTCCTGCTACGCTTGCCGACTTATTGTCACTATAAATCTCGCTTTTTAAAAGGGCCCTAATGGCTGAGCATTGAAAGAGGATGATTTTGAAGCCACATCTTTAGAAACTGAAACTATACAGGGCAGTTTTAAATAGACTGGAGCTCTTGTAAGCATGACAACAGAGCAGTGACTTCCAAAGAACAATAAAGTATGGGAGCTCAATTGGGTGGAGTCCAGCATCCAAAATCATGTTACTTTGTTGCAGGTTTAACCACAAGTGTTGGTTCTAAATAAGGTTGCTGCTAAGTTGTGGGTGAACATATCAGACGACACAGCGATTCTTCAGACAGCTCTTGTTTATTCACAACCAGAACAGAACTGAACTGAAGGGTTCAGCCAACCTGCTTATATAGAGCTCAACTACAAAACAACAGTAACAACTTTCTGTTACTATCCAATCACTGAACGTCACTTTCAATTCCTTATTTGCATATGTGGACCTGAGTGAAAACTATCTACAGTATCTATCTACAGGGTGAGAACTTCAGTACACAACAGTTGCCACCTTTGGTCAGGCAAAATATGGGACAGGTCAGGGGTAGGAATTGGGGGTCCCACCAAATCCTGCCCCCTTTGTAGAGACGAGTTTCCCAAATTTGGCCTCCCAACTCCCTCACCACCCTGACCCCACTCTTCCCCTTAACTCACATAGACAGGCAGGGGCCAAGTCCCAGGGAGACTTGAGCTACACCTCTAGCCTCTTGCCCATGCTGGTGTCAGAGGCTCGAGTATGGAGGAGGGAAGAGGAGAGGTCAGATCAGAGTGGCAGATGGAGTCAAGTGAGAGCGGACTTGCACAGTTAAATCAGTAGCTGGCAGCTGAGGAGGTCTCTCCTTTTCCCTTTTTTCTATTGTCGCTCACGCCAGGCTGGGCTCCTTCTCAGTGGCACCAACAGTGATGCAACCACCATTTTTGGCTGGCCGAACTCAAATACGGGGGGGGGGGGGGGGAGGTGTCCTGTCTGAAGTCCAAAGTGGACAGGAGACATTTTTGTCTCAAAACAGGGCAATCCCGTTTTTTAGGGGCTGGTGTCAACCCTCATTCTTAAAAAAGCTGTAAATCAGGGCTGGGGAGGGAGGGAACTAAAGTTTGCATTCACTTTCTACCAAATATGTAAATCTAAGTATCAAATTAAAATATAAGAGCTTTATAAAAATAAATGTTATCAGGTTATTTTGTATAGTACTATGCATAATGGCTGCCCCTGTTTTTGTGGAACAGCATCCATGTTGAAATATGACAGGCACGCACTATTAATCCTATTCAAAGCTGGAGTTTCCAGCGGTGATAGTGAACCCCCGTAAACCAGTGTGGCACAGTCAGTGACTGGTGATGAACAAGAGAAAGCATAGCATAGCAGACAGCTTCTGATAGTTCAGATGCATGACCAAGCTCCAGCTTCTAGAAGAAGGCAAAATAAGCAAATCAATCTTATGATCTCCAGCCAAATGCGGGCTGAAGGAAAATGGTGTCGTTACCCAATTATTGTATGCAGTTGGAGCCGTGAAATCAAAGCCATCTCCAAACATTGCCAGTAGAGCATTTCATTTGTGTTATGTAGGGGATAGCCACCCCACCAGCCATTCTGATGTAGATCAATGTTTTTCACTCCCCCCCCCCATTGTGTGCCTTAGGAGGTTTTACATTCAAAGGCACAATATAATTCTCAAATAAATTAATAAATAAGAAACAAAGATTGCTCTCACATGTGCTTACGATGGTGGCATAAGGCCTCATATGTTCAAGGATCGTATGGTAAAAGAATGTCTATAGTCCTTGACTGTTTTCTTTGTTTACAAATTATTGGTTTGCTAGTCACCTACGAAGGGGTTCAGTTTCCCTTTCTAGAAGACAATATTTTCTGCTAGGGACAAAGTGGTGTTTGGAAAACAAATGATTGATTAGTGGAGGCTGATTCATTTGAGTTTAGTGGGGCAGCAATCTACTTGCCCTTTCTGCCCTCAGCTAACTCTCTCTTGGCTGCCTTCTTTCTTACAGCTACAATGGTACCTCGGGCTACATACGCTTCAGGTTACAGACTCCACTAAGCCAGAAATAGTGCTTCAGGTTAAGAACTTTGCTTCAGGATGAGAACAGAAATCGTGCTCCGGCGGCGCAGCAGCAGCAGGAGGCCCCATTAGCTAAAGTGGTGCTTCAGGTTAAGAACAGTTTCAGGTTAACGAACAAATTCAGGTTAACTCCGGAATGAATTAAGTACTTAACCCGAGGTACCACTGTACTTGGGAGATGCTTCTGACTCTGGCTCCACTTACTTGTTTGTTTGTTTGTTTGTTTGTTTGTTTGTTATCCTAGCAGTCCCAATGGGCACATCGCCCCCTGTTTCTTTCAAGGGCAGCACAGTTTATGCTACTGCGGCTTTCACACTGCTAGCACAACAGTGTTCCTCATATCAAGTGTGAAGAATGTACCTGCATCTTTGAACACCCATGTATGTGTACCCAGTTCAGGTCAAGTTCCCACTACACAGGTGTGTATGCAGTGTATACTTTATATTGTTGTTGTTGTGGGAAACACTGGTTTACCTGCAGCGGTTGTACCTAAAAGCTGAGCTGAAACTGGGAGGGGAGAGACACATCATTATTTTTTTCATCCAATGGAAAAAGTGCCTCCCCCTTTACCCAATCATTCAGGTCCCTCAACAGTGACTGAAAACATCTGCAAAGTGCATTTCTGTTGTCAAGGCCCATGCTCTCTGTCTTGCCAATGCAGCATAGTTCCCTTGGCATATGTGCGTTTCCTCCCCACACTAATTCATACCAGGGGCAAAGTGCCAGCTTCAATTGTCCATAGTGTTGTTAACACATAGCCAGATCTGAATGCTGTTATGATGCCATCACATTCCCTGTGTGATCCCTGATTGTCTAGGATCACTCAGGGAAGAAGAGACCCCAGAGGAAAGGGGAAAGCACTAAGCAGAACCAGAAATGGAAACCAATGAATGCGCACCTCAGAAAAGCAGAGGGAAAAGGTACTGCCTGAGGGAAGCATTCTACAGACCCAGTTGCCTCACATTCCCCATTGTATGTTTGTGGCAAAAAAATGGCACATCTCTTATCAACCATGCTAACGATGTTCTGGGTAGAGTTGACAGCAGTTCTGTTGTTCTTGCAAGAGTGTTTGACTCCTGCCCCCACTCCTGAAATTCCACAGCAGGATGCTCAACATTGTGGGCTTTGGAAGTGGCAGATGCTGTGCCATGTCACGCTAACACATCTTGAGAGCTTACTTAATTTGATTTAAAAGCTTTATCTCTGCCCCAAGGCTGAGGGTCAGTAGCTTTCTCCTCTCTGACTATGGTCCTGCACAATACCAAAGAGGCACTAAGGCATTCAAGAAGACAAGGTTTTTAATGGCCTAAATTCTTGTCTGGGTGGAAGTAAAAGCTACTCATTATAGAATGTGGATGACTGCTAAGTAACCAGTAATGCATCAGCAACAGCTTCTTAACATATACTGCAGTAGTAGAAGGAAATCGTTTCGAGCCTGCAGGCAAAATGCTGGGGTCACTGTTATCTCAGCATGGAGTACTTGGAATGCATGATACTATAAAATGCTTTTCAGACAGAGGGCTAATGTAATGTTTGGAGTTTGCAAATTCCAAACACTTTGTCGTTAATAATGGAAATATTTTCAATGTAACAAAATGATACTTTTTTAAGAGGAATGAAAGATGGGAATTGGTATAAAACAATACATGTACTGTACTTTAAACAGAGAACAATGCACATACACAAAGTCAAATATGGATTTTCAGTTTTTCCCACTGTTAGTTACGTAATAATCACTGTCATTTTACTTCCTGCATCCCTCTGACCTCACTGTTAGCTGTCACTCCAAAGCCACACCTATCTCTTTAACTCAGAATTAACACTTCATGCGTCTGATGATCACAGACTTTTATGCCTTAATAACACAGATAGTTTTTAAGCTGACACAAGACACGTTTTTGTCTTCGCTGCAACAGATCAACTAGGGCTGCCATACACCTGGAATTTTCCAGACATTGCCAGGATTCATCCTTCAAAAATGGCATCTGGGCGGAATTTTCAGAATTCGGTTTAAATGTCTGGTGGCCCATTTTGGAAGTGTTGAATTTTTTGGCAAATTTCCTATAAAAAGTTCAACAACTTTGGCAAAAGGGGAAAAAAAGCTCGATGACTTTTTGTCCAGATTTTCTCTTGTGAAATATGACAGCCCTACTTCAACATTACTATCCTTACAGAAGCATCAACAATAAAGACTTGTATTTCAAATTCTAATTTCAGCGCATTTTTTATTTCACCCATGGAGATATTCATGTGGAATGAAATATCCATGAGGGTTTTGCGAGAAAGATTCATAAGCAGGAGACAAAACTCCTGTCCAAGGACGTTTTCCTCAAGGCCCATCATGCATTCTCGTGGAAACAAAGCTTTACAAGAGAGCTTTGTGACAGTTTCTTGCTTCGGTGGGCAAGACTTTTATGTGTTCCACAGTTTGGGAGTGGATCATTATAGCGTGCTTTGTGTAGGCCTGTCTTCCAGATGGAAGCTTTAGACCTGTCTCAGCACTTGTTTTCAGAAGCCTGACAACAGCTTACAAGCTTTCTGTGCCCTGTATTGCTTCTTTTCTTCAGTAAGTGTAATTGCAAGTTTATACTAACAGCACACAAAGCCAAGTCTTCTATTGTGTCTCCTACTAAAGCAAAGGCATACAGGTCTGTTTCTCGGAAATTTCTGTCATTCCTGTAACTCTAATAGTCATCTCTCAACTAAGATGATGGGCTTTTGATTAAAGGGAAAGTCTGCCATCAATGTGAGCGCATTCAAACTGGAACCCAATACAAACATTTCTGTTGGCTTTTCATTGGCATGAGATTAAATAAGTATATTTTTTGAATCTGAGGCTATTCAGGCAAGCAAACAAGCAGACGAGAGGAGCCACAGAGACAGGATGTGAGATAATACGATAAAACAGATGCATTGTTTAGAATTTCAGAGGATACAGGTACAAGAACAAGCAGGTACCTGATATCTGTTAACAACACAAACAGAAAAATCATCTTCAGGAGTTCAATCTAAAGATGCAGAGGCAAAAATGGTAGAAGAAGGTCCTTGGACAAAGGCAAGCCTTGCCCCCAACAGCTATGCCAGCTTCACATGAGGATTTGAAGGGAACTTCTAAGCACATTTGGCTGGATACACTCAGAAGTTTCCTCATGACTGGGAAGCCAGCCACTATCAGGCTCCCTGATTCCAAGAAAGCTGTTACATATGTTCAGCTAAATATGCTCACAAGCCCTCTTCAGACCTTCCCTCTCAATTCTGGAAGACTAAAGCAGGAGGATGTATACTCAGTACATGTGGGGAGGTGGGGGGGGGCTGCACAAGTGCCCCTGCCCCAGTTTTTGTCCTCCACATATTCATGCCAAAAGAGGGCTCTTGTCATTTTGTTCTGAATCTAACTTATGATATCATAGGGGAACCTTGGGCCAGTCACCATTTCTCAGCCTAATTTACCTCACAGAGTTGTTGCGAGGATCCGATAGGGAAGGGGAGAACCATAGAAGCAACCCTGAGCTTTTTGGATAAAAGACAGGAAATAAATATAACAACAAGAAAAACAGTAATTGTTCCTTATGCCCTTTGAAAGTCCTTCCCGCTTCTTCCTTGCTACATTTTCTTTGTGGCTTTCAGCCCAGAAATATAACACTCCCTCTGACTAGTCTTAGGTCGAATCTACACATATATAAAAAACGTGAAAATGCTTAAGAAAAAACTTTTTGAAAAATATATTGAATTTGCAGTTTAGTCTGGAAAAGGGTTTCAAGTAAATTATAATGACCATTATTAGTTCTTCCTGTCAAGGTTCATATTTCCATTAAAAAAATTACTTTCTTTTCTGTTTGTTTTTTAGCTTTATATAGTAACTATAGGAAAGAATGGGAGAAATTCAATGTTACACAAAGTTCTTCAGCAGTTTACCAGTTGTGTTGGTGGAGTGACTTGTGCAAGAAGCCAGCATGGTTCTCATAGCTGGTTGCACAACAAATTGCTGTAGCACCAACACTTCCAGTTGCACAACCAGCTTCTCCTAGCACAACATTTGCACTGGATTTTGTATTGCACAACCTTTATCTCACCCTTATGCCAGCACAACAGCCCCTTGAATTGGTGGACAAGGAATGCAGAATCCAGGCCAACAATCCTGTTTTCTTCTGGCTAGATAGTTGAACTCTACACACACACACACACAATTCTTGAAGCATTTTCAAAAAGTTATCAGGAAAAGTTCAAGCTTCTTCCAAAAGTTCTCTAAGAATAAAGGTAGAGGTAAAAAGGTAAAGGACCCCTGGATGGTTAAGTCCACTCAAAGGCGACTATGGGGTTGTGGCACTCATCTCGCTTTCAGGCCGAGGGAGCCAGCATTTGTCCACAGCTTTCCAGGTCATGTGGCCAGCATGACTAAACTGCTTCTGGTGCAACGGGACACCATGACGGAAACCAGAGCGCACGGAAACACCATTTAGCTTCCCGCTGCAGTGGTACCTATTTATCTACTTGCACTGGTGTGCTTTTGAACTGCTAGGTGGGCAGGAGCTGGGACAGAGCAACAGGAGCTCACCCTGTCATGGGGATTTGAACCACCGACCTTCCGATTGGCAAGCCTAAGAGGCTCAGTGCTTTAGACCACAGCACTACCTGCGCCCCTCTTCTAAGAATAAACATCTGCCTCCTTCCAAACACTTCCCTGCCAACACTTTTGTTCCCACTCTTCTTTACAGCAGGTTTCCCTCCATGTGAGGCTCAAATGATAATTGGAGAAGGATACAAAATGGCAGCTGTCCCTTCTAAAATAGCAGAAAATGCAGCTTTAAAAGGGAGGAAAGAATGGATGCCATACCCAGGAGGAGTTTGAAGCACAACACATCTTATAAGCCATGATCATGGAAACCTGGAAGGAAGGAATGGCAGCTCTGGAAGCAAAGGCAAGTGTAACAGCAGAAAAGCTGGATGGAGCCACTGAAACTGCTTCTGTAACCATGGATTTAAGTTTGCAGCCAGAACAAAAAATAAATAAAAGGCTGCTTCAGGAAAATAAAGGCATTAAGTCTAAGCCTGAGAAAGCTGAAAACATTTAACAAAAATGTTAATTTACATGTGTGCAGGTTTAAAGAAGGGGCAGAATGAGATAATATTACAGAATTTCCTGGGAATTATCCCCAGAAGATATGAAGAGAGTACACAGAGCACTGTCAGCATACTTATGTGATGCAGGCCACCCACAAATAATAAAGTTATGTGCTTCCACAGTTTTAAAAAGAAAGACAAGATCTGTACAGTTTTGAGAAATGTTGAAGGAATAATACACGGCAACAGTCCAGTCATGATCTTGCAGGATTTATTCTCAGATACTTTGAAAAAACGAAGCACAGAGTTGCGTTCCACAACACTCAATAACTGCAAGATGCAGGAATAAGATACTATTGGGCTTTTCACTTTTGTTTACTTAGTCCCTAAAGGAAACACCAAACTCTCAACCACCAACCACAAGGAAGCCACAGGGCTACTAACAACGCTAGAACTGGACTCTCCCACTTGAGGTTATTGATTTGTTGCAGCAGCAGGATAGTGAACCCATTGGTAAAAATGACCCCATTCAAGAGCCCAGGTGGGAGAGCTGAGCAAAGCCAAAAAACCATGGAAGAGAAGACCGGGACAAGGAAGAGGTGGCATTGCACATATTTCAGAAAGGTTACAAATGTCTCTAGAAAATAAGCAGGAACTAAGGCAGAACTATTGCAAGGCGAGATTGCGGTTTCAAAGGGGGGGGAATGTTTTTATAGAAGCTGAAGCAATCAGACTGGAATGATCTGAAAACATAAACATCTTAAAAGTACCAGGGTGTTGGGACATGAGATTTAAAAGAAAATGCCCACTTTAAAACATCCTATCATTTACCTGATTAAAATGTTTGATTTTTATGCTTGTGGTTTATTCTATACCCTTAGTGGTACTTGAGAACATTGGGAATTTTATGCAGCCGATGCTGCTAGTGTGATTTGTATAAATCACATGAGATGTCTGAGAAGAGTGTGGGAACGGAAGACTGTCTTATCTCTTCCGTCTGAGAGTGTTGTTGTACTGTACTTTTACTTTTGCAGGACGCAACAGTTGTTCTGCCAGAGCTTGGAGAACACAGACGTGATTATGGATTGTCTGTATAGAATGTAATAAAATGTAGTTTAGATCTACGGATGTTTCTTTCTTCTTGCTGTATGATGCTAGAAGACTTGTCTGCACTTTTTGTATGAAAAGTGTTGCAGAAAGGCACTCTGGAGATGAAGGGACATGCCATTCCAGAGACGTGCCCACCAGGAGACGTTCAGAGGTCCTGGGGGGTCGCCGTCTCCCCAAGAGCGTTTTTCCAACAGAGAGCCCTCTAACATTGAAAGAGGACCCACACCATGCTCTATGTTTTAAAGGTTTTTAAGGTAATAATTCAAATGTTTTTTGAATATTTCTCAGGGCAACCATGCTGAACAGTTTAAAGACGAAAAGGAATAAAAACTATGTTAGAAATAAAGAGAGAAAGATATAAGGGTGAATTTCATTCTTGAGCTGAACACCAACCCAAAGTTGGTGCACTAACTTAATTAAGACCTACTTAAACTTTCAAGCTCTGATCTATTAGAGGACTTAGTACACACACCCTTGTCCTAAGCTTCCTGCCTGTACATAGGTCAATATCAACTGAAAAGGTAGGTTAATCACCTAGGATCACTACACTTAAGGCTAATTAGTGTCACTAAGAAAGCAACAGATTTTTTAATTGATTCACAAAATACTCTTGTCAGATTTAGAAGGCCTTTATAAGCAATGGCAGATCTAACATTTATTTATTTGAAAGATTTCCATATAGGAAAATGTCCCCTGGATGGCTTACAAACTTTTTTAAAGAAAAGAATTCAAGCCCAGATTTCAAGACTACTTATTCCTTCTGGCTGACGTAGCAACATGCGTTTCTGCTTCAAAATTGTTTCTTTATCCAGAAAATTTGTCCAGATTATATGCACTTTTGAATGAGAATTTTATAGCACAATTATTATTATTATTATTATTTTAAAAATGCCCTACTAGAGATTTTCGGTACTCAATCAAGAGTATAGAAAACTGAAAAACTTTACAGTAACAACTTTACCACAGCAAGTGTAGAATTATCACACTGTCAAAAGAGCGGCACACATTAGCAAATTCATCTTTGAGTGAGGTGAATGCAATATCATTAACACTATGTGCAAAATGTGATTTAGGAGCTAAGTCAATTGTCTGGGCAGGGGGGCTCCTTTGTCTGGATTAGACATTTGCTCAGTAGACCAAAGAACTGTGGTGAAATTCTCATTCTGACATTGCTTTGCTGGCATGACCTTGAAGGAAAGTCAATTAACCTCTTTCTGCTCCAAATATCTTGTTTGTACAAAATCATAATCATATTTACCTGCTTCTATTGAGCTGCTGGGAAGCCTCACTCAATAACTGCAGAATACCTATTGGGCCAGCGAAGGAGCTGAAGATTGCTACAGCAGACTGAAAGATAATCTTGTTGGAATTTCACCAGACTGGCAAAAAAGTATGGCCAAATATTATACGTAGAGGAGACCAGCCCAACTTCTGTTGGTGTAAGGCAGGGATGGAAAACTAGATCCTTATTAGGGCTGGGGAATATATTGCTAGATCACCCAAAACCAGTTTGAAGTCCATATTGTGAATCAGTTTCATAATTTTTGACTTGGCAATCCATGCAAAAATCACAATTTGGAGGAAAATGTGAAGCCAGCCTCTATGTAGCTCCATCCTTATTTCAGACATCCTGATACATCGGTATATTGCAATGTTTAGCTGATGATTTATTGCGATGTTGAAAACCAGATATTGCCCAGCCCTAAATCTACCCCAATTCCTGTGGACAAAGTTTGACAGGTGTGCATGGCTGACCACTTGTCAGTCACTTGATATCACAATGACATCAGACCACCAGTTTATGCCCACGCCACAATTTGATGTCATATGTGACAGGATGTGTAGGGCAGGTGGACATGGCTGGGCCAAAAGGGTCTTGCAGGCCAAATGGGGATGACTTATGAGCATAATTTGGCCCATGGTGCGGAGGTTCCCCACTTATGCTGTAGTAAGTATACAAACTTGCAAGTTGCATATAATCCCTCATGGGGATGGATAGGAAGACAGCTAAATCTGGAATGAGTCTTCTAAATCTTTGGTAGGCAATGTGCAAAGATTATGAAGATGAACCAAGAAAAGATACCATCTTCTTTCTTTTTGCATTGCTTGCTTGCTAACATCAACTTAGTAAAAAAGAAAAGAAAAAGAAAAGTAAAGGTAAAGGACCCCTGGATGGTTAAGTCCAGTCAAAGACGACTATGGGGTTGCAGCGCTCATTTCACTTCAGGCCTAGGGAGCCGGCCTTTGTCTACAGACAGCTTTCCGGGTCATGTGGGCAGCATGACTAAACCACTTCTGGCACAATGGAACATTGTGAGGGAAACCAGAGCATATGGAAATGCTGTTTACCTTCCTGCCACAGCAGTACCTATTTATCTACTTGCACTGGTGTGCTTTCGAACTGCTAGGTTAGCAGAAGCTGGGACAGAGCAACAGGAGCTCACTCCACTGTGGGGATTTAAACCGCCAAACTTCTGATCGGCAAGCCCAAGAGGCTCTGTGGTATAGACCACAGTGCCACCCGCATCCTGTTCTATCAACTTAGTAGTATCTGCTTGTCCTTGTACTGCTTGTCTGCTATCTAGGACATATGTGTAACTTCAGGGAAAGGTATCCTCAAAAGAGGCGGGTGGTAGTGTTTGTTTCCCTATCCCTGCCCCAGATATTCTAATATGAAAGGCAACATTTGTGGCTATCAAGAGTACACTTTCTAAAGAATACTATGTTCATGGTGACCCACTGGTCTGATGCTGTACACCATGTTTCCATCTAGTCTTCCTTACATACTTTGGGTTATATGCAGTGTTGTTCCTCTTCAGAGCAGACCCATTGAAACTGATGACTATAAATAATTTAGGGTTCTTAATTTCAATAGGTCTACTCTGAGTAAAATTGAGATAGATACAACCCATTACCTTGCATTGTCCTCCTGCTATTTGCCTGCCAATGGACTTTCTAGACTCCATCTCCCCACAAACTACTCTGCTGTTTAACTGTAAACGTGACTTCTACAACATGTCCCTCTGGCACACACAAACACACACACACACACACACACACACACACACACGGTAAAAAGACTTTCACTAGGAAAGTCATTGTAAATAAAATGAAGGTGGGGGAGAAAAAGGGCCAAAGAGCTAAGCCTCTGTTTTAGCAAGCTCAGATAAAATATTTTATATGAGAGCATGATACTCTTGAATTGGCTAATTAAATCCAAGTGTATCATGCTGTGGTTGTTTTTGTTTTCAAGCTGCCTGATTAACAAAGCAAAGGTTAAACATTTGCTGGTCCCTTCACGTTAGCATGCAGAGATCCCACTTCTGCCGTTGCACTTTATATTTGATCAACCCAGAAATCTGCAAGGCAGTGGGAGTTTCTGTCATCTGCATTTTTAAGAGTCAAGGTTGCCCAAAGGAAAACAGTCCTACATACAAAGTTGCTCAGTCAGAGCCTAGACGTGTTGAATTTTTTGATTTTTTTTTTGAAAGATGGCCTGCACTGGTTGAAAAGGAAACAAATTATACAGCTAAGGCTGAATTCATCAGCAGCTCAGAGTTGGAGGATCACTGAGCACATGAGTAATTTTATTGTCACCTTTGATTTTGTTTGACAAACTGAAAGCTCCTTATGAGCTCTAACCCACACCATTTGATGCTTTCAAAACACCATCCTGCATCCGAATAGGTTCTAAGAAACAGCACTTAGAGTTTATATTGGCTTTCTAAAACTCTTTACTGCAGGGCTATCCAAGGGCACCTCCAGACTGTTAGTGTTTTGTGGAAGGGATTCAAGTGCATGCTGGGAAATTTAGGTTTATGCAATTAAGGTGGCTCCAAGTGCTGTGTCTCCCTAGTGCAACAAACCCACTATGTATTAAAAAAAGGACTTGTGGGGGTTAAAGAAAGAGATGGTGAAACCCACTGGAAAGTGTGGCATGAATGAATGACTAACGAAAGCTGTATAAGCACTACACAAGCCAATCAGAATAGATGTCTGATGTAGGTCCACTGCTGTATAAGCTCTCTGAACACAAGTCAAAACAGATGCTCAATAAATGCTGGATATAATCAAACCTTCCTGTCTGCTATGTCCAAATACATTAGGATGAAAGTTCAATAAATAGTACATCTGGAGGACCCCCAAGTATGAGATAGTCTACCAAAAGAATAATGCTGCTGCACTGGAGTTGAGCCTCTGGCTTTCAAAAGCATAGCCATACCCTGCAAGTGTCCCCATATTCCAGAGACATCCCCAGAATTATGAAAGCCATCCCAGCTTTTGTGTTGATCCCGGAATGTCCCTATTTCCCCACTAGGGCCACTGCCACCGAGTTTGGGGAGGAGGATGAGTTGGCCTGCTTGCTGTGCTGTGTCCCACTGGTGAAGTGGGGAGAGGGGATGGGGGTTTCAGTTGGTGGAAAGTGATAAATGTTCCTATTTTCCTCTGAGGAGTGTTGGAGTGTATGCACAGCTCCTCCACTGTTGTAAAAGTACACGTTGAACTGTTCCTCTGATTTCTCTCTGTGGCAGCCAAGCTAGGAGCCGAGGTCCCTTCACCCCCAAAAAATATATATTTGAGGGGGCATCCCTCCAAGTTGATGGGGATTGCCATTCAAATGATGTGCGTACGGCACATCTTGTGATTGATTATGTGGGGCAGGGCTTACCTGCCCCCCACAATATTTTATTCAAGTTTTCACCCCTGCAACCAAGACAGAGGGTTGCTGAAGAAGGGAGGCAATAGATCCCGTCTTGCTTTTTGAGCCCCAGTCCCCTCCAGAAGTATTTAGTGGCCTGCTGAAATCTAAACGTAAACAGGTGATATTTGTGCAGTGGACTTTTCTGTAGTTAGCTTTTAAAGGAAGGAGCCCTTGCCGCAGTTGCTACCTTGGATCAAATCTATGCTTCCAGGTGCCATGAGAAAGCTGCAGAGATAGCACAGGATAGTACGCACCCCGGAAATGATCTCTTTCAGCTTCTGCCTTCTGGAAGAAGGTACAGGGTTATAAAGACTAGGACTAGCCGCCTGAGAAACAGTTTCTATCCAAATGCAATTTTGGTTTTAAACGCAGTGTAAGGAGTCTCTATGGGAGTATATTGTATTTTAAAATGGGGTATCAGAGTTTTTAAGGGGCTAACCAGGTTGGGATAGCTGGGATAGCAGGCTTGTTGGGTTTAGAATGTTTTATGTAGATTTTTCAATTTCGTTGTTCTATATGGGACAATGACAATAAAGATCGTATCGTAAAAGGGCTGCAATTGTGTTCACACTGCCACCTTTCTGCGTAAAGTACGCCAAGCAGACAGTGGCCGCTGTTGCCTCAAAGTACTTTGCCAAGTTGGCTGCCAATCTGAATGGGGGGCTGCCATTTGCAACTGATGAGAAGGACATGCCTTTATACTGCAATGTGGAAAGCATAATCAAAAGCAGCCCTTTGTGATGGCCAAAAATCAGTATGTGCTTGGGTAGTTTGCCAAATAATGATCAGTTAAAAGCAGCCTTGTATTTTACCTGGTGGCAGTGAAGTTCTAAAGGGGAAGACCTGGGAAGCATCATGGCACAGGACCCAGGGAATATGGGGTGCTATGACATTAGTTTTTCCTGCTCTTATCCTTATCTGGTCATTTTGCTCTCTCTCTGTTCTTTCTCCCTGCTTTAGCAAGCAAACCTCTTGTTTTACTGTACAACTGGCAGGAAGTGAGGGTGGGTGTAAAGTCTAGGGGAGGAGCAGGTCAGGATAATCTTCAGATATGTCATCTTCTATTGCTGCTATGGAATTGTTCAAGGGCTATGCATTTTCTTCCCATTGTCTCTCTCCTCTCTCTCTCTCTCTCTCTCTCTCTCTCTCTCTCTCTCTCTCTCATTTTATTTGTCTGTGGTATCATTCTGGATGCTGTCAAATGAGAACGTATAGACCATATGCCCAAAATATTGTGCTCTGGAACACAATGCAGCATAGATTCTCCTTAACCCCAGTCCTCTCTTTCTGGACCTGTGCATACCATATTGGATGGGAAAGGCGCATTATGGTTCTCCGCAGAGATAATTCTTTGAATGTTTTGTGTCTCTGCTGGAAAAACTATACAGAGCATTCCATAATAGTGCACATGTAAATACTAACACAATTTGAGACTTAATGGAATGATCATTTCCACATAAATATAAAATCCCCAGGCACCTGCCGCACAGTGACTAGCTGCTCTGCTTGCAGCTCCTAATGAATAACTGTGCCACATGGCTGTTCTCTCATTTATGAAATAAAATGCATCCCAGGTCCCCTTTCTCACAGTCGTAACATGCAGTGAGTCGCAAGCCGAAGCACAGATATCGTGGCAATGTGTGGCACACTTACCAAAGGCAGTCTATTAACCTATTTTTATAGCACCTACAAAAATTTCCAAATGATGGTGGCTATTTTTTAAATAATTATTTTTATTCACTTTTAGTGGCTATGACCCTCAGCCGACTTTGCTTGTGGCTCATAGCACAACTACTGTTGACTGTGATCACTTTCTGTAAGATAAATTCGCCCCCCCCCTGACTGCAAATGCCAAAGTTATCACAGTACAGTGGTACCTTGGGTTATATAAGCTTCAGGTTACAGACTCCGCTAACCCAGAAATAGTGCTTCAGGTTAAGAACTTTGCTTCAGGATGAGAACAGAAATTGGGCTCCGATGGCGCAGTGGCAGCAGGAGGCCACATTAGCTAAAGAGGTGCTTCAGGTTAAGAACAGTTTCAGGTTAAGAACGGACTTCCGGAATGAATTAAGTACTTAACCCGAGGTACCACTGTATATAAAGCGAATGTGGTTTGCCATTGGAATGATTGACTCTGGGGATTATCGGGAGTTAACTATGGAAGCTGGTCTGAGCCAGAAAAAAGTCCATGCTAGTTCCAGTGCTTTTTTTCCTCCTGGGGGTACTCAAGAGTACCATCACCTTTTTTAAAAAAATGTTTAAAATGTGGAATAACTTCATGGTGAGTACTAGCCCCCTTTTTTCTTAACCCCCCCCCCCCAGCACTGACTAGATCAAATGTACAATGGTAACGAACAGATGTAGGAAACCAAAGACAATGTCAGATCCTTCACATTTAGCTAAGTTGCCCTCATGGTGCACAAAAATCCCATTAAAATAGGCTCCCTTGATCTCGCTCAAGGGACACTGAGGTCCACCTCCAGGGGCCTTCTGGCAGTTCCCTCACTGCATGAAGTTACAGGGAACCAGGAAGAGGGCCTCCTTGGCAGTGGCGCCCTCCTTGTGGAACAACCTCCTATCAGATGTCAAGGAAATAAAGAACTACCCAACTTTTAGAAGACATCTAAAGACAGCCCTGTATCAGGAAGTTTTCGACGTTTGACATTTTATCCTGTTTATATATTTTTCTGGAAGCAGCCCCAAGATGGGTGGGGTATAAATTATTATTATTATTAAACACTTACAACTTCCAAATTTTAATGGGCAAGCATGTGCATCCATGGGGAAGTCTTCCAGCTGCATGGGGCATTCAGCAGAGATGGTCAATCTGACAGAGAGAGAGAGACAATTAAGAGTTTGTTGGTTTGATTCACAGAGAAATATAGTTATGCCAGATAAACATGGGTCCACATGGACCATTACACATTTAATAGATCATGCAGGAGGATTGCCAGGGCCATGTCACCCAACCTCACTCACTGCCATGTGGGCTGTCCCACCCATCACTGCCATGCTCCTCCCATGTCCCTTCATTCATTTGTATGTGGGGAGACCTCCATCTGGTGACCGTTCCATGTGCAGAAGTCAGGGGAGCATGATGTGCTGGCATGGGGCAGCACTAGACCGCATGGCCCCTTGACTGCCTCCAATCATTCTTTCGACACATGGGTTGTATGAACCCCTTACAAATGTTGTGTGTGAGAGGTGGCGAAAGCACAGCCATATTTTCCACACCTTCTCATGGGAATCAAATGATTTCTAAGTCACATACAGAAGCTTTAATAATGTATTGATGATGCAATAATTGTTTCCTTACCACCTTAAATTTTAACCAGTTTCTTAAAAACTTGGGGAAATAAAGTGTGGATAGCTCATTCTGTCCCCCACCCCACCCCCAACGCTTTTGCTAAAGGCTTTTCTTTTGGCAAAGCAGCTGTTCTGCTAATCCGTAAGACTCCCTCCATATTTATAGTGGCTGCACCATTTCCAAGTATAGTAGAGGTAATGTTGATAATGACAACGTCAAATGAACACTTGAAGGTATGGAATCGTGAATGCCATTCAAATGCTGCTAAGAGACTTTCAAAATCATAGCTGGGAAGCTATCAGCTAATGGGACTCTGAGAGACAGCCATGCTAGTGGAAGTCCGTGATAACTAGAGAAATATACCCTAAGGAGGATTTCCTAGTGCCGCTTGGGGTGTTGCAATAAAATTTCAAGCTGAATCAGTGTTGGTTGATCAGAAACTCTGGTGGTACTTTAACTAATGGGGAGGGAAAGAAGATATTTTTCATATCATAACAACAGGATGGCTTGTTACTTTTAGACTGATTTATGTGTGTTCAGTTGATATGTGGCCATGTACACATGCATTGTGGTGACCCAGAAGTGGGCAGAAAAGGGGGCGGAATGGGGGAGAACAGGAGCAGGCAGAGGTGGAAGAAGCTTATGTGCATGATGATCCAGAATGCAACTCCCATGCAAATCTGGGGTTGCCTGTACATCCAGGTACAAGTGTGAGCAAACCAAAAAAGCCAACAAGTTTAATGTTTCACTGTAACACTAAAACTATTCTCTCTGTTGTTCCCTGTGCTGGTCTAAACCGCACCATAATGACAGCATCTGAACTATAGTCTCGGGTTATTTCCCCCCAAATCTATTATTTGAAGAATTGACTTTCTGATCCAGGCCTGGTTAACAGCTATCCACTACAATCAAAAGAACACATTCTTGTGGGGCCTATATTAATTAGGTCCCATCATCTCATGGTAGTTCCAAAACAATCAATCAGTTTTCAAGTTGACTGTGAGTCTGTAAAGCAGGCATAGGCAAACTCTGGCCGTCCAGATGTTTGGGACTACAATTCCCATCATCCCTAGCTAACATGACCAGTGGCCAGGGATGGTGGGAAACATCTGGAGGGCCGGAGTTTGCCTATGCCTGCTGTAAAGGGTGGAAATAACATTTCTGAAGCCCACTTGCCATTCTACAACCATTTCCTTGCACCCTCTCCCCTCCCTCTTATTCAGTAGCCCATCCATCTATACAGTTGTCCTCATCTCTGTTCCCTCCATCCATCTATTCGGAGACAGCCCAAGACATGTTGCTTCCTGAGGCATAGCAGCAAATCACCCAGCCCTCAAGTCAACATACATAGCACCCAAGGCCACACCCAAGCCCCTCTCCTCCTCCCTGGCAGTAAAAAATGTACTGGTAATAGATTAGATAACTAGCCATTTGCTGCTCTTTCTAATGCATCCCCCTCACTCTGCATACTGGTACATAATCTATCTATTCTAGGTGAACTGGTAGCTTTATCTCACAACTAATCAATATACCATTGGCAGAAACGCCTATTTCTGAAAAGTGATAAAAGCATAGCCTTGTAAAACAGCATTAATCTGCAGAAAGGAACAGTCGTCCCCTGAGCTTTCACACAAAACATTGTATGCAGCATGAAAACTGTTTTTTTTAAAAAAGAATAAAAAATAAATCCATGGAAGAATTCTATATTCCCTAATCCAGTCACTTTTCTCCAAATGTGTATAGTACTCTTAAAAAGATGTACGGCTGTAAAATATCTCTGTTAAAAAGAAACATAACCTAGAGAGTAACCAAGAATGTGTTAAAAAGGAGTTCAATGATCAGATTCCCAAAGCACTCAACTAACAAACCTACATTCTTCTTTCCTCATCAACCCTAAATAGGAATTTAAAGAATACACAGGAGAGTAAAGTTTAGAGGACATAGGAGCCAACTCCTACAGGCCAGGGTCCCTTCGCCCCCCAATCAAATATTTGAGGGGGCCACCAGCCCCAAGTTGATGGACCTTGCCATTCAAATAGTTTGTATGTGCCGTGTCTTGTGATCAATTATGTTGGTTGGGGCTTACCTGCCCCCCAATATTTTATTCAAGTTGGCATCCCTGGTAGAGGAGCTGTGTCTGGTGCCTTCACCTCTGACCTTCCTGTGGTGAGCTGTCAGATCTGAAGAAACCTCGATTGTGTGGTGATCTTGTAGAGTATTCTCAGCGTGTTCAGATGACCATGCAAAGAATCCATTGTTGGATCTTTGACCTCATTGCACAAAGCTCAAGTAGGGGATAGGGGCAGCAGAAACAGGGACTTTGGGGACATGGACTAGTGAATGTACTCCCTGCACACTTTATTCCCTCACCTGTTCTGTGAACACCTAAATAGGACTTCTGCCACCTTAACTTCATGTCACTCGGTCATTATCATGACTTAGTATCAAGGTGCAACCACTATACAAGGGAGCTTTCATCTGTGTATATGGTGATGGATGATACTTGTTTCTGCTTGATGTTTTCTAAATTGCTTGAGATGCATATGAACCAGCCATGGAGAAGTGCCAGTCACATCCTTTTCACAGAGTCTCAGCTGATGTTACACACCCACAGCATGTGAGTGAATGAGGTGTTTCTAGCCTTTGGGAAAATTTCATGACAAAGTTTAGTGGTACCTTTTTTTTTCGTAAGGGTATGTAGTAGGTTATACATTAAAGCCTCATTCATTTATTTCCTATTCATTTATGCACAATCTAGAGAAACTGTACAGTGGTACCTCTAGTTGTGGACACGATCTGTTCAGGGTGCCTTTTGCACCCTGAAAAGTCTGCAACTATAGTGGTGCTTCTGCACAAGCATGGAGCGTGATAGAGCACTTCTGCACATATGCAGAGCACGCAAAATGCTTCTGTGCATGCACGAAGTGTGCAGAACACTTCTCTGTGTGCGCGCACGGCGAAACCCGGAAGTGTAATTTTGCCGTGTTCGCAAGCTGAAAAGACGTAACATGAACCTAATGCAACACGACATATGACGCAACATGAACCTAACGCAACACGAGGTATAACACAACACGAGGTATGACATAGAAAAAAAATGCAACAGAATAAACTATGCTCTGTGGCTGTATTATGAGAAACCACGGTTTACTGAAACATGCATAAGTTACAACAAGCCTCTCATCTCCTCCTTCTGCACAGCATAAAGAAATTGGGAAGCGTTTGTTTCTGTTTTTAGTCTACCATGGCTTCCCATGTCATCAAAACTGTGAACCATGGTTAACACAAACAACAGTTGATTTCAACCCAGCTTCAGAAACCATGGTTTGATGTTATCTAAAGTTTGTTGGGCCAGGCAACATGTCTGTTGCTAAAGAGAAAGCAGAAGTTTCTGAACTCCTCTTCCCAACCAGGCAAGAAGTTTAGAGGGAGGAAGCAAGCGAGTCCAGGACTTCACACAGCTTGTGAAAGTTATGCAAACCATAGTGCCCCATACTGCAAGCAAGGGATTGTTGCGTAATTTTTGCTGCCTTTCTGTAGGTCAGGGATTTTCATCACACCTTATCTATCCACGCAAAGGACAGCAAATGATTTAGTACAACAAAGAAGTCTTAAGATGTGACTAAAGATTTGGCTGCCGTACAACTATGTCAAAGAGAAGAAAACCCAAAAGTTGGCAATTGGCCAACAAAGTTGTAGACAATGAAGTTCAGAAACAAATGAGGGATATTTTAAAAAACAACAACAGCGACATTTAACTTTTAAAAAATAAATAAAAATAAAGAGAAAACCATGCACTTTTTTTTAAAAGGCAAACGAAAGATTGAACTATTAGTATGTAGCCCAATTGATTTTCATGTATTTTTCTTTTTGTTCACTGTTCAGTTATTTTGGGTGTACCTGAAGTGATTCACTTTCCTCTAATCTTGTTTTTTAAAAAATCCCCCTGGCTTGATCTCTCTCAGTGTTAAGTCCTTCTTAAACCTTAGGGGACTTCAGCTGTGCAAACCTTGCAGAGGCCATCTATAAGGAAATGCCTGCCACCCACTGGACTATATTTATCCACCCACCCTGTCTGTCTTCTAGCTTTCTGTTTCTCATACTCTGCAGCTCCTTTCTATGCCTTCTGTTGGTGGGCAGGCACAATCGCCGCCCACCAGTGAATTTGTGATTCAGAAAATCTGGAGCCCCTGTTCATTTCCTACTCACGGTCACAGTCTGTGCCAATTTCCATGCTTAGGGGGGGGGACCCGATCGTTACTATTTTGCTGTTGCAGAGCGGTGATGAAGCTTAATTACTATTTGTATGTTTTTTGTGTGAAGTGCTTTCAAAACTTCAAATGGCAAGGGCTGCGGAAGGGCACAAGTCTTGTCCTTATTATTGCTGGCAGGTGCCTTCTTCAGCACAGTGGGTAATTTAAGCCTTGGCGTTACAGAGAAACTTTATTACTGGCTTTACCTAATCAATGCAGAAGGGGAGCAGAGGCCCCTCCAGGCCTTATCTTAACAACAACAACAATTGAATGAAAGAAAAGAAATGTAGAGATCATACTGGATCGCTCACTGTAGATGTTGACCCAGTGTGTGGCAGCTGTGAAAAAGGTGAATCCCATGTTAGGGATCATTAGGAAAGGGGTTACAAATAAAATGGCCAATATCCAAATGCTGTTACAGTGGTACCTCGGGTTACAGATGCTTCAGGTTACAGACACCAGGTTACAGACTCCACTAACCTAGAAATAGTACCTTTGGTTAAGAACTTTGCTTCAGGATGAGAACAGAAATCGCATGGCGGCAGCGGCAGGCCCCATTAGCTAAAGTGGTACCTCAGGTTAAGAACAGTTTCAGGTTAAGAACAGACCTCCAGAACGAATTAAGTTCTTAACCAGAGGTACCACTGCATACAAATTCATGGTGAGACCACACTGAGAGACTATGTATACTTCTGGTCTGTTGAAAACAATATTGTTGATCTGGAAAAGGTTCAGAAAAGGATAACCAAAATTATTGGGCTTTGAGTGACTTCCTTATGAGGAAATAAGGAGCTTTTTAGTTTGGGGAAAAGGCAAGTAAGAAGGAACATGATCAGAGTGTTTAAAATTATGCAGAGTTTGGAGAAAATGGATAGGGAGAAGCTTTTCTCCATTTCTCATAACAAGGCCAGGAATTGGTGCTGATAAACTGAAGATCAATCCAGATAAGACTGAGGAACTGTTAGTGGGTGGTTTCCTAGACTGGATGGATGGGAGGGAGGTTGCCTGCTCTTGGTGGGGTTACATGCCCTCTGAAGGAGCACGTACACAGCTTGGAGGTAACCTGGAGGTAACTTGGAGGTAACAGCTTGGATCCATTGCTGTCTTGAGGCCCAGCTGCACCCCATCTGGACAGGCATAGCCTAACTTCTGGTGTCTATGCTCTGGTAACCTCTAGGGTAGATTACTGCAACACATTGTATGTGGGGCTGCCTCTGAAGATGGTTCGGAAACTTCAGCTACAGAATTCAGTGGCCAGGTTGCTCACCGGGGCAAGACGGTTTGAGAATATGACACCGATCCTAGTCCAACTGCACTGGCTACCAGTTATTTTCCGGGCCCAATTCAAAGTGCTGGTTTCGACCTATAAAGCCTTAAATGGTTCATATATCTTTAGGCACCGGACAATAACTTTCCTCTATACCCAGGCCTTGGCCATCAACTGTCTATGGCCTTTTAGAAGTGGTTGGGATGTTTTTAATGTGCATATTTCCTCCTTCTTACCCTCTTGGTTTTAATGTATCTATGTGGGGCGTTGTTGTTGTTTGCCTTTTTGTGTTTGGTAGCAAGTTGCTTTGGGTTGCTTGGGCAAGAGAAAGGGATTGATTTTTCCCTTTACCACCTAATCAAATATAATTTAAAATCTGTTTTTCCCACCACATCTTTTAGCTACTGTAAAAACCTTAAAAGCATCTATTATGTTGTGCATTTTGAGGTTTGTTTGTTTTTACTACCTAGAAGTCAATCATACATTTGACATATATTCAATCAAACAGTTTAGGACCTTGGAAATTTAATGGAAAAGGCTGAGTGGGAAACATAATGTACCTCATTCCATACAGAAACAATTGGCACTGGATCATTAGCCTGCATGCAAAATACCCTTCCTTCCTTCCTTCCCTCCTTTCTCTCTCTCCCCCCCCCCTTCCACACACACTCATGATCTTAAATTCATGCTACCAGTTTTTAAATCCTTATAAGAAATCCAGCTGATACACAAAACAAGTCACACTGGCTTCTTGTTTTGTTTATGTTTGTGTGTGTGTGACAGCAGAATAAAAAATACTGGCCGGTTTTCACATAATCTCTTAATCCTTTGCTGCCACACAAAATATTAAGCAATATGAGTCAAAAGTCATATTTTGGGGTGAGGGAGATTGGCAGATTCTATCTAGCCCAGCTTTTAGTTGCTGATAGGCTCAAGACCATCTCCCTTACCTCGCGAGCCCTGAATATTGTCTCAGAGAGTGAGAATTCAGTACCTAACACGTTAATGGGACACCTCTTTATCTCACGCTAGGTTTTTACTGCCTCGCGGGCCCTCTCATGCTTGTGTTTATGCGATTACATCAGGTGTACCAAAACACTAATAACAAAGACGAGAAAAAGAAAAGGCTAACTCACTCCCCATGCATTAAAATGAAAAAGCTTCTCTAGAAGCAGCTATTGATGGGAATAATGTCTGTACTTATTGAAGGGCAGCTGGGGTAGCCGCTGTTATACCCTACAAGGGATTACACAGCCGGGCTGGGAAAACATCTGGCATGCTAGTTTGTCTCTGCAGAGAACCAACCGATTTAAAAATTAAGGTAAGTTTTGTTTTTGTTTTTTTAAAGGAAGGGGGGGAAATCAGTCATGCTGCAGCAGCAGCACTAAAAATAGCTCCTTAATTCCACACTAATTCATTCTAATACCCAGTAAACATTACGGTGCCTATAAAGTTTCTGTTAAATGTATTTATGGGAGCCTAGAACCGAAGTGCACCTGATTCTGAACATCATACGCACATACATGAATGATGCACATGACGCAAGCCTTGAAAATGTTCTTCTCCATTAATAAGCACAGCTACTGGGCCAGGACTTTGTGAGCAAAGATATGCCTGTGGTGCCATCAAGTGGCCATTATACATATTGCACTCAGTTTCAGCTGCCCGCATTTTATTTTATTTTGGAATGTACAATTAAGGCAGGTCGAATATTCCCATGTGCAAATGGCACCGACTGCTTGGTTATGGTTCATAAATTCAGCTTCCCTACAACCAAATTCAATGGCAAATAAATAACCAGGTAGTTTTGTAAAATGAACATTTAAAGCTCATCAGAGTATAGGTTTGCATCTTTGTTCTGCAATTCAACAAGCATAGTGGTTTTCTCTGAAAGAAAAGAATCCTGCTTATTTTCTCCCCACTTACATATCAATAGAAAGTCATGTTTGTATTGATATTCCCATGCCTCCCTCACTTTCCTGTTTCATTTCTGATATGCTATGCAAATTAGCAATATCAGACAGAAATATTAATAAAAGCTCATTGCTGGTACTCTTCCTTTCTCTATGTGAAACCTTTAGGATGCCACAAAAACCAGAGCTGTTCCTGTTAGCATTTTGTATAGATTTTCCTCTTTGTGAAAGCCATTTTTTCCAAATTTAGAAACGGACAATGCTCCCCTCTAGGGGCTGAAAAGAAAGATGCAATCTTAAATTCATGTTGCCAGTTTCCAAACACTTATTAGAAATCAAATTACTCCACAAGTGACCCTGCTGGTCACATTGTTTTACAATCAGCTTAGTATTTTTACTGTCCATTTGTCCAGCTAAATCAGATGTGTGGCTCAATTCTAAATATATTTACTTATTTCCCAGTAATTAAACTAATACTTAGTAAAATAAATTTTAAAAATGCAATCTATCTCTTGGTTCATAAATGCTGAAGTAATCAGATAATGGGCATCTTAAGCCCATTAAGAACATATCTTAAGCAGTTGCTTGGGTGGATGAACCAGGCATCATCGCTCAAACACAGGCAGGAAGAAAACCTCCAATGTACTAAAAGATGCTTGGGTTAATAACATCTGGAGCATTGCTCTATCAGAACGCCCCACATACCATCAGCAAATAATCAAAGGCATGTAAAAAAATACATTCAACACAGTTTGGTCTCCTTTTTTTCTCTTTTATTGAAGAACAGGATATTTTAATACCATAATCATCACAGAGGTATCTGTGGAGGGGATATATTGATTGTAAATGTCTAGTAAACCAGATCGGTAGTTGGGTTCCTACTGAGAGTATTTGGCGAACCAACATCACAGGGATGAGGGGTTGAGGATAGGAGTGATCATTCTGTGGTATTATGGCAGTGGGCAAAGCTGAAGTGTAACTTTTTAATAAGTGTATTTTTAATAATAATAATAACAGGCAGAACTGTCATAACCTCTCACCCAACATTTTCCCATGGAGCCAGCTATCATGGGCAACAGTGTGTCTCTAAAGGCAGTGCTGCCCAGTCTGATGCTGAACTTGGGACGGGAAGGATTAGGAAACTTGATATCGATTCGGAGTTGGCACATGTCTTTTCCTGCCCTTTTGTCTGCTCAACACAGCAGATCATCCCAAAGCAACCAAGATGTGTGCCTTTCGCTCTTGTGTGCATGGGTTTTGTTTTGTTTAAAAAAGTGGGGGCACCAGATTGGCACACGAACAGGGAGGAGTCCTGTCCTGTCTCAACTCAATGGAAGCCTGCTGTACAGTCTTTGGGTACAGTCATGTTACATAAAGCAGAGTGGGGTCACAACAGGCGAGGCTACTGTTGTCAGCACCTTGGACAGCGCCCTGCTATCTGGAGGATTCTCCCAGAGAGAAAACTCTTGTCTCAGCAAGGCACAGAAGCCTTCTGAGATGACCAGAAGGCTGGCCAGCCTGGTCCTGCTGCCAGCCCCCCAGCCCAGTCTGAGCCTTATTATGCAGCCACTAGCAACTATGCTGTGGTGTTTGTATAGAAACATATGAAGCTGCCTTGTATCCAATCAGGCAGACCATTGGTCCATGTTCCTCAGTGCTGTCTTCACTGTCTGGTAGTGGATCGTTTCAAGACTAGGGACATTTCCAGTGATACCTGAAGATGCCGGGACTGAACCTGGGACCATCTGCATGGAAAGCAGATGTTCTATCACTAAGCTACAGCCATTTTTTTATTAGTTATTATTATTATTATTATTATTCATTCGATTTATATACAGTCCTTCATTGAAAGATCTCAGGTCAGTTCACAGGATAAAAACACAAAAGAACAAATATATAGCTAAACCAGGAGCAACAAAACAATAACATCCCCTCCCACAAGATACATCTAAAAGGCTGCATAATATTAATCAGCTCAAGGCCTGGTTAAAGAGGAACATACTGGGAGTAATGTAGTACCTTGGTTCTAGAACCTAATCTGTTCCAGAGTCTGTTCGACTCCTGAAAGTGTTCAAAAAGCAAGGCACAGCTTCCGATTGGCTGCAGGAGCTACCTGCACTCAAGCAAAAGCCACGTTGGATGTTTGACTTCTGAAAAACATTCAAAAACCAGAACGCTTACTTCTGGGTTTACAGCATTTGGGAGCCGATTTGTTCGTCAACTAAACCATTCAAGAATGAAGGTACCACTTCTGAGGTACCACTTTTCTGAGTCCAAGGACTACAGCAGGCAATGTCTTCTGACCTGGAAGATCCCACAGCAGTGGATAGTGACTCCTTGAGCAGCAGTTCCACCTCACCTGAATCGTCCTCTGAGCTTGGGGATGGTTGAAGCCAGCCCAGGAGGGAGACCACGGGCAGATCCACCACACACATTTAAAGCACATGACTTCAAAGGATCCTAGGAAGTATAGTTCCCTCCTATAATTCCCAGTACACTTAGCAAACCACAGTTCCCAGGATTCTTTTGGGAAAACCATTGCTCTAAATGTGAACTGGATGTGCTTAAAATGTATTCTGTAGCAATCCCCTTTAAGCCTTTACCTCCACTATGGTCCTAATTGAGATACCCGTACAGTGATACCTTGGCTGTCAAATGTAATCCATTCCGGGAATCCGTTCAACTTCTGAAAACATCTGAAAACCAAGGTGCAGCTTCCGATTGGCTGCAGGAGCTTCCTGCACTCAAGCAGAAGCTGTGGAAACCACATCGGACGTTCAGCTTCCGAAAAACATTCGCAAACCGGAACACTCACTTCCGGGTTTGCAGCGTTCGGAAGCCGATTTGTTCAGGAGCCAAGCCGTTTGACAGCCAAGGTACCACTGTATTGATCTAGTCCCCCCTGCATTATTTTTTAAAAATATCAGACACACAAGGGTTAAATATGTGAATAATGTTGTATCTAATTTAGTGCTCACATCCTCCAGCTCAAATTCAATCAAGAAAGGTACTACACAAAGGTACTACACAAACAGTCTATGAAAACTCCAACTTTGTGGATGTGGCTTTCTTTTCTTTTCTCTCGCTCTCTCTTTCTAAAAGTGACCATAATGGTTATGCAGAAAACTACAGCAATTGTGCATTATGGAATGGAAAATTTAAGTGCTGACCTTGTTACAAGTCTGCAATACTTGTATATGCTACTGAAATAGATGTTAGAAGAGGAGTGCTGAATTTAATTGAATGAACTCAGTTCAGTTCACTTACATTAAATCTAAATTTTCAGTATCCTTACTGACTGGTGTCCAACATTATCTAGGCTTTAAAATTTATTGAATGATTTTAATACCCCCACTCATATATTTCTATATGCATTTTAATTTTTATGTACATTTTAAAATGAAATGTGTTTGTACTTGCATCCACAGAAGCTGGGATTTCAATTCTGAATTGTAATGATCTCATAGAAATAACCTCCAGGGCTGCTAAACCATGTGGTTGTTCAAGCCCAAAACAGGTTTTGGTGGGTCACACCGAGCTTTATTATTGAACAAAGTCAGCCTGAATTTTAAAACAATGGAACAATTCTCAAGCATAACAAGGGCTTTCTCAATTTGCACCATGGTTACTAAATGTGAGGGAAAGCGACTTGCTAATATACACACAGAGAGAGACATCACGCTTTGAAACCTGACATTTTACAGCTAGCAGCTATTTCTCTAAGGACAAACCGGTGCATGTTATCATTACTTTTTCTGCCAGTGAAAAATATCACAGGAACACTCATGATGAAAGAAGTGATGTTCTAAATGCAGCCCAGCTCTGCAGAGGCATTTTGATATGATTATGTATTACTCAGGGATTTCCCAACCCAAAATGAAAGCAATAACACAAACAGCAGCCTGATACAACTCTTTAATTCTCATCTAGCACATAGTGTGTACACACATTGGGTTTTCCTCAAAACCCAAATCTGCCACATTCATTTCGGCACCCAAGATACCTACTCCCAACATTTCTGCTTTCTCAGGCTATCCTACCTCACAGGGTTGTTGTGAAAATAAGTTAGAAGCGGGGGGGAGCTCTTTGGATCCCCATCGTCTGGGGATACAGATAAGATAAAGTAAGACTGAAATGAATAGGCTAGACTCTCACTCTCACAGAAGTTCTGTGAATGGCAGAGCCCTTTGTATTCGGGCAATTTTCTGCACTACAAAACTGAATATTTACAACAAATCTATCATTAAGTTGAAGGATTTTCAGAAGTTTTCAACAAGCTTTGGGCAATGGTTTAGGTAATGGATGGGAAACCATGTCTTCCCAATTCCCTTGCTGCATCTTCCCTCTGTGGTCTGCTGCCACCACTGATGCCTCTTCCTCTACAAAGCTTCAATCACCATGTCCCACAAAGCTACCCAGGAGGACTCACAACAAACCCAGCAACTACAGGTGCCATAGCAGCAGGATGCTGAAAAGGAGCCTCTTCCTACAGCCACTGTCAAAGAGTATCTATAGGAATGGCCAGCAGCATGGACCAGATACAGAGTGCAATGGCTAGAGTGGCCCTCTAGAACTCCGCTCTGGGCCTGCACTCTGTGACTTAGCGGCACACGCACAGAAATGACTGCCTTCTAATCAGACGCATGTTTCTTCTTCCCATGGCATTGTATCCTGCTGCTAAGTGGCGGCCCTTTTTCATCTGACTGCTGCTGCTGTTGCTGCTGCTTACTCTGTGCCCTGTACTGAGTCCTCGCAACTATGACACTTTGTCACAGAGCCAGAGTTTAATGAAGCACTTGAAGTTTCATGGCTGCAGAGCTTCAGTTTTGAGGAGGGATGCCTTTCAAGGCTGCATTATGGCAGCAGACAATATCAAAAGAATTTAAACAGAGATGCCAAGTTCTGCCTGACATGGGGGTGGGGAAAATGCTCATCGCTTGCGCATGACATCACACATGTGACACACACGTGTGAAGTCATGTGTGTTGGGAGGAAGCCATGGGGCCCAGCGAGGCCCTCCACTAATGTGGCGAGGCCCTGCGAGGATTGACACCACTGTGAGCAGGACTGACAGACCCGACACCCACCTTTCAAAGTTGGCCCATGAGGGGAGGGGAGTTAAAGATTTGGCTTGCCAGGTCAAAAAGGTGCCCCACACCTCGGCTGCTGCTTGATCTGGCAAGGGGCTGTATTTGAGAAAAGACTTTGTCTTCAGCTGCATGCCAAGGAAGAACTCCAGAGTGGGATTTTAATGGCAGAGTGGACATGTAATCTGTGAGTTATTTATAGCCGCAACCTGCATGCAAATGGTGAACAGCGGGAGTTGGAATGTGACTTTGTAAACACTGGAAAGACTGAACAAAGGAACAAAGGAAAATAAGAACTAACTCTCCCAGCACACCGGGTCTGAGACAATAACGATTATGAAGGACTACACATTATGTATCTATCCGATTATGCCGGATTTACATATAAGCTAAACAAGCTATAACTTAGGGCTCCACTCTTGGGGGGGGCCAAAAATTAAAGAAAAAAAACCACTGGATGTACATTTCCAAAATATAAGATTAAAAACAAATAAAATAAAACCTACATACAACAACAGCAAAATCATTTTACGTTAGAGCTTAATAATTATTTCACTATTAATAGATTTCTTAATTGTATTTGACTATTAATATACTTCTTAATTGTATTTCAGTTCAACAATTACTTTGATAAAATACATATTTTGTTATGTGCAAATGGCTTTAGATACCTATTAGGTCCATAAATTACCATATAGCATATATTCAACACAAAAAGCAGCGACAATTTGTTGTTGACAAAGGACAGCTGGACATATAAAGGGCCCTATTACCTTCAGTAGCTTAGGGCCTCATCAAACCTAAATCCAGCCCTGACTACACACATGAAACACATTTAATATTTTTAAGAAATAACCGAGGTGCTGTCTGTAAGGAGACAATGATGGTCGGCTATAAGAATGGACAACAAGTGAAGGATAAAATGGATATTAATGAAGAGATGATGTGGCTACAGGAGGAAAAGATGGACATATGTTTACAACAGGAGCAGGAAACCTGATTTTTTAAAAAAGAAATTGTATTAAATTAAAGTAATTTGGTTGGATTTGTAAGAATCTGGAAAACCAATAAAAATAATTTGAAAGAAAAGGTGTCCCACCCCTGGCCTAGAGGCTAAGAACAGATTCAAACACAGGGAAAAGAACCTGACAGGAATGCTTCTGATTAAATATGTTCCCTCTGCTTCTGGAGCCAAGTGGAGTCAATCCTCTACTACAGCCTTTCTCAACCTGTGGGTCCCCAGATGTTGTTGGCCTACAACTCCCATCACCCCTAGCTAGCAAGGCCAGAGCTCAGGGATGATGGGAGTTGTAGTCCAACAACATCTGGGGACTCACTAGTTGAGAACCGCTGCTCTACTAGGAAGCAACACCTTTTGGCTTCCTCACTAGGAACCAGGGTTCTGGTGAAGTAGCAGTCAGGCTCATAAAGAGTGGGGAAAGTCCTTCCCTGCTGCAAACCATGATAGGAATTGATGGGGTGCTCTTAAACTATAACGGACTCAAAGGGTTCTAGGGCTCTGCTCTCTGAGGCAAACATTCTCAGGTCAAAATAAAAAAATTCCTTCCAGTAGCACCTTAAAGACCAACTAAGTTAGTTCTTGGTATGAGCTTTCGTGTGCATGCACACTTCTTCTTCAGGTCACTGCATGATGATACTCTCTAGGATGCAGTGCCACAGCTAGAGTTGCATCAGGTGATCTAAGTGCTCTTACAGATCTATACAGACAGAGATAGACTTTCAGGTAACTTGGTCCAGAGTTGTGAGTTGTCAGATGAGGGAACTGAGAGAGCGGCTTGGTTAAGGCCACCTAGGAGGTTCACTGCAGAAGCTAGATGTGAACTGGGGACTTCCTGAATCATAGCTCAGTCTCTTAGCCACTATTACACCATGCTGTTACTAGCAATGAGAAAACTCTGATAGGTACAGAAACCTCACAGGAAGGTTATTTTTTGTTGCTGCAGCCACTTCCAGATAAGTGCTAGCAAAGTCACAATGAGCCAGGATGAAACTTTACTTGAGTTCCCAATGAATTCAGGAGATGGGAGAAGAACTCATAATAAGTTCACTATTACAAGCCCAGCCAATTCCAGAGTTTGCCACTATCATTTGTCATTAATCATATTTTACAGGCAGCTGTACATGATATGCAATGCATTAATTTTCCTATAGATTTTTGTCACTTCTGATGCAATTGTTGCTCCTAAGTAACTATTACAGAACACTTATTTGCAATTAGAACAACAATAACAACAACAGTCAGGCAACAGAGGGGCTTACATTCCATCCTATTTATTAGCAATGAGAATAAAAAATAATAATAATCAGGCCACAGAGAGGCTTATAATCCATTCCACCACTTTTACAAATTGCAGTGCAAAAGTATGTCTTTCCAATATCACTAGATCAGAAAGGACCAGAGCTATGAAAGATATGGATATTGATCTAACTCACAAAGACTTTTGAAAAGCACTCGCTTGATCTGCAAAAAGGGCACCTGCTAAAATGAAGCCTCTCTCATGCGCTCGCCAAAGCTTTAACATCATGGTCTGTTAATTAGGATTAGTAAAAGTCAAGGAAGAAAAGAAAAACCTAGTCTTTGATTGTTCAATAAGTACCAAACCAGTGACAGATTCAACTTTCTGGCTTAGATCAAAATCACAGCTACAAATACAATGGGAAAGGACCAGTCTTTTGGAAAGAAAGAAAGAAAGAAAGAAAGAAAGAAAGAAAGAAAGAAAGAAAGAAAGAAAAGTCTGCATCATCTACTTTTCAGATAATTTTTTTAAAAAGATCGGCATTGTTCAGAAGCTGTATGTTAATTGCTAGTTATAAGGCATGATTATGCCTTCTGCTTTCTTTTGATGTTTTCATGCAAGAGACTTTTCCCCCTTGGCTCTCCTGTGAAGAACACCGGGCAGCACAAATGGGGACCTATCACAGAACAAGCGTCAAAAGAAACCCACAATCTTCCTCCTCACCTCATTGTGTAGAGGAGGGTCCCGTCATCCTCAAGGCGCAAAAGCTTGTTAGGAGTGGTCATGTTGTGGGCAATAGATTTTTTACCATTGTGGAAAAAGGTGTCTGGAGTCCAGATCTTACTGGCAAGGAGGTTGTTCAGAGGCAGGCGTTGCATGGGACCTTTAAATTGAAGCCTTTCGTCTTTCCAACTTTGCCGGAAGAAAACATCAATAGTATATTCCTGGCATGAAACAGAGACCGTTGTATAAGTGCCATAGCTCATAAGAATGAACCAATCCTCCAGATTATTCTAGCAAATAGCAGCAGGGGACATTTAGACAATCATAGCATGGCAACCTACCATTTCGGTGTCTGACACAGGGCCAAAACTGGTGACAAAGATGTCTGTTTTCACCTCTGTTATTCTCTCTACAACAAAGAAATGTAAACAATTAAGACTGCTCCATCAGCTGGCAATTTGCATTGAGGAGACCTAATCTTATAGCAATAGCAAAGCAAGGAAGGGTTTTGCCCTTCAGTGGCATCCTGACTCTTCCACTTAATACTCTGCGGCTTCTGGGCAATTACCATATTGTTTCTGTGTTGAGGACAGCACTTAGCACTTTGTTGAAGCTAAAGATACATTGCAGAAGTAAGTACAGTGGTACCTCGGGTTAAGAACTTAATTTATTCTTGAGGTCCGTTCTTAACCTGAAACTGTTCTTAACCTGAAGCACCACTTTAGCTAATGAGGCCTCCTGCGTGCAATTTCTGTTCTCATCCTGAAGCAAAGTTCTTAACCCGAGGTAATATTTCTGGGTTAGTGGAGTCTGTAACCTGAAGCGTATGTAACCCGAGGTACCACTGTAGCAGCAGTAGATCACCTCCACCTACAAGACAAATGCAAGCAAGGAAGTCTGGCAATTCAGCAGGCCTAAGTACATGTAGGGGGACATGGGTGGCGCTGTGGGTTAAACCACAGAGCCTAGGACTTGCCGATCAGAAGGTCGGCAGTTCGAATCCCTGCGACAGGGTGAGCTCCCGTTGCTTGGTCCCAGCTCCTGCCAACCTAGCAGTTTGAAAGCACGTCAAAGTACAAGTAGATAAATAGGTACCGCTCTGGTGGGAAGGTAAACGGCATTTCCATGCGCTGCTCTGGTTCGCCAGAAGCGGCTTAGTCATGCTGGCCACATGACCCGGAAGCTGTACGCCGGCTCCCTCGGCCAATAAAGCGAGATGAACGCCGCAACCCCAGAGTTGGCAACGACTGGACCTAATGGTCAGGGGTCCCTTTACCTTTAAGTACATGTAACTAGGCACACAATGTGGAGCTCCTGAATGTGTGGGCTGCTTCAATAGATGTGCAAAGAGGGGTGCGGACACAGAGCTGCCCTTCCATTGAAAGAAAATGGGTCACTGTACATGCCAAGTTTCTACATGCCTGCATTAGCAGCCCAGTCCCCACAACCATCAGAAGAGTGAATGAAAGGAATAGTGTTTAGCTCTGGTACAAAGAGGACATTATTTATGTCTGCCCAGCTTCAAAAACAGCTGGACTGGTAAAATTAAATGATAACATTTAACAATGTCAAATTTCACAAGTGGCTGCATTTGTTAGTATTCACGTGGTTGTACTAAAAACTGATGCTCTGATCTTTTTCAGCACTGCTTAAAGTTCATTTGGGGATTTTTTTCCTCTCCCCTTAAGGGTTCTATTCTATCCTTGCTTGCTTTGTTGAATGATAACGTCATAACAAAGCCTAGGTCATTAAGGCAAACATGAGTTTTGCCAACTATTCAGGTTAGTAATTTAGATATGGTATATTGATTTTACATGACAAATCTTTTCAGAAAATCCCAGAACTCTTGGTGATGTTTTCTTGGTAATATGATATACATCACAACCTGGGGCTATAGTAACACTATCAGATATTTAGGTTATTGATTTACAAGATAGAGCATTCTGAGATTTGAGAGGCAAATGATTAGCAATTAACCAAAAACAGATACAGTGGTACCTCGGGTTACAGACACTTCAGGTTACAGACGCTTCAGGTTACAGACTCCACTAACCCAGAAATAGTACCTCAGGTTAAGAACTTTGCTTCAGGATGAGAACAGAAATCGTGTGGTGGCAGCGTGGCAGCAGTGGGAGGCCCCATTAGCTAAAGTGGTATCTCAGGTTAAGAACAGTTTCAGGTTAAGAACGGCCCTCCAGAACGAATTAAGTTCTTAACACGAGGTACCACTGTATAGGGAATATTCTATACGACTTCTATCCAGATATTGAAAGGAAGAACCTACTCTATAGGTAAGTGTGATGACCCTGGGGTCAAACTCCACTTTTTCAGTGGATGAGGATCCTCTTCAAATAAAAAGTTATCTCTCACCAAAGGCAGAGCTAGATATTGGGATAGATCGGTGCTTCCTATTTAAGGTTTATTCTGATTATGGTTGCTGCTAAAGAAACATCTGAGCTTTTATGGAGTCTCCAGCCTGAGTCTGTATGGAGCTGTCCAGAGTATCTGAGTACTCAAACTATTGAAGGGGTTGTGGGTGGTTGTGAGGGGCATGCCCTTGACAGTGGTGGCACCTTGACAGCTGAACTCACTTCCTGTTCCTGTTCCAATAATGCCTAACAGCCTTTAGGAAGTGACTGAAAGCATTCATTTACTGGGTCCTTTTGCAACCTTTGACAAGACATTCTATTACTTGGTCTCCACTACATTGCGGCTGGTGTTGTTTAATTGTTCAGTTTTCAATTTTTTGTTGTTGTATTGCTTTCAATCTATATTGAAGCATCTCTGAAAATGTGGGATTTAAATAATAAACAGTATAGCAAGTGGCATTCATACAGTCTTGCAGCAAAGCCACTATAACTTAAAATCAGTGTTCTCCTCCCACCCTCCCCAAATTACTTGTCTGGTTGCAAGACTGACGTATGCACTGAGGAGGTGATCTGACTTCTCTGGATCTGCTCTGAGAACGATGCAACGGATTACAGACACTATGGGCCAGGGATGCTTTTTCTAACTTGAAAATGGGAAAATCTTTAACATACAACCAGTGAGAAAACAAAAGCACTAGGGGTTTTTTGTGGCACTCTTCTGCTGCTTTCAGCACACCTTCTGGAGATCTCTTAACCATCTCCCACTGCTCCCTAAACACATCTTTGGTCATCTCTTACTAGGACACGGCTGCATGCTGTTTTAAGCATTTTTCCCTACAATGGCATGCTTGTAGGAACATCTGTTGTACCTCCCAGGCCTGGACGAAGCCTGTTATCATATCCATCCAGCAGGCCGTCCAGAATCCTAGTGAAGATGGTGATGTTATCATTGGTATCATATTTCCCTGAAGCTGTTGGCATCTGTGAGAAGCTGCGAAAAGGGGGGAGGGAGTGGAGAAGACACATCAATAAAAACTGGGAGAGACAGCTAAAGAGTTAAAGGTTGTGTCATCGATCTCATAAGCATCTGACAATGGATAGCTTAAACAAGGACTACAGGAAAATCCAATGGCTTGGTTGCTCTTGGACTTTGCTTGTCATGCACACAGGTGCCCCATAACATGCATAACACATGTGCATGCTGCACTGCAAAAAGCGTGATTCACCCTATTGTCAGGGCGTCTAGGTACAATTCGTTTCCTCTTTTCCAGGAGTAAATCAGAATCTTCTGGCAGGTCCGGTGGTGCCTGGTGTCCATTGGAACTGATAGGGTGGAAGGCAGGGAGGCCAACAGTAGGTGGAGCCAGAGCCAATTACAGACAGAGCCATGCCCTGATTGGTTGTAAGTTCAAAGGAAGGCAGGTGGGGGCCAGCTGAGGATGCACTGAGATTGCGGTGTCAGCCTTTGATCAAATGGACCAGCCTCTGCTGGATAGATCAAGCAGTAATTTGCAGCAGATAAGCAAGGTTTCTGACTCCCAACTGTCTAACAACAGTGACAACAAAGCGTCTTCCCCTCCCTCCTTTTCTAAATTAAGCTGGTGATATCAGGGGTGGAAGTATGGGGGGGACGGGACTGGAGAGGGGTTTTGTGTGAAAGGGGTGTGCATTCAGTTTTGGTATTGAAAACAAATTCAGTTTGCTCAGAGGCTCCTTAATTCCCAAAGTGTGTTGCCCCACTCAGCCATTCTTTTCCACCTGGTTAGTAGATCTTGGGGTTCTAGCAAAAAAACAACTAAACACCACGGACCTGAGATTTGTTCACCCTTCTTTATCCCTTTCCTTTTTGGCCACCTTTCTTTGTTTCTCTAATAGTTCCATAAATGCAGTGCTTTTTTTCTTAAAATATGTTTAGGGGTACTCTCATTTTGACTCAAGAAAATCTCCATTTTATAGTTCAAATCGGGGGAAATAAATACAGTAAATGGACAAAAGTACACAGACTCACAAAATGTTTAGGGGTATGTGTAACCCCATAAAAAAGCACTGCATAAATGCATATGGTGTGGGAAACTGGCTTGTGGACTGTTCCACTTCTGACTGCTGGTGGGCTCACAGGATTGAATGTTCCATTCACACATAGAGAGAGAGAGGGCATAGGAAGCTGTGTCAGACCATTAACCTATCTAGCTCAATACTCTGCACTGACTGGTAATGACTTTCCAGGATATAAGGAAAAGAGTCTTTTCCAGCCCTTTCTTGGGATACTAGGGATTGAACCTGGGACCTTCAGCATTCAGAGGCTGGGTTAACAACTTGTTCCTCAACCTGATGAGGCTCATTTGACAAAATGGAGCCTTTGGGGTCATCAGCCCAGTTCTGTGGGGTTGCTATGCCAAAGCAATTCAGCAGGTTCTTTCTGTTTAGACCAGTCATGGCCAAACTTGTCCCTCCAGGTGTTTTGGGACTACAATTCCCATCATCCCTGACCACTGATCCTGTTAGCTAGGGATGATGGGAGTTGTAGTCCCAAAACAGCTGGAGGGCCAAGTTTGGCCATGCCTGGTTTAGACCATTAAATTCCACCTGAAAGTGTTTCTATTCCTCCAGGCTTCTGCGGGCAACTAAGAATACATTTTTCCATTAAGGCTGGTTTCTAATTTTATTATATATAGTCATACCTCTGGCTGCAAATGTGATCGTGTGGGAGGCACGTTCGCAACCCCCAGCATTCACAGCCTAAAGTACCGTGTCTGCGCATGACGCAATTTGGCGCTTCTGCGCATGCACATGACATCATTTTGTGCTTCTGCACTTGCGTGAGCGCCAAAACCCGGAAGTAACCCGTTCCAGTACTTCCGGGTTCAGTGAAGTCCGCAACCCAAAAACTCGCAACCCGCAGAGTTTGTAACCCGTGGTATGACTGTACATATATTTACATGGTTTTTATTGTATGGTTTTATGTGTGACTGTTGGAAACTGCTCTGAGATTTTTTAATGAATAGTGGTATGTAAATATTTTTTTATAAATAAATAAATAAACCACTGGTCTTCAGCTGGTGGGTTGGAACCCACAAGTGGGACACGGCTTGATCTGAGGTGGGTCTCAACCAGAACACTACCACCCTGCAAATGTATGGTAAAAGATTAAGAAATGGATCCCCAAATGCTGGTTAGGATTAGAAGTATGTCCTGGGCCTGAAAATGTTGAGCACTACTGGAATAAACCAACACTTCTCCCTGATAAGGGGGTTTTCTGTGTGCTGGGAATATTAGAGATACGGTACATTCAATCACATGAGTCCACACACATAGTCTGAAATAGTACAGTCCACAGACAGGTTTATCCCCCACAAATGATATTTGTAAGCACAAGGCCTCAAATTCTAAGCCAGAGGGCAGGAACAGTCTTTCTATAATCTCTGTAAGGTGATGACAAGTCTCTTTCTCACCCCTACTCAGAACAACTTTAAAAACCATCATTTTTTTTCTGCTTTAGTGTTACATTTCCCACCAAATTCCTAGACATTCTGCGGCACCCATTGCCTTCCTCTTCTGCTACTGCTGGACAGACTCCAGAATCTGAGATGAGTAAATGGAAAACATTTGCAGACATTTGCAGATAAGTAGCCAATGGGTCAAAGGCCTTCTTCCCGAAGTTGATCATGGTCACCGTCAACGCGCCGCTTTAATTAAGTTGCAGCCAGAGGATCAAATTCCGCCATCTGCTACACAGAGTCTTTAGCAACATTTTAATCCTATGAAATTGTTATTACGAGCAGTGATGGCCACAATGTTGTGTAATGCCGAGCAAAACCATAATGGAAGCTGGATCTTCAGGGATCCAGTCCCATGGCCATTCTTACTTAACATGGACAATAAATGCCACTGGGATTGAGAACGGAACAGGGACTGCACATAGCTACTGTAGGCTTGGAACTGCCACCCTGTCATAATTAGTGTTCTTAATTACAAATGTTTCGGAATAACAGGATATGAAGCTTATCAGTCACACACTCTAGTGTCACACATAATATAATACTGCAGCAATCCTTAGAGGAACCTTAGAGGTGAGCAATCTTAAGCCCAGGGCCAAATACTACCCTCCAGGCCTGTCTGACCCTTGGACTCTCCCAAGGCCACATGCCCATCCAGCCACACCTCCTACTCTCCCCCAGGCCACACCCCTCACACATAACACCCTCCTGGAGTATTTTTGCCAGGCTGGAATGTGTCCTTGAACTCTGGTCATTACTCTTGCTTGTCTACCTGGAGGAGAAAGAGATTTTGATAAACTGGTCTCTCGGACACTGCCAGAGCATTGCACCTCCCTCCCTAAGCTGAATGGAAGCTTCCCAGGCTTTGGGATGGAGTTGTGAGGGGAATAATAATAATAATAATAATAATAATAATAATAATAATAATAATAATTTATTTGTACCCCACCCATCTGGCTGGGTTTCCCCAGCCACTCTGGGCGGCTTTCAACAAAGATTAAAAATACATTAAAATGTCACACATTAAAAACTTCCCTGAACAGGGCTGCCTTCAGATGTCTTCTAAATGTCTGGTCGTTTATCTCTTTGACATCTGGTGGGAGGCCGTTCCACAGAGCAGGCGCCATTACCAAGAAGGCCCACTGCCTGGTTCCCTGTAGTTTTGCTTCTCGCAATGAGGGAACCTCCCAAAGGCCCTTGGATCTAGACCTCAGCGTCCGGGCAGAATGATGGGGGTGGAGACGCTCCTTCAGATATACTGGGCTGAAGCTGTTTAGGGCTTTAAAGGTCAACACCAACACTTTGAATTGCGCTGAGAAACGTACTGGGAGCCAGTGTAGGTCTTTCAAGACTGGTGTTACGTGGTCTTGGCGGCCACCCCCAGTCACCAGTTTCGCTGCCGCATTCTGGATTAAGAGATCCTGCAGCCCTCCTCCCTCGTTCCCAAAGCTAGGTAGAGGTGCAAGAAAGAAAGCTACCTGCTGGCACTGCAAGTAGACAACACAAATCCTGCTTGCATACAGGTTCTGCTTGCGGGTTTCACAAAGCCATATGTGTGGTCAGTGTGAGAATAGGACGCTGGACTAAATGGGTGTTTGGTTTGATCCAGCAGAGCTTTTCTTATGTTCTATCTTGCTCTGGCAATCTTACACCTGTGCATAAGCATTTTTCTCTGCTCCGTTAAAGAACTTTCTACATGCCTGGAAATTCACATTCACAGTCTCATTGAATACCAAGAACGATGGATCGTATGGTCATCTTAAATTCTAACTGTTGTCAAAAGTGTCTGCAAGATTTCTTTTGGCCATCATGGTAAAAGCTAGGGGTTTGCTTAGAAATTTAGAAACAGTGAATGCAGACCAGTGACAAAAGCAGCTAATGTACTTACTGTTCCACTGGCCAGGCTGAAACATGGGGAAAGCTGAAACCCTTTGTGTAATTTCTCTTCCCTAAGAGCAGTAAAAGGACGCCATAAAGCATTTCCCCAATGGATTTTTAAAAAACTGAAATTGTGTTTGTCTTCAAGGAGACGTTAAGACTAGCAAAAGCCTATGATTCTTGTCTAATCCAACACTCTCCTGCTCTCGGTATTTCCTGGAAGCAATTACATCCTATGTTATGTAATATAATATAGCACTACATTGAAAAACTATCTAAAAAGAAGGAATCCAATGAGCTTTTAAGAAAGGGAAGTCTGCATTGTTTGGTACCTGGCCGGCTGACACTTCTTGGGAAGTGTGCCGGTGAATTCTCTTTCATTACACAAACTATTTGTGGTTTGTAAAGCTTTGGTGCAATTTTAATTCTGCCTAAAGCTGCTTATAAGGAAACAACTTGGAGAGAGAAACAGAATAGGGAGAAGAACTGGAAGCCTAAAATGGTTTCTAGTGATTTCCAGTGCCCAACTGGACATCATATGCAAGCCTTGACAACAAGTAACCGCAGTCTGTCATTGTCTTCTCTCCCCCTCCCTCCCTCCCTCCCTGTCTCTCTCACACCTGTTTGTGTAATCTCATAGTAATAGGGATGGTGATGCTGAAAAATTGTGAATGATTTAGCCTTCCATGTGAGTGATGTGAGCCTCCCTCCCACCCTGACATCAGATTTTATTTTGCTGGGCATCTCACCTGCCATTTTTGATGGTCTCAGTGAAGCTGAACTGATTGGACTATTAAATTGTTTTGGCAAGAGATGCAATTTGCTTGATTCAGCATATGTTTACCTGCATGAAATATGTGCTGTTTGCATTTTTTTTATTTATTTAAAATTCCAAGCTCAGAAGAAGAAAAGAGCTTGGCTCTGTCTAGAATCTGATTGCAATGTTTCATAACTATTATGGGTTTTCTCTGGGGGAAAGCATAGCTCCATTTGTGAGTGAGTCCCTGGAATGTGTTGATTGGTAGTCTGAAATCTCATCTCTTTGTTATGTTGGTTGGCAATAAAATGAAAGAGTACATTTTTCCTTATTGTGCCACTTGAAAAATCCACTCTGGGCCACTTTAACTGTTATCTAATTCTTTTACAGAAAGCCTTATTGCGTAAGACACAAGATGCAACTCACATGTAGAGCATTACATAAAATGGTGTCTTTTTCACAGATGCCCTCCCCCAACTGGCTATGCTTCCCCAAGAATGACGCCCCCTTTTGCACAGGGAGTGAAATGCATGCATGCATGTTATTGAAAAGCAACAACATGAATTTGGGAAACCACTTGCGATGGTGACTGTTGTAGTGAAGCCATCACAGGCTGTGTTTTGACATGTTATTAATCAGGAGGTTACTGTGGTGTGTCCAAAGCTGGCAACTATCTTCAAAGGTCACACTATGGTAGCTTCACCACATTGGTCACCATCCCAATTGGGTGTCTATATCCACACTAAAACATCAACCAAGGTAGAGGTGAATCATTTTATCCAGAGTAGATTACTCATGGATTAGTGATGGATGTTTGATCTCTAGCGAAATGGGCATACAACTGTTCCCCAAAAAAGTATTAGGCACATATGGTAAAGCAGATTCCAAAACTGTCAAAGCAATCAGATGTCTCCATAATTTGGGAGCACTATGACAACACTGTGTGCCAGAGCTCTCTCCCTGAGCAGGGAAGGCTCATCCAGAGTTGAGAACTCAAGGATCTGGTTAAGGACTTTCTAAGAAGCTTCAGGATTCAGTGCTTAGCACTTCCTCAATACTTTACCATCCTTGGTCCCACTGCCAATAGTTCCAAACAAGAAGAGTGAACCTACCATGGCTCCCAGTCTTGATGGCTATATAATGCCTCTGTGATCAAAGGCACTATGATTCTGAACATGGTGAGCAACAACTGCAGGAGAGGGCTATTGGGCTTGCACCCTGCTTTTGAGCACCCCATCTGACCGACCGATATGGGAGAGTATTCAGTCAAGCAAGAATTTGTGTTTGCCTTTGTCTGACTCATGCTGGCAGCATATTGGCATGCTGAATTTGTGAAACTACAGAAAAGGATATGTATTATATCTGTATCCTCCAAGAAGCTCAGAAGGGCATTCTGCTGCACTATGACCCTAAAAGGTAGGTTGGGTTGAGACCTCTGGGGCTGATTGGGTATTAAAACCTAGCTTCCCCACATCCAAATCAAACACTCTAGGTACTGCACCAGACTAGTATGTGCCCTAGTTCCTTCTTTCCTTTAATACTTCTCTGTTCCACAACTTCAGAAGTACTGAAATAGAAAGTGATCACCAAAGTTATTGGCGGGCGTGATTTATGTGGCTTAATCAGGAACAAAATATTGGGAGTTATTAGCTACTGGGAGAGTGTAGAGCTTTTCATCTGAAATATTAAAAAGCAACAACACACTGGTGAATGTTCTGTGGGAAAGAATCTTACGTCAACGAGGGTTGCCCTTAATGAGCTCCTTCCATTTCTGTAATTAAAACCGATGGATTAGTTTTGACATCGAGTGAAATGTAGCTCCTGATACAAATTCTCCTTATCGTTGATGGCTCTGGGGTGCATGGATCTCACCCGTGGAAATGGAGATCTCTGAGAGTGTCTCTTCACAACAGGGAGACTGAGTTTTTATGATTCAGTCCCTTTGTAAATTTATTTCCTGGTCTTGGAAAAGAAGCAAATCTAATGAAGAAGGAGGCAGAGAGAATACTTTACAATATCTTCATAAAGAAAGGGGATGGCATGAGGCAGAGAACCATTTTAAAGAAAGCTGAAATTGCTTTCAGAGAGAACCATTAGCTGTCATGGTGTACAGACATCTCTTCCATTTGCCCCCGTTGCCTCAGGTCAAATAGTGTTTGCAGGTTTTTAAACAATACAAAACCCTTAATCAGGGGCCAAAGAGGAATGTGCAGTACACACCAAGCACAGCATCACTAACTCTGAAGAAAATGACTGTGGGAAGTCAGTGGTGCAAGGAGACTCACGATAAAATCCTTCCCTGACCCATGAAGCCAGTCACTGCCTCTCAGTTTAAGCTACCTCACAGGGTTGTTGTAAATATAAAATGGCAGGGGAGAACTGTGTATATTTTCTTCAAACCCTTGAAAGAAAAACACAATAGCATGTAATATATATCCCTATTAACATCAGCAACTGTTCTCTGTCTTCAGCTTGCAAAAGTGACCAAAAAAAGTACGAGTACAGTAAGGAGGGAGGGAGGGACACTTATATGTGAAGTACTTTGAATGACTCACTCAGCTAGTGCCTTCCAGTTAGTTTGGATTACAGTTCCCATAACGCTCGACCACTGGTCATACACCTGGGGCTTATGGGAGTTGTAGTCCAAAACAGCTGGAAGGCACCAGATTAGGGAAGGCTGTTCACTGATGGAGGAAAATGGCAGAGTATTGGCCTGTTGCAGCATATTGTCTTTGCTAAAGACTGGCAGATGCCTCTCCCATGTTGAAGGCTTTGAGCTATCCATCGCAATCAATCTCTTCAGAATGCCAGAATAATATTTGTTGCGTATCAGTGCAGAACACACACTTCAGAGCGTCCCCATCTATACAATGTCCAGCTCATGTCAGGGTAGAAAGTCCGTGATCTGAGTTGACACATTATAATACATTCACAAAACTGTCTCCTATATTTGAAGTGAGTGAGGGAATATGCAAAGTATCTTACTGGAGCATATCTGGAGCTTTCTGACTTTGGAAAACAGATATTGGGTTTCCTCGAACTTTTCTAGCAGAGATGAATGGTGGGAGGGGGGAGTTCCCCCCCTCTTCCCAATTCTCAAACAATGTAGGTGCAGTTGCCACCACAATTTCATATTCCCCACTTAAAACATTTATTGAAATGTATCAGTATAGGTTCATGGGTTTGAGGGGAGAGCAGCTTTGGGTGTACAGAAAAGGGGAGGGGGAATAACCACCACACCTGCTTAAATTTGGATAGTTAGGTGTGGGTTTCAAGTATAGCCAGTGCGTCACCTAGTAAATTTCTCTTCTTCAAAATTAAGAATTTTCAAGATATATATTTAGTAGCATTTTGAGGTTTCTGTCCTGATAACAAGATACATTGCGTATCTTTTGCTACAGTATTAAAACCAAAGCTGAAACTAATTTGGGAGGAACTTTCTCCATTGTTACAGCTTTGGATGGATGTTGCTCTTTTTTTTTTTTTTTAAAAGCCTTTTGAAGCATCACTATGCTGCAAATTAACAACGAACTTTGTTTTGGCTATACTTCCTAAACGTTTATTTCCCCCCAGGATTCATATTGTACTTCTTGGCCAAAAATTGCTATCCAAGTGGCTGGCAAATACATTAGCTGCATAGTATCCTATGAATAAAAGAGGCCTCTCTGAATTCTACAGTGACTAGGAAGGCCATATATTGAATCTCTTATAGTACATTGGATTTTAGTTTACTGCTTTTACAAAATGCACCGTAAAACAAAAAGTAATTACAGAAGTGCCTGGTTGTGACAAACAACAACTCTAGGTGTCAAATGGCTTTGCTGAAAATGCTGCTTTAAATTATGGGACCCAGCCTTATGAAGATCTATAGGGCCTTTCTGAGGAATCCCCAAACATTTCACAAGCTAGTTACAAAACCGCAGCTAAACGAGGACAGAATTTCTGTGCTTTATTATGCACGTTTTCCACACATCCCTGCATTGCTGAGAGAATTGAGCATCAGGACAGTCTACAGCCAACATTGCAGTGAATTAGGAACTTTACCCCTGCAGTTGGTTACAGGGATTTGTTCGGTGAGTTTTACCAGTTTTAAGAACTGCTTTGCTGCAAGGATAAATGGCAGAATGCAGAAAGGCTGCCTATCCCTGCCGGGTTGGTCTTGTACTAAAACATCTGCTTTTGTTACCGTTCATTGGGAAAGCTTTATCCTGAATCATACAAGAGGGCTAATTTTCCTGGTTCTGGTGTCTGCATCTGATTGTGTGTGGGGTTTTGTTTTGTTTTTTAATAGAATCAGAGAATGAAAGAAGATACAAGGCCAAATTTCATCTAGAAAATGTTGGCTTGCATTTAAGACTCATAATAGCTGAAAGGATGCAGATAGATAATTTAGTCCACTCTCCTGCTTTAAAATAGGATGAGCTATTCTGAAGGAGGAGGCTCCAAGTGAGCCACCAGGAGCTTTGCAAATGGGACAGCCTTTCTGGGATCACCTGAGGATTCTGGGTAGTGGTGTTCTCGCTGCTAGCCAGAATCAGGAACCACAGGCAATTCAAGGCGGACAGTCTAGCACCCTTACTGAGCATGCTCCTGGTCTCAGGTGACCTCAGAAAGCCAATAATTTGCCACTGTGTGCTCTAAAACTCCAGATCTGCTGCATTCCTTCTCTTTGGGAAACCTGCTGCTGAGGGCAGCACACCAGTCCACCCCAGTTCCTTGCCAGATCTTAAGAACTTGAGTGCCTAATGATGCTCATTCTTCAAAAGCACATGGAGAGGTGCAAGCGCCCTGTCTCGAGAAAGCTGATTCTATTCCTGAAGTGCCTTTAAAGGGGATTTGAATCAGCGGAGCTTGGTCCATTGCACTTCCAGCCTCTGTCTTCCATCAGCTAGTCTCCACCTTCATGGCTTTGCCTGTCATTGACTTAGCTCTACCTGCTGTTGGTCTCTCTGCCTTCTGCCCTGGCAGTCCGAATGGGCACCAGTGACCACTGATTTGCACATGGCCATGATATAAGCAGAGCAGGGTGTGTGAGAGTATTTCACATTTCCCTTTTCTGCACTTTCCCTGCCTTGCAGCAGCAACCTTTTCTCGTGTTCTCCAGTGCAGAGATGCACAGCAGCCTGCATTTCTCTTATATGGGCAAGACGTGGACCTTCTATTCTAAGTGGGATGGAGAAACAAATAAGCAGAGATGTTAACTTTTTCTCATCCCTCTTATTCATCCTTTCCACTTCTTCTTCTTCTTCTTCTTCTTCTTCTTCTTCTTCTTCTTCTTCTTCTTCTTCTTCTTTGTCACCCTCCCCAAAGCTGCTATTTGGTTTAGTGAGATCAGATTTACTTCTCTTTTAAAATATTTTTTTTTATCATGAATCTTCCCTTCATCAACATACTATGGTGGGATACAGGGCACCCATTAAAACCACCTCCTAAATCATAAAATAGCAGTTAACAGATACTAAAATGCAACATCCAATGAAGGAAGAATCTTAAAAACACACACACACAGAGAGAGAGAGACAACAGATGAAATACTCATCAATTTGCAAAACTTCAAATACCTGGGCAAATAAACCTTAACTTGGCACAGAAATGCTAACAGGGTCAGTGCTTGTTATACGTGTAAGGGCACTTCCACAGACAGGGCACTGCCAACTTTATTTCTTAATATCTAATTATATTTGCAGTCCAGCACTTTAACACTAAATGTGTCTGGTCCAAAGTCCAATGGCCAAGGTAAACAACTATTATTCCCTCTACTTTTTGCTGTTCTTTTTTAAGAATTGGAAACTTCAGGCAAACCTCCCTTCCTCCCCCCCCCCCCAGCCCTCTTGGCTAAATAAGCCCCTAGCAATCATTTGTTCAGTACTCTGTTCAATATAATAATGACGCTAAACAACACAAATACTGACAGACGCATGAACTGCAAAGCAGCAGAACCTGTGTCCTCATGTCTCTGGAACCTTATATAAAAGCAAAGACAGAGGACCGATTTACAACTCATGTGACACACACAAATCAGTTTTAGGCCTGTTTTGTCTGACCTGACATCCTACCAAGAGTCTTGGGAATTGCACTGCTATGTTCTACCTCCCCAGCTGGAGGCAGTATGACTGACCGCCAATTGCTGGGCATCACCAGTGGAGAAGGGATTGTTGCTCTTAGGTCCTGCTTGCAAGACTGTAATGGAGGTGCTAAGATGGAAGCCCCTGCTGGAGATCCCTAACCTTCCGCACAGAACTACAACTCCATGAGTGTCCTGGGCAGATAAGCTTACTTGGCCTAGCCTTAGGGTGTTCATGCACCATACTTTACAGAGGATAGTCTCCTTTTAAAGAGCGGTCAGAGGACAAACCTCTATTTGAAGCCATCAAGTTTTCAAAAGCCCTGTCTGGGTCCAAGAACCATAAGCTGGGAGAAGAAGGACCTTGAAATTGCCTGTCCACAATCAGCACCTGGACAGCACCCGGGTCACCTTGTCAGTCATCCTCACAATAGCAATGTGCATTTCTCTTTAAACTATAGGAATCAAATGCTTTTAAACTTTATGCACAAATTTCTGTCCTTTTTATTGATGGTGTATCAATACAAACAACCCCAAGCAAGAGTGCTAGAGGTTGGCTTTAACCTCACCCATTTTTCCTTTCACTCTTGTCTGCTGTGATCTTGGGAGCTATTGGAGAGGGCTTCCTTGGACAGCTCCTATCTTCCTTTCACATTTCTGCTCTGACAACCCTTATTCTTCACCACCCTGCTTCTTAAACTACCAAGTAAGCAGAGATCAGTGTCCCAACTGTCCAGGCAACCAGAACAATATGTCACTTTCCAGTGAAGCCAGTGATTTAGCATAGCTCATCCCAACCCCTCCCAACTGGGATATACCCTACTATGAGTTTCTACTGTGTTCTGGGCAATTGGCTTGTTTTGTCTACTTTTGTTTTCCGTTTCTTTTGTGACTTCATCAAACAAAAATCTGAGGAGACAATCAAATACAAGGAAACTTTTTGTTGTTCTGGTTCAAGACAAGGTCCTGAGGTCCAAGTATTTGCAACATCTGGCTTGGTTGTTATATAAAACATGAAACTTGACTAACCTATATTACGTTGTTTTTGTAAAATAAGATTTCTACAAAGCTCTGAGGAAAGGACAAGGGTGCATTAAAAAAACAAAAAACACCCCCCCCCCCAAAAAAAATATCTCAGAAATATCTCAGTACATTTCTGGTTAAGATTGATGTTCCACTGAAATCCACCGGGGTCACATTATTAATTGCAAGAACACGAGTTTTCTCCTTTCCCTACAATAATCAAGTAAGAATGTAGCAACTCTGGATTTAACCTCAATGCTTGCCTGTATAGCACATTACTAAAGCATTCCCCCAATGGGTTCACCAAAAGTGTTGATTTGATCCCCCCACCCCCCCCACCCAATTTCTCAAATGCAACTTTCAGATTCATTCAGTAGTAATTGTTCAGCATTTATATTGCACTTTTGAGTGGTTTTTCTTTCTTTCTGATCTTTGCAACCATTTTATAGGGTGGGCCAGTGTATTTCAATATTTCAAACAGAGAAGGGGGGGTCAAAACAGATGTGCATTCAGTATGTAGCAGGCAGCTGTGTACCTTGCTTTTCCTTAACTAATCATTGAGGGAGAGGAGTCTGATTCCAGTGATGAAGACAGCGTCCACTCTCCCACCAAGAACTGAACGGAGATCAGGTCTCTTCACTGCCTAAAAAAACAACCCCCCATTGCTTTGCACACCTAGTTTGGCCCTGAGTCTGGAAGAGTGGCTTGCCTAAGGTCACCCTAGTGAATTCATATTTCCAGAAGTACACAGGAAAGAGTTAAGCAAAATATAGATAGATAGCAAGCCATTGCCCTAACAGTATTCCCACTTCCTTCAGCTAACCAGGAGCTTGCAACCTATGGGCACACTCCCTTTCTGTTGATTTACAGCGATGCTGACTTTTGTGATCCCAGAGCGCTGAAGTGCTGGAACACAAGCCTGGCTCTTCTTATGGAGGAGAGGGCAAGACCCCGGCTGCTCAGCTCATAAATCAGATCGGCTGCTTGGCTATATGAATCAAACAATCCTGAAGCTTGGGTTTCTCTCTTTTTCACCCTGAACAGGGCCAGCCCTCAGCATTAGGCAGAGGAAAGTGTCCACTGCAGGCAGCAATTGCTGGGGGGGGGGGGCAGTAGCAGCAGTTCCCCACCACCACCTACACAAATAATTAATCTTCATTCTCTCTCTCTCCCCCACCAACCCCACCAAAAATAATAAAAGCATGAAGAGGATAAGGCTACACTAGTAATCCTCTATGGATAAAGACAACAAAATTATGGGGGAGGGGTGGAATTGTTCATAAACATGGGATATATTGCAACTTATGAAAAAATACTTATCCCTGCCCCCAGAGGAGGCAGACTTCTGTACCTGCGTGAAGGGCAGGCAGCAGAGTTGCACTAGCTGTTTGCTGCATTTACTGATCTGCAATAAAACATTCCTTTAAAGCTAATTCTGCATATGTCCAGGACAGGAGCGTGCTATTTTTCTACGAAAAGAGGTACTGGAGCACACCATGAACTTTGTTCTCTTATAATGGCAATGGCACCCATCTGAGAGGTGCTGGAATTGAGTTGTGGCTGGGAAAAAGCCCTGAACAGGAGTACTGTGGACCTTGACTTGGAAAAGTGCCATTTGCTGCTGCTTTGGGGGGGGGGATGTCTGGGGCTGCCCTTGATGGTTGTTTAACCTTCTTCTCCCAAGCATCTTACTTTTTCCATCAGCCACCAACCTCAAGGGGAAGTGGAGAAGGTGTTCTCTGGCAGAGGTCAGGAAACCAGGGACCAATGGTTCTTGCAGACAAGCCCCATAACCCAATGAGAAGTGATGCACTGAGAGTGTCATTTGCCAGTGACGAGGGGACTTCCTCTCTGATTCACCATCTTTTGTAGGAAGGGAAGGGAACAGAGGAAGCAGGAGGGCCCAGGGCATTTGAGTCTTGCCCTGCGTGTAGGAGGACTAGACCAAAGTCAAGAAAGGATGATCCATTCAAGTAGAAGGAGGACTGACATTTTCGAGCTTCTGCCTCCCATATTGTCTACTTGCCACATCCCAGTTCCTAATGCAATCACTGTAGCAGTAAACTCAGGCCACGAAACATGCTCAGATGAGTTAAAACAATGTGCTTAGGCATGATATAATGGGTCAATAGCTTGGGGAACTGAAGGTTGCTTTGCCCATTTCCAGAAGGGACAGAAAGCAGGTGTGTAAGTGACGCCCCCTTCAAGCCAAGGCACGAGGAAGGGACTTGTGCATCTGCCTTGCTGCCTTTCGGTGTGATGCACAAGTTTTGAATACACATGGAGCATGTGCATTTCACTAATGCTTTAATTCCCCTTTCTGGAGGGTACAAGCAGTAACAGGGAAAGCTAATGAGCAAGTTACTCAAGCAATTATTTTGCTTGCTTTATCGTGTTTTCAGGCACACAGTGAACTGACTGGCTCACATCCCTGTCCTTTACAACTACATATATTGAAGAAGAAATAACGACGATGGCGACAGTAAAACACTCTGCATGTTGTGTGTCTGGTATTTTCCATGAGCTCAGAAATATCCTTATATATTAGGTCCATATTGTTGCTATTTTACATATGGGGGAATTGAGGCTGGCAAAACCACAATCCTGATCACTCCAAATCCAGCATTTTCTCATTGTACCACATCCATTTCTTGGTATCAAGTATGCATTAGGATGCTTTCTCTTAACTCCTTAGAACTAGTGGTTTCCATTCATTTAAATCATCATCATCATCATCATCATCATCATCATCATGTTACATATGGTAACTTACCCAAAATGACTGGCTAAACTCATAGAAATGCTGAGCAGAAAGCAGTTTTTGATCATGATAAAACCAGAGAACATCCCATTGTCCATTCCCAGTGAAATTATTAATAGAAGCAGCTGATTTTGCAGGGGTATACCTTTCGCCACCTTTGTTCTGAAACTGCAGAGGACAAGAGAGGCAGAAATGCACATAAGTGTTAACTTAAAGACAGTAACTAGGTCAGATATCAAGCAATACACCACACATCATTTGTCTAACCCATTGGGGAGATATTCGAAACATTCCTCAAAGACCCCAAATTCGTTGAGAAGTGGAATTTACATAAGGTTGTGCGAGCATCTCTCTCTACATGAAGGATGTCCAAGTGTATTTGGTTACCCTGAGCTGGTTGGATAATGAGGACCCCAGCGTATTCGGGATCTTTTGAGGTTGCAACCAGTTCCTATAATTAAGTGCCTTTCCATAGATGTATTGATATAGCGATAGATCTGATCCACGAGTCGCAAATCAGGCAAGGAAGTACTTGTTCCTGACAATGGAACATCCATGGCAAAACAAATGTGTGAAAACTACAAAATAGGCACTTAACCTTTCCTCTTTTTAATTATTATGATATGGTAGTGTGCGTGTGTGCATGTCTACACACAGACACACTTCCCTCAGATGCCCTTTGTCTCACCTGGCTATTTTCTTAACCGCAAGAAGCTAGCTGATACACCCTGGAAGTCAGAGTACACACATAAAGAACGGTATATAGAATGCAAAGGCCTCATTTGCTTTGAAAGCCCCTTAACGACACACTAAGGAGTTGGGGAAATGGGGAGGGGGGGGGCTGGCATGGCAACAAAATACCTGCTTGCAGGATTGACTGGTATTCCTTTATTTGCCTGCCTGCCTGCATACCTGCCTGTCTCCCCGTCCCCCCAAATATTAAAAAATCTCCTTATGACTGTATGCGAGGGCAGTATCTCTCCCTTCTCTTCCTGATCTGTCTGATCGGGATGCAGAGGTGACAAAACAAAGCAGCCTTTCAACTCTGGGCTCCTTTCCTCCCCCCCCCACCCCCCGCACCTGAGACTAAAATAACCCTGCACTCCACCGAGCCATGCAATGGAAGCAGCGAAGGGAGGTTCGCCTCCGTTTTTCAAAGTGCTGTGGCGACCACCGAGCCCTAAGCAGAATTCAGGTGACCAGCGAAAGACGCCAGGAGTGGAGATACGACCTGGCCCTAAGTGCAGATGATTTTTTTAAAAAAATATTTTTTTGGATCCTCCTGTGGAAAAGAGGGTTCCTTGCCTCCTCCTTCGAACTGGTCCAGATCTGGACCAGCGGATGTCTCTCCCGCTTCACCTCCCTCGCTTGGCCAGAGAAAGAGGGCACTGCAGAGCCGCAGCAGTCCCCCTTACCTCTCAGCAAAGCCTCTCTGCCACTGATCTCTTACCAGGGGATTCACACGCAGACCCGCGCAAACAGCCTCACCCCACTTTCCCACCACCACCATCACGGCCACCCCCACCCCAGATCTCTGGATCCCTCTCTGTCTAGATCTCCCTGCCAAGTGTGCATGCACCCCCCTCCATCTTCTGACCCAAGGAAATGGCTGTGTACCCGTGGCCGGATCCACGCAGGACGGGGTGCCTTGCAGCCCTTGTTGCTGCTGCCGCTGCTGCCGCTGCTGCCGCTACTGCCTCTGCCGCTGCTGCTGCAATGAAGCCGGTGGAGCGCCCGGTTCTCCTCTCGCGCCTCGCCGCGCTCTCCAACTCCCGCAAACTCCGGCGAAAGAGCACAAGTGCGGCTCTCCCTCCGGCTCCATCGCTCTGGCCAGCCGGGACAGAGGCGGGGGAAACCCTCCCCGTCCCGACCCCCCACCTTCAACCGGCGTCCGCTGAGCGATCCAGAGCAGCCAGGCCAGCCAGCAAAGTTTGCCTCCCTTCCCGACCTGCTGGCGGGCTTGAGGAACTGGGGGGTCGCCTCCCCCGAGGAGATCCACCCTCCCTTGCTCCCTTCCCTCGGTTCTCCTCGCCCACCATCCCCGCTCTCCTGCGGATCTCGCCTGCTCCGTGGAGATGCGCTCACCCAACCGCGAGTTCGCCGCGCAGCCAAGAAAAGCTTACCAGCGCTGGTCCACCGCGTGGATTTCGCCTCCCTTGCCGATCTGCTTTTGAGCTGGGGTTGCCGCGGTGATCCAGGCTTCTCTCTTAACAGAGCATCTTCCACCTCGGCGCCAAAAAAGCGTGGTGGTGGTGGTGGTAGCGGCGGGGGGAGTCTTAGAGGGGGAGTCAGAGGTAAAGATCCAAGTAACAACCCCCGTTTCCAAGATTGCTTGGCCGGCTGGGGGGTGTCTCTTTGCTCCCCCTCGATCTCCCCTGGTCCTCTCTCCGTCACCCCTAGTCTTCCCCTCGTAAAATCCACATGGCTTCTCGCTCGGCTTGTAGTCGAACGGCTGCCAAGCAGACGCGCGCCAGCAGAGGCCGCTGCACGCATGGCAGAAATAGCCCAGATTAATCACCGAGCCCCTTTCCTTACACAGGAGAACTCGAGACTGCTAAGGCAAGCGCTTCCTAAATTGTGCTGTTTCGAAGGAAGGGGATTCCGAAGGCAAGGGATGGCTTCTTGCGTGCTGAACTGGGGCTTTTCGGTTTGGGGAAACTTGAAAGCAGCGTAGAGAAGGAGAGATCTTTCATTTTGTCCATGTGCACAAACACACGCACACACACACACACAAAAGAGAGAGAAAGAGGGCATTTTCAGTGCGCAAAATGATCTGCAGCCCTTATTTGTTCTAAAAAGAGTTTGCTTAAGACTAATGACATATTTGTTCTATTTAGTAGTGGTGGATATGTGTTGCCCCTGCTAGGATGGCAACCCTGCTCAATTTACTTCTGAGTAAACATGATTAGGATGAGGCTCCAAATGCATATGCAATTCCACCATAGTTAATCGAGGTTTCTTGGCAACGGGCCTATATAATACATATGTTTACATGTGAACATAAATGTTGTATACATGTGAGCAGTGCAATGGGTGGAAAAACCTTGAGATGCAAACACAAGACGATAAAGGTGATTTAAACAGATACTGGTTTAGATCCATACTTAGTCAGGCTTAGAGGGGGCCCAATGAAATCAATGGGTTTTGTGTTAGTCATGGCTAACGTAAGAACCATTTATTTCAATGAGCCTACTCTAAGCATGATTAAGTTGGGAGCCAACCTAATATTTACTAATAGCAAAAGGATGGTGTTTTCAGAAACCCTGTAAAAGGGGAGAATGTCCTTCACTTCAGTGGATTGAGCTGTAGGTCAGACAGCTGATTCTCACCACCTCACCCCACCTAATAATAATAATAATAATAATAATAATAATAATAATAATAATTTATTTGTACTCCACCCTTCTGGTTGGGTTTCCCAAGCCACTCTGGGCGGCTTGAAACAAAGATTAAAAATACATTAAAGTTGTTGCTACTGTCAAGTTGGGTGAGTTCCTGCATTTTACACACCTTTCTTCTTACAACTTCTTTATGCAATTCCTCCCCTGCAAGCATTTTGCAGAAGCAGATATCTGGACACCATCATGAGGAAGGGACATGATGAAGGCTGAGAGAAGAAGAAAATGGCACACAATGCAGGAAGGAATTGCACCAAGGGAACTCAAGCTTTGTATGTCCAATAACACAAGTAGAAACCACATCAATGGCAGATGCTTCGTTACAAGGGGTCTTAACCCTAAAGATGTAAGCCCAACCACATTTAACCAAGTCTCATTCAACCTAGGGAGCATGTTCATGGGTAAACATTGATAGGCTTAGGCTATAAATTACACCTGCACTTTCGGAAAAAGAAATCAGAATTCTCTCTCACAAACGTCTGGATTTGTGCACATCTGTTGTTTAGTCATTTAGTTGTGTCCGACTCTTCATGACCCCATGGACCAGAACATGCCAGTGCACATCTAGATCTAAGCAAATTTGCACTTGTTTTTTCCTTAGGTTGCAATGTTTTCACTGCTTCTGCCAACTGTGAGAAGGAGCAGAAAGAGATGGCACAGACGGAGCTCTGTTCCCTGAATGCATGCACAGGAGTAAACACACACACACACACACACACACACACACACACACACACACTATGTTTCTGAGATTCCACCTTACATTAGGTTCATGTTTCCCAGTTTGGAATTATGTTGTTGTTGTTGTTTTGCAGTTAATTGAGCCAGATGGTTGCTTTTGACAAGAATACAGTTGAGATTCTCAGAATGCAAAAGTCTCTGCCCAGTATTGAGCATCACATTTTGCAGTTCAGCTGCATGATACACAAAGCAATATCTTTGTCAAGGTTGCCCTTGCCCTCCTATGGACTTCATTCTTTCAGCTGTATGGCTTGGTTTCAGCACAGTGGAGAGAAATGCCTGGCCCTGTTGCTGAGGCCCTTGGACTTTGTAAAAACAACAACAGCAAGAGTTCCTCTGTACGTGTACAGAGCATATTCCCTTGCTTCAACCACAACCTGCCTTCAACCATCACACATGTGGAATTAGAATACAAGCTAGCCTGGTTTTGCATTTCCCAGTGTCCCCACAGCCCTGGCCTCTGTTTCCTCTCTCAGCAGTCCTAACACAACACCTTCTATCTGCTTCTCCTCCCCATCACTGCTGCTTTGGGCTCTTGTCAACTCTTCCATCCCTTGTTGCTTCTTCCCTTCTGGTCCTCTGCTGGTACCTGATTCCTTCACTGCATCCCTAGACCTGACCTACAGTATCCAGAGGTCCTTCAAATGGGCTTCTGCAGATGAAGCTCATGCTACAGCAAATACTGAATGCTCCCCAGATTTGGCTACCTTGTTGGCATCTCTGGGGCTTCTTCATATGTTCTTCAGCACTTTCCATGTTGCACTCTCTCTCCAGATATGTAAACTATGAACTGGCCTCATTGTGTAGAAGGCCTCTGTGCTAGTGGCCAGGACCATAGCACCATATCACAGCATCTGCATTGCATGGAGAAGGTCCCAGGTTCAATCCCTGACATCTCCAGGTTGGACTTAGACGGTTTCCTGCTTGAGACTATGGAGAGCTGCTGAACTGGCAGACAGTACTGAGTGAAATGCCCAAATGGTATAATGTGGTATGAGGCAGCCTCCATTGTTCCGAGTGATGGAAGAAAGCAGGAAAAGCTCATCCATGCTGGGGAAGTGCTGTAGCTGTTGAGTAGATGCTTAAAGAAGAATAATAATAATCAGGGCTTTTGTTTAGCTGGAACTCACCAGAACTCAGTTCCAGCATCTCTCAGGTGGGCACCATTGCCATTCTAAGAGAACAAGGGAGGCATTCATGGTGAGTTCTAGGAAAATATCACTGATGATGATGATGATGATCTATCCCATCTTTCTTCTAAGGAGCTCAAGGTGGCATATATACCCTTCCCATTTTAACTCAGAACAAACCTGTGAGGTTGGTTGGGCAGAGAGATGGTGACTGGCCCAGTCACCCGGTGAGCTTCATGGCTGAATGGGGACTTGACTTGAACCCCAGTCTTCCAGATCCAACACTCTAACCACTACACCACACTGACTCTACTGGTAGAAGTTCTCCACTTCAATTACTGGCCTCACCTCCTAGCGATAGGAAATTGCCCTGTCGGAAACTCTGAAGAGCCACAGCCAATCCGTGGGACAATAGTCAGCTTGATGAACCAATGGTCTGACTCGATATAAGGTTGCTTCTTGGGAAGACCTTCCACGTGGAGAGCTGTTAACGGAACATAGGAAATGGGCCAAATATTCTGAGGCTGAGATAGTAAAGGCCTTTCAGAAATCTGTTCTTGTTTTTGGGGAGGGAGCTGCTTGTTCGACAAAAGTCTCCATGCACTGGGAATCATGCCCTATGTTAAATGTAGCCTCTTGTCTGAAGGTGTATATTTCAGACTCTTAGCAACCTCACAGCAGCAGGAGAAAATGTGTCTTCCTGAAAACCTGGAAACCCCAACTTATGTTGACAGTGTGGGCTGCACGCGAAGCTTTCTGATAGTCTCATTTTAATATTTATTATGCATTTTGTGTTTTTATATTGTGATTTTACGTTGTGAACCGCCCTGAGACCTGCAGGTACAGGGCAGTATACAAATTTAATTAATTAATTAATTAATTGATGATGATGATGACGATGAGGCAAGCCTCATAGGGGTGTAAATGTTTCATTCCCAAGAGCGCTTACTAAGGAGCAAGCCCCACTGAACACAGGGGGAATTACCTTTAAGTAAACATGCATAGGATTACGTTGTACAGTGGTACCTCGGGTTACAAACGCTTCAGGTTACCTGACGCTTCAAGTTACAGACTCTGCTAACCCAGAAATAGTACCTCGGATTAAGAACTTTGCTTCAGGATGAGAACAGAAATCGCGTAGCAGTGGCGCAGTGGCACCGGGAGGCCCCATTAGCTAAAGTCATACCTCAGGTTAAGAAGAGTTTCAGGATAAGACAGACCTCCAGAACGAATTAAGTTCTTAACCTGAGGTCCCACTGTATTGTGGAAGGGTGCCTGGAAGCACACACACACAAAAAGCCAGACCTCCTATTTGGCAGTCTTATGCACAGTTACTTGAAAGCAAGGTCTGTCGAACTCAATGGGGCATCTGCAGAAACATGTAGCGTTTCACTGCAGGAGTGGGGAAGGGGAATTTCTGCAGCTGATTTCTTTGTCAGCTCCTACACGACAAATTCCACCTCCTAAAAGAAAACCCCAATTCTATACAATTGTTTAAAAGTACAGGAGGCCTCCACTGTACATTTGCCAATAATGGCTCTATAATCTATGTATATGAAAACGGAAACAACAATAATATGAATTATTACTACTAGCAGGAGTATTAAAAACACCCTGTAATTTGTTGCTCTTTAAACTGTCACAGGACTAACATGGCTAGTCCTCTGGAAATTGTTACTTTCCCCACAGTAGACACACTACGGCCACTTCTTCATAATGATAAGACAGCCAAGGTCATTTCTCTCTGACAGCCTGTCCGTTCGCTCCAAGGAGAGTTGACTGATGAATATTATCCTTTCTGCACTGGCCACAGGATTCAGGCCATGCCAATTTTCTCTTGGGAGTAAATGGGCTTTGCTTTGGTGCCTTCTGCTGCTCACAGATTCAGAAGGAAAACCAATGAATTTTGCCAGGTTAATGCCATGAGAGAGCATGCCTACCTATAACCTGCTAAAATCTCTTTGAGCTCCTAAAAAAATAATTCAATAAAACTCTGCATAGTCTTCTATATGGATGAGGATATTATGCAGCAGCCCATATAAGAAAGCGAACCACTTTCTAAACAGCAAGTTTGTGTTACACATGCAGAAGACGTTGGCAGGGAAGATATTACGAAGCACCTCACTAATATACACAGTTCACATTCTTAATATAAAGTGGAACTATGCAAACTGGAACTAAAATGAGGGAAAGAGGCAGATTTATATATTGACATTTCTTTTAAGGTGCTGAGTTGATTTCAGATGCCAAACTCTAAAGGCAACTGCAAGACACCTTACCCGGAGAATAGGACAATGAAGAAAGAATGCATTTAGAAAGAAAGTGATGCGTTAAAGGTAACGTCAGAAACTTTATAGGATCCAGGAACTAGGTCAGGTATAACTGTGAATGAAAAACCACAAAGCAAGCACAGTTTGTGGCCCAATTCCATAGCATTCGGGTAAAGCTCACCCAGGTAGGTTGACAGCTAGCGTTAAAATGATGAGTAACAGTCAGTTTAAGTATCCCAGCTATCCTTCCTTCTCCATTCCATTGTGACACAACCTCTTGATGTGGCCCAAGGTGATAGGGCAGTTTCACTTGCACATAGATGCAAGCAAGTGATAGCTGCAATTTCATAGAATCATAGAATTGTAAAGTTGGAAGGGGACACAGGGGGTCATCTAGTCTAACCCCCTGCAATGCAGGAAATTTTTCACCCAACGTAAGGCTCAAACCTGCAACCCTGAGATTAAGTCCCATGCTCTAATGACTGATTGGATTATCCTAAATCATTATAGTCTAAGCCCAGAGTTAGGCAGGCTTGAACCCCTTAATATCCATTGATTAAGCTCATCTAACTGAGCTGGATTCTAGCTGATATGTGAATGTACCATGCCTGTATCAGATTTCAGGCTATGCAAGCATAGGCTATGCGTGCATGTTTTAGAATACAGTGGTACCTCAGGTTAAGTACTTAATTCATTCCGGAGGTCTGTTCTTAACCTGAAACTGTTCTTAACCTGAAGCACCACTTTAACTAATGGGGACTCCCACTGCTGCCGCGCCGCTGCCATGCGATTTCTGTTCTCATCCTGAAGCAAAGTTCTTAACCCGGGGTACTATTTCTGGGTTAGCGGAGTCTGTAACCTGAAGCGTATGTAACCTGAGGTACCACTGTAATAGAATTGTAGAGTTGGAAGGGGAGACTCATATAGTCCAGCCCCCTGCAATGCAGGAATCTTTAGCCCAACATGGGGCTCAAACCCACAACCCTGAAATTGAGAATTTCATGCTCTACCAACTGAACTATAATCTTGACAGGATTGTGGCTTTGGCATCCATACTTTTATTGGGCAAGCTATGTTGATAAGGTGGCAGATATCTGGAGTTACTGGGAACAACTCTTCAGGCATGGCACAGGAAGAAAAGGAAGGCATCACCATCACAGCTGTCAACGTTTCCCATTTTTTAAGGGAAATTCCCTTATTCCGAATAGGATTCCTCGCGAGAAAAGGGAAAAGTTGACAGCTATGATCACCATGGATTCAATCCTCTTTGGAAAACACTTGTTTGATGTTCTACACAGCACCTGCCCAAAACAAACTGAGATAAGAATCTCGTTCTGGCTTTTGAAATTTCTTTCTTTTCAGAGATTTAAATCAGAGCATTTATTTTACCCTAGATTTTTAATGTAGGTTAACTAAGCATAGAGATGAGATAGCAAAAAAAAGGGGGGGGGAGAAAAACCCTCATCATTAAATAAAAATTGCAAATAAGGACGCTGGCCTAGAATTTTTGTTTTTCAACTCTAACGGAGGGCCATTGTATAGTTCCCTGCTCCACTTTCAACTTTGATCTAATCTCACATTCACTTCTTTGAATGTGTCAGATCTTTCCCTCAGAGCGGCGTGGCTTAGAGATGAATATTCATTCAACAAAATCAAGAGAGAAGTCCTAATGAGAAAGGTTCTGGAAATTGGATAGCAGTCTAACGGCAAGGCGGCTGCCGATTTTTATTCTTTCTTTCTTTCTTTGTAAACTTCTCAGAAGAAAACGGAAAAGTGCATCCCGCTGCAAAAGGGAACATTTGATAAATATCAATTTAATTTTAGGAGATTGTGCTTGACACGAGAAATACCAGCTTACAGGCACACGTTGCTAAACCCCATCTGTTCAGTCAGCATTTTCCTCCTGTTCTTTAAGAGGAAGCATGAAGCATAAATAGGTGCAGTTGGCCACTGGGCCATTAGAGGGCACCATCGTTCCATAGAATCCTGTGCTAAGCAGTTCTGATCAGCAGGCCTGAGGCTGGCTACCTGTAAGGCCATTTGAACTGATGGTGGAGCAATTGCTCTGCCTGTAGCGATGGCAGACTTTCTATGCAGAGGCTGGCAATTTGAGCCTTTGCATGCATCTCTCTCCCTCTCTCTCTCTCTCTAATTGTGACAATAAACCAGCAAAAGACAAAAAGCAATTTATCAATGACAAAAACATGACATACATTTCATTGGATTTCATCCAATTATTGTTCCCAACACTGGAGATAAAATAAATATTCTGGTGTGTGTGTGTGTGTGTTTTTATTTGGGCATTTATGGCTTGTTAGTTATTGCTCAGGAGTATATATGCACACACACACACACACACCAACAAACAACAAAACACACACATAAATATATGGCTTAAATCAGAAACACTCCTGCATTAAACACATGCATTGAAATGAGAGATTACCATACCTTAATGGCTTTGGCCATGGCTTTTTTTCCAACAGGAACTCACTGGAACTCAGGTCCAGCACCTCCCGGGGGGGCACCATTGCCATTCTAAGAGAACAATTGAGGTGTTCAGTTGTGAGTTCCGGCACCTCTTTTTCTAGAAAAATAGCATCTTAAATCCTCATCAAGAATTTTATAACCTGGAATTGGTAGTTAGCATCTGTCTGTCTTGAGAGACAATGGAGTGCAGCTGGGGGGCGAAGTTAAACCCTTAACCAGTTACAATTCCCAGGATTTTTGGAAAGTGAGAATGTGCTTTAAACACATAGTGTGTATGCAGCCTAATAACATGTTAACTCAAAGACTGGTCCACCACCATCTTTCCCTAACCTGGTGCAACTCTGCCAGTTGCTGGAAACCACAGAAAAGCTCTGATGCTCGAATCCTGCTTGCTGATTTCCCACAGACACCTGATCAGCCACTGTGAGAACAGAATGCTAGATGAGATGGGTCAGTGGTCTGATCCAGAAGGCCCTTCCCGTGTTATTATATTCTCTACCTAAGAAGAGCTGACGCAGGTGGCGCTGTGGGTTAAACCACAGAGCCTAGGACTTGCCGATCAGAAGGTCAGCGGTTTGAATCCCCACAACAGGGTGAGATCCCATTGCTCGGTCTCTGCTCCTGCCACCCTAGCAGTTTGAAAGCACACCAGTGCAAGTAGATAAATAGGTACCACTCTGGTGGGAAGGTAAATGGCGTTTCCATGTGCTGCTCTGGTTTGCCAGAAGCGGCTTAGTCATGCTGGCCACATGACCCGGAAGCTGTACGCCGGCCAGTAAAGCGAAATGAGCGCCGCAACCCCAGAGTCGGCCACGACTGGACCTAATGGTCAGGGGTCCCTTTACCTTTACCTAAGAAGAGCTAGTAAGTGAGCTGAATAGACCCCACCGCTTGGGAATGGAGACAAACCGCTGTCTGGCTGGAGCCAATTTATCTTTAAGCAACCAGGTATAGTACCTAACATGTCAAAAGCTCCAACCTGGAGATGCTGACATCTTCTGATTGCTTTACTTGTGCTCTTTTCTAATTGAGACACAAATAGCGACACATTTTCTCCCTTGCAAGGCAGGCACGCCGTACTAGGTTGGTACAAATGCCTGGTTTTATCTGTCTCCTCAGACCCCGTAATTTCAGCGGTGGAGAAGCTCAAGCAGCTTTCCCAAGCCAAATCGTTAAGGGAGATTAGAGTTTGCTTTCAAAGGAAATAGCAGAAGAACTCGGTGGTTGCATCCAGAAATTCTGTTGCCTAAACTTGTCAGCTAGAGGGGACGTTTCTGCCTCACCTTTCTCCCTGCTAAATACAGGCTGTCAGTTTTCACAAAGGTATTGGGGGGGGGAGGGCTAGGATGGCGGGGAGCAAGGTTCACACCTCCAAATCCTAGTCCACCTCAGCAACCACTTGCTTGTGGGGAAAATGTGTTCCTCATGCTTTGGGAGGTGCGATGCTGCCAGCTTAACTAGAAAAAAACACACCTGGCCTCCTCATGTATCTTGAAATGCTAGCTTGATCTGTAGAAATCAGCAGGGGAACCTTTCATACAATAGACAGAAGCTAACTGAGAGAGCTGCTTTTATATCTTCAGGAGCAATGCTGGTAATGGGGGGGGGGGGCAGAGGGAGAGAGCGAGCTATACAATATACAGAAAACCAGATCAGAATAATGATCACGATGGATGGGGGAGAAATGCAGCTGAGTTCACATTTAAATGTCGAGCTCACTTAATTTGCATTTTCCAACACGAAAAGGCAGCTGTCCTTCAAAGTTTGCGCCTCTACAAATTTCGCAATGCAGTTCTCCAGCCATGTGAAAAACACATATACTTAAGTAAACAGTTGCATAAAAATGCATATATTCGTGTAAATAACACACAAAACTGCATTGGATTAGGGGAAATTGCTGTGCAAAAATGTGCATATTAGGGTAAATTCATCCTGAAGTGTTGATGAATTTTCTGAATGACTTGTTTTAATTCAAACTGATGTGGACTGAATTTAAGATTGGATAAATCTGAAAGTGAGAAAAATGAAAATTGGCAATTGGGATGCCAGAGATGTTTCCTTAAAAGGGAGGGGGATCTGCTAGATCAAAAATGTATTCAGCAGGTGGGAATTCAGGCATTTCCTTTTGTAAAAAGGTTGCTTCATCACAAGAAATAATTGTTGCTATTGAATTTTACCTATCACAAAATTTGTGTTGGATTTGGAGAGTTCTGCTTCACCCAAACCATGGTTTCTGAGGGAAGCAAACAGACTTCTTGATAATATTAGCCCACTTTTCATCGCATTTCTGTTTCTGCACATCTGTAATAGCAAAGTCCACTAAACATACTTTTTGATTCCTGGAGCCTTCAGTTTGATAAGTTCTGTTGCCTCAATGTTTCGACAGCCAAGGGGCCTCCATTAATCTTGGTTGTGTTGTTTTTGATGCTATACGTTTGTTTATTGCATTGCTCTGTGCTGCTCGCTAAAACTTCACACAGGCTACAATGTAAGGGTTTCTTATTTTCTGCTTCTGATCAGCACTGGGAGCTAATAATGATTGGTGACCAAAATTATTTGTACAGATGAGATGTTCGGCATAAGCTTTAGTGCTGACCTGCCATGCTGTCTTTGGCTTCAACTGGGAAAAATAAGCCTTCAGAAAACTGCAGAGATGTTTATTCTAAAGTCTCTGAGACAGAGCTTCCCTTCTGCATTTATTGGCACGCGTTATGTGTTAAGATGAAATAAAGGCACTCTGCAATTCCAAATTCCACCAAGGCTTTGCAAATCAGACTGCTACAATTAATGTGATTTTAAGGGGGAAAGAGTTTTCCGACAGATCAATCTATAATTACTTGTATTGAAACTGGCTATCTTCCCACTCACCAGCCCTCCAGAAAAGAAAAGAAAAAACTTGACTAGCTAGGTTGTAGCTTAAGGCAGTATGACATTTTGAACTAGTTATTTCTTCAGCAGAAGAAACTGCTGTGGACTAAATATCAACAGAATGGAAATATGTATGTGTTAATCCATACACACACACGCACACACAAAATGATTAATAATGGAACCTTGCTCTGATACCTCTGTAGATGAAGGAAATCAGACTCTGCTAGCCTAGCCAGCATCAGATGTGGTCTACTTTTATTTTTAATAAAGTGGTTTTGGATTTTAAATCCTGTGAAAGCTTCAAACCCTGGTCAGTTGTTCTACTCGCCAGAGGAGCAGCTCATTCTTGAAGTCAGGATTGGGAAGCTAAAGTAGAGTATCCCATCTCTAGCAGGGCCCCTACTTTTTCATGCTTGGCAACTGGGAGGTCAACAGGAGGTCACACTGAGCCAGATTTTGACTCTTCCAATTTTGCCACATATGTAAAATGCACACTCCTCAAAATATAGGCTGAAATATGAGTACAGGCATGCTTGTTCTGCATGACAATGCTATTGTTAACAATACAAAATGCATTTGATATGTGGATGCAAAAATATAACTGGGGGTAGTACTGATGGACTATACACTGTTAAGACTCCTCTAAAGTATTTAGAGTCTGCAGTCAAAGACTTCCCTACTTATTTTTGAGGCATCCCTTCATTATTTTCAACCCACTACTTCTCATCTCTGTGGATCTTGGTTCTCCCTATGACCACAACAACATCTATAAATCTTGCGTGCAATTTCACCAGGTATCCTGACCCCTTAGCCCCTTCACTTCTTCTGTTTGTTTCTCACAATCAAGTCCTTCTATCTGTAAGCCCAATGTGAAATCTTGCCTCCAATCTAACTTCCCGCCTCCCTCAGAGAACCTGTGTCAATTCCATGTTCCATTTCCCCACCATCAAATGGAACATGGAACATTCCATGACATCACAGCGCCCCAGCCAATAGCTTTGGATGGGGTGAGCTTGTAGGCGATAGGCAGGCAGGCTGCTTTAACTTACTTAACTATTAATAAAATGTATTGTCTTGCAATTGACCGGTAATAAACAGGGATGGACTCTTGCCAAGGTCAAAGGATTCTGCACTGCTACTTATTCTTGTGTGATATAAGGAGGCCTTCAGGCCCTTGCTCTTTTCTACAGAACAAAGTCTCTGTAATTTCATCCTTGCCACAAATCCTCGGATTGTCCAGAATGGCACTTCTGAGCATGTGTATGTGTCATATTTTATCTGTCTCAAACTGAGAAAAGAAATAAAAAAAAACCTGCTATTTTTGTTTGTGTTGGCAACGCCATCATTCCCTGTCCTCATTTCACACTCCTGTTTGTACCCAGAGCAGCTGACTTGTATGCTCTCATCACCACATAGCAGCCTTATTAGGGGGCACAAATATCCTTATCTTCCTCTCCCCGTTCCCCATAACATCTTTTTGGAACACAGTGGCTTTAACATTAATGCGTGCTTCAAAGCTGCACTTCATTTGGAAGCTATATTAATAGATCAGTTTAGCTGTCAAAGAGACATAAGTAACCTGAGGCACTCAGAATAACAAAAGTGGAGAAGACCACAGCACTGCCCTGACACTCCAATCAGACATTATCAGTAATAGATGGGCATATTGTTGCATTCTAGAGTTATTTTGCCTCCTTAGGAATAATTTTATTTCAGGAAGCTCACACCACCAAGACTGAAACCCTTGCAATATTCTCATCCTAAATTTTCTTGCAAATTCAAAGTGACAGAATAGAACCTATTGTTATTATTATTATTTGACTGTTGTTGTTGTCATAGATTATTTTAACAGCAATGGCTTCCCCCTCAAAAAATTCTGGGAGTTGTGGTTTGTTAAGGGTGTTGAGACCCACAAGGAGACTCCTATTCCTGTCATAGAGCTGCAATTTCCAGAGAGAAATCAATCAGATGTGTGGAAAAGCAGAAGTGAGATTTTGCTTAACTGAATGTCTAATTCAGAACGTAAGATCGGATTTTCACAAGGCCCAGCCACAGAACAAGGAGAAAACCTCTCAGACCTGACAGAATTAATTGGTGTACAATACAATCAAGATATGGGTCAAGCAAAAATGTGGATGAGCCCCTAGTCTGAAGTCACACAGGCTGTCGGTGAAAAGCAACAGATAAAATTTTGCTCATCAGCTTCACTGCATTTGGGTTACTGAGTTAAAGTTAACCTCTTGTTACTCTTACACCACATTGTAAGTCTGATGTGGATGAGTGCTTTGGAGGAAAACAGAACTGGCGGCCTTTTTTCTCGTTCAAAATGGCATGGGTAAGAATGCTTTATAAGAAAGTGACATTTCCAAGGCCACCAGCATGCTGAGAACCAAAAGAGTGATAACAAACAGTGGCTGCATCATAGCTGCTGTTTCTGTTTAATTTTACATGACTTTAACAGGATTTAAAAGTCAGGTCTGAGATGCCTTCTACTGGCCTGTAGCTTCTGAACTATCCCCATTGTGTTGGCTTCCATTCTTTCACGTGCTCCTCCATTCCAGGAAATCATGTTGTGATCATGGCAGCGGTGGTTTTATGGACAGAAGAGTTAGAGCTGTAAAAGAGGGCTGTTGCTGTGTTTGTGTTAGGGAGTCAGGTACTGCTGTGATGAGTGACCTTATAAAATTCTATACAAGCGAAAATATCAGCTCTCATATTGCTGAGGGCACCTTCATGAGTGAAGCACTTTGTCCTTTGCTTTAACACACACCAGTCCACCCTTTTCCTGCTTCTGTCCTGTTTCTTAACGTACAAAAAGGTCACAGGCTCACTGAAGAGAAAGAAATGGCATTTATATAAAAACATAGAGGAGGCCTGCTAGATCAGAACAGAGACATATCTGGTCCAGCATTCGGTTCCCATACTGGTCAACCTGATGTCTCTGTGAAGCTCCAAGTAGGACATGAAGGCAATATTGTTGTCATGCTTGTGGCCTCCAGCAAGTGCCATTCATAAGAAGGCTGCTTCTAATAATGAAGCGAAAGAGAGCCATTATGATCACCAGCCATTGAGAGACTTGTCCTCCATTAAGTTGTCTCATTCTACTTTGAAGATGCCTGCTTCGTAGTGGCCCAAGCAGGAGAGGCTGCATATCTCTCCCCAATGTGGTGGTGAAAAATGGGCAGGGGGGCATTCACAGGTATGGAGCATTAAAGGAACATCATCAGTCAAACCTCTGATTCATAGCCTGATCATCAACCCCAAAATTCCAAGGGCAGAAATACATAAAATTAAAACTGAAGTCAAACGATAATATCAAACCAGGTCAACATAAATCCCATACAAATGAAACGGCAACAGTGATTGTAAAAATCAAAACAAAACATCTTATAGCCATGTTTAGAGTACTTGGATAGCATGATGGGCATGAGACACTGTCCTTGGTGCTGAAATAATACAGCAAGGCATGGCAACGTCACCCTTCTGAATGCACCCTAGTCAACTGAATCCAGCAGCCCATTGTGCACACAGGAGTTCTGGAATTCACATGCATCTCATGCATGCAAGGCTTTCCCCATTCACTTCAATGGAGGGAAAGAATTTCCTCTGAAGTTTGTAAGGAGATGTTTTCTATGTGCCCCAACACAAAGCCAGTAGCTGCATGATTCACTGAAGGTTCATATCAGGCTCTTTTGGTTTTGAGTTGGGATTCCATGTGTAGTTTGTTGGTTTGTTTGATTGCATTTACAGTGGTACCTCGGGTTAAGAACTTAATTCATTCTGGAGGTCTGTTCTTAACCTGAAACTGTTCTTAACCTGAAGCACCACTTTAGCTAATGGGGCCTCCTGCTGCCACTGCGCCGCTGCCGCGCGATTTCTGTTCTCATCCTGAAGCAAAGTTCTTAACCCGAGGTAATATTTCTGGGTTAGTGGAGTCTGTAACCTGAAGCGTATGTAACCTGAAGCATATGTAACCCGAGGTACCACTGTATATGCAATCCTTTTCTGTAAGGAGCTCAAGACAGCATACATTTAATCCCCTCTTCCCCATCTTATCTCCACAGTAAGCCTTTGAGGTAGGCTAGGCTGAGAGAGTGTCCCAAGATCACCCAGTGAACTTCATGGCTGAGTGGGAATTTGAACCCTGGTCTCATAGGTCACTGTGTGACACTCTAACTATCTAGCCTGCCCTCTTCTGAGGTGGTTGCAAAGTCCATCTGGAGTGCCAGTCCCTTTACTGTAAAGTGGATTAAAGCATTGTGCCATCGCCGCACAACAAACAAAGGAGGGGGGAAGCACTTGAAACAGACTTTTGCAGATTGTAAAGTGATGGAGAAACGTATTGGAAAGTGTGAAGTGCTTGAAAGACTTATGGGAAGACTTGTAAACACCCCATAAACAAATCGGGATGTATGCCTGATGTCCATTGTCATATAACCTGTAAACAAAGCAAAATGAATGCTCAGTGAAGACTGGATATAGTCTAAAGGTTTGTGAAAGTAAATCAGAATGAATGGTGAAAAAGCATCTCATATTGCAGAGCGTTGGAGCGGCTCCATTAAATGGTGAAAGCACACAGGAGAGAGAGGCAAAACCTACCTAATTTGGGCCCCCCCCATTACTTTTGCTGATCAATATACTGATGTTACCAGCTGTGAAAACTCTCACATATTCAGGATGTCTCTTCCTGATTCTTGAGCTCCTTTGGGAGGGATTAGAATAATAATAAATAATATTTAATAATAAATACGACTGCTCTTGCAGCCCATTTGAAAATTTCCCAGAAGCCTCTGTTTAGAGGAAACAAAATGGAGGATGACATAATTCTTTGGTTCAATCAGGAAGAGCAGTCAGCACAACTGGCCACAGTGATCCATGCGACGGTCATCTCCAGGCTTGACTACTGTAATTCGCTCTACGCGGGGCTGCCCTTGAAGCTGACCCAGAAACTCCAGAGGGTGCAGAATGCTGCAGCGAGGCTCCTCACGGGGTCTCTGCCATGGGAGCATATTCACCCAGTGCTTTTCAAACTGCACTGGCTCCCGGTAGAGTACAGGGTCAGATTTAAGGTGCTGCTTTGGACCTTTCAAGTCCTTCACGGTCTAGGACCCTCGTACCTATGGGATCGCCTCTCCCGGTATGCCCCACGGAGAGCCTCAAGGTCCATAAATAGCAACACCCTAGTGGTCCCGGGCCCTAAGGAAGTTAGACTGGCTTCAACCAGAGCCAGGGCCTTTTCAACTCTGGCTCCAGCCTGGTGGAACGTTCTGCCTCATGAGACCAGAGCCCTGCAGGATCTGATTCTTTCCGCAGGGCCTGTAAGACAGAGTTGTTCCGCCTGGCCTTTGGCTTGGAGCCGATTTGATTCCCCCCCTCTCTTTCTTTTTTCCTTTCCTTCTCCTCCTGCGATGAGGCTGCATTTTAATATTTTAATGTTTCAATATTTTAATGTTGTATTTTAATTTTGTTTTTAAGTTGTAATCATTCAACTTGGTTTTATTATTACTTGTAAGCCGCTCTGAGCCCAGCCTTGGCTGGGGAGGGCGGGGTATAAATAAAAATTATTATTATTATTATTATTATTATTATTATTATTATTATTAATGATAATAATAATAATTTGCATCCAGCTCCAAGTCCATTAGACACCTTGGGAATCCCTTGTGCTGTGAATAGGATCCTTCCTGGGGCTGATTTTTGTTTACCTAAAGCATCAGACCCTCTGTTCATTGTTCAGCATCTTTCATCCATCCTTCTGAAGCAGCAAGGCTATGTGCATCAGTGCAGTGATTGGAAGACAAAGTTTGCCCAGGAAACAGGAAATAGCATCCAGGAAAGAAGATTTTATTTATGAGCCCACTTCTCGGCAGTAGCCCAGCTGAACACATCACAACTACGAATGAGTTCACCTCACGCCATGGGCTACAAAGCACCACAAGCTCATTTCACAGCTAGAGAAAGTGAGTCATAGTCTGAAGCTTCGATGAGAAGGTTGAAGGAAGTGAACCAAACTTTCCTAAGCGCTGAGCTGCTGATACGTTAGCCAACAGACAATGTCTCTTTGGGGGCTTGTACATGATAGGATGAAATAAAAGAAGTAGGTTATGCCAGAGCTGAGGTCAGCATTACCACAAAAAGGCCTTGTGCATGCCAGTCTTCTTAGCAGAATATGGAAATTGCACCAGGTTTCTGGGAGTGAGGTGGAATGGCTGCAGCATCAGAATGTCACACTTTTCTCTAGAAAGAGACAAAAAGTTGCTAGCCAGTCTAGCATACTCCAACCACAGGTTTTCTCTCAGCATTGGGAGAACAATAACAGCAGCAGCCTGGATGTGACTTAGTGGAGTACTATGGTTGCTGATTCTGAGTTTTCATCTAGGAGAATTATGAATGCAAGAGGTGGTGATGGATGTAGAACTGTGCTGGACTTAATACTGAAATATGACTTGCTTTTCGCTTACCCTTGAATCTGAGTTTCTAGTATACTGGCTGGGGTCCCAAACAAATTTCCACACAGCGGTAATTTAGTGAAGTCTCAAATTAATTTAGAAGTCCCAAATTAAAAGTTTTCACATTGAAAGGTACACTCCTCGTTTGCACTTGTTCTAACACAACTGGTACAGGGAACCTGTGGCATTCTAGATGTTGCCGGGCTAAAACTCACATCTTCCCTGACCACTGGTCATGCCGAGTCCAACAACATTGTGGCACCAAATCCCCAATCCATGCCCAGAATATTGTGGTTTCCCGAGCCATATAGTGAACATGAGCACTGCCACCGGAGTTACACAGGAACACATTGCAATATTATTTTTTGAAGTAGAAAAATGCATCTCCTTTTTTTCAATACTGGCAAAAAAGCTCTGCTACAGGTAGAAAATCTTTTTGCCCTGTTTTCCATCTTTGAAGGTAAAGCAGATTCTCATTTGGTTCATTTCTCCGAAGGACTCGGGTACTATTTGAAAAGGTGCTAAATGCATCTCTGTGCAGCTAAGAAGTTGTTTTGGGTCTAGGAGAAGTAAATTGAACCTCTTTTTTGGTTTTGTCAAAAAGTTATATCTAAAAGCAACATAATGGTATGCTGAAGAAGAAGAAGAAGAAGAAGAAGAAGAGGAGGAGGAGGAGGAGGAGGAGGAGGAGGAGGAGGAGGAGGAGGAGGAAAGGGGAATGGCCTAACATGCCCCCAATTAAAATAGTACACTGTCAGATTTTCAGAGTCTCAAGGGCTCTGACTAAGTAATCTATCTTAAGAACACTTTTCACTTTTAGCTGGGATGTTTCATGACTGTCAACATACTAACGTATTAAACATATTAAATCACTATCATTAAGAAAAAAAATCCAACTCCATAGGTAATGTGGATGTCATTGCTAATCACTATTGCATGTTTTGCAAATTTCCAAGTTTCAAGGCAATCTCAATGACTTTTCTTGCTCTCCTTACAGTAACAGCTTTTTAAAATTTTTGCCTTCTGTTGAAAAATGCAATATGGTTTGCTTGCTCGAAGACATCTAAATGTTAATGATGTTACTGTTCCACAGCCACCTCTTCAGCCATACTTCCCCAGCCAGGTAACCTCAAGATGAGGGAAAGTCCTCTGAGCCTCTTGTGGCAGGCAGTTCCACAAGCTGGGAGCTGCAACTGAGAAGGCCCTGTCTACATTAAAAAAAAAATTCTTATTTATAGACTGCATAAATACTTTAAAAATTCCTTTCATGGGTCAGGAAAAGTCCAGGCAAAAAGATAAGTCTTTATAAAACTTCTGAAGCAACTGATGGTTGGCACTTCACATTTTGGAGAGAAGAGGGGCCACAGAACAGGAATGACAGCAGAAAATGCCTGTTCAGTTTCCTTGCTCTGTTACTATACATTTGCAGGCTGGACTAGGAGATAGCTGCTTGTGCAGCAGGAGGGAATCTGAGGACAAACCTTACTGTAGGTAAGGTAAAGGTAAAGGACCCCTGGATGGTTAACTCCAGTCAAAGGTGACTATGGGGTTGCGGTGCTCATCTCACTTTCAGGCCGAGGGAGCCGGTGTTTGTCCACAGACAGCTTTCTGGGTCATGTGGCCAGCATGACTAAACTGCTTCTGGCACAACAGAGTACGTTTTGGAAACCAGAGCGCACGGAAACACCATTTACCGGTAAATAGCGGTACCTATTTATCTACTTGCACTAGGGTATTTTCAAACTGCTAGGATGGCAGGAGCTGGGACAGAGCTCACCCCTTTCTGGGGATTCGAACCACCGACCTTCTGATTGGCAAGCCCAAGCGGCTCAGTGGTTTAGAGCACAGTGCCACCCGCACTGTATACAGTGCCAAATGAACAACATTGCGGTTTAGTGATTTGGTTGTATTCATGGCAAGGACAGTGTGCATGGAAACAATGAAGAGCCAGGGATTTGACCTATGTGCTAAAACTGGATGTGCAGTGTGATTTTATGACAGACCACTATCTATTTCTGCTGTCAGTCAAAGGATCTCTCTAAGACTAAATGGAAGTGGGTTTCCTCATCAATTTATATTCATGACCCACCAGCATCTCTTTGTGCATCTGCCATTCAAAATCAAGATTCGCCCCCCCCCCAAGTGTTAGAAGTGCTATATAAATGTTTCATGTTAATAAATGGATTATACACACAGGGCTTCTTGGAAGCTGAGGAAGAGAAGCAGAGCATGTAGTTGGAAGTTGTATTTATTATTTACAAGATTGATTAGACAGCTTTCCCGAAAGATCAAGGCAATATATGACAATTCAATAAAACAATCAGATTAGAAACAACCTTTAAAAATTAAAACATGAAAGGTTATGTGCAGCAAATGTCAAAAACATAAGCTTTCAAAGGAAGGACTTGAAAGACTCGAGTATCGTTCGCAGCAAAACAGACACACTGTCAAGTCTTGTTTATTCCTTGCATGCAGGATTAATTATACTGGACGGATAGCAAGTCATTTATGAAAGACGGCCTCTTATCCCAAAATGGTGTGTTAGATTTCTATTTTTTCCCCTCTACAAAACTGTTTGTACATAAAGAGATACTTACACTGGAAGACGTACTGCAACATTCAGTTCAGCAATTAAATGTGGAACAGACTCCTACGAGACTTTGTGGACTCTCCTTCCTCTGAGGTTTTTAAGCAGAGGTTGGGTGGCCACCTGTCATGGATGCTTTAGCTGAGATTCCTGCATTGCAGGGGGTTGGACTAGATGGCCCTTGGGGTCCCTCCCAACTATCCAATTCTATGATTCTAGGTGAGGAAACGACATGTTCAAAGTATGATAGGGAAGGTTTTTAATGTTATATTGTGTTTTTATATATGTTGGAAGCGGGCCAGAGTGGTTGGGAAAACCCAGTCAGATGGATGTGGTACAAATAATAAATTACGGTGATGATAAAATCTCCCACATTAGCATGACTTGAAGAGGCGCTGTCATAACAGAGCTCTACTGTGTGGTTATTCTGAAGGTCCATAGCTCATTGGTAGAACTCATACTTTGCATGCAGAAGGTCCCTCTACGCAGGACTGGTAGAAAATCCAAATAGTGTAAGCAATACTAAGCCAGATAGCACAACGGTTTCACTTGACACAAGGCAAGTTCTTGAGAATGTGTAGATCAGATCTAAGATGCCACAAGCATGAGATTGCCCAGAAGCAGTTAATGTGCATTGCTAGCTTGCTAGACTTGAAGTCCTGGAAACCAGCAGGAAAGTCCATTTTGTGACCAACACTGCACAATGTTGGTTGCTGTTTCCATGACATGTAAATAGTCAGGCGATAGATTTCCACAAAGACACTCTTAAGGACTCAGCTACATTAGTAAAAATAAAATGTTATAAATATGTTATAACACTGTGACACCTGACGGTGCTGTAGAGCTGATATTGGAACTCGGTGTAATTTTTCCACTGTGAGCTTTAAAACCGTTTTTCCCCAGAGCATTTTTTATAGCTGTGTAGATGCAGCCTAAATCCTCAGTCGGTGTTCTCTTCTCCTAAGCAAGCAGACCCCACAAAGGCTGATAGAAATCCATTCTACTTGAGAAAGGACAGAAGTGATATTGGGCTGGATTACAAGTCTGTTAGTTGGAATTAGTTCCTATTGAAATCAATCAGAAGAACATGTGATCCAACAACTAACTTACACTGGATGCAGCCCATCAGGGGTGCCAACTTGAATAAAATATGGGGGGGGCAGGTAAGCACTAACTCACATAATTAATCACATGACACAACACACACTATTTGAATGGCATTGCCCGTCAACTTGGGGGAGCCCTTGAATTTTTTTTGGGGGGGGTGAGGACACCTTGGCGCCTAGGAGTTGAATCTTATGCAGACCAATGTTTCCTTACATATATCTTTATAATGATTCAGATCAAAAAAAGTCATCATCCATCTACCTGAACACATGTTTTTCAGCATTTTTTAAAAAGGATAAAAGTGGAACATCTCCACTCTGCCCATGGAGTTAAATATATTCCATTATATTCAGGCCCATTTAAATGCTCCTCACTCAATTATATATGCATGTGTATTTATATATATGTAAAATATAAATGGTGTTAGTTCTTCTGCATCACTTATCCAACAAAGTGTTTCCTCACTTGTCCACACATTGCCAAAGGTTCACTCTGCAATTTCTCTGTACTCCAACACTTGATGTTAAGTAGAGGGGAGGAGGAGATAAATAATGCCGTTATTGACACAGTGCTGAGCTAGAGGATCTTTAGATCTGAACTTTTCTGATGTTTAAATAAGTGTTACAGACACAGAAGCACACCCCCTGCGGCTAAGATCTGAAGGTTTTAAGAGTTCCCAGAGGAAACAAATTCTAAATAGCTGAACTGCACTTAACTATGAAAAAGAGCATGTCGCTATGGTCATGTAAATGATGCTCTTTGAGTGTAGAGCTAATGTGGATGCAAACTAATTGTGAGAGGGGACCAATCCACATGCCAAGTTCCCTTGCTCCATTGGACACATGAATACTAAACCCAAGCTATGGTGAAACATGTTGAGAAAAGGCACATCTAACTACACGTCTGTTATCCCTTGTACAACCCAGTAATGACCTTTAAAGGCAGTTGATGCCACAGGTGCATGATGTCCATGGCTGCTGCAGGGAGGACCGACAGAATGGACACAGGATGCTGGTATTGGGTTGAATTAGACTACAATTTTATCAGTTACAGCAGTGTTCCCCAACCTTGGGCCTCCAGCTGTTTTTGGACTACAACTCTCATCATCCCTCGCTAGCAAGACCAGTGGTCAAGGATGATGGGAATTGTAGTCCAAAAACAGCTGGAGGCCCAAGGTTGGGGAACACTGAGTTACAGGATAGAGTAGGTTTGGCTAAGACATCGGGCATGTATCCTGCATCAAGCTGCCTAATAGCAGGCATAGGCAAACTCTGGGCCTCCAGATGTTTGGGACTACAATTCCCATCACCCCTGACCACTGGTCCTGTTAGCTAGGGATGGTGGGAATTGTAGTCCCAAACATCTAGAGAGCCAGAGTTTGCCTGTGCCTGCTAATAGGAACCAAGTGAGGTAGACCCTGTACTGGGGAGTCATCCCTGATATGGATTGGGTGCCATTGGGAGAGGTGTATTGGCCCATCAGTCCCCATGGAGACTCCCAGACAGTGTTGCCCCTCCTGGCCCCTCTAACATGGTATCCCTGTGACTAAGGATCCAGCCAAATGCCTGCCAAAGTTGTAGTTGCTATGAGGTAGGTGAAAACCTGCAAGACGGCCAATTTGCTTTCTCCCCGGCCCCACCCCCACCCCCCCAGTATCGCAGGAAGATGGACTATCTCCTAACATTGTGATGCAATTCTCTGATCAAAGACATGGACAGAAATATGTGCACTAAGCATGCATATATATTTGTGGAAATAACATACAAAAGTATTACGGAGAATTGTGGCTGAACTGTTTGTTAGGAGAAACTGTGTACAAAAGAATGTGCACATTAGGAGAAATGTGCAGTGAAATGCTGACAAATTTTCCACAAGGACTGTTTTGGTTTTTCTAAACTACAAACTGGAAATGTGCTGAACTGATTATTGTTTCATTTATCCCTTGTTGGGAGTCAACTGGCTGTTGAGTTAGCAGATGAACTGAATTTAAAAGTGAAGTGTTTACTAGTTATAATCACATACAAGTTGGAATGGATGCATATAAATCTGTTATATATATCCCACAGCTGCATAAACCAAAAGCAAAATGCCAACCTTTAGAAGCAGTAAAGAAAGACACGACTATCTGGCTTCTTTTTTCTTTTTCCTTTTTTTGCTGCTTTAAAGGCTTTAAATAATATACCAAGCTGTTGGTAACTGCTGTGGAAGTTAACAAGCCCTATTCCGTCTCCAAATACATTGGAGGGCTTTTCTAAATTCATGCAAATGTGAGAGTATATGCTCGAGAGAACATGCACAAATAAATCCACATGCTTAAGTTGAATATGGTGGATGAACTTTTATCCTATCTGGTTGAACCCTGAGGAACCAGATGGCTGGTCGGAATCTTCCAACAGGGCCAGCTGCTTTTAGATGCAGCTGGGCTTCAGCTAATGCCCTGCTGTCCCTGGACGAGGTTTTCCAGGGAGAGTAAAATAATGGTCTCTCAGGAGGGCATCAGCTGAAAAAAGAACAGTTGGCATGAGAGAGGAGGATGAGAGTAGAAGCAGCAGAGGGAGCGACTCATTCACATTATGCCAGTCAGCCAGAACTATCCTTACAAGGCATTTTCAATGTCAACGCAGCAGTGGGAAGTGTCACAAATTGAGAATAGACTTCAGACAGGATGGGGAATAAAGAACTAGCTTTATTTCCATGGCTGTGACTGTGAGCAATGCTAGATCACCCCAGAAAGGAATTATATTGAAAAATAGAATGAACAGGAGCCTCCATAGGCAGATTTTTGGCTGTTTCTGCATCACACATTGACCAGATATATTAAAAAGTGACATTATGGTCTATATTTCTGTGGTGGTTGCAGTTGCACGCCCTGCAAAGGCTGAAATAACCAACCAACCAATCTTAAAAGGACTTTTTGTAAAGAATTTATCTGTCTTCTATTTCCGAAGGACAGGGATCAGCAGGTTGAAGAGGGTCTTGCCTATCCGGCAGCCGGAATGGAATAGAATCGTCAAACTGAATTGTATAATTGTAGAGTTGGAAGGGACCCCTGAGGGACATCTAGTCCAACCCCCTGCAATGCATAGCTATCATCACATTAGAACTAGCTTGCAGCAAAACAGCACACACATACACACAAACTAGAATCTCTGTTTCTCGTGACATAAATTTTCAATTGTCTAATTGGAAATGTCCAGTTGTTTTGATACAAACCTTCACCGCTTCTTCCCTGAAGCAAGAGGTGTTGAGCGCCTTTATTCAATATGAACTTGCAACCTTTTTAAAATAAAAATAAAAATTGTAATGTTTCTCCCAAATATGTCATACTGATGGTTTTGTGATAGAATGTCAGATTATGTTTACCACTGTATTTATGGGGCTAGAGAATGTGAGTGGGAGAGGCTCTTTAGAAGTGCAATAAAGGACCCATGAACATTATTATATTATAATCCCATATAAGTTAAGCATCAAAATTACTTAAAAGCATACTGAATGCTTTTTGTGCACCCAATAGGGTTTTGTTTTTGTTTTTGTTTTAAAAAATGTTTAGTCAGAACCATAAGCTCCTCATACATAAACATTTCAGGAAACCTGATACACACATATATCCTTTATGCCTTAGAGAAAGAGAACTGTAAATTTGTATTAAATTTAAAACCACTTCAATGTGATTTCAGCAACTTCCAGTGATAATTTAATCAGTGCCAGAGTGTTTTTAATATCCCCAAAGTCATAAGTGTAACTTGAATATTTTGCTTTGGGTATTGCAAAAGCTGATTCTCTGTAATGGGCTTGTGGGCTTCAAGGCTAATCTGCTTCTGTCTGTTTGTAGAAGAAAGGAAATGTTTGCCTGAAATGCTGTAATCATATAGCTGGCATTGAACCTGTAGACACGAACAGCATTTAGTACATACTTGACTCTCAATCCAAGGAATTACCAGTCTCTTCCATTTTGAAAGCAAAATGAGATGCATTTAAGCCTCCACTGGATTTCAACCATACTCTACAGACTTTAGGATACTGTGCAGCAATATCGAGCCTTTGAAAGTGCCAAGATGGTTTCAGCTTAATTTATTGACTGTGTTCATTTCACCGATTGGAATATTAGGGCCACGTTTATTTATCTATTTATTTCATAAAACCTATACAGCACTTGATTGAAAAGAAACCTCCAAGCAGTTTATTAAAAAGGGGGGGAAATCAAGAAAAAGTACAACAGTACTTTGAAACATACAGAAGTTGAAATACTAAAACAGATTAAAATGACCTCAACTTGCTAAGCACCTGGGTAGGTTTGTCTAAATAAGAATGTTTCTAGCAGGCACCAAAATGTGTACAGCGCAGACGTCTGCTTGATCTCAATAAGCAGGGAGTTCCACAGTGTAGTAGCTGCCACACTAACAATCGAGGTCTTACAAATGCAGATTAATTGGGGTGAATACTATACTGGGCTTGGTTAAGGAAAAGACAAGGGCAGACAGCTTTCCTGTGTTCTGATGAAATACCTCTTAGAAATGTCTAAGGGAATAAATGACAAATGGGTTAATCTCCAATTTTATTTATTAATTTGGGAAATAAATGTTTAAGTTGTTCTGCAGCACAAGGCTGCTAGGGCAGAGCACACTTAAAAACTGTTACTTTACAGGCCATAACCCAATGAGAAAATCAGGAGACAGCAGGCTGGCATGCTAGAATGCATGGGCAAGTAAAACATTGCTCAGTTGGCACCAATATGACATCAGGGTTGGAGCCAAGTGAGCTTCTCTGGGTAGGGAATTCCAGATGCAAGTCACCACAAGTGAGAAGTCCCTGCCAACTGACTTCTTGTGCCAGGAGAACTCAGTAAAACCTCTGCTGATGACCATGAGGTTTGGGCAGGAATGCATGGTAGGAGACAGCGCTTCTGTGTCCCAGACATGAGCAGTAGCGGCCAACCCCCAAAATGACGTCGCTCTGTGTGCTTGTAAAGCTGACTGCAGAGCAGAGTTGGAAGGGAATGGGAAAGAGTGACCATAGAAAAGAAAACAATAACCCATTTAGTGCTGGCCCCCTCCTCTACAAGGATACCATGAAAACTGATTGGCAGATAAAGAGGTACCTTGGAAAGCTATCCCTCCTGAGTGATTAGAATAGCTGGGAAATGGTTATCAATGCCCTTTCTAACAAGACCAAATTGCAGATATTTGTCTCTTCATAATGGGGAGATACTACAATAACATGAGGCCACTGTTATCCTTTAATTCAGCTCTATCGTGGACCTTTCTGCAGCTGAAAAAGCTGCACTGTAATTAATGGTTTGCCTGAGGATCAGCCCTGATATAGCCAAAAAAATAATAATCACATCTTGTATTTTCTGGAAGGCAACCTGAAAGCATGTTTTGATACCGGTCCCAGACTCCTGGGTGCTCAGTACAGGTTAAACACAGCAGAGTTCTCTGTTTCACATTAGTAGTGTTTCGTTTTATTCTCTAAAGTTGAATCTGTATCCTGAGTCATAAGCACAAATATAACCCATTAGCTTTCTCAGCAACACTGATGGCAGCAACAGCAAAACCATATGTTCTCCATTTGATTTACCATCAGCAGCAACTGCCTGGCTGCCCACAGTTATTCTCTGCTTAATAATATTGGCTCATAATAAGTGAATATCTGCTATTAACTAGCATGTGAAGAATTTTTAATAGGAATCATGATGCCTCTGGTTTTGCGCTTCTATAAATCTCTTCCTCCAGTGCTGCACTGTTGGAAAACTAAAAGAATTTCCCCCAGTGTGTCAAAACAGAATGGCTTTGACTTCAAGTGATGTCAATTACCGAGCAAGCTTGAGGGTGCGGGGGAAGAAACAGAGCATCTAACTGCATACACACACTCTTTGATTTTTGTGCAGTGATCAGTGATAGACTTTGCTAAGCTGCTTCTCTGGATTATTATTTTTTCGATGCTGCTACATCAATAAAAACTCCAGCTGTAATTTATCCACTTCATCTGTGTTGCACTGTGGTCAAAATGAATGTGTCATCTATGCCTTAGATTTTACCATCAGTTACTTTATGCTTGTCTTACTGCTATTACAGGCCAGTCTTCTGACTACTTTTCAATCTTTTTGCGTACTCTTCTCCTATCTAGTTCATCTTGTCTCAATACAAGCCTGCATTACCTAAATGTATTGACTGCCCGGGCAAGCAGGGAACTGTGTAGTTCAACAGCATGCCTATGTACCCACAGTAAAGCTAGGCCATATTTTAACTATATATGCATGCGCTTTCTCGTGTACTCCCCTCTCCCCTCTTTTGGCACAGCTGTGAGATAAAAGGCATTTGCTTCCCGTTTCAACTAACCAAGGTTTGTTGTTGCATCCAAACCTAGACAAACTGTGGTTAGTGCTAAAAATGGTTTCTTGAACAAAGCCAACTTTGAATCATGGCCAGTGAAATACTACTGAATAAACTGACTTGTTAGCGAATGTTTGTTTTGCGGTTCTAGAAAAGACTTTGGCGATGAAAGGCAGAAACCTTTGCTCAGTGAGTGGCTCCAGGTCTTGAAATGAGATCTGTGTGGGATGTTAGTAGGAAAATGGGGCAAAGAAAAGGCAACAGGGGAAAAAATGGAAACATAGACTTAATGGATCATTTCTTTCTTATTTTTTAGGAATGCTGTGGAAGAAAACAAAAAACTCTATGCAATTTATGACACAAGGTAAGTCATAAAACTGTGCAAAAACAAAAAAGTGCAAAAAACAAAACTCAGATATAAAAGTTTGAGATTATTTAATCACTTAAAAAAAATTAATTCACTCATTTAATAATGCCAATGGTTCCAACTATTATCAATTTTTTGGGCTCCGATTTGGAAGGTATTTAATGCTTCTCTTTTTTCAAAATATAATAAACAGATATTCTGAGGTCTAGAAGAACTGCGTGCATCTTTTCATTAAATATATATAGATATAAAGCTAAATATTGCCTTGGAAATCTGCATGTCTGACTAAATAAAGCATGGAAGAAGGAACTGATTTACCCTACCAAGGAACTTAAAGTATTTTATTCTGAGCTACTCTCCCCCACCCCACACACAGGTGAAATTATGGGTGGAAAAGTTGATGAAGGAAAAAATTTTGAGCAGAAAACTCAGAGAATAGGATTAAATAAATCCTGCCCACTTTGATTTTATTTGATTTACTGTATTTCTCAGTTACTTTTCATTCAAATGAATCTCAAAGTGGCTTACAAACAATGAATAACAATAACAGAATGAACATAATAGAACAAATACAGATAAATCATATAAAATAACTAACAAATCATCAATAAAACAATCACAATCTATTAAACACTATTAACAGCACCGCAATTAAAAATAATCTGAACATCACAATTACAGCAACTCTGATTAAAAAATCAATACAGCATTTATAATCTATCAAACAATATTAACACTAACAAAATAGCAGCTAAAAAAACTATCTAAGCACTGTTTAGTTCATACAGACTGTATTTTGAATTACTAAAGTTATTCTCTCTTCCTCTTCTCCAGCTCACAAACTTTGAAACTTCTTTCTAAGTTTGAACTGGTTTATTGTTTTGTAGTGCCAAATAACAATAAAACCCACCCACTTTCTCCCGCCACTTTTCCTCTGCCCAAACTTTCAGACTCCCGAGGCAGCTTTTGATTAAAAACATAACTGGGGGAAAGAAACACACAACTGTATATCATGTCTAGTTTGGCCCCAGAGAGAGTGGGGGGGAAATCTTGAAAATGATGTATGGTTTTTGTTTTTTAATCAGAGCACATGGCTATTCATAGAAGCTGGCATTTGCTTTCCTGAGAACTTGTATCTGTGACTGATAGGTTTTGGGCAACTTACCAAAATGGGGTTTATAACATACTGGCTTATCAGACATAGCAATGTCTTAAGTCTAAAAGAAGGAGAGGGTGGGTATTGTTGCAGGAGTACCACACCTGTTCTGATGAAATACGTTCTTTATTTGACCATAAAGTGCACACCTAGGCATAGTTCAGTTCTTCAGGCACAGTAATATTCTACGTAATAAAGTTATGACACTGACACCTGTCATACCATATGCTCTAGAGAATATTAAGACTGCAGTGGAAAATTCCATTTATGATCTCAGTGTACAACTGCACTGATTAATTTCCCAGGCCTGAAAAGCAAATGCAGTCTTCATCAACAGCCATGAAATTACCATAATGTAACAGAGTGCAGGGTTGGTGGGTGGGGGGAATCAAACCCAGCAAACCTAATACAAACAAAAAACAAAAAAAAAAACCCTGGTCAGCAACTGTTTTTCTTGGGGGGGGGTGAGTTTGAGATAGGAGTAACTGGTGAGGCAACATCTCTGCTAGCATCTTTTAAAGTAGAGGTGGCAAAATTGACAAAATGTGGCCCTCCAAGTCTTTCCATCTGGCCCTCAGAACTCTCACGATGCCAGGCATAGGCAAACTCTGGCCCTCCAGATGTTTGTGACTACAATTCCCATCATACCTGACCACTGGCCCTGTTAGCTGGGGATGATGATAATTGTAGTCCCAAACATTTGGAGGGCCAGAGTTTGCCTATTCCTGCACTAGGCCATTTCCTCTTCCCAGGCCACACCCTTCACTGGCCCCATTCTGCACTATCCTTGGCCCATGCATTAGCACAGCTCAGTTCATTAGAGCATGGTGCTGATAACGCCGAAGGTTGCAGGTTCAGTCCTTGTATGGGACACCTGAATATTCCTGCATTGCAGGGGGTTGGGCTAGATGATCCTAAGGATACCTTCCAACTCTATGAATGTTTCTAGCTGGTTGGACTATCTCCTTGAATTGTGATACCTTAAGGAACAGACGCCAAAGAAGTCACAATTCCTTTTTTCAATACTTTCTTCACAGCAGTTGCATTTATTCACTACAGTAATATTGTAATGCAGCATTTTTATTTTATTTTATTTTTTAATCCCAATGCAGCTAAAGTAGTACCAGATTTTGCAATTATGCACATAACTGGAAGAAGCCGTAGAGCAGATTAAACAAGTGTTGTCCGCTCTCTTCACTATATTAGTCCAACTTTGATGAGCACAGGTGGTCTTAAAACGATTAACAGAATTCCCTTATTAATAACCTGTATGTATCTTACAAGGTAGTATTGCTGTTAAGTTTGGAGCACATCAGAGGAACAATCCAGCCAAAGTTAAGCTCTTTAACTCACCCTTTGAAACACGTGCTTAGCTCCCACACATTGAAATCATATTTAACCGTGCTTGAATTATGCCCTACATAAAGAAAGTGTGAACACAGATATTACATTTTAAGCAATGAGGCTAGTCCATTTGGGGAAATTGGGCAAGGTCCCACCAATGTTATCCAATTTCCACCTGCCTGCCTTTTTACTGACAAGCAGCCCAGGGGTGGGGGGTGGGGGGCACAGCTTGTCAGTTTGCTTCTCCTTAGATTCAGTGTTGCCCTTATAAAACTCACCTAGGAGCAGAATGGGAACAAAACTATAATTAGTTGATTGTGCCTGTTATTGGCTATGGCTCTACCTACTGTTCGGCTCCCTCCTTTCCATGCTACCAATACCAATAGTCACCAGTCTCCACTGATTTTAAGTGGAGCAGAAGCAGTCTGGTCGTGACATTGCTCACCTTGAAACCCTTGTCTTGAGATCATGCTCTGGGGGATGGAAAGATTTTGCATGCTTCAGGCCACACTGGAGGAAAACATGCAGTTATGTTATCTAGTATGGCTAGTAGCATGCTAGGACTATACTGACCATTTCCTCTGAATAGAACCAAGGTACGATTGCACTCTTACTGATCCAGTGTGTTTGATTTGCCAATGTCTTTGTAACTCTGATTGCAAAGCCAAAAGTTCATTCCTTGCCCAAGAGTATTCACCTATCGTGAATGCTCTTATTGAGAGTAACATATGCCTCTTTCAAATCCTGATGAACCAGCATACATTGGTTTATGGTATGGCAAGCTCACAATTTTTGTCAAGTTTCATTTTTGTCCTAGAACATCCCCTCCCCACAACACACGGGTGCCAGCAGTGCCATTTAGGAAGGGCACACACCCCTGTACATTTTGAATTTAATGGGAATATTCCACAGAAGCATCTATCCCCGCCCCCGGCAAACTCACTGTTTTCGTGCACTCAGTTACTATTGTTATGATGCATGAAAACCATGTGGTCCTAGGCACATTTACTCAGAAGCAAATTTCACTGATGTCAGTGGGACTTACTCTCAAATCCTTATAGGACCGCAACCTGAATACAGTCGTACCTTGGTTGCTGAACGACTTGGGACTTGTACGTTTCGGCTCCAGAACAATCAAAAACTGGAAGTGAGTGTTCTGGTTCTCGAATGATTTTGAGAAGCCGAACGTCCGGTGTGGCTTCCACGGCTTCCGATCGGCTGCAGAAGCTTCCTGCAGCCAATCAGAAGCCGCGCTTTGGCTTCAAAACATGTACTTCCAGAACGGATTCCATTTGACTTCCAAGGTACAGCTGTATGTGTTTATAAAGCACATTGTTTTCTCCCCTGCAATTTAATGCTTAGTAAGCTTTTTGTTGTTTCTGATAATCCTGTCTTCTCCCACCCACCAATCAGAACCTGATACCTCTTTTCTCTTCACTAGTGAAATCTGTAATGGCACACACAATGTGTACCTCCTCTTTCTCAAATTGTTTTCCATTGTTTCCTTGAAGAGAAAATCACACATGCATGCCAGTTTGCCAAAAGAGGATAGGCAAAGACCTGGAAATGAGAATTAGCCAGCTGAATTGATAAGAGTAACAAGATTCAGTTTCCACCAGAGGAAAACTCTGAAGTCACTGGGTGGCTTCTGGTATTATTCCACATTTTTAAAAATTGCAGTCTAAAAAAACACATGCCATCTTATGTTTAAGTAATATCAAATAACACATTATGATCGTTTCAAATTTATAAAGGATCACACGGAAGTAAGAACCCAGAGAAGCAAACAAATGCTCCATATCCATAATAAATTAAACCTCCCCCCCATAGACTATCAGCAAGCAAACAGAAATTTCACAGCAAAGCTAAATGGGAGAAATAACCTTATAATTATAACAGATTTTACACATCTTACACAAGTGTTGATTTGTTCACACCTCACATTTCCTTCCAATTTGCCTATATAGGGCATTACTCAGAAACACAATGTCCGATGATGATGTATATTCCCTTAATAAGAAACCTTGTTCTTTTTTTAAACAAGAAAAAATATATCTTCCAATGCGTTATAGATTTTAAAGAGAAAGCTGAGTATGTATGAGTTGGAAACTATGTAGAAGGCTGGGTAAGTGGAGCCAAGATAGTCACGTCTCAGTTTAGCCTCATTCCAGGTCTGCAAGATAGGGCAGAACAGCTGCATTAGTAGGCATAAGATCCCTGAAGTCAGGCAAATGCATGATTATTTAATGTTATTGTTATATCTCAGAGAGCTGAGGCCCCAGGTCCCTTTTGGGTTGCCAGAGGATCTATGGCACAAAACTAGAAGTACCACAGATTATAGCGACCACAAGGAGAACTATCCAGCCTGATAAGTATTCTATGGCTCTTTGTGGGCAAATTCATGCAGGCTTCTGGCCAAAGCTCAGTGGTGCCAATGGAAGCTTCTCTGCCTTGCCCAAATAGCAACTTGGTGAAGGGCTTGGGGGGGGAGGGGACTATGGTGCAGGAGAAAAGAATTAAACCCACCTCCCCATGTGGTACAACCCTAATCCTGCCTGGGGCCACAAGAGTTGCTATTGACACTTCCGGGGGGGGGGGGGAAGGCAACTTCAAAGCTGTCTTCACATGTTAAACATGTGAAGGGGTTCCATGTAAGTCAGAGCAGAGCAGAGCAGAGATTCAGGCTTCTAGCAGAACCTTGGACAGCTCCAAATAGAATCAAAGCCAAGCCCAGGCCTGGAGAGGAGCATAAAAGCAGGAACCATTGGTTGCTAGAGATGTCTTGTAAAGACAGGTCTTTGGCCCAGCCTTTCCCTGACTGTACCCTGTTATATATGTCTGAATCCCCTGAATCCCTGTTTTATTTGGTTTTATATACTTTTCTATGTTTTTATGCTATCGTTTCATCGGCTTTACGTTGCGGTTTTGTTTTAATGATATTGTTTGTTTTGTATTGTATACAAATAGAGATTTCAAAAAATATTAAGCACCTTATAAATGCTTTAAAATAAATTAAACTGGCTACAGCAAACCCCCCCACACACCGTGACACATTGCTTTGCTCTCAAGGCTGGGAACTAGGGAGTTCTGCCAAGGGCTTCTTGAGGCGGAGAGGGTTTTGAGAGGTGGCACCATCCATAGAAGGAAGTGCCAAGCCTATGGGGCAAGAATGCCGAAAGGACAGAGCAGACAGCCTTTGGAATGCCCTGGTTGGTGGAGCTAGAGAAGCAAAAATATCATTAAAAGGGATGTAGCAGGCTACAAGATCAGAAAGCCCTGCAGGGCAAAGTCATGGGAGGGGGTTGAAGGTAAAGTGAAGGCAGGAGTGCCAACTTGGCCCAGTGACCGTGGGTGCATGGCCCTGGCACTGAAATTTGTGGGTTCCCAGCCCCTTCATGGGGAATTTTGTGAGAGCTCAGGCACCCAGGGAGTTGGCACCTATGAGTGAAGAAGCTTGCACTGCGTACAGGAAGAGGGCTGCTGCAAGAAGGGTTGCTGCTGGACTCACCTTTGGGTTGCCCTCCCATGGCTGCCATCACCTAGTGTTCTGTGGGGCATGTGAACCGACCTTTCATGTGGGGAAACCTGCGCCAAGAAAGGACACCTCTGCAGTCTTCCTGGCCTCAGGAAGGAAGGAAATGAAGGGCACCAGGACTAATGGATGGCACATGAAGTCTTTGCTCTTTCACCTTGCGGGTTTATTGATTGTGAGCCTGTGGGGAAAGCAGGGTATAAAAGAATAGAGCAGAAAGAAATCTCAGCACACAATCACAGAATGGCAAAGTTGGTCATCTGGTCGTACCCCCTGCAACACAGGACCCTTTACTATAGCATCCATTCCCTGGTGGTCTAGTGGTTAGGATTTGTTGCGGCCCGAGTTTGATTCCCAGTCAGGGGAAAGAAAGAAAAACTATAGCATCCATGACAGACAGATGGCCATCCAACCATAGCTGTCAACCTTTCCTTTCCTTTTTTTGCGGGAAATTCCCTTATTTCAGCGCCGTTTCCCACTGCTATCCCTGATTGTTAGGTATCCCGTAGACTGTCTCCGGGACAGGTGAGGCTGCTGATCCCTTATTTTCAAATCCGAAAGTTGACAGCTATGCATCCAACCTCTGCCCGAAAACCTCCAAGCAAGGAAAGTCCCCAACCTCCCAGCAGGTGCATGGGAGGAGCAGTTTATGAGGGGAAACTTCGTAGCCCAGCCCCTGAGGAAGCGGCCTCAACTTGGGCTGCTTTCCTAGGCCCTTCGAGGCCCACTAGCCACTGGCAGCCAGCAAGGCCAAGAGGGGGCGAGTCCTCGGAGGGCCTAGCCCCTCGGCTCCCGGCCATGCCCTCGCTCCGTCCGCACACGCCCCTCTAGGTGGCCCCGCGCTGCGCCTCGCGCCTCTGAGGAGAAGCTGCACCTGTGGCTGCCGCCGCCTGTCCCACGCCTGCTTTGGCGCGCGAGGCTCCACCCGGCTCGCGCCTGAATGCGCGCCCGGCATTGGCGCTGTCGCCAGCCGCCGCCTGAGTGGAGGCAGCACTAAGCGGAGGAGGGCGGGAAGGCGGCGGCTGCTGCTGGTGGTTCCTACTGAGGTGGCCTCAGCTTGGCCCCAGGCGCCCGGCCACAAGGGCTCTCCGGGGGTGCCTGCCTGCGTGGCATGGACGGCGCCCAGAGGAGCCGAGCAGAGTCTCCTCGCGGGAGAAGGCGGCGGCGGCGCCCGTCCGAGCTCGGCGCCCGCAGCTCGCCGGTGCCCTGAGCGCCAAGTCCGAGCCGCGGCGCTCCCTCCCTGGGCGAGGCGTGTGGGGAGGTGGGGGGTGGGGGGAGGACCGGGCGGCGCGGGGTGGGGGTGTTGGGGGGGCAGTTCTCCTCAGCTGCCTCTCTCTCGCTCTCCTCAAGAGCTTCGCCTCAGCCTCCTGCGCTGGGCGGGGGGAGCGTCGGAGGAGAGAGAGAGGCAGGCGAGGGGACTGTCGCCTCCGCCTCTTCCTCGGCGGCTCTCGGGCAGCCGGAACCGCACGCGGCCGCGGCGGCAGCTGCTGCTGCTGCGGCGGGAAGGGAGCCCGGAGCGGAGGGATGTGGGGCTTGGGACGAGGCAGGATCTTCGGCGTCTTCTCCGCTCCGGTCCTGGTGGCCGTGGTCTGCTGCGCCCAGAGGTAGGAGCGGCGCCTGGCGGGGAGGGGAGGGAGGGGACGCCGCGAGGGGGGGGGGGGAGGGCTGCGGCTCGACCAGCCACCCGAACTGACCAGAGCTTCTTTTTCTGCCCCCCTTGCCGACCTCTCTCTCCTCCTCTGTCCCTGCCTCGCTCCTTCGCCTTTCTTTCCCTCGCCCCTCCTTGTCGCCGATTTGCATCTCTTCCCCTTTATCGCTTCACTTTTCCTCACCCCCCCTTTTAATTTTTTTTTTAAACCCTTCACATCTTTTCGGACTTTTCTTATCCCTCTCACCCTTTTCAATCTCTACCCCCCTTTTCAAATTTCTCCTCAAACTCCTCCTTTCCCCCACAGTGTGAGCGATCATGGGAACATGTCCTTCGTGAAAGAAACGGTGGATAAATTGCTGAAAGGCTACGACATTCGCCTCAGACCGGATTTTGGAGGTGAGTCTCTGGTTTGGTGTCTCTTGTTCTTGTCTGTCTCGGATTCTGTGCGGGGTTTTTTTTTTCTTGGGGAGGGGGAGGAGGAAATATTCTTGAGAGAGAGGAGGGGGGACACACATGTTTCTACCAAGTGTGGGGCCAAGTGACGCCGTCTCCTGTTCTCCATTAGGCCCCCCAGTGAACGTCGGGATGAACATAGACATTGCCAGCATCGACATGGTGTCAGAAGTCAACATGGTGAGTAGGTCTCTGGTGACTTCGGCATGGACATGGCTGGGAACTTACTGTGTTGGATGTAAGGCTTTTTCAATGGTCCTGAATCTCGATTTTGGTGATCACGCTCAGAGGCAGAGGAATCATGGAATTGTAGAGTTGGATGGGACCCCAGGGCCACCTATTCTAGTCTGCATCTAGTCTCCAGGAAGCTGGAGTGTGTTTAGGAGGGGCAGTAGGTGGAAGGGTGTTGAATAAGAGGCCCTTTCAGCCAGGGCTGAAAGTTTTGACAAGTGCCGGAAACAAGCAGTTGCTAATCTTTGGCATTTTCTGTCGGAGGTGACCCTGGCCCCTGTTATATATACATTGAGCCTCCCCATAATGGTTTGCGATGCTACTCTTTGCTGCTTGGCGAGGACCGCTTGTTGATTTGAGAAGTTGTAATGCAGCAAAAGCCGGTCTAATGGCTGGCTTGGGTGTGTCATACGCAGTTAGTACTTGCATGTGGGGGTGTTCAGTTGATGGCAGCAGAGTAGACTGCATGCTGAAGGGGATAAAGCAGGCTTTCAGAGTGCTGTCTCAGGTGCTGAAAGGGAACTTCTGTTGCCCAGATGCATCTGTTGTTCCTGCTGCTTGCTGGGATTGCAGATGTCACCCTAATCAGAGTTTTAAAACTGCACTGCTTGTATTGTGTGTGAAGGAGGCATTGCACTGTCTAAATCATGACCTGGTTCCACTTAAAAAACCCATGCTGCTTGTCACCGCTGTAGAGCATGGAACATTTCATATAATAAGTGCAAATAACTTCAAACCAAGTAACAAATGTGTGGCTTTGCCATGCGGCAAATGTTTTTGGCACATGAGAACTTGCGCTGCATCCTATTCTCACTTTCCTGGGAGTAAACCCCAATGATGTTAATGAGACTTACTTCTATGTGTACATTTGCACTGTTAAAAGTAAAAGATATATCACAATAGAGGTGGGATCTCACTAATGACCTGGGTAGGGAAACTTTCCCCCCAATATTAAATGGGATATATGTGCAAGCACTTTATCGTATTTTGCAGTCCTAAATATGCCTTGTTGAAATGTTTCATTTACAAAAAGAAATCTCTAGAAGACTTCTTGTAAGAACTATGGCATTAATATCAAACATATCTAAAAGTCTCAAGTTAGTATTAATATATTATGCTAATGGGTTTTTTTTACTTCTATTTATATGTTCTTTAGTAATAAACATGTTGGGTGCTATGCTGTTTGAAAATAAATAAAAGAGAATGTATCAACAGTGTTTTAAAGAATAAACAGAATAGAGGAAATATTAGAGAGAAACTATTTTAAGATGCTTTCTAATCCTCTACAAAACTGGATAAAGTAGTTTTTTTAAAAAAATCCCTTTTGTTGTGCTTCATTGTATGTTTAGAATGTGTTGTATAGATTGAATTTATTTGACCCAATAGATTACTGTATTCTTAATACAATTATGAGCAGAATAAATTACTTTTTTGTGTTTGGTTGTTTGGAAAATCTTAAAAGGTGTGGCTTCTGCAGAAGAAACAGATTGATTAAAATATGTTGACATATTACTTGTTACTTAGAAGTTAAAAACATGACGGTTATTTACTATTGAACCCAATACCTTTACAATCGCTAAATGATTTTGACTGTCAGATTTATTAAGCTCAGAAGTTATTTGTGTTTCTATAGTTATTTGGTGATTCATGATGGTCTCAAATAATACAAGAGGCAGGTTTCCTGTTCTCAGATAGGACACTGGTTCTTAACACAATATTGAACACATTACTTATCTGCCCTGGAAAATATCAATTGTGGCTTCTCATTGTTTCCTCTTATGCTGTTTTATATTTAGTACTCCAATCCTAACCAAATTTTCTAGGGAAGAAGGTTCCTTTTGGATGTGGTAGAGAAGTGCAGTGAACAGGAAACACAAATTAACTGTACTTCCTGTCTTTCTGTATATCATCAAATTAGAAACAGCTTCCCATTCCAATGGGTGCTTTCCAGTATTAATCATGCTTAGATAAGACCTAGTGAAATCTCTATCTACTGTGAGTATAACTTATTTGGTTATCACCCACTGATTTTAATGGGCCTTGTTTCTAAGTACTTCTGTGTAGGACTGTATCCTAATGCCTTGACAGCTTAACCTATTATCTACACTTCTTTTTTGAGTAGGTGTTTACTGTTTTTCAACTTCAGGAAATGCTGGTGGATATTTTCAGAGTATTTTCTTCAAAGGGTGTTGGCCCAAAATAGCTGAGGAAGCCTCAAATGAAATTAGAAGGAAACAGAACACACAAGAGTCATTGTTTTGTGATACAATGCAAACTTAAAACACGTGTTCTGTACCCTCAGTTACTGTCAACTCAGGGCAGAGATGTGGTCCCAGCTCTGTGTTTTGAGGTAATGAGGATTCTGGAGGAAGACCATCCAGAAGGTTAGCCAGGTTTGTCTTACAGCACCTTGAAGACTAACAATTTGATGATAGCATAAGCTTTTGTGGACTACAGTACATTATCCAGAGTTACAGTATGTTATTCAGAGTTGCAGATACAGGTATACATAGTGGCTAGGAAGAGGATTGTAAACAGTGAGGTCAGAAGGAAATTAAATTCAGGGAAGTTCTGCAGTTCATTTCCTTGATTCTTAAGGTTTTTTGGTGCTGCAAGTCTCTTTGTTGTTTCTGGAACAAGAAGCCACTTGGAGCAACACCTTCCTAAGTACACCAATTCATAGCTGCAGATGCCTTGTCCATTGTCCTCCCCTCACCCTCACAACTGGGGAAATAATGGAAAGCTGTTAGGGCCAGGGTAGGATTTTCAGGGAAGACACTAGCTGCTCCTGCTAAATTTGTAAGCAGGATGTGTTGAAAACATATATTGTATATCTTCAGCATCTGCTCAATTAGATCTCCAATAAAAATAGTCAGGACTGGAGATTTTTTTCAGGTTGGCAAATTGGTATAGCCATAAGTTGAATTGGCTTTAAGTTGCCTGAACTTTGCTGCTGCAACTAGTTATAATAAAATGTCTATACTGCCTTCCCTGCCTCCAGTATTTGCAGAGAGTGCATGGAAGAAAAGACCTCATTGCTCAATTATGGCCCTTCCCCATAGTAATTGGTAAACAACTCTGGAATCTATTGCTGTTTTATATAGTCTGCCGCAAAGTGCCTATAATTGGAAGAATATATTTAGTTTTAAATCTGTACCTCCGTATGCCCAGTACTTAATCACATTTATTCATCAGTGGGTCCTGAAACATTGCAGGGTTCTGATTTATTAGGCCACGTCACATGATGAATGGGATGTTTAAAATAAACAGCTTAAGTAATGAATACAAGCATGACAGGGACAGAACATATATTCCATCTAGTCTGGTACCCAGTTAATTGATTATCCTAAGAATCCCTTGACAGCTACAGATGTAGGTTGAAACGTCTCGTGCAAATGGCTATCTACTTCATGTTATATGTCCTGATTCTTGAGACACAGATTTGAGCTCAGGGACTCACTTCAGAGCAGGGCTTATGTCCCCCAAGAAGCAATTGGTGACATTTAATTTCTGCAGTTGTGCACTCTGTTCTACATACAAGTGAGGTTAGTAATTTGTTTAGAAAATAGGAAAATGCCAGTCATGGTTGGGAGGTGGTTTATTGTGTAGTCTAAGCTGCTGTTGCTGGGTGAGAAGTGAATCTGAGCAATGCGATACAGGGTGTTCGGGTCTTCAAACCCATTCTGCTGTGAAAACCACCATATTAGGTTGTGGAAAGGGGGTACAGTGAGAGTTCCCCAGCCTATCTCCTGTTAAAGGTGTTTGGGGCCATGGCTTCATAGAGAGAGAATTAAACCATGTGGAAATCTTAACTTACAGCTAGAGGGTGCAAAGAAGGGAGCCAGAAACTGACTTTTATGATAGATAGGATGAATGTGAAAAGGGGGGGGGCATAACACAAGGACCCCTAGCAATGAGATGTATAGTACTGTACATCCTTGGGGGATTCCTGTTACCATTTTCATTCCAACCACAATTGTGCTCCCTTCACAAGTGTAGTACTTCTCTACACTGGAGTAAATGGTAACTAGGGGTGAAATCCAACAGTGCAATAAGTTTCAGCTGTGCAAAGGAACTTCCTTGCACTCTCCTCTCTGTATAATGCATAAGCCACTTTCTTGCACTCTCCTCTCTGTATAATGCATAAGCCACTTTCATTTACTTAAGTAAATGAAACTGCGGGAGCTGCCCTTTTCTATGGCAGGGGTTCCCAAACTTTGGTTTCTGGACCACCAATGGTCTGCAAGCTTCATTCCACCGGTCTGCAGCATATCTGTGTATTCGTGGTTGAAGACGGGAGACAGCACAGCCATTGCATTAAATATTCATATAGATTTTTTTTTGCAATTTTATTGCTTCTTTCATTTCTTATATTGTATTTCATTGTATTGCAATTCAAATTCCATGGAATTCAAATTGCGCTGCAATAAAATACACTGTATAAGAAATAAAATAAGCAATTAAAATCATACAGCATCTAGCACAACACATTACAAATGCTACCACAGACAGAAAAACCATTAAGAGGTCCAACAAGATGATCAGCAATTTTCAGGTGATCTGTGGCAGGAAAAGTTTTTGAACCACTGTTCTGTGGTATCTCTGGTAAATAAAATTTATTAATTACAGGCAATCTGATTTTACCAGAAACCTTGTTAAAATGTGCACCACTTATATTTACTGTGGCTTGTATTTGATGAAATCACGCTCATGTTGGACCCTTTGAAATCATTTGTCTTAAACATGACTAACTTAAATTCGTCAGTTTTAATGTGTCTAGATGAAGCTGTTTTCATAACTACAGTGTGTTTCATCATCCTGTTGGGACTCTCTGCTTGTCAGACTATATTTTCATATAATTAAGCTTCAGGATACTCCAGAATGTAAAGATTAGTGCTTGATTTAAAACAACAACATCTTTTTTTTTTACGTAACACCATTCTGAAATGAATATATAAGCGGTAGATCAACCATCATATTGGTTGTCCACATTAGAATTATTAATCAGATGCATGTAATACCAAGATGATACTGTGGTTTTTAAATTTTTAACCTCAGTAATTATTAAAGCATTTCAGGCACACTCTTTAAACCTGGTAGTGGTAATGATACTAATTTATTTGATTTAAACCTAGACATTGGAATCAGCTTTTTGCATAATTGGTCTATTAAAACCTGAACTCTACCTTAAAGATAGAGGATTAATGTATTCAAATAAATCAAATTACTAGAACTGTTTTTACCATAGTACCTTAAAGGCAGCACACAATTTGACTGTCAATTATATTATAGGCTTTGTTACAAGTATTGTAGCACAGCATATATAATCAAATCCAATTCTTAGCGCGCGCGCGCGCACACACACACACACACACACACATATATATCCCAGCCTATTATAAAGCTGCAAATGTAAACTTCAATTAAGTAAAATGCTAGCTTATGGAGTTCTAGATGCTCAACAGGAGTTTATTTACATTTTAGAATTTTGCCTCCTTATGTTGAAATGGATAAAAATAGGACATTTTCTCTAAGGAATTGTCTGCTGCTAGATATGATTTATGGAGTAAGAGAAGAGTGTTTTGAGTGGGCCTGTACTAAGTGTCTTCACTTGAGGTTTCTTTCCCCAAAAAAGATGTCCAGAGTTATGTTGAACATCTGCTAGGGATCAAAAGGTAGCTTTAAATAGCCTTCCAAGCTCCTCTACAACGTCTCTCAAGTTTTTATACATCCTAGTAATGCTCTAACTACCGTATTTACTCAAGTCTAATGTGCCATCGAATCTAATGTGCACCTCAGTTTTCAGAACCTTGGAACCCTCAAAAGTATTTGCTGGTGAATGTAAATGCACCATCGAGTCTTATGTGCACCTTAATTTTTGCATTGTAATTTGGCCCCAAAAAGGTGAGCATTAGATTTGAGTAAATATGGTATATGTCAATCAGCTGGTGGTTAGGGGGTCCAGCAGACTTGGCAGAGCTTTTGTTACATATCTAGCTCCATCATCAAAAAAGAACAGAATAGCACCTTATTACTTGCAGTTCTGTGCCCTGTTTTAACCTCCCCACTGAACCAAAATGATGTTCAGAGATTAGATTGTGTTTTTTAGATGTCTCCTTCCTTTTTTCAGATTTGAGGCATTAAAGGATGGCGTTGAGCATGCTAATAATGTATCTATTTCTGAGTAAATGCAGTCTGATTCGTACATTCAATAACCAATGTAAAATTGAACATAATTAGGGTTTGCAAAAGTAAGGTTGATTTGCAGTTGAGAATCAATTCTTAGTAGCTGGCTTAATTTGTCTTAGAATGTCTGTTCAACTTGCTTAGAATCCTTTGGAGACTGCACTTAGTCTAGAAGATGAATGTGTTTCCTGATCTATACCAGAGCGAGCATATAGGACACACATTTTATACAAGCATCTCTCAGCACACTAAAATGCAATAATAAGGTGGTGCTACTAATCCAGGCAATGGTGAAAATTTAAGATAATTTATATGGAAATTTATCTCCAGGAAATGAGTCTTAATTTGGTGGGTGGGGGAGGCACTATGGGTTTTCCAACATTTGCTAGCTTCTCCCAGGTCAGGTCAACTTGTTACAAAAGCCTGAAAGTGAAGACTCAGGGGAGCTGTTCACAGCTATCCGAGTACATTTTTGCTATAAAGTTATTGAAGATGGTGAGGTTAAGTGTGCTTTGCTGCAGAAACAAAATCTGGCAAATCTAGATCAACCAGACTGTTTCGAGACTGGTGTAGCTATGTGTTTCTGAGAAACATATACTGTGTGAGCAGCTTGCTTATGCCTCCCCCATACTGTGCTTGTATTAAAATCAGAAAGAGTGAAGTAGCATAAGCTGTGACCCATGTTATTTATATATTTGTTACCAGAATTTATATACTGCCCTTCACCTAGAAGTCACAGAGCAGGCCACAACATAATAAAATCCTTTAAAAATGAAACGTGCAGATCCCACTATACAAACCTAATTCGTTCCTGGAAAAATAGTTCATAAGGCAACTGTTTGTAGAGTGACCTGAACATTTCCATCATTTAAGGGGAAAATTCCATTGAGTTTCTGACCAGAACAGCTTTCCCCCCAAATTAAAAACTAACTAACTAACTAACTAACTAACTAAAAAGCATAGATTGGTGAAGGATGGCAGATTAGATGACAAGCAAACTTCTATTTCTCTCCATGTTGATTCAATTTGTATCCAAGTTCAGCCATGTAATATGAATGTTCTCCTTACAAAGGATCAGCCAGATTGACTTCCTCTTCCTCTTCAGTAGAAGCATAGAATTGTAGAGTTGGAAGGGACCCAGAGCGTCATCTGGTCCAACCTCCTGAAATGCAGGAATCTCAACTAGATTACACATATACGGATGGCCATCCAGCCTCCGCTTAAAAACCTCCAAGGAAGGAGAGTCTATAGCCTCTCATAGGAGTCTATTCCACTGTCAAACATCTCTTACTGTCAGAAAGTTCTTCCCAGTGTTTAGCTGGAATCTCCTTTCTTGAATCCATTGCTTTGGGTCCTAGCCTCTGGGGCAGGAGAAAACAAGCATTTGGCAGGCCACAGATTGCCCAAATTAAGGAATGCCTTAATTTGGTTACATGGATCCTGGTGTGAATTCACCTCTCTGGCATTTGGCTAGAACCTTAAGAAAAAAGTTATCCACCTTCATTTCCACCTAAAAAACTTCAAGGTGCCCAGGAATTATTGCCCCAGCCTGAACGCAGCTCATTCCCAGGATTAAAGTAAGAGAAGAAAATGTAGGATTAATTCTCGCTCTCACATCCTTTCCAAATGTTTCAGCTTTAAGGCATCTCCAAAACATGTGAACTAAATTGGCAGAAAGTTCCTAGGCACACACAGGCATCATTATCACTAAGTCCAAGATGGTACAGTTTGACAGAGCACCAGTGTATTCTTAACAGAGCATTTGTGTTCCAGAGCTGCACATGTAAGGTAGTTAAATTAATGTGTGTGGGGGGGGGGTAGGGTTGGTTTTTTTGGAATCTGAATACTTTAAATCCAAATTCCACCTTGCAGTTTGTTTATTTATTTACTTTATATATAAGAGTAGTTATAAACCGCAAATTCAAGAAAAAATATCAAGATGGCGTACAGTAAAAATAAAGTTCCAAGTTTACCAAGCCCTGGATGTGTAATTCCAATTCCAAATGCTGTAACACTCATAATGGGATCACTTTGGTTCTGATACTGTATATTTCTCCATACATCTGTATGTTTCCTACCCAGTTTTATTTGGAATGTTAGAAACAGATTTAACCAAAGAAGTTAAACATGGTCTTAACAGAGAAAAGTTCATGTTTGTGAAGTGTGTGGTTGGCTTCAAAAGGGATGGTTGAAAAGACTGCCAGATCCACTACTCATAGAATCATTGAATTGTGGAGTTGGAAGGGACCCTGAGGATCATTTAGTCCAACCCCCTGAAGTGCAGGAATAGGCAGTTGTCCCATACAGGGATCAAACCTGCAACCTTTTCATTATCAGCACCATGCTCTAACCAGCTGATCTATCATTTCTCTGAAGCATGGGAAGGGGAAGGCAAGCATGGTCCCATTATATACCGTACTTTTCTGTGTATAAGACATTTTTTTTTACCTTAAAACAATGCTTAAAAATTGGGGTCCTCTTATACATGGGCAGTGCAGACGGGGGTTGGTGAAAAGGATTTCTATCTTGAGTAGTAGATTGTCACTGGCGTTATTGTGGGTGATAAGCTGCTACGGCAATGTCTGCTTGCGATTGGTCGCTGTTACTAGAATGTCCGCTGGCGATTGGTTGCTGCTGCAGCAATGGCTGCTGCTGATTGGGCTCTGTTGCGGCAATTGGGCGCGTGATTGGCGGCTACTGGTGTCGATTGGAAATAGGATAGGAGGCTTCTGCATTGCGTCCAATTGCAAACATTTGGAATTTGGGGGAGCTTTTTTCGGCATTCCTCCCCTTCTGGACAATCTACCCCCATTTTCTTAATATTGAGTCCCCAAAATTAGGGGGCGTCTTATCCACAGGGGCGTCTTATAGACAGAAGAGTATGGTAAATGTAAAGCAAATTTGAGGATTCCTCCTCAAGGAAAATATCTGAGGAACTTTGAGGGAAGGCAAAAGGAGTTTGTATAAATCTAGCAACGTTTCCCAGTGCTGTTCCTAACCCTGGCCCCAATGTAGGAGTGTGTGAGCTGAAACTTGTTTGCCATGAGTGCAGCCCATTTGTGATTATGTTAGTTACATCATGTCCATAAAGCATCTTCAACAGCATTTATTGTTACCCTAAGCTAGTATATTCATAAATCCATAGATCACCAGCTATTATTGTTTTAATATTTTAGTGCCAACAGTCTGCTAGATTTGGTACTGTATGTACATCATCATCTAATTGATATGTTAACACTCAACCTTGACAGCAACCTTAGCAATATTTTAGGAGCCTGTCTCCCTGTTGGTACAGCTGCTGAGATCTCTGCTCAAGCTCGGTGCCAGCTTAAATGTGTGATGGTGAGAGAATGTTATGCATTTCCCTTTTTAATTTTGTTGTTCCCACAAAGGTTGGTGCTGGATACTGATTCCAGAGGATAGTCTGCTAACAGTTTATGTTTACTGATAATTATGGATTCATTTAATTAAACGCCTACATTCCTGCATTTTCAGAAATAGTAAAGTCATTAAGGTTGAGCCAAATATAGAAGATCTAATAACATAGCTTAATAATTAGTATATTAGATATAGCGTGGTGATACAACTTTAAGAAAGTTGAGAGTTAATCACATCACACTGATAGATTACCCTGAATATTGGAGGGAATTGGGAGTTACATATGGGAATTAATAGGAGGCTGGTTAGTTTTTCACACTGGAGCAAGCTTACATGTCATTTCTCCTTCTGTTATGGTGTTGTTGTTGTTTGCTTTTACTGTATTTTGTATCACTTATTACACAACACCACAGTAGCCTACATGAGAGGAGGAAAACAGAGTGCTTGATCTGAGTGTTTGAGTCTTGTGGCATTTTTCCTTCAGTAGCTTACCAGAACATCTATGTATTTCTGTACATGAACAATTTTTCCAGTGCTCTCATAAGAGTGCTCCACTTTGGGCCTTGGGGTTGTTGGAAATCCCACCAATGGTAGTTCAGCCTGCTTGAATATTTGGCGAATGGATCGGAGTGGTCTGTGCCAACCATTGCCCCTTTCCATCTCTGCCAAATCCATCTCTCCTTTCCAGTCCAGTGCAAGGGGATTTTATATTGCGCTGCAAATCTTTTAAATGTTGGTGCCCCAGGGTTACTACATTTTAAAATGTTGCCCCAGGGAACACGATAACAGGCACCAGAAGCAGCAATTTAAAACATTCTCCGTGGATAAGGTTCCTTGTTTGTTGACTGTCAGCACCAAATTCCTTAGTACTAATTCTCACCTGCATGACTTAGCCATGCTGATTTGAGATTTGTAACAGGAGTTTCCAACCACCTCATGAGAAGAGAAGACTCCCTGAAAAAGACCCTGATGTTGTGAAAGATTGAGGGCACAAGGAGAAGGGGACGACAGAGGACGAGATGGTTGGGCAGTGTTCTCGAAGCTACCAGCATGAGTTTGACCAAACTGCGGGAGGCAGTGGAAGACAGGAGTGCCTGGTGTGCTCTGGTCCACAGGGTCACAAAGAGTCAGACACAACTAAACGACTAAACAACAACAGGAGTTTCAGTCAGGTGGCAACAAAAGAATGGACTCTTGAAAGTGCATTCTTGCTCTTGAGATATTTGAGCATTACCTGAGCAGAGTTCTTTTTACAATTGAATGAGAGAGCAAAAGAGAACTCTGGATAACTTTGGATAACTCTGGATATTATCTCAGACACAATCCTCTGTGTAGAATGTACTCCTGTACATTAAGTGAATTTGGGAATATATTTCTTAGTCTTTCAAGAATACCTAAGCTATATAGCTATTGCGCATACAGATGTAGCTTGTGATAATTTGAAGGGCACTACATTTTTGAAGGGCTCTATATTGACGTTTATGTCTGATTGCTGATTTTGGTGTTTCGCGATAGGGTTTTTTTGGAGGAATATTTTATCCTTTGAAAACGTAATGATATTAGGAACCACTTAATGCTGCACATTCTGATTTAGTAAAGAAGATTTCTTTTGCTGCAGCTTTTGTATATGGCATATTTTATGTAGAATCATAGAATTGTAGAGTTAGAAGGGACTCTGTGGGTCATCTAGCCCAACCCTCTGCAGTACAGGAATCTCAACTAGATCATTCATGCTCATCCAAGCTATGCTTAAAAATCTCCAAGGATCTCCAAGGAAGGAGAGTCCACTGCCTCTCATGGGAGTCTGTTCCACTGTTGAACAGCTCTTACTGCCAGAAAGTTCTTCCAGATGTATTTCACATTCACTGTTCAGTGAATACAGCAGCCAATCCTTGTTGCAAATGAGGGCTGTGTATAGAGAATGGCACATTATTAATTTGCCGCTCTGTGATCTGAACTATTACAGAAAATGATCAGATCTTGTAAGGGTGAAGGAACACTAACAAAGTATGCCATCTCTGTTTCACTGCCATGTAGTCTGGCTGTCAGCCTGCCTGTCATTTGCCAGAATTATGGTATGCAGAAAGGGGGGGGAAAGAGAGAGAGATGAGTTAGGTATCCATATAAGAAGAGACTGTACAGATTATTGCAAGTTGCTGGTTGCTTTTTTGCCTTTAGGTATCAGATGTGGCGGTGATTGCAGAAGACACTAGAATCAAACAGGATTTTCTGAAACTCATAGAATTTGCAACACCAGGCAGTTCCAATGTAATATTTAGAACAGAACCAAGGGGGGTGGGTATCCCTGAAATGGTTGTTATCACTCAAAAAGTTACCACCTCAAAAAGGTTTTGCTAGCACTCTTGGTATTTGAATACCTCAAATAAACCCAAACTGTCTGTTCATCCGTAAAAAGGTAGCACCACACAGTGTTTAAGCATGGGTAGGCATAAAGAGTTTTAAATCCCTAGCCACATTATGCAATAGATAAAAATAGACTTATCCATTAGGATATTAGAATCACTAGGCATCCAGACGTAAAAGATAATAATGTATTTCTAAAACTGTCTGAGCTGTCTTTCTTTATCCTAAGAAGGTATGAAAAGACAAGGCATATACAGGGTGAGTCCTTTAAAAGAGGCCCCGTGGATACAGAGCACACATGTTCCACAGGGCCTCTTTTAAAAGACTCACCCTGTACTTGCATAGTTACCAATTCTTAGAAGTCCATTTCTTCCAAAGAGGCCTGGGAAGCAAGGAATCTCCATGGGGCCTGTGACTGTGGCAGCCAAAGAGAGCAAGAAATTACTTCACGGCAGGAAACTCCATCTCAGTCTGGATTCTGAATCTTCCAGGAAATAGGGATCCCACCACTTGGCCAAAGGGAGTCCATTGGAACATGAACCAATCAACGCTATAGTACAAGGCAGCAAGGTTCAGGACCTTGTGAAAGGGGAATAGGAGCAGATTAAGGCATGAACGACACTGCATTTAATTAAGGGGTGGGTGGTGGGTGGGGCGGAACAAACTGAGAGATAACATATGGCCGCAACTTGGAAAGACTTGGTTAGGGTCAAAGATGCAAAAGGTCCTTTCCTGTGTGTGACAAAACACACCCATACTACTTTTCTGACTCCCCCAAATGTTGTACTTGACTTTTTAAAACGGAAGACAGAATATTAAACAGGGCAGTAAATGTTGGTTACATGGGGGAACAGGGTCTAGCTGCTATAGCCAGCGTGTTCTTTCTTCTGTTTGAAATGCCGTTATTCAGGCAGGACAATTTTGTGTGTGCATAGTTGTTTATTTATTTTAAATGAGTTTTGTTTGTAGCTACAAGTCATAGGAGCTGGAAATTTATTTATTATTTAAATACTCCCTTCAGTTTTGCTTTGTGAGCAACAGAGTTCTGTGATTACCGTATTTTTCCATGACTAGGCTTTTTTTTTTTTTACCCCAAAAATAGGTTTAAAATTGGGGCTCGTCTTATACACGGGTAGTGCTGAGAGGTGTTTTCTTAATTTGGATTCCCCCCAAAATAGGGGGTGTCTTATACATGGGGGCGTCTTATACACTGAAAAATACAGTAATTTAAGAACTCAAGTCCTGCTTCGGCTTCCTGTGAAAACAGTTTTACAGAATTTCCAACATTGATAGATTTCTGTTGCTGGCTTCATGCACCCAGTAATGTGGAACTTTTACTTGTCTGGTGCTATGAGAGGTTATATATTAGGGTTACTTGTATCTGACTGCAAGGGGAAGAATCAAACAGCACCCTCCCTCCTTTGAATATCTGACGGTCTCAGTTCTTCTCCTTTCTTGTCCAGGAATCACTTAAGCTCATCATGCAACATGGGCACGCCTCATATCAGCATCCTGTAAGCCAAATACCAGGCCCCATTGGCCCAACAACAGGATTTTTAAATTATTGCTCCTTTCCAAACTTGGCTGTGGATACTAAGCCATCTATAAATGGACTTAATGTAAATAGAATAGATAAGGACTTCTGGTTTGCCACTAGCAATGGAGGGAGCCGGTGACTTTGAGGAGCACGTTGGCTGCAGATTTTGGGGGATTAAGGGGCATGCATGTGAGCAATGTGCTCCCCAAAGATTCCAGGGTGAACCTGGAGATCCAGAAGGTCTATGGTGCCTGAAAAGAGCCCCACCCCCCGCCCAGCTATACGGTCTCGGAAGAGACAGTGTTGTCTTGGTGGGTAGAGCCTCAGCACAGGGAACAATCGTCCCAACGACAAGTTGCTCCAGAATCCCTCATTGGCTAAGCTGCAGGTTCCCCCCGCCAAAAAAAAGTCAAAATCAGAAAGAACCAATTTGAGAATATTGGAGAAAGAAAAAACCCCAACTTTGGAGTTAAAAAAGGGAGTCCACTCCAGAATTGGTCTAAACAAGCTGCATGGGGATAAAATCTGACTGAGGAAGAGAAGGTAAAAAAATTAAGAGCCTGCTATGAAACCAAGTAATAGGGGGAGGTCTGAAAATGGAGACCAAACAGTATAAAGTGAAATGGGGATTTAAAGATCCCTGACCCGTGTAAAAGACTGAAAATTCCAGAGATAAGAAAAATAAACAGTAAGAATTTATGGGGGAAAGAAAACTGGAGGTGTGTAAATATCTCTCCTGCTTCTCATTCCTTTCCCTCTGTCCATACTTCTCATTTAGCAGTGGATTAGAATCAGCACACCATGCATAACCACGCACTGGAGAAATAACTTGTCCATTGTAATCTGCATCTCGTGTGCCTCATCACATGCTGAACAAATTTTCCTTTGAAGAGATGATGGTCCAGAAGAGAACCATCATTGGGGAAGTGTCTGTGTTGCCTGCAATAGAAATAGAAATTAGGGGACCGAACATTGAGATTAAGGGACGCAGGTGGCGCTGTGGGTAAAACTTCAGTGCCTAGGACTTGCCGATCGCATGGTCAGCGGTTCGAATCCCCGCAGCGGGGTGAGCTCCGTCTTTCGGTCCCAGCTCCTGCCCACCTAGCAGTTCCAAGTGCAAGTAGATAAATAGGTACCGCTTTATAGCGGGAAGGTAAACGGCGTTTCCGTGTGCTGCGCTGGTGCCGGCTCGCCAGAGCAGCTTCGTCACGCTGGCCACGTGACCTGGAAGTGTCTCCGGACAGCGCTGGCCCCCAGCCTCTTAAGTGAGATGGGCGCACAACCCTAGAGTCGGACACGACTGGCCCGTACAGGCAGGGGTACCTTTACATTTACTTTGAGTTGGAGGGTCATCAGCAACTGAGGAACAAGCAGGAGCAGGGGAACAGGATGAAGAATTAAAAGTATTTAGCATCATGTAGTTGCTGGCTTCGATAGCATTCCTCCATCCTCGCTTTCTAGCTCCCTGCCTAGCTGCCCGTCTGCAACAGAAACTTTGCCTACTGATGGGGCTTGCTCATAGCATCCTTTCCCCAGAACCATGTGGAGACGTTACATGGAGAAGCCAAGAATCGAGTTAACAGCATTCCCTGCAATGAGGCCAGTTAGCAACACTGCTGTTGAAGATGTTTAAAAACATTTAAAAACAAAAAAATGAAGAGGGCAACAAATAGCAGCACTAGGACTCATGCAAATCATCTTAAGGTTAAGATGGTGAGGTGACCCATTATGCTTAAATCTCCAGCAGTGATGATAGTTTGGGTGAAGTGAGTCCTGCATAGTGAAGGACGATGATTTAACATTCTTGTGTCCCAACTATGGAAAACAATGAGTAACAATGAGTACTCCAGCTGTGTATAGGATTGTCCCAGTCAGTTTCCAACAACACCGTTTGCAGAGGTCATAGGCCAAAAGTCAAAAATAACTTCTTTTGTATAAAAAGCAAAATAATGCTCAGTAATTAGAAAGTGCATTGAAGTTTGATCAGTTGATCTTTACTTGGGGGGGGGGGGCAAGCTCTGAGTTTTGGAATGGAATTTCTAGAAAACAGGCACCAGGTCCTTTGATGTTATTGTAAAGTGGCTCCTTCAAAATCCATTTTTTCCCCCTGGCATGTCTGCCCATGTAGCATTGTAAATTGCTTTTAAAATTACATAAAGGAGCTTATGCTTCAAAATAGAAATCAAGAGCTTGCATAAATAATGTTCTTATCCATTAACAAGAGATGTGTTCTTTATCTTTGCATTTAGAAAAGCTATAGTGCTTCATCTTGAAACTAGAAGACCCATTTGCAGTCACTCGATGATCTTGCCCTCCTATCCATCACAGGAGGAGAGAGGGTTTTTCTGTTGGGTGGATAGGTGCTGTCCTTTCCCCCCACATTTTAGAATAAAAAAGGGTGATAAAATGCATTAATTCATGGGAAAGTGAGAATCACGCAGGAACAAGCTAGTTTTATTTAGAAAGGAGAGAGAAAAATAATGGAAGAATGGTGGACCCTTTCCAATGCTGTCTCCCCTCTTCTCTCCTTGAGCCTACGCAAGGGCTTCCATTCCTTTGCTGTGGGATACGGAACTGTTTAGGGCATAAAGCATTAATGGACAATTACTGCTTTAGCAACTCAAAAAATGATGTGGGTTGGACTGAAATGATGATGAACAAAATGCTGCCCATGGAATGAGATTTACCTGCCTCTCTCTTTCCTGCTGCATCACCCACCCCCACTTCCAAATATACCAAGGGTTTAGGTACCTTGGGATATTATGTGGGGTATGGTTTGGGGGCGGGGACTGCAGGCAGAGGGGAAGTTGGTGGAAATCACAGACTCCCCGTTGCCTAAGTGCAATGGAGCTCTAGGCACTGCTGGAGTCACACTCCCTATGTTAGGGAGAACCAGTTGGTATTGCTCATCACCAATGCAACAGCATTTCATTAGCAAGGACTTGTCCGAGAACACATGATGCTATTATATTTTTAAAGCTAAGTAAGCCTTGGTTTGGTCAGTGCCTGAATGTGAAAGTTCCTAGGTGCATAAGGTGATGGAGACACACAGTGATGAATAAAACACAGGAAAGATTTTAATGGGGTGAAATAGGCCAGAACTTTTTTGATTACTGATGTAAAGTGGTTTGGCAAAGGCATTGGGTAAGTATATGCCCTCAGCCAACCCACTTGCTGTTTGAACCTGGTGATGGGCCAGCGCTGGTACTCCTTGGCATGGATCAAGTGTGACGTTCCTGTCAGTGCCACCTCTTGGAAGGGGTGTCATGGCCCATCAGCTCCACATAGATCGTTCAACATCAGTGCCCCTCCCCGAACCCTTTTAATGGGGTACCTTAATGATAAAGGATACCACCCAATGTGCTATCTGCCAAAGTCATGACATTTGCTATGAGGCAGGCAAAAATCTGCAGACGGGCCAATTAGCATCCCGGGGGGAGGGGAATCCTCCCCTAGAAAGCAGTGACTGAGTTTTCCATAGCATTGTCCTCGAGCGGCTCAGCTGAGTCACAACTGGGCTGAACCACACATACAGAAATGGGCAGAAGGGTGGGTGATCCAACGACAACTGGCTCCATGTGGGCAAGAGGCCAGACACCAGGCGCCGCTCCGCTTTAATGGGGGAAGATGGTCCCGTCTGCTGCCTGGCCTCCATCTTCACCTGGACCACCAGTGCTCACCTGATTGGCTGGCCTGGGGAGCCTGCTTCCCTCCAGGAAGTGTGCTTAAAGCCTGTATTGTCTTGAAGGGAGGTCTTGTGCTTCCCACTCCCTGCCCTCTCCTATACCACATCGCACTAAATTCCCACAATAACTGGTCCTTATCTTGCAATTACTGGTAAGTACCGTAATGGAGATCCTTCCAGATATCGTGAGCTTCCAGAAGATGAAATGAAAGAGGCTTCCTATGCATCCATATTATGCTGACAACTTTAGCAGTATGGCTGGGACAGCAGTGGGGAGAAGGGAACAAAATGGGATGGAGTAGAGGCAAGATGGAGTCTTAAGGAGGAAGACCTGGAGCCCAAGAGGTGTGCAGAGGAAAGGTATGGAGCAAACTATGGACTGGAACCCACCCATCTCGCAACACCAGTGCTTTTCTTTCTGGGGTTACTCAAGGATATTCAGTACCATCAGCACTGCCCAACACCTACCACCTTGGGAGATGTGAGGGGAATGAAGTGGGACAGCTGGGCAAAAGTAGATTGGAAAAGAGTGGTGGTGAGTGGATCAGGAGGAGAAATGAGTATGAGGATTATGAGTGGGGAGAGGCTGGGTATACCACATGGGAGAAACAGCAAGAGTTGGAGTTTTCCATCTCTCCCCTCTCTCCCAAAATTATGCCAAGTGCGAAATTTCTCTGGTCGATGACTAGTAATACACAAAACATTGCTTAGTAATATATCTAATACGATTGCCCAGTAATGCATATTCATTGTCAGTTATATAGTGCTAGATAGTAATATGTAGTAAAACGGAATTGCTTGCTGGAGGGAGGAAATCACATTTTTCCACTGACAAAATAATGCATTTTGATTTCTGAGATAATGTGATATTGTCGCATTAAAACCATATTCTCAGGGAAAGATACCAGGATTCCCCGCTGCAACTAACAGTTGTTCATTTATCATCCAGCTACTACAATACACTCCCATTTTCTGAAAAGGGACAAAATTGATTCTGAAGCTAGCAATAGACTCGGATCATATTGTCCTTTTTGTCAGTTAAAATATTTTGTCTTATCTCACCTCAGTTTACTTACTCTTAAAGTTTGAAGTCGCTTTAGTAATGGGCTTATATATAAATGCCTGGTTTTGTTTTTTTGTTAACTGTAAAGGAAAAAGTACAGTTCGGGATGGCTACAATTAATCTTAATTTGACCCTTGTTAGCTGAGCACATCTAGTAATAATTCAGATGCATAACTGCTTACTAGTGCCTTCTTCACAATGCTGAAATGGACTTTTTAAGAGCTTAAGGAAGCATTTGGATATTTTATTTCAACTGAATTTGACAATTGCAATTAATTTTTTCTGTTGACAATCCATTCCTAATTTTTTTTCCCTTTACAGCATGATGCTGGAGAAACAATTTAGAGCCCTGTGTGCATTCCGATGCATGCAGACCTTTTGTCTGACTAGGATTTCTCATTTTATTTAGCAGACTGGGCAGTTCCAGATGGAGAAATTGCTGAAGTGAACAGAGAGGTCACTGTAGCTGGGAGAGCTTGGGTCACTCAGTGGAGCTCCTGCGCTCATACGAAATTACTGGTGTCTGGTGTGTGAGAGGGTATATGCTGAGTGTTGTGCGGCCTCCCATTACACATATGCCATGAATTGTAAAATGGGCTTATGCATATACATCGGCTACACAACTTCTACTTAAGAAAAGGTGTGTCCATATCGTGCATATTGGACCAGTGTGTAAAGGAATGTGTGTGCATAGCCCAAATTTACATGTTATGCATATATGCAGTGGGGACACATGATTTCACTGCCCATTTACACATTCAGTATACATTGTTCAGCAAAAAATGTAAATAGGCCTTTGGCTTGTCAATATATTCATTTTAGTCATTGTCTGCAGAACAATGTGGTTAAAGAAACCTATTTCTCCTTGCCAGATTTAAAAGTAGAAAATGGTTGATTTTTGCCACAGGCACAGTTCTGTCTGATACATCCACTTTGAACTGTTCTGATCTTTGATAGAAATTGCATTTTAATGTCAAGCACTGAAAAGAGTGTGTTTAAAACCCTTCCACTTTTGCTGCATAACCTGTATTTAGACATTCATCATCTTGGACACTATACAGAACCCAGAGAAGTGGAACTTTCTACCAATGAGAGCTTCTTATATATAGATATCATACTGTGTCACCTGAGAAGGTTGTAAGTGTGTGTGTGTTTAGATTGCTGCATTTCCCTTTAGAGTACACAGAAGTGCATTTCAAAGGAATGTGGCAGACCACACATGTGTGCACTTCATAGTAGTACAGTATGCATGCAGTTTGTTCTTGGGTATCTGCAATGAAATACAAAGTACAGTGGTACCTCGGGTTACAGACGCTTCAGGTTACAGACTCCGTTAACCCAGAAATAGTACCTTGGGTTAAGAACTTTGCTTCAGGATGAGAACAGAAAGTGTGCGGTGGTGGCACGGCGGCAGCAGGAGGCCTCATTAGCTAAAGTGGTACCTCAGGTTAAGAACAGTTTCAGGTTAAGAACAGACCTCCAGAACGAATTAAGTTCTTAACCTGAGGTACCACTGTATAGCATAAGAAGCCACACTTGAAGATTTGTTGTAGCGTACTTTGTCCACTGTTGCCACTGAATTGTGGGCATCCTCAGCACACACATAGCAATGAGTTATCTCCTCCAGCGTAAGATAAATAGCGGAACCAAAAATAGACTATTATGATGAAGTATGTAGCTTGTGACAGACCACTTCTGAGGACTACAGTTAATGCTCAGAGACATTATGGTTCCTGTACTGAGAATTTGCAAGATGGATGTTATCAATTAATATTACTGGTACATGCCAACTGAAAAATGGTTTATCTTTCACAAAAGACAAATCGTTGAGATGATAAATAATTGGATGTGATGTTGATGAAGGCAATCAAAGTACAGAAAAGCTAGCCCAGCAAATAATGATAAAAATGTATAAAAACGTTTTTTATCATGTATAATTACATTTTTGACCATGTTTTCACAAGGATTACATCTTTCATGTTCTTCTTCTTTATTTAGTAATACTTTTTGTTAAAAAATAAAAATAAAAATGTTACTGCTGCTTGCCGTGTGAACTTATTTTTTTAGCTTTGCTTTTATCTTCAACATGCCATTTCAGTTCACACCTCCTTAATTCAGTCAATGTAGCCTTTAGTATATTCGGAATTTATATGTGAGCATGTGTGCGCACAGCAGCCAGATGTGTAGGTTGTACACGCATCAGGAATTGCTGTGAACAAAACTGAGGCAGTGAAGTACATTATTGAGATGTAAGATGCTACTGCTAATGGAAACAAGGGCCGATTCCTACAGAAAATACTACATTTCCTGTGGATTTAAGGAAGCATGTCAATCATCATATTACAGTTCTGCGGCTACTATGGTTTTGTTTATGTGCATGTTATGTATCGCCTTGCATTTCCTAGCTCCTCTCTTTGGCAACAGTCCTAGAACCTCCTATACCAGAACAACTGAATATATCCAACTCTATATGAAATATAAATAAATAAATCTATAGGGAGGCTTAGTGCCTAATAGGGCTGCTTACCTGCATTAACACCTTACTGCCCAAGCCGAGCCTTATTTCGAACACGTAAAGTTTAAATTCCCATCCTTTGATTCATTGCTTCCCATCCTCTCCTTTTATATCACTACTAGATCCTTCCCTTAATTTGATACTCTCCAGATGCTGATGGAATCCCATTAGCCATGAGCCCCAGACAACATGGTCGGTGGCCAGGGATGATGGGAGTTATAGCCCCAAACACCTGAAGGGCACCAGGATGGGGAAGGCTGCTCAATTATGTATGCTTTCCCCTTGTTGTATATGAATGCTTGTGATCTATCCCTGTGCAGATGTTTAATCTATGTTCAGATGTACACATGGAGGGAGAGAGATTGGGATTGTGCCTGCTGTGGCCCTACCTCTAACCTCCATATGTCTGAGGTCCTGTTTGCAGAAGACCTTACATGCAGATATCCAGACCTGTGTAAGTTTTGTGCATGTGGCCTTAGCACACTTTATGCAGTCAGAGAGCTGGTGTCAGGATCATCCCATCATGGCTTGGGCAGATGGGAGTTGGAGTCAACAACATCTGGAAGGCAACACATTGGCTGCCTCTGACTTATACATACTGGGATGGATATATGTTGGGTATATTTGAGTAACAGCTTGTACTCAAGCAAGTTGGTGCAGTAGAACTAGCAAGTGCTGTTCTCATCCCTCTCCCCATGTTCATTTGTCCACTGAGTAATAATAAACTTGTGAACAGGTTTTATTGAATTAAGTTACCAAATCCTTAAGGGGTGTTGCGTGGGCAAAATAATGTCAAAGACAATGCCGATTTCTGGGTTGTTGTTTTTCACCATTCGCTTTTGGCAAATGACACTAAAATAACTCTCACTGATACACTACTTATTATTCTTGGAAAATGTGGTTTGAGTAAATGAGGATTTTCAGAACTTGCTATGTTTGTAGAAACAACAGCAAGAACCAGCCACTTGCTCCACAGCCTATGGACTTTGAAATGTTGAGTGGTTAAAAAAAATAATCTGCATTTCTCAGACGTGAGTAGAAGACACTGTACAAATGACTTCGGATTATACTTTCCCTTGTTCACGGAGGCAACATTTTATATATAATGGGTCTCCCTTGTACCTTACCTTCAGTTATATTTTATCACTACTGTGTTCTTGAAACCTACCAAAAGCAAGTCAGTGCTCAGGTCTACTACCATCCCCTTTTATTTTTACTTCCACTAATTATTCTTCCTCTCAGCCTTTGGCTTCCATTCACCCCCCCCCCCCATGATTACTGTATTAGCTTCAATTCCCCCTCCCCAATTAAAAAATTATTCTGCCAAAAAGAAGTGTCTAGTCACTTGTTTTGACCACTGGTGCTTATATAAAGATTTCAGATGAATGGTAAGATTACATATTCTTCACCAAGTAGATGTTACTGCTCAGAGTCATTTCTTGTCACTCTCTCTTAATAGTTGCATGTGCTGAAGCTTGAGGATTAAATACTTTCTGATACAGATGGATTTGTAGCTTTATGTTTGCAACTTCAAAACCAGCAGATCAGTTTGACTTTATGGAAAGCAGATCTCCCAAGGTTCTTCTGTTCCTTTCCCCAAACTTTCTTGTCATTAAAATTTAAACAATTGTTAAAATGCCTAGAGAAATATGAAAATTTTTGACTTGGCACTAGGAGGCACGAAGGCAAAGTTGTCAGCCACGAAAATGAAGCCTGTTCCAGTTTTATTACCACAATAGAATCATTTGATGTGCAGGGAAGCTCTTGGAGAAGAAAATGCTGCTTGAAGTATTATTTATTCATTAACAGATGTATAACCCTCTTTTCAAGTGGTTTACAAAATATATCTCAAGCATTGTGAATCAAATATAAAGTGGTTTACAAAATATATCTCAAGCATTGTGAATCAAATATAAATTAAAACTGTATTTAAAACAACTACTTTAAAATATCCCCAAAAGCCAAGGTGATGCAAATATAATAATCCAATATAACATAAATAAAAATGACCACAGCACCATTATTATGGAAAAATGAACCACCAAACATTGCAGTCTATAGCTGAAAAAAAAAAAAACCAGCCTGTAAGGCTCATTGGATTGAATTTTACAATTAAATGCTGACCCTAAGGTATTCAGCATGTTAAAAATGCTCCCCACCGAAAAGCAGCACACTGAAAACCATTTAAATTTCTATTTATTAAATTTATATACCACCCTTCATCCAAAGAGCTCAGGGGGATTCACAAGATAAAAATACAAAAGCACAAATAAACAATTAAAACAAAAACGCAACAAAATAACTCCCCATCCCACAAACACATTTATAAGGCTGTAGAATCTAAATCAGCCAAAGGCTTGGTGGAAGAATAACGTTTTTGCCTGACACCTAAAGATGTATAATAAAGGCGCCAGACAAACCTCCTTGGGGAGAACATTCCACAAATGGGGAGCGGCTACAGAAAAGGCCTGTTCTCGTGTTGCTACCCTGTGGACCTCTCATGTAGGAGGCACATGAAGAAGGACCTCAGATGAGGATCACAAAGACTGGGTCAGTTTATATGGGGAGAAAATGTTATATTGTCGAATTTTCAGTTTTAATGCAATAATAGGTGTTACGAGTCATAATTATATCTACAGGTGAGCTGCCATGTGTTTCATGAGCGACAGTTTTCTAACTACTGTCAGTACAGGTGCACATATTGTATGTTACGCAGAAATTCAACCTGGCTGTACCAAGGCATGCATTATTTTGTCAAGGTTGTTTTACGTCTCCTGGTAAGAGCACAGTCAGCATATAGGGCCGAACTAAACATCTGGCCGCAGTTGCTAACTGGGTCTCTAGAAATAAAACCAGGGGCAGGTCCCAGGCTGTGAGCAACACACACACAATCACTTGGGCACTGTTTAATCCTGGGATGGGGAGCCTGTGGACTCTCTCTCCCCACCCATGTTGCTAGACTGCTACTTCCATAATCCATGATTGGAGTTGAAGTCTAACAATGTTTGCAGGACCACAGATTCTCCATCACTGGTTTAGAAAAATGTCTGCCCCCAAAAGCTGTTCTTTCACCCACTATCCTTGGTCCACCTCCATTGACTTTACACAATGAAGGTTAGTTACTTCATACTTCTTGTCACGAGTCCAGCCACAGGAAAAAGAATGGTGTCTACTGGAAAGTACGTCCTGTTTTCCTCAATGCAGAGCTTCATCAGCTGGCTAAGGCTTGTCTCTTGAGGCGGGAGGTATCTTATTGTTGATAACAGAGCTCTTAACTGCCTCTGGTCTCGTCAGTGAACTTTGTTTAGACTTGGAGACTTATGGTAGGGGTATGGTGTTCAGTGGGTGGATTGGATTGTGTGGCGTTAGATGTGAAGCTGAGAAATGTTGAGACGTAAGCAACATGAGCCATGCGAGAGGAATGGGAGGTGGTCACTGTGCTTTACATAGAGGCTTTCTGTTTCTGGCTTCTGTTTAGAGGTTCAAGAAGGCATAGTTTTCCATTCCACCCTGTTTTAAAGCCTCTCCTCCTCCTGGAGGGGAGGGGTTGTGAGCAGGAAATGATTCCCGCGTCATGCAGAGGGCGTTCCGCCCCCTGCTTCAACTCCAGGGGCTGGTGCGCCACGCCCCTCCCCGGTTGGGCACCCAATAGGGAAGCTCGGCGGGGGTGTGGCTTGTCGTTCAAATGCGGCCGCGCCAGCCATCCCCACCATTGCACACACATTTTCTTTGAGTCACCCACCCTCCACTCCCTTTAGATTAGCTTTTCCTGAGACTTTGCTATGGACCTCTGGTTGGTCGCCATGTTTAACCAAGGGGCCTGGTAGTTTTTTCCAATTGGCTAAATTGGCCCGGCCTCTTGGTTTTTTCGCCTACCTCGTAGCAACCGTCACAGCTTTTGTGGTATTTGGCGGTTAGGCATTGGAATGTGTTGTTGGTGTTTCGAGGGGCAAGGTGTGGCCATCGCCTTCCCCAACAATTTTGGGTATTCCGCTAAAGGAATCTGGCAGTCATGGATCCTGTCCGTTGCCTGTGTGGCGGGGGGCCATGGCACGACCCTCGGTGACATCAGGAGAGAGCCTATAGTTGTATTAGCATCAACAGGCTCCACCTTCTGGTGAATAAACCCCCTATGGGCTCACCCCTCTCCGAGTGGGTGGAGTCTAATGTTCCGTGATCCAATGCCTAAGCCAATACCTTCTCACATGCTGTAATCAATAAAGTTGTGGCCTTTTCCTTACCCATTAACCTTACATACTGTGTACACGTGTCTTTATTCCCCAAGCGGGGATCGGGTCCTCGAATCACAACTGCATGTTTCTGTTCCACTACAGTTTGTTTTCTATCAAAAACTATGTTATTCATCTTGCTGTCCACTGTGGCAAACTTATGCAATTAAGTTGTGATTATGTTATTCCACCCCGTTCATTTTTTTTTTATTTTGTTAAAAGACCAGAAGCCTTTTTTATTAGGTATTTTAGGTCAAGATCTACCAAAAGACAAGAAGAATTTATTTATGTATGTGACAACAGTGGCCACAATCTTATTAGCTCAAAGACAGAAAAGTGAAGAAATACCAATGAAAGAACAATGGCAAGAAAAGTTGATGGAATATGCTGAAATGGCGAAGTTAACTGGGAGAAAGATAAGGACAATAATGATTTTAAGAAAGATTGGGAACCTTTCATGATGTATATACAGAAACAATGTACTGAAATGAACTCACTTGTAGGATTTGACTAAGACACAATTGACAAATATAAATAGAAAAAAACAAATATGAGGGCTCACTTTGAGTTTTCTGATCCATTCTTTCTTATTAACGTATGAAATTATAGATATATTTAATAATAAAGGAGCTGAAAATAAGGAAGAACCAACCCTGTCCTTAGTTGTCAAAATGAGGGTCTGTTTTAGAGCCTGCTAGCTTGCTTCTTATCCCTGGAAAATTCAACTCTCTTCATTTTAATGCACAGGAAGCACTATGCAAATAGGAAGAAATTCAATCAATTATGTATTGTTTGTGCGTGGAAAACAACAAGAGCAGCAAATACCAATCCTGTCCACTAAACTGATTTCCATGGGATGAAGAGCCAAACATTGGCAGTTCCCCACCCGTTTCCATTTTCATCAGGATTCTCTAACATCCTACTTGTGCATCTGTGTCTGCCAGTGGAACCACTGTGTTAGCATCAAAAAGTACATTCTAACATTGGTTAGAAGATGTTAGGGTAAGGCTGCATTGTCCAGTGTTCTCATTTCTTCTGGATGAAATGTGCAGGGCTCTTTTGAAAAGATAAGCAAGTGCCATGCCATGCTGTACTCAAGCTCTTTGAAAATCAAGCCACATAAAATTATGATGCATTTTCTTGATGCAACTTTATTTTCCAGCAGGGAGACTGATTTACATTTCTTTAGACTTCTTCTCTGAAACTTGTGGTAGGACTACAATGCAGCCAGGTTCAAACAGCTGCAGCATGCAATTCCTACAGTTGACTTTGTTGCTTGTCCCACTAAGTAACTTTTACTATGCCTGCGGGAGAAGAGCTGGAAAATGCTCCAATAAACACTAACTGTGACAAAATATGGGCTTGTAAAATATGCAGCAACACGGATTTATCAGAAGAGGTGATTTACTACCACATTTAATCTGCAGTGCAGTGCTGTATTTTAACAAAAGGGGAATAGTAGACATTAAGATACCTTGGGTTATAGATAGGTAAGGCTCTCCCCCCCCCCCCCCGGTTCTTTCTTCCACTGGCACTCTTTTATAAATTGCTGAAACATACATGGCTTCATAACCATTATAAATCTGGATTATGTGCACCTGGGGTTGAAAAAGGAATTGCAGAGGGCATGATTCTTAAACCGGGATTGAAAGCCAATTATTGAACATTTTCAAAATTAGGTTACAAAATAGAAGGGGTTTTAAGAGGATTTGTGTAGTTGCTTTTTATTGCCTCACGGACACACATAAATAGTGCTTCTGCTTAAACTTTTTTTGTGTGGAAGAGAATTTAGAAATACAACCTTCAGCTGGAGTGCCATTCAAATGTCAGGAAAAAGCCATACCACTTGAATCTCCTGAAATTATGAAGGACATCCTAATTACTACAAACTGAAATGATTGGTTTGTAGTCCTTGAAAGCTTTGAATCCAGCTGTGCATATGAACATTTTGGGGACAAGACAATGTCTTTGGGGCTATACAATGTCTCCTGACAGCCCTGCTCCCCCCCATTCATTTTTCTATGGTTGTTTGTAGTTAATATGTGTTCATTCTCCCTGCTGCTCCCATTAAACCATGTACAGAGGGGGATGGCAACATAATGCTATATAGCCACTCAGATCTGGCTACCTAGCACATTCCCTGATAGCAAATGAAACAGTTTCCCCTCTTATTCAGGAAGGCAGAAACACATCTCTGCATTGCAAAGGCAGTGATAATGTTCCTTGTGTTTTTTTGTGTGCTGTGCTCTGGTGCTTTCATTGCCTTCCTCAAAGAAGAATGTGGCAAGGCAGGAGCATCAATAAGTTGGCTTGGAAACGAGGACACATTTCCGAGCTTTTCTCGCACCACACTTCAAATCTGGGCAATTAAACTACTGTAGTGCATCATGGGAAGAAACAGAACATTTTCTAGGTGCTTTAGCAATGCAGGGGGATATTTCCTTCCTACACACCCCTGCAAAATGGCTAAATCCAAGGGCCTCTGTTTGAACTACAGTCCCATCACCTTCTGAAAAATGACTTCCCATTCTGTGCCTGAAATTTAAGCTCAAGACATTTTTTCAAAGGTAATTAAAGTTCCAAACATTCCACCGCATTCCCTCTCCCCCAGCCTAAATCTAGCAAATCTTTGCACATATGCTTGCAAAATACGTGATTTAACTGAATGGCTGTAAAAATAAAATTAAAAAATGTCTTAACTTTCCCCCAAGCTAAGACTTTGCTACCTTCCAATATCTCTCTGATAAAGTAGAGGGCCGAGTCTGTTTTGGCAATGGCAGTCGTAATCCACCACAGTGGAAATAATCTGCAAAATGGGAAAGGATTGCCATGCACTTCTGGAGAAACAGATTGAAAGCCACTTGGGCCTCAGAATGGCAGTCACCTGAGCCCAATGACTCTCATGAAAAATATGTAGTGCTTTCCCCTTATTGTCAAGAAACCTTACTTTCATGGTTATATCCTGTGTGAAATACAGAAGGGTTCTAGGCACAAGTAATACTTTTCGTTGAAGTTTACAAATAGAATAATACCTCATTAGAATGGCATATGTGTCTATTTCCTAGTTTGCTCCCTTCTTTTCATCCAGCTGGAAGAAGTCTGTGCCAGCTTAACCTGAAAGCGTATCCTAATCCTCTTATTGTTGGCTCTCTGCCTGCTTTTTATTCATTTTGAAAATAAAATAAAATAAATGCTCGTGCTTGATCACCAGGTGATTATATTTCTGTGGTTTGTGATCTGCGTTTCAGAGAAGACATTTTTGGCTTTTGGTTTTCAAGACTTCTCAGATGTGTGTCTGGGATATCCTCTTGTTGTTGCTGTAATGTTTTTCTATTGCTAAGTGTTGCTCTGGTGCAGCTACAGTGCAGTTCTGCTTCAGGATATATATGACGAACAACAATATTATGGCATCACTTAAGGACAGAAAACAACATTAGCCCCTGTAGAATAAAGAAGGCCATTGAGCAAGCAATGCAAAGGTCCCAGCAGATACTTTTTCATTATCTATGAAGCAGTGGGGCAAATCCCTACAGTTCCATGGAACTAGACTACACTAAATATAAACAAATCATGAGGGAGGGAGAGGAAATAAACCACAAGATTAACCAGTAGAAAAGAATTACCTGAAAATGTGGGTTTTAATATGCTTGTGGAATACATTAGGAAAAATGTAAATACATTTCTCCTCATCTGCTGAAAATATTACTGTGTCTGAATCTTTTAATATGACAACTCATTCTTTTTTTAAAAAGATTGCATCTACTTGATGTGTGACTTTTTTCCCACCTCCAGAGTACAATAACTGCTCTCATGGAGATCCAATTAACAGTTTGAAAGAGCAAGGCTGCCATTAAGTTTCTAACTTTACATGAGCACAGTAATGATAGCTAAGGTAGCTCTACAGCACTATTTATATACTTGGCTGAATAATTTGTATGTTTGTGCTGACACACAATTAAATTTTAATAGGCTGAAGTGAAAGTTCATATTGAAAAGTCTCTAGTGTAAGTGAAGCAGCCTGTCGTTTACTTGTCTGCTTCATCCCACCACCGGCAGTGTTTACTTTTGAGATTTTAACCTGGTCAAACTATATTTTTGCAAAAAAATTAAACTTCTTCTTTCACCTCAGCCTTTCAGGTCTCAAGCTTGATATTATTTCACCATTATAATAGATCATACTCGAAAGGAACAGAATTAGCTGAAGCACAGGGATTTTTGTAAGTGCTTTGCATCTATTAGCAACACAAAGTTGAAAAACAAGTGTGTGGATTTTTTGTTGTTGAAATGCATCAATGTAGTGAGTTTTGCTCTGAAGACCTCCCCACAAATTTTTTAACTGCCTTCTGCTCATGAAAGGACTCAGCTCACTCTAGAGCACTGCCTGAGAATTGCTGCCTTACACAGTTATCTGGAAAGATGCAGGACCTTATAAGTGTTGCCTGTGTGATAGCACAGCGTATGTCTGGCAGCAGCTCTATTTGCATGCAAGCACGGTCTGTGATTTTGGGCCAATGCATACTGTAAGATCCTTTCAAATGCTGTGTCCACAATGTGCTGTGAATCTGCCAGCCCATGACATACTTTTCGGGGCAATTATGTTTTGGCTGCCTCAAATTGAAACTCATCGGCCTGAGAATAGTGAAAATACAGCAGTGTTCTAGCGAATCCTGCCTCAACTTCTTTACTGCTGGCAGGCTCTCTGTTAAAGAAGAATGCTAAGAGACTACATCTGCCTAATATGTAGTCACGATGCCTTCAGAGCAGAGTAAAGCATACAGGATAAGACTCCAAATTATGCCAAAGAAGCAATTATACTGTTGGCCTGCATCGGTAATGCAATATATATTTGTGCTCTAGTCTCATTAAAGTCAAAGTCAGTGATATCTAAGTGCATACCTAAAGTCGGAAATAAGATTTCGATCTGCTCTTCTCAGGCTGGATTTGTGGGTCTGGCTGCAGACTTGATGGCGTTTGTGCCAAGAGAGCCGATGCCTATGTTTAAAATTCTACCACTCCAGATAAAATGTGTTGAGACCTTGGTCAGCGACTGATTGCTGAATTGAACAAGTGCTGAACGACTAGCAGTGTTTACCCTGTCCACTGATTCACTCCTATGCAAACAGAAAGTCCCTAAATTAAATCCACAACACGGCTACCTCCTCAAAATTTTAATCAAATTGTGCCCCTCTGTATTTGGAATGTAACCTCCACGTAAGTTGCAAGCTTACTGCATAGTAAGCACGTTTATTGTACATATGGTTGCAATCAGATGTTAAATCATACGCATTCTGGAAGGTATGCCTAAGTCTCCCTGTCTTACCTACATGCACAGTAGTTTTAGACTGGCCACAATCAGAATTGGTTCCAGGGGTGTACCTAGGAGGTTAGTGAAACAGGCCACCGCCGGGGGCGCAGACACAGGATGGGTGCAAAAATCACCCCAGATTGCTCCAACCAAGGAGAAAGAGTTAGTTGTGTAGGGTGAGACGCAGATTGCCTGGATGGCAACTGAGATTGTGGAGTGGGTGGGTTGAATGGACAGCTGGGGTAACAACCGCCATCTTCTTCGCACTCACTGCCAGCAGGGGATGTTAACTTCTCCCAACTCCTGTGTGTGTGTGTGTGTGTGTGTGTGTTAAACCCCTGCTTCCCTGGGGATCCAACTAGGCCAGGGGTCTGCAACCCGTGGCTCCGGAGCCGCATGTGGCTCTTTTACACCTTTGCCGCGGCTCCGGGGTGGATACTAGCGAGGGGAGGAGGCGCATTGTGCGCCCCGACACTCCCCACTGTGGTGGGCGCTGTACTGGCTGTGACGTCGCATGGGGGCGGTGCATGCGTTAGTCACGCACCGTCCCGACGTCACCTTCCCACCTGCCCGCCCGCTACATTGTAAGTGGCATGTACGCTGGTCACTGCATTGAAAGGGGGCATGTATGCTGGTCACTGTTTTGAAGGGGAGTGAAGAATACACACACAAAAAAGGGTAACTTGTTAATTTAACGTTTATTTCTATGAGGAGGACTAATTCTGAGGGGTCAAACAAAGAAATAATAAAAAAGTGAGAAAAAAGTTATTTTTATAATGACGAGTTTTGCGGCTCCCAGTTTTTTTTCCTTCGGAAACGGGTCCAAGTGGCTCTTTTTGTCTTAAAGGTTGCAGACCCCTGAACTAGGCCCTGCCTGCCTGCCTCTTTCCCTGCTTGCCACTCTTGTGCAGGACTTACTTGTCTGGTAACTATTGTGGTAAAGTGATTTTTTTGGGAGGGGGGGTTGCTGATACAGCTCCCTGCCAAGGGTGCAAGGGGCCCGAGGTATGCCTCCAACTGGTTCTTAAGTTTGGCTTACAAATTTGAATACAGGAGGTCTGTATATTCTGTAACATCGAGCCTATGTACTCACCCATGAGAAGTCAATGTATGTTTCTTTGCCACATGATCAGGGTTCCCATAACAAACTCTTTTTGAGATATAGTTGGTTGCACATGACATCCCAGATAAGGTGGGATAACATGTATGCCTGGACCCACTGCTTCTCTCGGTACATGTTCGGTATGTTTATATTGACTGATGTAGTAATTGGCCCCATTTCTTGCCCACTGGAACAATCTCCCTCTCCTCCTCCTCCTGCACACAGTTCTGGGGGGTTCTCAGGATTCCCTGCAACCCGATGCAGGGGGTATGCAGTGGGAAAAGGGGACATTCTCATTGTGCAAGTGGAAGTCCTTCCGCAGGGCTTCCGCTAATAGGTTGCAGTAGGTGAATCCCACTCATTGTAACTTAATCCATATGAAATATAGCCAAAATGGAAAGAAGCAAATATTTAAAATAATACCACCTCTCTTTTTGCTGATGTTTGTAAAGTGAAAAGGGAGAAATCAGGGTGTGTGGTTGTTTTTTTAATGGAGTCAGTATTTGAGTTTCAAATTCAAATATTAGGAAATTTCTTACACAAGAAGTTGATTAAATCATACTGTTGTTGGTTAGATAATTTTATTTATTTCAAAAGGATGGCACACAGTAGGAATATAGTACAGTCCAGGGGTGGTTGGAAGATAGATTAGTTGCAGGGGTTTCTGACTCCCAGTTGTCTTTTAAAAAAGGAACAAAAGCAAGGCTTTCCCCCGCATCTCAAAGTAGGTCGCTGAAATGTGTGGGGAAGCCAGGAGTGGATTTTTGTGTGAAAATACTCATGAGCTCAGAGCCTACACCATATATTTAAAACACATGGTTCCCACCCCCTACCAAATCCTGGGAACTGCAGCTTGCCCTTTACATAGCAACAATTCCCAGCACCCTAACAGTTTTGCATCTGCTGGCAGCTTGCGGACTTCAGTGGTCCTAGTGGAAAAGCAAACCAGATTCCAGAAGCATAAAGCCTGCCCAACCCTGGGATGATCAAGATATGTTTAGAGCAAAGTATCTAAAGATTTATTAACAAATGCTGCAGTAGCCTTCCAGATGATAGATCTACGTAGGATTAGAGTAGCAAAGCCCACTAAAATAGAGAAAGAAAAAAACATTATTGGATTACAACAGCTCAGTGCCAGGTATTTTATGTGGAGCACTACATGAAAAAACACATGAGATAGTTCACTCAAATAGAGTTATTCCTGACCGTAATTTGCGAGGCAATAATACTTTTGATACCTCATAGATTCCAAAGTGACTCTGTTAGTACAATTCTGGAATTTGTGGCTTGCAGTTTGCAGCTCTCTAAATCATATTCAGCTAATATAAATATTCACTGTCCTCAGAATACTCTATTAATTTTCTGCTTAAACTGTTGCTTTCCCTTAACATTAATCACTTTAGTGGAATATTTACTCACACATTATTCACTGCAAGAGAACAATCACAGCACAAAAAAATAGCATGTGGCATATATGATCATCCATGACCTATCAAACTGGTGAGGTTAAATAAGTAGTTAACAACCAGAAAAGTAGATAATACATATAATATGTATAAATACAAATTTCCATATAAAGTGGGAAAGTGAAAAATTATTATTATTTGTGCATAAAAATGACAAATATAGTAGTGGGACTGTGAAATATTAATGCCCATTGTTTCCACCTAATTTCAATTTTTGAAATACTGGTATTTGAGGTAATATTGCAATTCGCTCAGGACAAGTATTGAATTGTCATTGTGGTGTAGTGGATAGACTAGTGCTGACCTTGGCCCAGCGAGACCTTGGTTCAAATCCTTGGGTGATCGTGAAACTCACTGATAGCGTTGTGGAACAGTCACAGTCTTTCAGTCTAATCTGCCCCACATAGGTTGTTGTGACGATGAAATATTGGTGAACCCAGGGGTGCCAACTTGAATAAAATATTGGGGGGCAGGTAAGTCCCACCCCCACATACTTGAACACAAGACACGGTGCATGTGTACCATTTCAATGGCAATGCCCATGAACTTTGGGGGTCCTAGCCCCCTCAAATATTTTATTGGGGGAGCCGAAGGGACCTCAGTCGCTAGAAATCTGCTCCTGTGAATGAACCACCAACACCCCCTCAGCTCTTTGTGGAGCTGCTGCTACAACTGCTAAAAAGAATAATTGTCATAAACAATTTCCCTTGACATTACCATCCCTAGAGATGTTTTAGTGATGCACAAGTATATTTTTGTACTTACCCCACTTCCTCTCATACACATTTAGTTTTTTCTGTAGGTTTCATTGTTGGGAAAATAAGGTTTCCTGGAATATTACAGTTTTAAGTACCCAAATTAAGCTGTCAAACCCCTTTCCTGCATGTCCTTGTCTTGGATATGCTGAAATCTGTGCTTTGCATTTTCCTGCTTAAAAGTATTGCTCATACCTTAGTTCCTTATCTGATGTACCTTCTGCTCAACTGAACAGTTCGCTGCAAAAGGGTCAGAAACCACGTCTTTAGTATTTTTTATTTAACAACATATGCTGCCTTCAGTTCTGGCAATCCTGCCTGCATATTACTATGAATTCAATAATATTGTTTAAAAGTGTCACTGAGGAAAGTATTCTAGGAACTACAGTTTTCAAAAAGGAAGTGATTAGTGAGAGTGGGTGGAAGAAAGCAGCAGAACCTAAATATCATGGCTGGGTAACCATCTGACCACTGAATCAGGCTATCGACAGACTTCAGTGGAATCAGGGCCTGCTGAATCAAGCCAGTAGCCAGTCTAGTCCATCCTCTTCTCACAGAGGCCAACCACATGCTTATGGGAAACCTGCAGGGTGGACCTGATTAAAAAGGTTTTAATCAGTTAAGTCCAGTCTAAGGTGACTATGGGATTGCGGCGCTCATCTCACTTTTAGGCCAAGGGAGCTGGCATTCGTCCACAGACAGCTTTCCGGGTCATGTGGCCAGTATGACAGAACTGCTTCTGGCACGACAGAACACCGTGACGGAAACCAGAGCACATGGAAATGCTGTTTACCTTCCCGCCGCAGCAGTACCTATTTATCTACTTGCACTGGCGTGCTTTCGAATTGCTAGATTGGCAGGAGCTAGAACAGCGCAACCGGAGCTCACCCTGTCACAGGGATTTGAACCACCAACCTTCTGATCAGCAAGCCCAAGAGGCTAAGTGGTTTGGACCACAGCGCCACCCTGGGTACAACAGCACTCTCACCTCTAGCCATTTCCAGAAACGTATTCCCAAGCATACTGCCTGTAGGCAGAGTATTGTAGCACCCTGCTTGTGGTTAACGCTTAGCTGGAATGAAATATTCAACGCAGCAATAGAGAATTTAAAATAATTATTTATTTGTCAGACAAATAAATGAGAGGCACAGTGGTATATGGTTACCAAGCTCTGGCCTGGCCTCCTGCCATTATGGCCAGCACTTATATTCCCTTAATCCAGCCCCCTTTGCTCCTCCTTGGGCTGCCTCTGTCCAATCAGCCTGGTTGGATTTCCTATTGGCTGATTGCTATAACCAATCACAATAGATACACCCATTTCCTTCTGTCCTTATAAGGAACACAAACAGCTATATATTGTTACATCTATAAATGACAAATAAGTAGTAATATATCTTACATGTGTCTCAACAAGGAATCTTAATTACCAGCTCACCTCTTGCCCTCCCTGCCCTATTGCCTTCTAAAACAAATGGTTAATCTTAAATTTTTATCTTAAACATATGTCAAGGATCTTGAGTTTCACATCAACATTGAAAGATATCCTTCATTTGAAGGTTTCTAAACAAATGTCTGGCAGCTAATATATCAGGACAGCATTTGATGGCGTCTTCTTGTCTGGCAAGAGGCTGGACTGGTGGCTGACTTAATTTCAAGATAAATACAACTCTTCTAGCATTTGTTAAATCCTTTGCATAATTACATTTAAACCAACATATTTAAGCTAATATATTTCATACATTATCATAGGTAACCTTTTAAAAGAATAAAGCTTCTTAAAGTAGAAAGGAAGGAACTCAGTAAAAAAACAGTTTTTAAAGAAGGCTCTTTAGTTTACATCTTCCCCCCCTTCTCCAGCCAGTTGCTTTGTTTCCATTAGCTCTTCCCAAACTCTCTCAGTTTAAGAAAGAAACAGTTTTAAAAAGACTTCCCCAAAAAGCCTCTCTTTCTCTGTCAGCTAGATGTTTTTTCTCCCATTTACCTCTGGCCTTAGAAAATACAGCTCAAGGTTTTAAAAGAGGCCCATGGTATCATTTTACTATTTGCCCATTCCTAATTATATTTATCTCTGCCTTTGTTATCTTCTGTAACATGTAGGGTCAATGTCCTGCTCTTAGTCTGTAATTTCAGCTTTTACGACTTTGAGAATTGCTTTCTGCTATCAATCAAAAAGGGGGCCCCTTGTCTTAGGAGAATGGCCAAGGTTTTCTCTGCCTGGCATTGAAACATTTGAAAATCTACTTTTGAAAATCTAAGCCCTCTTTAATATACAAGTCCTGATCAAACATTAATAAAATGCAGGCTTATGCCTGATGCCTCATTCCCCCCTTTCAAGCTCAAGGACCTTCATCCCAAGTGTCCTTGATAGCTTGACCTTCATCATGTTCCTGAGGTAAAGCTCTATATAGGGCCATGATATGAGGTAGAGTTTCATTTGAAACCATCTTGCTAATTGTACTTCTAAAACATGAGATGATACATGGCATCATACATAAAACCATTACCACTACTGTCAAGAAAAACAAGCAAGACAATAGTATCCCTTTGAGTCCTGTGACATTAGGTAACCAATTGGTGAGCCATCCCATATCCCATCCTTCCCATGTTTGTACTGGGACATGTGCTATATTCTCCATCTTTGTGGCCAACACACGGATTGCCTCACCATTATCTGAAATGTTAAAGCAACAGGCATTCCCTGTCAAGTTCAAGACTCCACATAGGCCTCCCTGCTTGGCAAGTACATAATCCATTCCCATTTTCAGCTGCAAAATGGCGGCTCTACTTTCATCCAATTGTTGTGCAATAAGTCTCAAACTCCGGGCCGTTGCATTGGTTACAAGTTCCACTACTGCTTGCAATCGAATTATTCTGTTTAGATTATAAATAGGATCCCGTGCCCCTTGTATGAGCTCACCAGGATTCCAGGAGGCAGGATCATAATAGGCTATAATGCGCTCTGGTGGCCAATCATCAGTACCGCTCCAACTTTGGGTACTTCCTCCTGCTATATGAGAAATATCAGCGTTTCTTCGTGTTCGCTTGGGCAAATTAGTAGGCATAATCCACATTGGTGGTAATACCCATCCCAGGAAACAAGTCCCACTCCATTTGGAGGGGAGTTTCTTGTATGCCCATTCTCCACATATCCACCACAACCATCGTGTCTGAGGTCTTTGGTACGTGGAGTACAGAAGGCGAAATAGCAAAAGAGGTAGAGAGTTCACAGTGCAGTATGTTAGATTGCCTTTTTCTGTCACAGTTATGTTCCATACCACTTTCCATGCATGAATAAAAGGAGGTGCACAGGGCAAGGCATCCCGAGTTCGATAGGTAGTATCGTGTGCCCAGGTATTCTTAATATTATCCCAAGTATAGTGACAATGAGAAGAGCCTATCATGGTGGAATCAGCTGCATCTGATGATTTATGTACACAGAATTCCCCTTGTACAGGTATAACTCGTAATGGTTTAGTTGAGTTCCATCCGGGGAAATTCTGTACTTCTGTCTGGTTTGGTATTTCGCTTACCATACCAATGGCATCTAATGGTATCGGTAATAAGGGCATACCTCCCTCTGAATCATCTGGCCCAAGAGAGCAAACAAGGCAATTGGTCCTATTTGCAACATTGGCTACCATTTCAGCTAAACCTACCCACATATTGTGGTCATGGTGGAATCCATATTTAGTCAATTTGGCCAGATTCAAGGACCCTTCCCCTTCCCAAGGGATCAGGATTAATAATAGAATCATGTTGATGTCTAGCATATGCATTCCTTCCACAAAAGATTACCTTATAGTGATAGCAAATAAATATTAGTCCCAATATAATTCCCCCAGTGACAGAAATGGGGAACCACCAAGACCAAAACATATATCCCGAGGATCCCCAATGAGTAATATCTCTGATAATTGTTCCACAAGGGGGTGGGCAGTCAATTAATTGTGTAAGAGAATCTTTCCTTTCACAATCGCTGGTTCAGATGCTCCTCAAGCTTCAGGCGTGCGCAGGTCAGCCAGCTTCCAGGTTGTGGCTGCAGCAGGCCGGTCGTCTAATGTTGCCCGTGACCTAGCCCGTTCCCGGTAGGGCTAGATACAGGGGTTTTTGGAGAGAGTCAGTTTAAAAGGATTAGAGGGGTCACCTTTGCACGTCCAACTGCCTTCGGACTTCTTCAAACGGGAGTGATGAATCCAGGGGGTCACCTCAGCTACCTTCACCGCTGTTGGAGTAGAGAGCAAGATGGTGTAAGGTCCACGCCACTTAGGTGCAAGTGGATCACGTTTCCACTCTTTCACCCATACGCTATCGCCAGCCTGGAACTGATGAATCGGCTCGGCAATGCTGCACGGCGTGCGCTCGAGGACCCACCTGTTAAGAGAAACAAAAACACGGGAGAGAGATTGCACTTGTCCCTGTGTCACATGGTCTCCTATTTGTTTAAGATCAGCTGGAATATCCTGAACAAAGGAGGGCGGTCTCCCATACAGGAGCTCAAAAGGTGACAACTTAAGTCTTTTTGTGGGTGCACACCGAACACGAAACAGTGTTATGGGTAACACATCTACCCATCCCAATCCCGTTTCCTGGGTTAATTTTGCCAATTGGGTTTTCAGAGTCCGATTCATTCTTTCAGTTTTCCCTGAACTCTGAGGCCTATAGGCTGCATGCAGTCTCCATTTCACTTGTAGGACTCGACATACTTCTTGTACTACTTGATCAATGAACGCTGGCCCATTGTCACTTCCAATGCATCTAGGTAATCCAAACCTCGGGATCAATTCAGTGAGGAGTCTCTTAGTTACCTCTCGTGCCTTTTCAGTTCGGGTGGGAAAAGCTTCAACCCATCCGGTAAGAGTATCTACAAACACAAGGAGATACTTGAATCCCTTAGAAGGGACCAGTTCTGTGAAGTCCACAATTAGGCTTTCCATGGGGACATATCCCACATGTTGGATTCCAGGAGGTTGTACCGGTCCCTGCCTGGGATTGTTTTTAGCACAAAGAACACATTTCTGTGAAATGCAAGTTGCTAATTGTGATAGGTTAATAATATACAACTTCCGACTGAGACTCTCTCTGGTTGCAGTACCGCCAAGGTGAGTAGATTCATGATAATTTCTTACAATTGTGCCTGCTAGATGATGAGGTACATAAATCCTATTGTCTGGCAGGATCATCCAACCGTCCTTCACAACTGCTCCCTCCTGTTCAGCCCACTTCCTCTCTTCTGGGGTATAGTGAGGTTTAACTTCTTCTGGATCTACCTCTGGTATGAGGGCTGCTATAAATCCTCCCACAGGCTTTTGGGCTGCCTCTCGGGCTGCTTTGTCAGCAGCATGATTTCCTCTGGTTATTGGATCCCTTCCTCGTCCATGACCTTTGCAGTGCATTACAGCAATCTGTTCTGGAGCCCATACTGCTTCTAACAGGATTTCTACTTCAGGTCCATATTTCAAGGCCTTCCCGTGGGCTCCTATTAGACCTCTTTCTTTCCATAGAGCACCATGTGCATGCAGGGTTAAGAAGGCATATTTAGAATCAGTATAGATGTTTGCCTTACATCCGGCTGCCAATTGCAGAGCTCTAGTTAAACCTATAAGTTCAGCTTTTTGTGCCGAGGTGCCAGCAGGCAAAGCTTCAGCTTCCACAACTTCCTCATTGGTGACCACAGCATATCCTGCTCGTCTGGCACCTTCATGCAGGTAACTGCTACCATCAGTATAATATACAACATCTGGATTTTTCAATGGTTCATCTTTCAGATCGGGTCTACTGGAATAAACTTCATCCATTATTTGGAGACAATCATGTGATTCTTCATCATCTACCTCTGGTAGGGGCAGCAAAGTCGCTGGATTGAGCATATTCACTACTCGTAGATGAATCCTGGGATTTTCACACAATAGGCCTTGGTACCTAGCCATCCTTGGGTTCGTTAGCCAATAACTACCCTTATATTCCATGAGTGTCAAAACAGCATGAGGTACATTCACATACATTGTCTGGCCGAAGGTAAATTTATCAGCTTCTTTGACAAGGCTTGCAGTGGCCGCTACTGCCCTTAGGCATGGAGGCCATCCTTTTGCTACTGAGTCCAATTGTTTTGACAAATAAGCTACTGGACGATTCCAACTTCCTAATCTCTGGGTCAGGACTGCCGCTGCAATCCCATTCTGTTCATGTACATACAGCTGAAAGGGTTTTTCCGAATTAGGCAGTCCAAGGGCTGGGGCCTCCATAAGTCGTTGTTTGATAACTAAAAAGGCTTGTTGCTGCTCAGGTCCCCATACGAATGGGTCCTTTTCTGCACCTCGAGTGCTTTCATGTAAGGGCTTGGCCAGACTGCTGAAATCAGGTATCCATAGTCTACAAAACCCTGCTGTTCCCAGGAATCCTCTGAGTTGTTTCCTTGTGGTAGGTTCCTTGATAAGGCAAATAGCTTCTTTCCTCTCTGGCCTCAATGCTCGTTGTTGGTGTGAGATGTCAAAGCCCAAATATTTGACCTTTTCTAAACATAACTGTGCCTTTTTCTGGGAAACTCGGTAGCCAGCTTGCCAGAGCAAGTGGAGCAGTTCCTCTGTACCTTCTTTACAGGTATCAAAATCCTTTGCTGCTAGTATAAGGTCATCTACATATTGCAGAACCACCTTTTCTCCAGGTATTGAGGGGTAACTTGTTAGATCCTTCGCCAAGGCAGTGCCAAATAAAGTTGGGGAATTTTTGAATCCCTGGGGCAATCTCGTCCAAGTTAGCTGGCCTTTTGTTCCTGTCAAAGGGTCTTCCCACTGGAAGGCAAATATAGGTTGGCTCTGTGGTGCCAGCCGGCAACAGAAGAATGCATCTTTCAAGTCCAATACAGTAAAAAATGTTGCTTCTGGTGGGATCAAACTCAGCAGGGTGTATGGGTTTGGTACATTTGGGTGCAAGGTCTCGATAGCCTGGTTTACGAGCCTCAAGTCCTGCACTGGCCTGTATTCATCTGTCCCAGGTTTTCGAACAGGCAAAAGGGGTGTGTTCCACTCTGATTGGCAGGGCTTAAGCAGACCATATTTTAATAGGCGGTCCAAATGTTTCTGGATGCCCTCTGCTGCTCGCCGGGGTAAAGGATATTGCTTTACAGATACAGGGGTAGCCATAGGTTTTAAGGTTACTACAATTGGAGCTATATTCTTGGCCATTCCTGGTGGGCTATTTTCGGCCCATACTCCTGGTGGCACCTGTAGAGTTCGGAGGAGCTTGTTTAACTCTGTATCCAATGTGGGTTGGACTTGCAGGGCTGACATTAGGCGCCATGATTGTTCCTTAGGTACGGAGAGGGAAATTATTCCTGCTGCCTTTGATGGCAATTTCATTTCTGGACCTCGAGGAGTGAAGGTGATTTGGGCCTGCAATTTGGACAGCATATCTCTACCTAAGAGAGGTATTGGACACTCAGGTATATACAAAAACTGATGGGTTAAACGATGTCCCCCAATCTGGCATTCCAAAGGTTGGAGGAAAGACCTCTTAGCTGACTGACCAGTGGCACTTTTAATGACTACACTTTTGGATGCCTTTTTCTGCAATAGTTCTGGGAGTACTGAGTATTCAGCCCCAGTATCAATCATAAAGTCTATTAAATGGCTTCCTAATTGAATCGTGACCGTGGGCTCCTGGAAGCCTAACTTTATGGAGTCCGGTCTTTCCTAGTCTTGGGTAAAATCCTCCTCTGCCAGTCCAATGACATTGTCCCTACTCCGTCCTTGTCCAGGTCTCTGATATCTTCCATCTCGGATCATTCCCCGTCCCCGTCCCTGGTTTCTTGGGCCGGAGCCTGGGCCTGGGCCTGGGCGTACTTCTTCCAACCTCAGGGGTTCAGGACATTCCCGCTTCCAATGACCCTCCTTCTTGCAATTTGCACATTGATTCCTTCCCAGTGGTGGATTCCTTCCCCGCCCTCTTCCTCCATTTAAGGGGCGGTAGTCTTGCTTCACTGCTGTGGCTAGCATTACCATCTTTTCCTTCTGCCACTTCTTCTTCTCTTGTTTCTCAGCCTCATCCCTATTCCGATAAACTCGGCGTGCAATGGCCATAATTTGGCTCATCAGCATCCCTTCCCATCCTTCTGATTTCTGAATTTTCTTACGAATGTCAGAAGCGCACTGGGCCACAAATGTAGCAGTAATCATTCTGCTGTTTTCAGGGGCTTCAGGGTCAAAAGGAGTCCATATACGATAGGCTTCTTGCAGCCTCTCTAAAAAGTCTCCTGGACTCTCATTTGGTTTCTGTTCTACTTCTGAGACTTTAGACATATTAGTGGGCTTCTGGCATGCCCTGCGGATACCTTGCACAAGCGTCTGGCGGTAGGTGGTAAGCCTGGCCAGGTGAATTACATTGTTTGGATCCCAATTAGGATCTTCCAAGGGAAAGTTGTCTTGGAGATGACGGTCAATATTAAAAATATTTCCCACTCTGGCCTGCTCACGCAAATATATCTGTGCCTTTTCAATTATGTCTCTCCTTTCCTCAGTGGTGAACAGAGTATTCAGGAGCTGGCGGCAATCTGTCCAAGTAGGACTATGAGTATTTATTATTGAAGTCACCAAGTCCATCATAGCCTGAGGTTTTTCTGCGAAAGATGGGGTGTGTGTTTTCCAATTCATCAGATCCGTAGTTGTGAATGGAATGTACTGGAGGGTCGACGTTCGAGGTGGCCTTGGTCCAGGTAGCCCGTTAACCAGCACAGGCTCCTCAAGTGCATCAAATACTCTTCTGAGAGGGGCTACTACGTGATCTTTCTCTTCGCTTTGCTCTAGGGGCCTTAAATCATAGGGGATGGTATTTGTCCCAAGGCGTTCTTTTAGCAGCCTTATACGCCTGGCTGTATTGCTTGCTGACCGATTAAGGTCTCCCTGTAACTTCTGTAATAATTCTCTAGGACTTGGATGTACAGGGGTTTGGGGTAGGCAATCAGTTGTTTCACTAAAAGAGACTGTAGATGGAGTTCTACTGGGACTCACAGATGGAATAACCACTTCTGCTTGGGCTTTATTATAGGCCTCCAATGCCTCCTGAAGATATTTATCATAATCTATCAAGGAATCAAGTTCTGTGACTCCAGCCCCATTATTCATTCCACTTTCTTGCCTTGGGGTTACAACTGGTGGAGTGTTTGGATTAGGCTCCCTTCGATGTGGAGCATAGGGTGGAGGTGGAAGCAGCTCTTCCTCTGGTCCCTCAAAAATGGGTTTGAGTTTATTTGGCAAGATTCCTTTTCTAGCTTCGGCTTTTACAGCCAATAATTTGCATCGTTGGACTTTGCATTCCCTTATCCATGGAGGATTTTTATTTAATGTGCTCAGCCAGGAATCTATATATGAAAATTGTTCTGGGCACCCTCCAATTTCTTTGGCAATGTTAGACCAAAGTTTGCTTACTAAATTTATATCAAAGGTTCCTTGAGATGGCCATCCAGTATTTTGCTTCGGCCACTCTAATTCACATAACGTTCTCAGGCGCTCTGGCGTCATTTTGACTCCATATGCCCCTGAGAAGGCTTTCTTAAAATTATTTAACATACATTCAAGAGGTGTATTTCCCCCCTTTGAACCCCCAACTCCCATTGTATGGCCCTGTGAAGTATCCACTCAGTCACTCACACACACGCTTCGTGGGGTTTCTTGCCCAGATGGAGTCGCCTCACTGGGAACCGAAGTACTACCCACTCCACACTCAGGTCAGCTACAGATTGCTCTGTACTTTCTCACACATACAATGCGCTGGATACTTCACCACACACTACCTCCCAACTTCCCCTTTTCCCCCACCAGACCACCATCTGATATACCCAACCACCTAGCGTACTCAGTTCCCACTTACTGAGACGCAGAAGTTTGATCAAGACTTCTCTTCCTCCCAGTTAATTGGAGGGCCAAAACCCCTTAGTGCACTTACCCCTGGTTGGTTCCGTTTCCCCCCGGTCCGTCGCCGCCAGTGAGCAGGGTATCAGACAGACGAGACTTCTGCGTTCCCCCTGGAAAAATTTACCAGTGCGCGCTTGGGTAAGCAGTTTAGAGATCCTCTCTCTTGTACCCTGCTCAGTAGAGCGAAGGGGCTGCGTTCCAGCAGACCACTTATCCGAGTCACGGCACCATAAAATGTAGCACCCTGCTTGTGGTTAACGCTTAGCTGGAATGAAATATTCAACGCAGCAATAGAGAATTTAAAATAATTATTTATTTGTCAGACAAATAAATGAGAGGCACAGTGGTATATGGTTACCAAGCTCTGGCCTGGCCTCCTGCCATTATGGCCAGCACTTATATTCCCTTAATCCAGCCCCCTTTGCTCCTCCTTGGGCTGCCTCTGTCCAATCAGCCTGGTTGGATTTCCTATTGGCTGATTGCTATAACCAATCACAATAGATACACCCATTTCCTTCTGTCCTTATAAGGAACACAAACAGCTATATATTGTTACATCTATAAATGACAAATAAGTAGTAATATATCTTACATGTGTCTCAACAAGGAATCTTAATTACCAGCTCACCTCTTGCCCTCCCTGCCCTATTGCCTTCTAAAACAAATGGTTAATCTTAAATTTTTATCTTAAACATATGTCAAGGATCTTGAGTTTCACATCAACATTGAAAGATATCCTTCATTTGAAGGTTTCTAAACAAATGTCTGGCAGCTAATATATCAGGACAGCATTTGATGGCGTCTTCTTGTCTGGCAAGAGGCTGGACTGGTGGCTGACTTAATTTCAAGATAAATACAACTCTTCTAGCATTTGTTAAATCCTTTGCATAATTACATTTAAACCAACATATTTAAGCTAATATATTTCATACATTATCATAGGTAACCTTTTAAAAGAATAAAGCTTCTTAAAGTAGAAAGGAAGGAACTCAGTAAAAAAACAGTTTTTAAAGAAGGCTCTTTAGTTTACATCTTCCCCCCCTTCTCCAGCCAGTTGCTTTGTTTCCATTAGCTCTTCCCAAACTCTCTCAGTTTAAGAAAGAAACAGTTTTAAAAAGACTTCCCCAAAAAGCCTCTCTTTCTCTGTCAGCTAGATGTTTTTTCTCCCATTTACCTCTGGCCTTAGAAAATACAGCTCAAGGTTTTAAAAGAGGCCCATGGTATCATTTTACTATTTGCCCATTCCTAATTATATTTATCTCTGCCTTTGTTATCTTCTGTAACATGTAGGGTCAATGTCCTGCTCTTAGTCTGTAATTTCAGCTTTTACGACTTTGAGAATTGCTTTCTGCTATCAATCAAAAAGGGGGCCCCTTGTCTTAGGAGAATGGCCAAGGTTTTCTCTGCCTGGCATTGAAACATTTGAAAATCTACTTTTGAAAATCTAAGCCCTCTTTAATATACAAGTCCTGATCAAACATTAATAAAATGCAGGCTTATGCCTGATGCCTCATTATAACCATGATAGCTAGTAGCCAATGGATAGTCTTATTCTCCATTTACTTGTCTAACTGTTAAACCAAGTTCCATAGTTCATGCACTGTATGAACTTGGTTTCGTCTGTTCCTTTCTAACATTCGCTGTATGTTCAGTTTCTCCATGCCATTCTTAATTATAATACACTTTATAATACACTATAATTATAATGTTTGTTTGTTTGTTTATTAGATTTATATACCGCCCTTCATCATAAGATTTCAGGGTAGTTTGCAGAATAAAATGCAGGATAAAAACAGGTATAAAATTAAGGGGAGGGGGACAGAAATACAATAACCCCCTCCCTGCACAGACACATTTAAAAGGCTTTAGAATATTAATCGCCCAAAGGCCTGGTTGAAGAGGAGCGTTTTTGCCTAAAAATATTTAATGAAGGTGTCAGGCGAATCTCTCTGGGGAGAGCATTACACAAATGGGGAGCCACTACAGAGAAGGCCCGTTTTTATGTTGCCACTCACTGAACCTCTTGCAGAGGAGGCACATGAAGAAGGGTCTCAGATGATGAATGCAGAGTCTGGGACGGTTTATATGGGGAGAGGCGGTCCTTCAGATATTGCAGTCCTGAGCCATTTAAGGCTTTATAGGTCAAAAACAGCACTTTGAATTGGGCCCGAAAGCTAATTGGCAGCCAGTGCAGTCGGGCCAGGATCGGTGTAATAGGCTGCTAAAACTGTATTGTCCCAATGAGCAACCTGGCTGCTGAATTCTGCACCAGCTGAATTCTTCCAAACCATCTTCAGAGGCAGCCTTACATATAAAGCATTGCAGCAATCCCACCTAGAGAGGTTAGGCTGCCTCTTTGCACTAGACTAAAATGCTCCAAATAACCTTTCTTCGTAGGGTCTTCGTAGGTCTTCTCCAGACCATTGATCATTTTGGTTGCCCTTGTCTGAACCTATTTCAACTCTATAATCCCTTCTATGAGGTGAGTTGACTAGAACTGTATGTAGTACTCCAAACATGCTCACAACGTAAATATATATAATGTCATTGTTTATATTGGCAGCTTTATTTTCAGTTCCTCTCTTAGCTTGGAATTCGCCTTTTTCACATCTGCTGCAAACTGGGCTGATGCTTTCACTATGACCCTACTAAGGTCTTGCTCTTGGTCATTCACTGCCAATTCAGACTCCATGAGCAATCAGGAAATTAAGGTATTGTGCCCTTACATGCACCACTTGTTTACACTGAACTGCTTTTGTCATTTTAACACCCATTTACTGTGTTTGGGGGACGTGGGTGGCGTTGTGGGTTAAACCACAGAGCCTAGGACTTGCCGATCAGAAGGTCGGTGGTTCGAATCCCCGCGACGGGGTGAGCTCCTGTTGCTCGGTCCCTGCTCCTGCCAACCTAGCAGTTCAAAAGCACATCAAAGTGCAAGTAGATAAATAGGTACTGTTCCGGCGGGAAGGTAAACAGCGTTTCCGTCTGCTGCTCTGGTTCGCCAGAAGCGGCTTAGTCATGCTGGCCACATCCCTCGGCCAATAAAGCGAGATGAGCGCCGCAACCCCGGAGTCAGTCACGACTGGACCTAACAGTCAGTGGACCCTTTACCTTTACTCTGATTGAGAGGTCCTTTTGCAGCTCTTTGAAGTGCGTCATCCTTGAGAACAATCACAATTTAACTCATGCTTCTTCTCACAAAACTAAGTTTTAAAAAAGTGCATGTAGTGGATCACATGATTAAAATGCACTCAGTAAAATAGGCACGATCACTTATCAGAAACAACAAACTAGACATAGGATTCACCCAATTTCCTACATGGAAGTGTGAAAATCGTCTTGTGTGAAACAGTCCTAAATGATTGTTCAGGCTACAGGGTGAATCTTAAAGTCTTTAGCTCTTTTTTAGCTATTCAGAAGTTCAGGGATAATGAATGTGCATGGAGGAGGAAGCAGTTGACGTCCAAGGCAATTAGGGACCAATGGAATGTAAGTAAATCTCCAAAGCTTATGCTCATGAGAAAACACACACTTCATCTAAATTTCCTGAACTTCCTGCTATATGAGGAACAGGGCAAAACAGTGTTGTGTGGTTATATGTTGTAGTAAACTCCTACGTATTGCTGGCTATCAGAGCACAAACTCTGTGTAAATCAGTAGGTTCGTGTTTGGTGGGACCATCCTCTGTACACTGACATCGCCACATCATACTTGGTCAAGAATGAGAAAGTGGCAAGGTTGGGGCTGCACGGCTGTGGTGGCAAAGCCAATCTGGTGCTTCAGCTGGTTTGTTCTCATAGTACCACCCTCACTGCTGTTCTCCCCAACCCCATCCAGATAAACTGCTCCAATGCTAATGTCAGGAGAATGGTTCTGTGGCTCTGTCCTATCATTCTGGCCGCTATTTGTATGAATCGTGTGAGGAGCTGTCACCACATTCTACCTAGGACTCAGCTATACAGCTGCAAATCAAATGTTTTAAGTGCAATATACAATGTGACACTAGATGGTAATGGTGAGCCTTAGGGGAAATTCAATGTATTTTTTAAAAAAATGCTTTTTTTTTTAAAAAAAAAAACATTTTCAGAGATTTTTTAAATGTGTGTGTAGATTCCACCCTACAGTGAATTGCTAGACCTACCTTTTTCCTAGTGGGTTTTGTTTTTTTAAGAAACATTATGGAAGAGAAGAGACCTTAATTTAGTAAACCCACAAAAAGTAAACCCACCTTCCAAAATCCATATTAGGGCAATACCTGCCAAGGACTGGCTGGACGAAGAGGAGTGGTGGGAGGCAGCAGCTGAGGAACCCTCAAGGGAAAACCCAGAGGAGGAAGGCTCAGAGCCAGGGGATTGGTGGTGGGACACAGAGGAACGACCAGAGGGAAAAGATTGGTGGGAGGAGGTGTCAGAAACTGAAGGGTTTAGTGAGCAGGAAGAATCTGTGACAGTTCAGACTCCAAGGCTAAAGCAGAGGAGGTTGGTCAAGAGGCTGCTGAAGAAGCCAGGGAGTCTCCCCCTCCTGCTATGACAAGCTCCCCTTCCCCCCGAACGAGAAGAGTAATGCAAAGAGCAGAACAGAGATCAGAGTTTGAGACTGCTGGGAAACATCTGCGAGAGGGGGAGCCTTAAGGCCTCCAGCCCTGACAACTGTTCCAGAGGGGCAAGACCTCCCAGGAAGTGTTGCTGAGACCACTGGGCTGAGTTTATGTCAGTTTCCTTGAATACTTTACTGAAAATGGACGTCTGGTTCTTTTAATGCTGAACTGCGTCTTACTCCAGACCTGACGATACCTTTCTTTGGCAAGCCAAAATACAGTACAAGTTTTTGAGTTTTCATTATGCTAGATAGCAAACAAAGCAGGGGGGGAGGGAACAGCTGGCTTATATGTTCCCAAGGATTTGAGGGTGGCGCTGTGGGTTAAACCACTGAGCCTAGGGCTTGCCGATCAGAAGGTCGGCGGTTCGAATCCCCGCGACGGAGTGAGCTCCCGTTGCTCAGTCCCTGCTCCTGCCACCCTAGTAGTTCAAAAGCACATCAAAGTGCAAGTAGATAAATAGGTACCGCTCCGGCGGGAAGGTAAATGGCGTTTCCGTGTGCTGCTCTGGGTTGCCACAAGCGGCTTAGTCATGCTGGCCACATGACCCGGAAGCTGTACGCCGGCTCCCTCAGCCGGTAAAGCGAAATGAGCGCCGCAACCCCAGAGTCGGTCACGACTGGACCTAATGGTTAGGGTTCTCTTTACCTTTTTATTCTTTACTGATTCTGCCCATCAGCCTCTGGTGGTAGCTGTGAAACCTGCATAGCACCTAACAAAGCTTCATTTGAATATCTGCTACATACCCCACCCTGCTAATTCCATACTGAGACCGAGTTCCCTTTTCCTTGTTCCCCTCCCTTTCTCTGTTTACCATCTAGCCTTGAAGCCTTATTTACCTAGGGATCCATTAGCCTCGCCATCCCCCTGGACCTCGGAGGGAACAAAAGTACCAGGAAAGCAAAATCTTCTTTGGAGAAAAAGAGTTTATTGAGAGATCTGAGCACAGAGTCAAGGTCTGTACTCAGAGACAGCCAACTGGATAGTTCCTAAAAATATTCTGGCTGTAAAGCAAGACATTTCAGCACACTTTCTTATACCCGCCGTACTTCCCCAATCGACTAGCAAATATTGCTTGCTAAATCATTTCTGTCTTTCTGCTAAGCCAGCACTCCCTCCCACCTCCTTGTGCACGTGTCTTCTTTTGCTAGTTAAGCATTTCCTTCGTATCTCTTCCTATCTTGCATTACTTAAAAGCAGAAGTAAAGCAGGAAACATCTTGTTAGTGGTTTTCTTCTTGCATTACTAAGCAGAAGTAAAACAGGAAACTTCTTGCTAGTGGTTTTTCTAGTTAACAGCAGTTTCTGGCTGGGCAGGAAGCGACCTTCTGACCTGTAGCTAGCATCAGCAGTTTCAAGTAGCTGGTTTAGGCTTTTGCAAGCTACTGCAATTTTTGGGCTGTTTTGTCCCTCCTAGCAGAGTGCAGGAATTTATTATGTGTAGATAATATATGAGAGCAACAGAATAAAATATTGAGAGAAACTTTTCCCATCTCCCTTTACTCCGTCCTCTTCTTTTGAACAATCTATTACTTAGATTCGTTCTGGGGTAGGGGTCTATATTCTCTCATTACAGCAATCACTCGAGGTCCCATCATGCGAGACATCATCTTTCCCACCATATGTTGCAGGCATTGCATTAAGCAGGGTATACAGAAGCAAAGAAGCAATATTGGGCCTATTCTTCCCACAAATACGATACCGTTCATGCCAACAGAAATACGAGAGCATCCATATGACAAGAGCGGTACATATCACTCCTACCCACCAAACCCAATATCTCCATGGTTCCTCCCACCAATATTCAGGGGGTGTGCTCATTGTTGAAGAGCCCACTGATATTTGTGCCCGACTACCTGTTGAGCCTCAAGGATGAGAGCCCACCGGTGAGCTGATGCTCCCACTATGTGGGTCAATTTTTCTATTAACCCTGTTGGGTGGATTGAACTCTCGTGCTGCCTCCCTAGTGACCAGAGCATATGGAAGCTGAAATCCTGGGGTGGCAATTCTTACTGGCACTTGTTTAGTAATTTCAATGCACACCTGGCTAAGGCTCCCACCCCTGCAATACTTGCATTAAGATAGGTTCTGTCCCATCTATGACCTGGGTTAAGAGTAGGACCTGTTCTATCAAATGAGGTTGGTACAGTGCTCTACCTTCCGGATAACAGTTGACTACCCTCCCACAACAGCAAGAGCGGTACAGAACTAGATAGATTTCGATCGTCTCTGCAGCTTCCCGTAAGAGCACTGTCCACGCGTGCTGGTCAGTGGTGTGGGAGAGGAGCCACAACGGGGTAGTGGGGTGTCTTAATACGGTAATCTCATCAGACCCCAGTTTCCAATAGCCAAGGAGCACGCCATCTCTTACCACTGGCAAGACGAACCAGTCGTAGCAGAGGTCAGCAGGCCAATAAGGGCGGTAAGGTTCGGTAGGGTCAGGGCAATAAGACATAGAGCAAGTCAATAAAGAAAATAAGAGAGAAAAGAGAAAGTCTTTGTAACTGTCCTTGTGATGATTAGTCGCCCGTGGCCTAACGCTTTTCCTGGTAGCGTCAGACACAAGGTGATGATCAACTTCAGAGGGTCAGCAGGATTTCTCTTGCAAGTCCATACACCTTTCTTCAGATGCGTGTGATGTACCCAGGGGATCACCTCGACTACTTTCACTGCAGTTGGGGATGAGGGGGTCGCCAGACACTGTCACTCAGAGGAACTGGTGAACCGGCTCAGCGAGACTGCCGCGGGACTGCAGGTGTACGCTCGAGGGAATACCTGGAAAGGAAGCAAACACACACAACAAACACAGGGATTGCACTTGTTCTTGGGTGATGTGATCTCCCATCTGCCCCAAACTGGTGGGGATGTCTCGGACGAAAGGGGTTGGCCTGCCATATAGAAGTTCAAAGGGTGATAGTTCTCAGTCTCTTGGTTGGCGCACAGGGCACATTTTGGGATATAGCAGCAGTTAGTTGAGGTAGAATGTTCTCCCAAGGTGTGCTTTAGCAGCTGGGCCTCCCAAATGGGTGGACTCGTGGTCTGGTCCTTCCTGGAGCGTTGCTCCTTCTTGGCTGGTCCACTGCTGTTCATCAAGGGTGTAACGTGGTTCCACATCGTCTGGAGTGAGTTCTGGTACCAATATCAAAAGTCCTGGTGGTGCCTCTAAATTGGCTGGAGAACAAATGTCTACGTTGGGGGCGCTGCCTGTGGGCGCCCCTCCCATCCAATTCTTCACCGTGCGTAGAGATATCAGCCTCTGGAGTGATATCAGCAAGGCAGTCGTCACTGGAGGGGATCTTCAGGATGCTGAGACACAGTCCAATCTGAAGCAGCTTTCCTCCTTGAATGTGGTGGACCCAGGGGTGGTGCCAGCTGTGGGTGTGGAGAGCAGATGGGCCCTTCCAGCACGGTTGCAGTGGTGCCTGGGACCAGTCTTATCCACACCTCGTCACTTGGCTCAAACTGGTCACGCAAGGAGTTCGGGCCTGGGTTGAGAGAGAGAATCTCGAGAGAGACACTGTACATAATTGTTCAATTCCACATCTTGAGCAGGGATAGGTGAAAGCATGCACACAAAAGGAACCGGTCTCCCAAACATCACTTCAAAAGGATGACAAGTGAATACGTTTCAATGGGAGGCTACAAACTCTAAGCAAAGCCAAGGGCAACATGAACACCCAATTAGACCCTGTTTCTTGGGTCAATGGTTTTTCAAAGTCCTTTTCTTCCTTTCCTATTTTCCAGAACTTTGGGGCCTATATGCAGTACCCACCATCTTCCTTCTTCACTGGCAACAGTGGGGTGTTTCACTGTGATTGGCATTGTTTCAAGATTCCATGTTGAAGCAATCGCTTCAAATGCACCCACACTCTTTCAGCTGCCTGTCGTGGGATGGGGTATTGGTTTTTTATCCTCCACCCATAGTCCAGGGTCAACATCATGAAGCAGGCTAACAGGGAGGATTCCCTCCTCTTCTTTTACCATCATCAAGCATCAATGGTCTCACAGGGGCATTTCTAAAGAAAACTCTCCTGCTGGTCCAGTTGTCATCATTACTTCCCCCATTGGTTGGAAGGAAATCTGGGCTTGCAATTTTGTTAACAAGTCTCGGCCCAATAAAGAATGGGACACTCTGGTATATACAAAAATTTTGTGCTGGACTACTTGGCCACCTAGGCAGCAGGTAACAGACTGCAAAAACGGGGCCTTTTGTGATTTACCTGTGGCTCTAATTATATTAACCACTTGGTTTGTGGGTTTTGTTACAGGCACAGGTAAGACTGAGTGGGCAGCTCCCTTGTTCACCTTCTCCTACCTGTAATAAGGTAGCTAGGTTAAGGGCTGTGGTAACCTGAAACTTCAGGCGTGAATGTAATAACAGCATCTGGCACTTTCTCTTGGAGTCACACAGCCAGTGTCCTGTCCAAACGTGAATTTATCTGCCTTTGTGAGTAGAGTGGCCACTGCCACAATCACTCTCATACGAGGGGGGGGGCAACCTCTGTTCTGCTGGGGTTAGCTTCTCTGACAAGTATGCGACAGGTTGCTGCCAATTTTTCCAGTTTCTGGCATGAGACTCCCTTGGCTACCCCCCTGGTCTTCATCTGTGAACAGGGTAAAAAGCTTCTCGGGGTTTGGATGCCAAGCACTGGGGCTTGTTGTAATGTCACTTTGAGATCCTGAAAAGCCTGCTGCTGTTCCCTGCCCCATATAAAAGGATCCTTCTCTATTCCCCTAGTTGACTCATGCAGGGGCCAAACAATGCTTCTGTAGTTAGTAGTGAGTCCAGGGGATATTGTTCATCATCATAAGTGGGATTATAGGTTTTAAAAAAATCCCTTCAAACAATTTTATAATCTTTGCTGGATTCTCCTCAAAAGAGGGGTTCTGATTTCTTCAATTACAAACATCTGCACTTGAAAAGGGTATATGCTGGACCGTGGTGCCTTCGTTTGTCCAGCTGGGACAGGGGCTGGTGGATCATAAACCCTCTGAAGGGGCATTTCTCCAGTTGCCTGATCCTTCCTGGTTTTCTCATACTGTCTGTGAGACATAACTCTCTTCGCCGCCTGTCCCCTGCCATCTCTTCCTCTTTTCAGGGGTGCAGCATTCTGCTGCCTCAACTAACAAAGGGCTTACATCCAATTTCTTTCTCAAATGGCTTTACAAACTCCTTTAGTCTCTTTTTCTGTCTTTCTGTCCACATTTTCTTTCCTTGATTCATATCATCTAGTGTTTTCCTAAACTCTTCGTTATCTTCCTTATCTTCCGTCTCACTATCTTCCTTCGCAGGTCCTCCTCCCCCTACACCAGCACCTCCCTGTGCTTTTTGATTTTGGCCTGGGGGGGGGTTGGAGGGGCTGTTGGTGGAGTGTAAGGTGGTGGCTTAATCACTCCCCCTCCTTATCTTCTGGGTCTTTTAACACCAGAGGCTTCACTGTACAAATCCTGTTCTGTGTGTTGCTGTCACAGCAAGACTTTAGCCATGGTAGATTCCTTTTTTTTTTTGGTCTTCCATGTAGAGATATAGGGGATCTGGTCTGGGTGGACATTTAATATATTTTGCCACAGGGGGTTGATTTGCCACAGGGGGTTGATTAATTGCAAATCAAAGCCACGCAGTTCCCTGGGTTGGCAAGTCCACCTCACATAAAGTTTTGAGTCTCTGTTTTTCAATTTGAATCCCCAAATCATCACTCTTCGTGGCTGTTTTCCAGTTATTTAAAAAGCATTCCAGAGGAATACATTGGCTTGCTCCAAATCCTATTTTTTCAGATACTCCCCTCCTAACTGGGTTTCAAAATTCTTTCACACTCCACATGCTACAGTTTGTCAGAAAATGCACAATGCTACAATCGCTCGGCCAAGGGGACACTAAGCCTTAGCCCTCATTCAACAATTCATCCACTAGAGTATCTGACACACAACATGCCAACAAAACACTCAATTCCCTCTGCCCCATTCCCTTTCCCAAACCTTTACCAATTCCTTTCCTGGTGGCATTCTTACTGCCAACTACCAGGTGAGGCTGATCAGACCTCTGCTGGCCCTTTCCCTCGGGCCCCTAGCCCTTTCCCTCGGGCCCCTAGCCCTTTCCTTCGGGCTTACCTTTTCCGCTGCGGACCTGTCCCCTCGGCGCCGTTCTGTCTTCTTATTCTCCCTCAACCAGATGTCTCTGCTCCAGGACGGTGTGGCAATCTCCCCCTACAAACTGGCAGGGTGTGCACCGGAAATGCGAACGCCGATTGGAGCTGTTCACCTTGGTTGAGCCTGGCCCTCTGGTCCGTATTTTGGGGAGGGGGCTTATCCCGGACGAGCCCCCAGAGAGATGAAGCCTTATTTACCTAGGGATCCATTAGCCTCGCCATCCCCCTGGACCTCGGAGGGAACAAAAGTACCAGGAAAGCAAAATCTTCTTTGGAGAAAAAGAGTTTATTGAGAGATCTGAGCACAGAGTCAAGGTCTGTACTCAGAGACAGCCAACTGGATAGTTCCTAAAAATATTCTGGCTGTAAAGCAAGACATTTCAGCACACTTTCTTATACCCGCCGTACTTCCCCAATCGACTAGCAAATATTGCTTGCTAAATCATTTCTGTCTTTCTGCTAAGCCAGCACTCCCTCCCACCTCCTTGTGCACGTGTCTTCTTTTGCTAGTTAAGCATTTCCTTCGTATCTCTTCCTATCTTGCATTACTTAAAAGCAGAAGTAAAGCAGGAAACATCTTGTTAGTGGTTTTCTTCTTGCATTACTAAGCAGAAGTAAAACAGGAAACTTCTTGCTAGTGGTTTTTCTAGTTAACAGCAGTTTCTGGCTGGGCAGGAAGCGACCTTCTGACCTGTAGCTAGCATCAGCAGTTTCAAGTAGCTGGTTTAGGCTTTTGCAAGCTACTGCAATTTTTGGGCTGTTTTGTCCCTCCTAGCAGAGTGCAGGAATTTATTATGTGTAGATAATATATGAGAGCAACAGAATAAAATATTGAGAGAAACTTTTCCCATCTCCCTTTAGCCTGATGGAGCGTTCTGGAGAACTCAAAAATCATATTACTATTTTCTGACATTTTTGTTGGCCTAATATGTTTTGGTGTAGTATTTCCTGGTGCATTTTTTATAGCGAGATTGGCATGCATGAGGTGGAAGAGGGAGTGTGTTAATTTATAGCAAAGTCCTACCTCTCCTCAGGGAAGTATGGAGAAAATTGTCTGTTAACAAGCCTTGCCTGCTAGGACTATTGCTATAGGTGATTCAGTTTAATCATTGTTTCTGGCCCCGGGCATTGCCTAAATGCTCATGCCAGCCCTAGAACAGCTCTGCTAAGAATAACTTGCTTTCAGTCAGAAGTGGGAAATTAAACACAGCGAGGGAAGAAGCATCATGGTAAACAGAGCAGCAGAATGCTAATAGGATAGGTCATGTGATAATTCTTCCTAAAAACAAAAACACAGCACAGTGCCTTCAGCTTAATCAGAGATTAAAATACCAGAAACCTTGAGGGTTCTCTGTGGTAATCTCTGCAGCGCAACTAAAGAAAATGGTTATGTAGCTTCAACAAGCGTTGCATGTAATTGCTGTTTTACTATGCAAGAAATTTTTGCTTATTTTGTGCTGCCTCAACACTTCTCAGAGTAAAGCTTCTATTTAAAATATGAATTGACGTTTTAGAGGATAAACAACATACTAGATACTGTTTAATTAAATGCATTGGCCCAAAGTCATCCTTCATATAGCTTTGCTGACTGACTTCATAGCAATTTTAGCATGAATTAATTGGGGGTCTTGTTTCTATATCATGATATTGTTATGCATGTTGCCATTTTACTCTGACTGGCAAAAGCTATTAATGGAAAGGAAAACAGCTTGCCCAGCCCCATACTATAAATGTGTTAGTGGAATAATATTTTTAGCCATTCTGTTGGCACAGCAACTTTCCTAGAATATGCAGCCTGAAGAGGATATAATATACAGTAACACTATTGCCATTTATTTTAGCTCATTTCCATAACCTATTGACCATGCTAATTCTCCCTGTTTTCCCAGAGTCAATTGCTAAGTTTGAAAAATTCTATATTTCTAGAAAATTCAGCTGCCTTCCCTTCAATCTTTTTCTTTTCATGTTTGCAAACTTTTACACTTCGCTGGTGCAGAAATGTACCAAAGAATTGCAGGGTTCTTACAGTTGTTCACCAAATGTCTTAAGCCAGAATTCATTTCCACTTTAATCTTAAAATAATCACAATCAGGAATGGAATTTGAAGGCAAACATTTACAAGTTGCAAAACCTCAGATTGTGTGGGGTACAGGGCAGAAAGAGGTAACAAATTGTTGGCGATCCTTGTTGTGACTTGATGGCGAGTGGGATTGCCTGTTCATAATAGAACTAACACTCTTCTTAAATTAGCAGGTTTTCAGTCTAAGGTTGCTCTGTACTCTGCTTTTGTTCCTGTCCTATGCCAAGTCCATAGGACTCAGTACTGTCTGCGCCAGGGTTTGCCAATGTTTTTGGACTCATGGGCACATTTTGCTGACATCTATGACTTTCCGATTTGAATTTCGAGAGAGTACTTGTGGGTGCCAGTCACCAAATGGCAGCCGGGTACATGTGGCATAAACTGTGGCATAAGCTCTAATGGCTGCTGTGGAAGCATTACATGATACAAAATTAGACAATACAGTGGTACCTCAGGTTACATACGCTTCAGGTTACAGACTCCGCTAACCCAGAAATAGTACCTCGGGTTAAGAACTTTGCTTCTGGATGAGAACAGAAATCGTGCTCCAGCGGTGCAGCAACAGCAGGAGGCCCCATTAGCTAAAGTGGTCCTTCAGGTTAAGAACAGTTTCAGGTTAAGAACGGACCTCCAGAACGAATTAAGTACTTAACCCGAGGTACCATTGTACAGCTATAGTTAAGCTGTCCCCATAATATTGAGTGGTATTCAGTGAAGCTTTACACAGAGAAGACCTATTGAAATTAATAGACCTAACTTAGGTGGAATCTACACACATATTAAAAAACGCTATGAAAATGCTTTTTTAACAAAATGTTTCGAAAAATACATTGAATATTTCATCGGTCAGTTTCGTCATCTAATGTCACATTTGTATACTGCACTTTACAACACATTTAAAACATTTTATTTGCAGCTGTATAGCTGAGTCCTTAATCATTGATTTAAACTGGTTTACTCTGAGCAAAAATTACTTGAATGCCACCTTGTATTTCCATGCTAGAGAAGGCTTGTGCTGTTGAATTCCTGCCTGTCATATAGCTGTTGAAGGCACAAGAACCTTGTTTTTCCACAGTGCCAACTCAAAACCAAAGCCTAGGCTGCCCCATAAGACAGGGAGAGACTTACTTCTGAGTGGACATATATGCCATTGTATAAGTTCTCTATGTAATGAATTCTTAATGAGTACTTGGTCTTCAGCTCCTACACAGCATGAGACATACGTAAGCCTCTTTGCGAAAGTTTTCTCATTTTTCTTTGGGGGAGAGGGGTGATTCTTTAACATCCACTCACACTTAACTGTGTAACAGTCTTTACAGAAAATAATTTCTGAGGATTACCTGATCTCAGGCGAACCCAGCACAGGAAAGCTGCATCCTGGTTGCTAGGGAGAAGAGAAGGGAGATTCCGTGGTATATTAGAATATAAGACAAAAGCAGGTAAAGTACAGCAAAAGGGAGAGCAGCTCTTTAGGACTCCAGGCATTCCTATTGCCTGGTGTCCAGACAACTCATTTATCAATCCCAGCTTTGACTGTACTCATGGGCTAAAAGCACGGACAGGTGGAATCAGCCAGGCTGGCTCATTTCATAGAAACTGTTTAGAAGGGCATATATACATTTTGTTTCACAGCTTTCTTTCTAGGAGGGCTAGAGACTCCTTTAACAAAATGAAAGCTCAGTCTGGAGCTGCTGTCTGGAGGTACCAGTGAAGGCCAGCAGGCACCAGGTTGGTGACCCCCAGTGCTTTGTGCTCAGCAGTCTTTCCCAGGAGTCTTTTCCAGGCTCTGTGGAAATAGCAGGGATTGAACCTGGTACCTTCTTCCAAATATTAATTGCAGGCACTATCCCTAGATCCAGTGCTGTTTTTCTAGAAAAAGAGGTGATAGAACTCACAATGAACATCTCCCATGTTTTCTTAGAATGCCAGTGACACCCACCTGAGAGGTGCCAAAACTGAGTTCTGGCGAGTTCCAGCTCAATAATTTTTTTGCCCAAATCTAGCTCCCTACACCGATGAATTTTGTTTCTGTGTTATATTCTGCAACAGACTGACGTGACTATCAGATGAGTTACCCACTGGTCTAAAAGCAGAGTGGTAGACTAGCCTCGGGAGAACTAGACTATGCTCTACTGACTTCATTGAAGGTACTCTGGCAACATGGTGTAGTAACAGATTCAAGAACATGGCCTGGAGGCTGTGGAAGGAAGTTTTAGATCAAAGGAAAGCTTAAGAAGAAATGGTGATATTTTCAGCTAAAGTGAAAGGCTGATGATGCCAGTTTTTTAAAGAAAAAATGTTTTGGGGTGGGGGAGTCGGAATTAGGTGCATCTGCACGACAGCTGAAATACATTTTGTATTTTTCTCAGTCAAACCTACATACCCTTTTGTAACTTTCATGCAATTATTTTATGAGGGTTTATGAGACTTCTTTTTTAAAAAACAGAAAAACAACACTCTGCCTTTACTAATCTAACATTCTGTATTCTGAAGGAAAATTATGTTCCTTTTAGTACAAGCTGCTGTTCTTACAACAGCAGGGGCCAACGAGTTAAAGCCCTTGCTCTCCAAGCCAGGGTATCAGGCACTGTCAGGCGTGGAGAGTCCTTCCCTTCCTTGGGTAACTTCACAGACAAGAATTAACGAGCAGTTTATATTTATAGTCTTTTTTTATTCAGTCATCAGGTTGCAAGCAAAAATTCACATCTCTCCACAAGGAGAGCAGTTGGCTACTCTAAATCCCCCCCCTTCCGTCCCCAGCAACATCCTGGGTGCCAACAGGAAGTTACTCCTCCTCTCTGCATTCTTTGTTTTCTAATAGAGATGGACCTCCTAGTTCTTGGAGAGGGAGGGTCCCCTAAACTCTCTAATGATGTCTCTGCTTGCTGTTCTCTGCTGGCTGTTCCTTCCCTTCTGTTTCTCTTTCCATTATCTCGTAACTAGGTAACTCCTGTCTAAGCTGTTCAGTGTCTGTGTCTCTCTCTGCTCCTGAAACCGCTGGAAATGGGGGGGGGGATCTTCCCCCTCCTCATCCCCTTCAAAGAGGAGCTGATCTGCCTGAGAATGCATTCCCCAATCAGATTCAGACCATTCCCTGACAGGCCCCCTGCACTGGTAATTTGTGAAACGGAAGTCTTGTACTCAAGAGCAAACCACAGAATTGAAGCGATTAACATAGTGTATCCTTTGGCTGTAAGAGAAGATAGCATGGCCTTAGCTTCCAGCTTGGAAAGCACTACCCTGGGAACTCTTAATACTGGCTGCGACTGTTTCCAACTGTGAGCTGGTTCAGATGTTTAACTCTCTTGCATTGGTCTGCTTGCATGATCAGTGTTATTGAAATGGAGAGGTCAGTGGGCAGGGATTTGCGGCTTTGAAGAAATCCTCAGAGTCTGAATTCTAGATGATATAAGTCCCTTTCTCTAGGGCTATTGTGCATGCATGCTTGTTGGTAAGATTTAATGTATTAACTATGTAACAAGCCGGGGTGGGGGGGGCGTGTGTTTGGCATTAAAAAGGTTTCACAGAATGTGCTAGGCAAACTTTCTTGGGGCAAGGGTGAGGATATATTATTAGGTGTGCTTTCTTGTTGCCCTCCAATGTGCTTGTGATGGAGGGGTACCCTGAAGAAGTTATCCACAATTTCTCTTAAGGTCCAGGTCAATTCACATGGTAGAGGCATTCCTTGAGGCGTTGGGGCCCCAAAGCCATTTTATAGGTTAATACTAGAACCTGAGGGACGCGGGTGGCGCTGTGGGTTAAACCACAGAGCCTAGGACTTGCCGATCAGAAGGTCGGCGGTTCGAATCCCCGTGACGGGGTGAGCTCCCGCTGCTCGGTCCCTGCTCCTGCCAACCTAGCAGTTCGAAAGCAAAGTGCAAGTAGATAAATAGGTACTGCTCCGGCGGGAAAGTAAACGGCGTTTCCGTGCGCTGCTCTGGTTCACCAGAAACAGCTTAGTCATGCTGGCCACATGACCCGGAAGCTGTACGCCGGCTACCTCGGTCAATAAAGCGAGATGAGCGCCACAACCGCAGAGTCGGCCACGACTGGACCTAATGGTCAGGGGTCCCTTTACCTTTACCTTTTTACCAGAACCTGGAAATGGGGGTTAGACTTGCAGGCAAGCAAGGGCCAGCATAATATGTTAAGAATGCCTGACCCCCTATTAGTAACCTTGCTGATTTTGCACCATCTTCAAGGGCAGCCCAGTGTGTAATGGAGTGCAGTAGCCTAGATGGGATGTTAACAGAGCGTAGCACTGATGCGAGGGCAGCAGCTGAGACAGCAGTGTGAGATGCTGAAGCATGCTTTATACCACGGAGGCCACCTTTGCTTTCAGTTACAACAATGGCTCTAGGAGTAATTCCAAGCTCTGGACCTTTCCCTTCTAGTGAAGTGCAACCACTTCAGAATGGGACGAACACCAATCATCCAGACTGAGCAGACAGCATCCACAAATGGCACCTCTGCCTTGTCTGGATTTAGACTCAGTTTATTGGCTCTTAACCTGACTGTTACCACATCTTGTTCACTAACATCTTGTTCACTAACGCGTTTTGTGATGCAAGAAAGCCGAGGAAAAAACAATGTACGGATAATAAATCAAGCAAGCACGAGGCTAGGAAGACCTGCTGAAGTCCACACAAACAACTGCTAAAAGGTACACTGCTTCTCAGTACACAACAGAAACTTTGAGTGGGTGAATTTGCTTGCCAAAGACAGCTACTGTTGTGTGAGTCACAAGCAAGCAGGGATAACCTTGTTTTCCCTGTTTGTTCCAATAGGGTAAAAAGTAAGAGTAAATAAACCCTGCAGTAATAAAGCAATCTCACACATGCAAAAGAAGCCTGTCAGCCTTTGACTTTCATTGTGAAATGTTTTCTGGAGAGGAAGAGTAACCAGCTCAGAGGAGCATTGCATGTGCTTTTAATGAAAGGGCTGGTGCCATGCTGTTTTTATTGTAATTATTTGTATGGGTTTTAATAGATTTTTATATATGTACATAGTTTTACTTCTAACAATGTTTAATTTTTTATTTATTTCCCCCCCTATTAAAACCATACAAATAGTTACAATAAAAACAGCATGGCACCAGCTCTTAAGCAGCCTGTTTCCAAAAGCTTACTGGAACAAAAAAGCCTTCACTTGTTGGAGGAAAGGTGGCAAGGAGGGAGCCAGTTTAGCTTCCTTAGGGAGGGAGTTCCAGAATCTGGGAGCAGCCACCGAGAAGGCCCTCTCCCACATCTTTTATATTATTATTTTATGTCAACCAGTTAGAAAGAGTTTTTAAAAGAAAAAAGAGCAGTCTATAAAGCTTGTTAAATAAATAAATAAAATCATGCACCTCAGCTTCATAAAGTGTAATTTTCTGGCTCTTCTGACCCGGATTCAGATTCTTTCCATCCCATTTCCATTAGATCTCTTTCAAGCGTTGTTCTAGAAAACTGCCTAGGTGTGTGTACTAAGTACTAAGCCAGCTAGGCTTTCAAGTTAAGCCAATTATGCGACCCTGCCATCACCTTAATTTACTCTTTGACTACTGTGGTTTGTTTTTACGTGAGACATTGCTTGGATCCAATCAAAACTTCACATTCTCTCAGTCAAATACTGAAATGTATAGTCTGGATGATATTAAGTGCTTAATAAAATAGCCTAACATGCTTAATAAAATAGCCCAAAATGACTTTAATTACATGAATTCTGCTGTGATAATTGCACGGGGAGCAAACTCAAACATTAAAACTACCTCTTCAGGCTATGCGAACAGCATTTCCTGAATTCTATTAGAACACTACACAGTTTCTTCTGCTCTCAGAAGAAATTGCTGTAATTTCACTTTGAACATCAGTTTAATATGATGCTTCTTTTAATCGCTTATTTGCATCCACGCTCCATATCAACCTAAAGGTTTTCAGTAATAAGACAATTTCTTTTAAATTACAGTAAAGTGATACAGAAATAAAATATAACAAGCTCTGGAGCTGGGACATATATTTTACTAGGAATAGAAATTTTAATTTCTTTTTTTAAAAAAGTCAGGTAAATATCGAGACTTATGCACCTCCTGTAAGTAAGCCGTTCATGTTGTATTAAGTTGTTCAACCATCAGTATTGCCTGAGTATAGTGAAAACTGATGCTTTCCTTGAAACAATTCACTTTTCCTTTTAGAACCTCCCCCTAAAAATAACTTTGCTATTCAGCTCAGTTATTCAGGACCACGTCAAGGAAACAATTTGGCTCACCTATTGTACTTCTAAAATTTTTTTTTCTTCCAGTAGCACCTTAAAGACCAACTAAGTTAGTTCTTGGTATGAGCTTTCGTGTGCATGCACACTTCTTCAGATACACTGAAACAGAAGTTGCCAGATCCTTCTATATGGTGAGAAGGTGGGGAGGGGTATTACTCAGAAGGGTGGTGGGAATGGGAGATTGGCAGATAGTTGAGATGAGCCTGTTGACGACTCTTAACGAATGCAATGGGTCTTACAGGAAAAGGCAAGGGGTGAGAAGGTGAAAAATGGCTTAGTCATGTATAATGAGATAAGAATCCAATGTCCCTGTTCAGACCAGGTCCCTCCATGGTTTCAAGTTTGGTAATGAGTTGCAATTCAGCAGCTTCTCTTTCCAGTCTATTTCTGAAATTCCTTTGTGGTAAAACAGCTACTTTGAGATCTTGTATAGAATGTCCTGGGAGATTGAAGTGTTCTCCTACTGGTTTCTCTGTTTTGTGATTCTTGATGTCAGATTTATGTCCGTTTATTCTTTGGCGTAAGGTTTGTCCTGTTTGTCCAATATAGAGAGCTGAAGGACACTGTTGGCATTTGATGGCATACACAATGTTAGACGATGAGCAATTAAATAGTCCCGAGATGGTATGTGTGATGTTGTTGGGGCCAGTAATGGTGTTGTCCGGGTGTATGTGGCAGCAAAGTTGGCATCTGGGTTTATTGCAGGCTCTGGTGCCAGTGTCTGTGTTAAGTCTGGTTGTAGTATTATTGTGGGTTAGGAGTTGTTTAAGATTGGGTGGCTGTCTGTAGGCAATGAAAGGTCTTCCTCCCAGAGCTTGAGAAAGAGAACTGTCATTGTTCAGGAGAGGTTGTAGATCTCTGATGATGCGTTGTACTGTTTTAACTTGGGAGCTGTATGTGATGACTAGAGGTGTTCTGTTATTTTCTTTTTTGGGTCTGTCTTGCAGCAAGTTCTCTCTGGGTATCAGTCTGGCTCTGTTGATCTGTTGTCTAACTTCATCTGCTGGGTATTTTAGTTCTGAAAAGGTTTGCTGTAGATCTCTTAGGTGGGAGTCTCTGTCTGTAGAATTGGAACAGATGCGGCTGTAACGTAGTGCCTGGCTATATACAATGGAATGTTTGGTATGTTTGGGATGGTAGCTAGAGGCATGTAGATATGTTTGTCGGTCAATTGTACTTCTGTAACTTTCTGAACCCTACTTTCAGGCTAAAGAAGGCAAGGATGCCCCAGCTCTGGTTGACTGTTGAGACAGGTCAATTTAACGTCCATGTTTGCACAATTAGATAGCCTAGTAAACTGGCATATCCACAAGCTTCAGGTGCCTGGACACAGTTCCTTTACCCCCAACTTTGCTTCTCCCTTTGCAAAAACTGCAGTTAACCATACATCCTGTCATGTCCAAACCAGGAAACTGTAGTTAATGGCTTCCAAACAAGCCAGGATCTGGAAGCCAATTTTAAAGCATGGCTTAGTATCCTGGCTTGAGCAGAAGGCATTAGCCATAGTTTCCTGGTTCAGATGTAACTTCTGTTTCCTGGCTATTCCATTGCTTGCGTGCAAGGAGGAGCACAGAGGCTGTATGTGGTTGCCCGAAAAACTCATGCATATATTTGCTTATTGAGCCAAGATTTGATTGTGCAAATACAGCCAATGTCTGTGATGGTGACCTAGAATTTCTGAATGTATGAAAGGAGTTGCATATAGGCAGAGGCCTATATTGACTTCTGTAAGGAGGAAGCATGTAATGGAAAATGCCTGTGTCTTTGTGGAAAGATCAGGAAGCACTGTACAATAGTATGATTTACTTATTAAGATATTTCTGTACTGCTCTTTGCCGAAAATGGTCACAGGACGGTTTACAACAATATACCTATTTCACTATGGTTCATTTTACTATAGAATCATGTTCATACATGTACAATCTTAGACCAGGTTCACATAAAACATTTTCATTTACAACAGAGGACTCTCAAATGCTTGCATAATGTGAAACAGGCTTGGTAAGAAGGCAAGGATTTCTTTTTGTGGTCACACTGACAGTTTTCTTTTAGGTTATATGAGTATATGTATGCATTACAGGGTGTTAAGAAAATATTTTAATTTCTTAAAATAGGTGGTATCCGGTATAATGAGAACTGATTCTACAACCTTTTAAAAAAAAATTCAAAGCATAATTTTGACACATTAGTGGATTTTTTTTTCTACTTTGCAAAAATATCTGTCCTTATAAAAGTCACCAGCTACTGTATGATGTCCAGAATGTTTATGTTGAAATGATTTTTATCTAGCTGACAGAAAAAGGGATCTCAAATGGAAGGCAGGTTTGGCCTCTAAATATATCTGATTAATGATATCAAACTGGCAAACAGCTCTATGGTGCTATAGCTTTAAGCAACTAGATTTTCTGTGCCACAGCATTTTCTGTTCACCTATTGAGAGGCTGCATGACAATATTGCTCTATATAACTATTAGACTTAATTACAATGGCTTTACTTTGCCTTTTATAATGGCAAAATGTTTGTGGCTAAATATAGAACCATCCGCTTTCTAATGTGGATGCAACATCTGTGAAACCTTAGGTTGTGTGCAGCTAGTTATTTAGAAGTAGATCTAGCTTATTTTTGCAGTTAAGTTCAGTTCCCTGTGCAGCAAGATGCCTGAAGTATCAGAGCAACACGTTTCTTCCTCGTGTTCCTCCCCTGTTTTTATATTATATTCTATCTGCTATTTTTCTTGGAATGATATTTTGGTCCCAAACACAGCCCAGCAATCCTTAGTACTAAAGGCAGCTCCCATTGTTTAGTCATGCTATCCTGCCGTACGCTGTGCTTGCCTATCCACCGACAGTTGCTGTGGAGCAATACGCTCAAATTATACTGAAGGCATTCTGATTGATCTGATACCTACATCTTACCTTGCTGCATCTTCGTACCAAAAAAAAGAGGACAAATCAAGTTCCTAGCGTTTGTTTTATCATTCATTTTGTCTGAGTTATTTATATCCCGTTTTTCTTTCTCAAAAATCCAAAGCAGCTTTCAGAACAAAATTAAAAACAAAAATATCATGATTACATTAAAAAAAACCTCCTGTGCAGCTCTACACCTCTTAGCCGCTGGCTGTTGGGGCCAAAAAACCTTTTCCTTTCTGCTTTCACTGTGCCTTTCCCCCAGACATTTTTCACTCCATCTGGAAAGCCATATGGGCCAACCTTCATAAGCCCAGTGGGAGTTGGATACAACTTCTCAGATGTGCTTCACCTGCCTCCCCTTTTTCAGGCACCAAGATCTTTGGTCAGTAGTTAGAAGACCATCTCACTGAATCCATAGACAAAAGAAAGACTCTGCCTTCAGCCAAGAAGGACTAGAAGAGGTGCAAAACCAGTCTTCCCCCCCCCTCCCCAAAGACAGCTTTCTGGGGCCCAGGGCTTCTCTTCTTACCTGCCTTGGTGGGGTAGTCAGGACAGAACTCATGGACATCAACCTGAGGGTTCAGGGGGCAGAACCTTTGACCCTTCAAAGTTCCCCAAGTAGGAGGGAAAGTCCTCTTCTGTCTGGTCTGGATCTGGTATAGCGTTGGTATAGCATGGGGGCATGACTTGGATTGCCCCTGGCATGGATATGGCATAAGTGTGCTGTTGCTCTGTGTCACTCATGTCCCACTCATGTCTTTACCCAGTTTTAGGCATTGAACTACCATAAAAATATCTGTGGAGGGATCTGGAGTACTCCACCAATGTATTTTTAATGGTAGTCCACTAACATGACAGTGTTCCCACCACATCTCCTTTAACTGTATTTCCCCCCTTTTTTTTAGTATAGGGTTGTGCCCTGAAAGTTGCAATGGTTGTCTCCTTCTCTTAGCTAAAACAATGGTGTACAGAAATGTATGTGTTTTAGGATTCAATGTATAAATAAGTATACTTGTATAAAAGCCTTCTTTTGCTCATTTCCTATTACTTTCAAACTGTCTACCTTTGCAATGGATTCCACAACTGTGCACTGTTTTCATAGCATTATTCTATCCATTCTTTGAGGCATCAGGTACCCCCTTTGACCTCTACCAAAGTGCATTGAGTCCACCTTTAGTAAAGTGTGGGTTGATGTAGAGCACGTTCCCCATGCGCCCCCATACTGAAGAATGCAAAGGGCAAAGCTGAATTTATTACTGGCAAATAGGCTGTTGTCCATTACGATTAATGTACTATTTTTATATCTCTGTACTTTAAAAATTCTGCTTTATATATGGTATCAGTTTACTCTTATATGTTGATGGAGGTACTTCAGAGTCTTGTGCATTGTTTATCAGCCTTTTAACACATCACTTACAGCACTGATGAAACTCCCAAACTGCCCCTCCTGAAATATCATAAACAGGCACAGCATAATTTTGAGCATCAGTACTGTTGATAAAGGCAAGCAGGTTTTGATGAGCCAGATTCCCTTGGAAGCATCATGCGTGCTTCTTTAGTAAATCAAACTCAGGCAGCATAGGAACAAAGGACAGCAGAACTTGCCTCTCATCCCATCCTCATTTGCTAATGAGGTGTGTTTCCCAGCCTACAACTCCTGAACTCCTGAACAAAGGTCTTATTTTTCTAGGCATTTTGTGCTGAAACAAGCAATTTGAGTCAATATCATTTCGCCAAACCAGCAAGCTGTCTACTCACAGTGCCTCCATCTTATCAGGATTCATCTTTAGTTTACTGGCTCTTTCCCAGTCCACAACCATTAATTGTAGCCAATAAATATTGATAAGCATTCTGGCCTCCAAATCTTATTTTGCATGGTTCCCAGACTGAACTAGGTTCAACGCTCTCTCTCTCTCTCTCTCTCTCTCTCTCTCTCTCTCTCACACACACACACACACACACACACATATGAATGAAAACAACCTGGGTTTTTGGCATCCTTTGGGCAAGCTGAATCTTGAAAACATGAATCTCAGCTACATTTGAGTCTGCATTTAGCCAAGAGTTGCAATTTTATTATTTTACTGTAATAATAAGGCCCATGTGGATCAGGCTTGTCTTCAGTTCTTTATCTATCGTTGATCGATCTATCTATCTATATTGTATGCATGTATGTATGTATGTATGTATGTATCTGTGTGAACTTAGATTGGGGTTTTATCAACTGCTCTTGTTCATTTACCAAGCATACTAGCTGTACAGATGTGCTGTATATAAGTGGAAAGATGGGAATATTTCTTCCCTCCAGTTTCCTGGGTTAGGATATTGCCTTCATTATAAATGAGTAATCCTCTCCAAACAACAGGTGAGCACTTCCTAGTTCTTCTCACTGTCCATTGTTTTTCACAGTATACAGCAATTTGTGGTATACAGAGGAACCTTTATTGATACACATGAAGTATTTGCACTGTCTTCAGGTGCCACTGTAATCCTAGTAGCATTATGAAATATCTAATGAAGTGCAAGACATCAAACTCGAATAGGAGCCCTGAAAACAACTCATCTTTCCTCTATTTTGTATGGTAGGGAGGGAAAAATAATTTGATTTCCATAGAAGGATGTTGGGTAAATGTCAGTCATCAGAATTGACTAAGGAAGAGAATGAGGTTGGGTTGCACCAGACTCATTATGCTGCTGCTGGTGAATGCAGAGTTCTTTCTCTTCATTTTGCTCAAATATAACTTTTGCCAAGGCTCCAATACTCTTCTCCCCAACTTTCAGAGAATCTGTTAGTTGCTCAAGCAGCCTTCTTGCACTTGTTTTGACCACACAGGCTGTCAGCACATGATCAAAGAAACATTACTCCTGTAACACTGATGATATTAGGCATTTCAGGCTTTGAAGCGAGTCTTCAGCCAATTTTGTTTTGTGGTGTTATTATTATTACCATTATTTTATTAAATTAAATTTGTATACCACTCTTCATCTGAAGATCACAGAGGAGTTCACAACCTTATTATTATTTTAAATAATTTTTATTAAAGATTTTCTTGGTTCACAAAAGCATTGTCTCTTTTTTCAGGTTGTAGAGTGTTTTCTACAGATCGGTTACATTTGATGTGAGATGTTAGTTTTGTATACAAAATAAGCTTGGGGAAGAAGAAAAAAGGGGAGAGACCTCTCTCACTACCAAGGAAATATAATAGACAAATAGAAAGAGAACCTACCCAAGTGACGCCGACATAAAACCCCCACATATACACTAAGTAAAAGAATATAACCAGAACATTATTGAAATTTTAAGCTGTGTGTTGACAAGGGACACTTAGATTTATATGAAGGGCATGGTGGTTTTAAACTACCTGTTTTGTAAAGTATATTGTTGATGATGATGTGCTGGTAAGACTGATAGGACAATTGATATTTTTAAAAATGCAGCAATATTGGTTTCAGTGTCAGGGACAAGTGTCTGCTTCATCAGGTCAAAAGATCATGTGAAATGTTTACTACAGATACATTTCGAGAATAGGATTCATGGTCATGAATCATATAAAAAAATTGGTACAGCCTGTGCCTTTGCACATAATAGTTGCTTGAAAACACTAAATCTAATTTATTTATGGACTGATCTAGATTCCACATGCACCCCCAAAAAACCCCATGACTAGTGTCTGTGATGATACAAATAAAGGTTATGACCTGTTTCAAATGGGTATGTGCTGAAGAATAAGTGAGAAATGCAAGTGGAATTCTAGGCTTGTGCTCCTGGCATATACCGGTATATAGTTTCACTTTTCTGTTCCTTTGCTTCTTGAGCAAACATGTGGCTGAAGCCTTCAAGGACCCATTGTATTATTTGGCCACGTGCAAAAACGGGCTTCTCATTTAATCAAAATATTGCACTCTATAGTGCTAGATCCACTTTACGTAAAATGGATACAGTACTTACATAATGTTCACAAAAATAGAATACACATTTTAGGGTCATTAAGCCTTAGAATTCAACTATGTTTGACATACTGTACAGCCTTAAGGCTTTGGTAATTTAGATAGGCAGTATCTGTATAACATAGTTGTCAAAAACTGATGTCACTCTTTTTCTGTAAATATACATAGCATGGACTGCAGAAGCCCTGCCTTTCCATACGCACAAAAATATTAGCACAAAAGGTTTCTTTTTGGCTCACTCTAATACTTCCTTATTAATAGCTCAGTCTGGTTCTTAGGTTCTCTGTTGTAGAATGGAAGGAAGTCTATCCTACAATGTGAGCTAAAAGGATTACAGTGGTACCTCGGGTTAAATACTTAATTCGTTCTGGAGGTCCGTTCTTAACCTGAAACTGTTCTTAACCTGAAGCACCACTTTAGCTAATGGGGCCTCCTGCTGCCACTGCGCTGCTGGAGCCCGATTTCTGTTCTTATCCTGAAGCAAGGTTCTTAACCTGAAGCACTATTTCTGGGTTATCGGAGTCTGTAACCTGAAGCGTATGTAACCTGAAGCGTATGTAACCCGATGTACCACTGTATTGCTGTACTATCAACATGTGAATGAGGGCTCTTTGAAGTATCATGGTTTCTGTCTACAGTAATCCTCAGTCTAGTGCTTTATTTTGAATTTGTGGCATGCATGCTCACACACATACAATGATTTGCTGCCAAGGAAGAGAGAGATGACAGTAAATTATCTATTAATGCTTCCATCAATATATTAGGTAATATCTGCTTTCTCGATATGAACTGTTACATACTTGTATTTTTTTTTTTTAAAGTGTTCCCAAACATGTTTATTAGCCTCTCGTCCAAACTAAGCATTGTTCACATTCAAATTTTTCTTGGCATTTCTTGCAAAAGTAATTGATCACAAACCCATCAGTAATAATAGAGTGTTTGCTTCATACATATAAAGCGAGGGCGTCTTCCTCTTGGTGCAGGGTATTGCCATTATTTATCAGTGGGCTAGAACCAGTGACATGTGAACTGCTTTCTTGATTGCAGCTTTGAAATGTGAGCTTTCAGATTTGTAAGCTTTAAGAAAATGATTCTAATAAAAGTTGTTCGATATCGGTCATGGTGATGGATGTTCATCTGCCACCATAGTAATGGAGGGTGACATGTTGGTTTACTTGTTTCATCATGAATAGGACAGAGGACTTATTCCCACCTCTGTTTGCCCTGCCGCTTTCCCCGATCTTTAGTGCTGAATCAGAACAAAGGCAATTGGATTTCCTGTGGATTGCCGTTTGTTCCGATTCAGCACTAGAGAGAGGGTTTTCCAAGGGAAAGTGGCAGGGCGAAGGCAAAACCACTTGAACCCATGCCCAGAAAGCACAAAAGCTGAAGTGTGGACGAGCCCTGAGACAAAACATAAGGCTTAACTTTCACAGGCTGCACGGTTGAATCTCGGCTTTTGTTGATCCTGGGGGTGGGAGGGGCATGAAGATCGGTGACATTTACCCACCTTGTTTACCCAAAAGGCCATACATTAAGGAGCGAATTGTTTACATTTGTACTTGAATGAAATACACATAATGTTTTTCCCTGAATAAAATACACACAAGGTTTGCCTCTTTGGACGAATCATATTTGGCATCTTCGCATAATAAATTCCTAATTTTACTTCGCTTGCTTGCTTGCTTGTGTTACTGGCCTTTTGGTGTCTCTGATCTTGTAGAATGTTGGAAAAACTTGAGAACAATACAGGTTAATTAAAGAAAGCCATCCAGTTGCCAAAGCCAGCCGCCTCGAACCTGCTGCCCTCCAGGTGTTTTGGACTACAGCTCCCATTAATCCCAGCTAGTCTGGCTTTAGTATAAAACATCTGGAGGGCAGCTTCCCATGCAACTTGCAACACAACAGTTTTGCACCACCCATTTTGGTGATTCAGGCCAGTAGAAATGGGGAATGGGAAATGCCAACCACTGAAGGATACTGTAAACCTAGTAACTAAGTTGCGTACATAGATTGTCCAAGGGATGCATCTAAAGATGGTGTAGTGAGAATGCTTCCCCCCTCCCAACATGGCATTTAATATCCAGATAAGGGAAGACATGCAAAATCTTTCCTAACCTATTCCTTCTGAAAACGTCCAACATTTTGTGCCCTGAACAAGTGAAATAAAAACCATGTTTTACCTTTCTTTGGGAAATTTACCTTGTTTTTTGTTTTGTTTTTTGTCCTCACCGCTATCTTTTGTGCATCTTCATACATTGAGATTAATTGGAGTCTTCAGAGACTTCCCTCTTGTGTGCCGTGAGAGGGTGATAGAATTTGCCATCCATAGTGATTGATTGATTGATTGATTGATTGAAGGAATGAATGGTATGCTCTGTCCACATACCACAGAAACAGAATATGGCAGGTGTTTCTGTTTAGGAGATCCATATTTTGCTGTGGAAGGTTGGTCTGTGCTGTATTAATGCTGCTGTCATTTTATTAGCACCAGGCAAAGCCTGTATTTAAATGTAAAACATTTAAAGTGACCTATGTAATGTTTTCTTTTAGAGCTTGTAGTCTTATGCCCATTGTATGGGTGTTTCAATCTTATAAACATACAACCTGATTTTCCTTGATACCATACACATCATCCTACATGTGTAGGACTTAGGGGCCAATGTACACTTTACAGCTGCTCTGTGTTCTGGCCAGTAAAATTGCGGAACAATAGATTGACCCCATTGCATGAAGAGTTTCCATTCCATCCAGTCACCACCAGAATAGCCATAACATATAAATCTGCCAAACAGGTAAAAGAAGAGGAAGAAACCTAAAATGTGTTTCTCTTTAGATGTGAAATGAATAACTATGAGGTCTGCAAGGAGGATATGCTGTTCTCCACCACTCCTAGCTAAGGATAATTTAATGTAGGTTTGGGTGTGGAAAGAAATAAAAGACTGAAACAGCAACTTGAACCTGCGAGTGAGATAGGCTTTGAGGTACTGATTTTGGCTCTGTAAGCTCTCAAAAAGTGTCTTTTTGGTGTGAGGGGACGAGACTTCCTTTCTCTGGCAATGCATCAGTGACAGGAGAACACTGCCATGACTTGGGAAATGATCCCACTACCAAAACAACAGCAGCCAGTAGGAATTCTGCACCAAACTGCCGCTGATATCAGTAATAGCAAATACTCAACTCAAAATATTTGCCACATGATGAGCTATTTTACTGTGACAATAGTGTCATGACCTTGCAGTTGCTGGCAAGACTGTTTTGAGTACAAATGTACAGGAGCATGAAGTCTTAGGACCTCTTTCTTGTGTCAAATAGGTTTCTGGGAAAAAAATATTTTTTTGGGGGGGATGAATTAATTTCTATGCCCCACAAATAACCCAGAGGTGCATTTGAAATAAAAGCACAGATTCTACTCATGTAAAAACACGCTGATTCCTGGACCATCTGCAGGCTGGATTTAGAAGGTGATTGGGCTGGATCCGGCCCCCGGGCCTTAGTTTGTCTACCCATGACATAGCAGAACATGGAAGCACAAGATCTAGTTATCCCCTGCTTTAAGAAACAGGTATAACATTTTAGCACATAAAGGAGGTAACTAACACCCAACCTGTTATACTACGATGGATTATTCATCAGTATTAATTAGCAATGGCAATGCAGAAATGCAGAAGAGAAGACTGCAAGTTCTTGAAGATGTACAATATATATTAAAAACTAATTTTAAAACATAAACGAAATAAATACATGAACAACAGTATTACAAAACCTTTGGTTGTTTCACATACACCTTCCCTGCTCTAACCAAATTGTATCATTGCAGCTAGACAGGAGTGAATTGTGTCATGTGACATTGATTGCTTTCTTCAGCTTGAGATGGTGGTTTCTGATGCCTTAAGAAATAGGTGTTGTCATCTACAACCTACAGCAAATACTATCAGGGCTGGGGAATGTTCTTGTTTCTGTTCAAACAACTGCTGAAGCATTTCATGTTAGCATTTAGAAAGAAGTCAACATTATCCTTGGGAGACTAATCAGTTTCATGTATATTTCACAGCATGAAGTCCTATTTGCACTATCATTATCCTGAGATAGTAACTCCTGAGCTCAGGACATTCTAAGATTTGTTCACATGCTCATATGAAGGGAGAAGAAAGTGGAATGTTTATTTCTATTAGGTGATGGTTTACTGTTTCAATGAGAGAAACAAAGACCTGAAAATGACCCAAGATTTAAAACAGGCATGGGCAAACTCGGCCCTACAGATGTTTTGGGACTACAACTCCCATCATCCCTGACCACTGGTCCTGTTAGCTAGGGATGATGGGAGTTGTAGTCCCAAAACATCTGGAGGCCCGAGTTTGCCTATGCCTGATTTAAAAGACCTTGAATCAAGCTTGTGTTGCTTGGGTCATCAATGGACTGCTAGTAAGCTGGTACACAGCTGCTGGGTATTGGAGGTCTAGATTGGCTGCAAAATGAATGGATGTGTACAACACCACAAATATGTGTTGGATTTTAATTGGGTGGCACTGCTAACTTCATAAACCATCCCCATAACTTTAAGATGGTGATGATTTAAGCCAGTGTAAAGCAACCTGCTAATTCCTTTTGTCATGTGAGTCAATACCAAGAGGTAGGCTGATGGAGTCCACTCCTATAAAAAACACTGGGATGAGACTCCATCAGCAGTAGGCAGTGAGACTGGAAACCAAGATGGCTGTAGATTTATTCATCCTCTGGATTTAGCCCATTAAGTCAACAGAGGAACACTGAGCTGGGATATCTTGATGTTTTTCCTTGAACAGTGGACCTCCTCCAAAAAGTTAGTCATCTCTGCAGATAAGATTGGGAACAACTTTTTAAAAATCCAGCCCACATCCATCTTCACAAGTGACCATATCTCTCCCAAACACTTTCCTTGACTTCTTAGAGCATATTTTCTAATCTTATGTAGGGACTACAAGATTGGAAAGCATGCCAAGTTCAGTAATTAAGGCATTTAACAGTCACTAGGTACCATCCCATTTATGGCTCTCATTCTGGGACATACTGAATATTTTAGTGACCTTGAAAAATCAAGCCCAGAGTCCTTAGTCTTAAAAAAGAAATAATCACATTAGGCAACCAGTTAATTAGATCTCACTTAATTAGCAGACATACTCCTAATAATTTTTTGTACTTCTAATTAGCTTCTACTGGCTAAGTCTCATTTAATATCTTATTCCAGTTTAATTAGAATTTTTCCATAAATGGGATTGATTTGGTGCTTACTAGGAAAGTTAAGATAATACCTTGCCATAATACTGTCAGTTATGTAACTTTATCCTACTAGTTTAATATTTTTTTCAGTGTTAGCTGCTCTGAATCTTAAAGTTGGAGTAGGTTCAGAATCAGAATATTTTGGATTGTGTTCAGCTAACTTTTAACTTTAACTCAGAATAGATCCATTGAAATTAATGGACTTAACTTAGTCATATTCATTAATTTTAATTGGCATACTCCATGTAAAACTTTGCTGAATTCACCCACCCTCCACTCCCTTAGAGCTCAGGGTCTCAGTTTTCTTTTTGGCCTTGCTATGGACCTTAGGTTGGTCGCCCTGGTTGTCCGGGGGGCCTGGTAGGAATTTTTCCATTTGGCATTAGGCTTTGTGGTTTTTTCGCCTACCTCGTAGCAATCGTCACAACATTCGTGGTATTGGTGGGTAGGTTAGGCATTGGAATAAAGTTTTGTAGTGTGTGGAAGGGCTAGGTGTAGCCATCGCCTACACCTTCAATTTTTGGGTATTCCATTAAAGGAATCCGGCGGTCGTGTATTCTGTCCGATGCCTGCGTGGTGGGGGGCCATGGCACGACCCTTGGTGACATCAGGGGAGAGCTTATAGTTGGATTAGCATCAACAGGCTCCACCTACTGGTGAATAAACCCCCCTTTCAGGCTCACCCCTCTCCGAGTGGGTGGAGTCGACTGACGTAATCCAATGCCTAAACCAATACCTTTTCACTTGCTATAATCATTGTGGCCTTTTCTTGCCCATTAACCTTATATCACGTGCCCGTGTGTTTCATTCCACTATGTGGGGATCGGGTCCTCGAACCACAAGTAACAGTAATTTAAACAAGACTTCAGCAAAGAAGAAATGAATGTTTTGTGTATGATATACAAGATGTGAATCAGAAAGTCTAAAACGTGATATTAATATAAGTGAATGCCAGCTGCTGGAGAATGTAACAAGTGCAACAAAACAGCAGCATAAACATACTGTTTGCAAGCCCTCTTGATTTTAATTGTGTTCTCCAGCAAGAATACACTTGCTTCTTAGCAGATTTTGTCTTATTATAAAAAATAACGTGGGAACAATCTGACTAAAATTGGTCTTTTCTTAAATTCTATTTAAAAGCCTATGGAATAAACAAAAGTTTCAGAAACTTGGCTGGTTTATTTTCTGTGTTATTAAATGTCCTTTTAAAATGAATGGAATAAAAACAGTGCAGACATGCATAATGCATAGTAAACCCCGCAGTTAACTGGAGCTGACACTGAAAAGGCTTTGGCTATAAGAGTCTGTCTATGTTATTGTTTTTATTGTGCAGTAATTGTGTCATTCCTACTCAATTACTGTGGGCGTTCTAACCATCTCTCCGACTGCTAGTACATCAGCTTCAGGGCAATGACATTTTTCCAGCACTCAGGCAGCAGCCTATTCCACACCCACCCAGGTACTCTTGCCTACTACCATAGCAAGTAATAAGTGACATCACTTCAGCTTCCACCATCACCACATGCAGGATTGTATAGCCAAACATGAACCTTTTTAATTTAATTTTTCCTGTTCAGTTAGTTGGTGGCTGCCTGCTTCCCCATATCCCAAGCACACATCTCAACTTTAGAAAAGCACCCTAAGCAATTATCCTACTGCTGCAATGCTATACAGTTATACAAGTACAAAAAAATACAAGGACCATTGGAGGAGAGAGACTGTAGGCAAGCGTTTATATGTTAATGCTAGAAACCTCTAAGCCTGATGGGTGAATTGGAGCACTTGGGTCTTAGAGGATGGCAATGTCCTATAGCGGGCACAAAGAAAATCTGGTGGGATGGAGATACCCAATGGGACACAATTTTCCCTGCATAAAAACTCTATAGGAAGGGCAGAAGTGGTATCTGTTAAGAGTTGTTCAGCGGAATCCCTGATCTGGACCTTGTGTAGAAATAAATAAGCTTTCCATCCCCAAGAAGGAGTTTCAAAGCTTTACTGCTGAACAGTCTTATATACTAACTACAAAGGATAAGTGTTACAAAGAAACAAAGTTAACATATTGCTCTCAAGTCGCAGGCAGTGCGGTTCAGTCCTTTATGCAGTGCAGTAAACTTTCCTCTCTCTGGTCCCAGAGAGAGATCCTAAGCTTGTTCATCATTGCAGAGCTTAGCTTCATCTGCCACTGCTGCTGCTGGCCATCACTGACTTTTCAAGTTTCCTCTCTTGCTGTGAAAGATGTGCAGCTGGGTTTCTGGAGATGAGTCATCAGGTAGCCTAAGCCTGTGAAATGGAAAAACGCCAGCCTTTTGCTTTCACCTAAAGTAGAACCTCTCGCTTAATGTAAACCTCTGTCTTCCAAATGCTAACCTCTACAGATGTTTTAACCTCAGCACGTACAAACATTTTATGCACATTAAACTTTTAGCTTTAACAGTGTCACTCTGTAGGTCAAAGAGAGCACTGAGTCCAACAAGCTAGAAATCCCAAAAGGGCAGACTTCCCCACAGAATCATTGTGGGTGATGATATTGGCCCCCAAGTGTTATTTTGTCCTAGGGATGTCCTATTGTCCCCCTGATCAAAATGTTCAGGGAGATCGTGAGATGATGAATGAAATCAAGGAAACATTCAAAAGAAGAGATGTTGTCGGGATAGTCAAAAATTTTTTGCAGAAGTCTCTTGAGATTAATAAGGAACCAATTCAATTCACACAACTAGTTCTCCTTTACTGATTTTTAAAAATTATTGGCCGCGTGCCTCTCAGTTGTACAAAAATAGAAAACTTTTTCTGACCTCCATGTTTCTTCTTGGTTGTATAATGTTTGGAATATTGCTCTTCTAGAAAAAATAACATGACATGTGGGAGCCTCATGCAAATCCAGATTCTTATTTTTCTTTCTTTCTAAATATATTAAAAATAGATTTTAATATTATACAATACAGTTGCAACAAAGAAAAGAACATAGCATTAATATAATGGTGTCATTCTGCATAGTCTTAAAACATTGGCAGTCTGTATAGGTCCTCCACAAACAGGTTTGTGAGGTTGTTGGAAGAGCTTTACTTTCTTTTTCCTTTACATATGAAAAGAAGGGACACCAGGTTTCAGCAAATGTATTTTCCACTTGAAACTCTCCTAAGGCCAGTTAGTCATTCGGAACCAGCTATATCCCAAATATTATCGAACCATGTCTCAAGAGTTAACTCCACCTGGGATTTCCGGTAATATACTATCATCACTAGATGTGCAGCTACCAGTAGGAAAATAATTAAATCTTTATGCTGGGTAGTAGGGTTGGAATCTGGGTTTAGTTAAAGCAGGGCTAAGGCTGGGTTTGGCAAGAGAGGTTGTTTAACCATCTTTGAGATAATATAAAAGACCCTGGTCCAAAATATATACCGTAAATAATTTTGCATTCCCACTAAGCATGAAAATACATTCCAAGGTTCCCATAGCCCCTCCAGCAAAGGGTGTGTATGTGTAGGGATTTATTGATTTGGGCTAGATGCACCAGAGTCCAATACACCTTCAGATAAGCTTCTTGAAGGTGAGATGAGATAGTTCTTAAGGGTGGTGTCCTCCATGTGCCATCCCATTCAGTTTCTTTGCCTATATCTGTCTCCCATACTGAACATAGGCCCTTTACATTCCCCATATAGTGTTCTACAAGCATACTATAAATCAATGAAACCATGTCTTTCATATCACAATGGAGTTCAACACACCTTGATTCAAATATTGCGAGGGAACAAAATCCTTCCCCTCTTTCTCCTACATGTTTTGCAAAGGAGCAGTACTGGAAAAGTTGAAGCCAATTAGGGTGCAGATCTTGTTGCCTTCGCTTTAGCCTTTCTTTTGTTATTGCTTTGTATATGAATGTAATGGTTCTAGGGGTTGCTCGTGCGTTAGCTTGTCCCAACACCTGGCTGGGTTGCCTGAGTGAACCTTTCCTGTCCGAGCAGCCACTCACCCGTGGCTGTCTCAATCGCTGGCAGAATCCGTCAGTGGGCGTTTCTTAAACTTCTTCCAGCAAAGAAGCTCTTTGACGCCCAGTCTCCTCCTACTCTCCCTGCGCGGAAGCCTTCTGTGCAAGGAGGGCATAGGCAGCGGAGGACTCTTCCTCTCCCCGCTGGTCCCCGGCAAGGAGTCATGGGACCGCCTCGCCGATTCCCCCATCTGCCCCCCTTCTCCACTGGAGCTACGCTGATTCCCTTCCCCAGAAGATGGGCTGCCTCTCTCACTCCCGGGACACTCTCTGGGATCCCTTCGGAGCTTGCTCTCTCCCTCGGACACTGATGGCAGTTCCCTGACAATGAAGTCTTGAATTCTATACACTCCCCATTTTCCCATTCTTTATATTGCCAATATTGTATCTGCCACAAACAATGATAAAACTTGAAAGTCTTAATACTACTTCATTCACTTGCCCATGCAAGGAAAAACCCGTCATCCCTGACTGTTAGCTATGCAGCCTAAGGTCCACAAGTTCCCATCCCTTATTTAGAATAAGAATAAGTGATGAGGGGGATAGCATTTGTTTATAATATTAATATGCTATGCTATATTATAGTTCATGTTTCAATATTTTCTGAAATTTAAATTTGGCAGTCACTTAGTCATACTGGTATACCATACACCTGCATATAAGCACGCCTATAAACGTGCTGAACCTCTTAATGAGGGTGAAAGAGGAGAGCGCAAAATATGGTCTGAAGCTCGACATAAAAAAAAAACTAAGATCATGGCCACTGGTCCCATCACCTCCTGGCAAATAGAAGGGGAAGAAATGGAGGCAGCGAGAGATTTTACTTTCTTGGGCTCCATGATCACTGCAGATGGTGACAGCAGTCACGAAATTAAAAGACGCCTGCTTCTTGGGAGAAAAGCAATGACAAACCTAGACAGCATCTTAAAAAGCAGAGACATCACCTTGCCGACAATGGTCCGTATAGTTAAAGCTATGGTTTTCCCAGTAGTGATGTATGGAAGTGAGAGCTGGACCATAAAGAAGGCTAATCACCAAAGAATTGATGCTTTTGAATTATGGTGCTGGAGGAGACTCTTGAGAGTCCCATGGACTGCAAGAAGATCAAACCTATCCATTCTGAAGGAAATCAGCCCTCAGTGCTCACTGGAAGGGCAGATTGTGAAGCTGAGGCTCCAATACTTTGGCCACCTCATGAGAAGAGAAGACTCCTTGGAAAAGAACCTGATGTTGGGAAAGATTGAGGGCACAAGGAGAAGGGGATGACAGAGGACGAGATGGTTGGACAGTGTTCTCGAAGCCACCAACATGAATTTGACCAAGCTGCGGGAAGCAGTGGAAGACAGGAGTGCCTGGCGTGCTCTGGTCCATGGGGTCACAAAGAGTCGGACACAACTAAACGACTAAACAACAACAAATAACAAATAAACTTGCTGTCATTTAGACAAATATGCAGCTATTTGGTCAGTATTTTTCTACTCTGTGTCTTTATCCATGGATAGAGAAATCAAAAGGAAGAAATCCAAGAGGATGGGCTGGATGTTTAGAACATAGCAGATGCTTAAATCAGATTCATGCCCGTTGCTTGGATGAGTCCAAAGTAAGCAGCTTGTGCTGTGGAGCCAGATTGCACAACATTGTTTATGTTGAAGCTGTAGCAACTAAGGCCAGAGCGGTTCTGGAGCACTGCTGTCAGTTTCAGTGCTTCACTGACAGGAGACCAAAGGAAGTGGCTTGACAACTGGAGTCTTAGTCATAAAAAGATACGGTGCTCGGGCTAGATTTTTAAATGTGAACAGCATAGCAAACGGAACTCGAAATGTGATAGAAATCTTCCTCCCCACACCAGAATCTTAAACGAGATGTCTCACCATTTTTCTTTCAAAGGCGGAGGGAAAAAACCTTAAAAGTTGCTTGGCACACATTGTGAACTATTAGAGTCTAAAAATCTCGCAGCATAGGAATAAAGTGCTTATGAGAGTAAAGCCTTCAAATAATGTAAAGGCTTGACTGACTCACACAAAACTTCAGCATTTAAGCCTTGATCCTAAATGTATTTATGTGGATCAAAACAGCGTCTCTTTCCCCACTCCTTGTGGCCTGGGAGTAGGGAGGCGGGAAATGCTTCATGAAATGTAAATTAAAACCTAATACTGGCATAGTCAATTTGACTCCAGGCACAGCTGCCCAGAACAATAATAACTAAAAGGACAAACTATAGGGAGTAGATAAATGGGAAGATACCAGTACAAGAGGAATTCCCCAGCCTTCCATTCTGCATACTGTCTGTTGTACTGGGATTTGGGCATGGCTAAAGAGGAAGAAGGAGAGAAGTGTGGTGGTACAAATGGAAGGAACTGAAATTGAGCCCAATCTCAATCCCTTTTCATGTGTACCCACCTATCAACACTCGCAATGTAGGTGTAGCAGACACTACATCTATGGTAACTACATGTAATTTGCCATCTAACGTTCTTTTGAACAAAAAGCCACCATGTCACAAAAGCCACCATCGAAGAGGATTGGCAACACTACATTGCGATGGATGGAGAAGAGGGCAAGGTTTTAAAATACAACAAATATATCAAATTGTGTTTTGGGTGGTCTAATTCCCCAGCAAATGAAAGCATCTGCCTCGTTTGTATGATTAAAATAGCGGCATTTGTTATGGTTTGTTAATCTAGCTTTCAAATGTAAGCATGGGCATTTTAATTAGCTGTATACTGTTTGTGTGTTAACTCATTTCGCATTCGTTTCATGCAAGTCTAATTTATCATATGTGTGTTCATATTCTGCATACATAGGCACCGAAAGATAATAATTAGGAACATCTGTTAACATTTACCACAAGCAGATGTTAAACAAATTACATTGTTTATATACTCAGCATCAATTCGGAATAAGGCATATAAGTATTCCTCAGTGTTAAATGAATTACATGTTATTCACTAGTACAGTTGTACTCTTTCTTTTTTTAAAGATGTATATAATTACTTACAAAACATTTAATATGCTGCTATGATAAAAATGAAAACAGCAAGAGTTTCAGCTGAAATTTCCACATTCTTGAGCCTTCTATAATTAAAAATTAGGTGCAAACTTATATTATGCTCCTAGACTGCAATCATGAGTTTATAGAGAGACAGAGAGATAATTTAGCAGTCTATCTCTCCCAAGACCCCAGGTACAGCCCAGCTCCCAAACTTCACAGCAGGGAATTGAGGTTGACCAGGCTGGCCAGTTGTCCTATGTGTGGTGTGACAAGCACCCCTGCTTGTGGGAAATTTGTTGCAATGGTTCATTCTGTGCAGTGGTGGTATGTAGAGGTGGAGATGGCACCACTTGGCTCCTATGGGGGGGGCACTCTGCAACCTGAAACTCTTCACATAGGATTGCAGCAGGATTATTATTATTAATACTTATTAACCCCTCTTTGCCATGAGGTCCCAAGGCACTCTCTTCAACTGCCAATATCCAAAGGCTGTGAAAGTGCCGAGAGAACCTTCTTTGCTAATCTTAACACCCAGCAGGGTCTTGAAGGGAAGGAGACAGTCTCTTTGGGGCCTAAGTCATTTAGGACTTCAAACACTAATGTGAGCACCTTGAAAGGCCCTGGAGATGAACTGGCGACCAATGCAGCTGTTTTAAAACAGAGGTTATATGACTCTAAATGGACTGCTAGCTAGAGTTCTGGCCACTGCAGTTTGAAGTTTCTAAGTCGACTGCGAGGGCGGCCCCATTTGACCATTTTGATACAGGATTCTTTCCCTGAAACTGCAGCATTCAAAGATTGGCTGAGAAATGTCTGTCTTCTTTTGAAGTTTATTTGGATGGCAGTGGAAAGCTTGAAAAAAATATGGTTTGAGTTTACTTCAAAGATGAGATGACAGTTTCAAGGAATCCTATCCCCCTGCCTCCTCTTGCTAAAGCAAAGCGAGGCCCTCATCTGGCCACTGCTACTTCAGGTTCAGACACAACTGTCTTTGAACATTTTGTTCCTTTCTTTAAAGTGGTTACAATGATTCTAAATAATCTATCCCCTCGAGAGTGTTAGCTTAAAAAGGAAATAAACTTTGTGCTGCATAAAGCAATTTCAGTGCTTTGCTGAGCCTAAGGTTATTTGTCTTTTGAATGGTAGTTTTCTTGGGTATTTAGCTTTCTGGTCCTTTTTGAAAAAGAGCTGTCGTCAACAGTCTCAATCTACTAGTTGTGTCTTTCTCCTGATGCTTCCAACCTGGAATGGCTGGATCCTGATAAATGCCACCTACACATCTCAGCTCTTTTAGGTTGCATTGAAATACAGAGTCTTTAAATGCAATATTTGAGAACCTTTGAGATATCTTTGTTTATCTGTTTTATGTGGGAATCTTGCTTGCGCAAAGCTTCTTGCAGCAAACATGTAAAGGGTAAATGACAGAGGTGCATCTTTAAATGCTCTGTGATTAGTTGAGAGTAGACCATTCTACTCTTCATTGGCTATCCTTGCTTGCCACTTCCAGTACAGTATCATGCCCCCTTTTGCTATACACTTCAGTGTGTAAGAGAAAGAAAGAGGAAAGGAAATGGACATATCCCTTCAGTCACTGAGTTTGCGGTCATGTGCACAATTATCTGGAAGTAAGCTCCATCAACCATAGTAGATCTTTCATCTGAGTAAACATGTATATGAATGCACTATGAATCTTTTGAGATTCATTTGGACCATTTTAATCAGGAAGGAAATGTTGATGTCCTATCACTATGTTCATAGAGGTAGTGGCTAGGGTGCTGCATTCAGACTAGGACTGCAATCTTGCATCAATTAGGAGGAAGCCCCATTGAACTCATTGGGACTGACTTCTGAGTAGACATGTAAAGCATTGTGTTGTGAGAATGAAGAGACTTCTTTTTTCATTTCTTGTTTATTTTAAAATATTTATACTGCTTCCCCAGGCAAAGGGGATCCAAAACAACTTACAACAATAAAAGCTGCAATGATGGGGGGGGGAGAGAGAGAGAGAATCTGAACTGCATAAGACCTAAGAAATTACCCCATAGGAATCAATGGAAATCATTTACTTGTTATGTGACTGCTTGCCTAACAGATGATTTCCTGAGTACACAATGTGTTCAGATCGTGAGATCTGGTGTATTGTCTTCTGTGTGATATCTTCTGAGCTCCAGGTGTATGACCTTAATTTCCTAAGTTGAAGGCCACTGACATTGCCTGGCATCAACTAAGGAAGGGAAATCTATGTATTTATTCCATAAATAAATCCATTGCTCAGGAATTTTCACATCAATTTACAATTTTGTAAATTGTATAAAGAAACTACTTTTAAAATAATATAAACTGTATTATAAGTAAATAAATTTCTAAAATTCCTTACTTATAAGCCTACCTTAAGAACATTCCTTTGAACATGGATTGTTTTTATATATTTGTTTCCAATAGCTTTTCACAAAACATTTTACACAGCAATCAATAAACATAAAGAACAACTTATTTAGAATGACTGCTGAAATTGAAAGGATTATTTTTAGATTATTCAGTCATTAGAACTGCACTGGAAGCCCCAATAAGCCAAATTATTGAATAGAAATAGTAGGCATTTTTTAATTTTTTTATGACCAATTTACATTTTCTCGCTAAAGCAATATTCCAGAATGCAATTTATAACTGCAGGAATAGCTCCTTCAGTGGTCTAGCTTTTATATCATTTGGGCAACAGGAGACTGTGGCACAACAAAAACAATCTCATGGTATTGCTCTGTCCTTTCTCTTTCCATGCCTGAAAGCCTAACCACTTTGTGGTTAGTTTTTCTCCCCGTGCCAAAATGAAGATATTGTGCCTTTTGTTGCTATGCCAACCAACCTTCTATTGCGTGCAGTATCTCTTAACACTGGTTGATATGGCAACCTTTCTCATTACACTTATACTCACCAAAGAGGTTGTTGGCATACTTATTCGCACCAAAAGGCATGCACTTTGGGAGGCAGCTTTCATTGTGCTAGAGACCTGCAAAAATGTTAGCGTGCCACTTGGCCTTCATTTGGAGCCAACACATTTTCCAACACTAGCTAAAAATATGCTCTGAGGTGGGTAAAAGAAGTCAAAATTAACTGTCCTGCTCCTTTACTTAAAGAAGCACAACAGAGATAAGAAATTGATTTAGCACTGACCTGTTACTATTGATAAGAAGCCCTTAACTATTATAAACTTTCTTTTCTTAAAGGACCTGCAAACACACACACACACACACACACACACACACACAGAGAGAGAGAGAGAGAGAGAGAGAGCCTCCTGCCCACTATAAAGGGTAAAGGGACTCCTGACCATTAGGTCCAGTCGTGACCAACTCTGGGGTTGTGGCGCTCATCTCGCTTTATTGGCCGAGGGAGCCAATAAAGTACAGCTTCCGGGTCATGTGGCCAGCATGACTAAGCCGCTTCTGGCGAACCAGAGCAGTGCAGGGAAACACCGTTTACCTTCCCGCTGGGGCGGTACCTATTTATCTACTTGCACTTTGATGTGCTTTCGAACTGCTAGGTGGGCAGGAGCTGGGACCGAGCAACGGGAGCTCACCCCGTTGCAGGGATTCAAACCGCCGACCTTCCGATCGGCAAGTCCTAGGCTCTGTGGTTTAACCCACAGTGCCACCTGCGTTACTATTCATAAGAAGCCTTTAACTGTTATAAACTTTCTTTTCTTAAAGGACCTGCAAACACACACAGAACCTCCTGCTCACTATATAGGTAGCAAGGCAATAATCTGGGAAACTATGATGGTCATGTCCTGCAACACAGAGACTTTCAAAGTCTTGGGATAAAAAAGCTGATGGGAACATTTCCTCTTTAAAAAGGTGTATTCAGTTCAAGAAAGTTGAAAGGAAATATCCTCGTTCCAAAGAGAACAAACCTTGTTTCCACTCATGTTTATGTATAAGATATCCTGTTACATATGAATAAATGCACAGGCACCTTCAGAATAGAAACATGAACCAAACTTTATTTAATAGACTTAACACTGTAACTCCCTGCTCCTCTCCCACCCACCCCCCAATTTCTTGTAAGAACTTTTCTTTGTGAAGCCAGTTGCTAAATAAAAAAACAGAATATTGGGGCCATCTGTACTTACTCATCTAAATGAATGTAATTTTATTCCAAATTGGAAATTGCTTTAATAAGTTGATAGGAGTTCCTTTCCAGTTTTTACAATGCTGATTGTAAAATTATTGAGGTTGTAGGATTTTTTTATTTTTCTATAATGGGAGAGCCATGTTTTCTCCACCAGCTTTGTTATATAATTTTATTACACTGCGATAAATGATAAAACAAATATTTTATGGGTGGCATTGTGTGAGAAAAATACAGTGTGGCAAAGTTTGGAGAGGTAAGCACAAGTGTTTCAGTATTTTATGTATTTAGCTATTTGTTCACGGAGTTGTATGGTTTTGAAGGCTACTAGTTTATGAAGTCAGCATGAAAGCAGCTTCATCTTCAGTTACTGAGCAGGAAGCTCTTCTCTCCTCTTTCTCAAAAATGGGAATATGATGGAACTTTTGGGAGAGTACAAGATAGCTGTGGCGTGCCTTTCCTGCTATTTATTCTTTTTCCCAGTGACACAGAGTTCTTTTAGACTGCTTCTAGTTTAATCAAATTACTAATATTGCACTATAATGTGGTTTTGGTGCTACACATATACCTGTGGGTTTTAGTAATCTAGTTTTTGGTTCCAAATTACTTATTAGAGGCCAATAAAAATACTTTGCAATTTTATTACTACTAAAACCAAGCTTTAATTAAGCTATAACTGGTAGAGAATGCATTTGTTCCTATCCTCTACATCAGAAATTGCAGAAAACACCAGGGGGTATATTGTCCTTCTGACGATGCACTAATAGAAATTGTTCATGAGCACTGAGAGCGGAATATAACTGCTATTTCTCTGAACAGTAGTGACAATCATTCTCCACCAAAGATAGTTTTTCATCTTGCAGTATTGTATCGTATCCCCTGAGAAATTCATGTCTGATTTGGGATTCTGAAAAATTCAGATGGATGCCCAATTCTAGTGTAGCTTCTTTCCCATTCTTCCTTCCATGCAAGTATATCCAAAAGTGTTCCCATAGAGGCAAATGTTACACCACATAAGGCAGCAGCCCTCACACAAAAAAATTAGTAATTTACCGGTGCACATTTGAGGAAGAAAATAAAAAGTTGAATCTTTCCCTACACGTTTTCTTTTTAAAAAAGCAACAACCCAGTGACATTTCAATTACACAGAATCGCACGGTGATATGCAACAGAACTCAAATGTTGAACACAAGCTAGGCTTAGAATGAAGTGTATCAGACAAAGAAAATGTACAAAATTGATTTCAGAAGTGTGATATATATGACTTAAGTTTCTTCTCTTCTCTCCACCAGGACTACACACTAACTATGTATTTTCAACAATACTGGAGAGATAAAAGACTAGCCTATGCTGGGATTCCTCTCAACCTTACGCTTGATAACCGAGTAGCGGATCAACTATGGGTGCCTGATACTTACTTCCTAAATGACAAGAAATCATTCGTGCACGGTGTTACTGTTAAGAATCGAATGATTCGCCTTCATCCAGATGGTACAGTGTTGTATGGCCTCAGGTATGTAGCAGCGTGATCGAGATTTTTCCAGTATTGGTTTTGTGCTGTTGACCTTTGTTCCCTTGGTGTTAAGTTATCATAGACCCTCTGCCACCTATTGTGCATCCTCTAGCATTTCTCTAAAAGATTCCCCCAGACAATAAATGATGTTGCTAATACAGTGGTACCTTGTCACTCAAATGGCTTGGCTCCTGAACAAATTGAAGAAGAGAAGAAGAAGAAGAGTTTGGATTTGATATCCCGCTTTATCACTCCCCTTCAGGAGTCTCAAAGTGGCTAACATTCTCCTTTCCCTTCCTCCCCCACAGCAAACACTCTGTGAGGTGAGTGAGGCTGAGAGACTTCAGAGAAGTGTGACTGGCCCAAGGTCACCCAGCAGCTGCATGTGGAGGAACGGAGACGCGAACCCGGTTCCCCAGATTACGAGTCTACAGCTCTTAACCACTACACCACACTGGCTCTCAACGCGGCTCCTAACGCAGCTTCCAATTGAGTGCAGGAAGCTCCTGCAGCCAATCAGAAGCTGTGCCTTGGTTTTCATACAGTTTCAGGAGTCAAACGGACTCCCGGAACAGATTAAGTTCGAGAACCAAGGTACCACTGTATTTCCTAATTTTGCCAGGTTTTCTTTGCTTCAAAATTTAAGCTACCAACTCATATCCAAGTATCTATCAAACATTCATTTAAAAGCATGTGGTCTGTTGAGACTTGCACTCCAAGGTCTAGTCATGTGTGAAACTTAACTCCTCATCCTTCCTGCTCTTTTACCTCCCACCCCAACAGAGCATACATTCCCTCCTATCTCTGGAGTTCTACATGGCAGTTCCCTCAGACAAACATGCCTTTCTGGTACCTTAATGCCATTGTGTTAGTGGGACAAGGAAAAGTGTGTAATATATTTAATGTGGAATATCCAAAGCACTGATAATGAATCACAAGGTAGAGCGAAACTCCTATTGAAGTCACCATGTGGGAGGCTGCTAGTTAGGGCTGCTATCTCATGAATCAGTTCAGTCATATAGAGAGTCTCCATATCAGTGCCAGCAGGGAAGCTTTCAGTTGATCACACTGATTCATATGATAAGCAGCAGTGCCCAGGAAAGCACATGCCTGTGGCTTGTGAGTATGTTGGAAATAATTCAAACTGGGCACCAGTGTTGGGTGAAATCAGGGCACAAATTTATTGACTAAGCAGCATGTCAGAATCTGCCCTTACCTCCCAAGTCAGATCAGAGTTGTTTGTACTAAATGTTCATTGATTCAGTTTACATCAAATGTTTCATTTTCAAAACATTTTCACACTCCACACTCTCCCAAAAACCCCTGGACTTGACAGATTGAATTCATGCTGGAGGGTCTCCTCTGTAAACTTCACTCACTTTGGCCAAAGAGGATGGAAATTACACAGGGAAACACAGAGCTTCATTGTGTACAGAGTGGCTCAGAATTCAAAACACAGATCCAAGTGGACAGAGCACAGAACGACTCAGAAACAGATTGGAATTTGTTTTTAAAGTCATGGATACTTATATGGGGGGGCATGCACACCTTTATTTGAGATTATGAGGCCCAACAGCTCCCCAGCCTTGAAGCAATAAAATCCATGACTTCTCTAACATTGAAAAAGGTAGCTGTACAATTCCTGAGCTCCCCCCAAAAAGATAGAACTACGCAAACCCTGAATTAGTCCAAAAGCATCAAGCCTGAGAAACTACCCAGTCTCAGAAATAAGAAGCTGTGTTGCTTGCTACGGACTTGTTCATGAAAGGAGCAAGATATATGAAAAACACATTCCATTTTAGCAAAAGCAGGATTCGTTATGTTTTCATTCCTGCTCATTTCCCAGAAAAATATGAGCGACCCAGAGCCTCTCTACTACTGCCTCAGTAGCCAGTGCTGTAATACCACGGTGTTGCATGCCACCCCAATATCCAAGCGTTGCAAGATTCCAGGGGTTCCAGGTTCTTACCCAGGATTTGTGTTTCCTTTTGGCAATGAGGCACAGCAGAAACTATGGTGTCTTTAAGAGCTTATGCTGGAGGGGTTCACAGCATGAACACCCCAAAATGGGTCTTGTTTCTTTCATAGCCACAGCCTTAAATTCAAACAGAAAGCAAATATTGCTCTCAAATGTTGCTCTGGTTCTCTCTCCAGCTTGCTGCTTTACTTCTAGGTCACATCACTGCTCCCCAAACTCTCTACTTTCAATTATGGCTTTATCTATTGAGAGAAGGGGCCCCACCCATTTGCCATCTTGTACCAAGCCCCTTAATCTCCATTAACACCCTAAATTCCCCTTAATGTCTCGTCACCCAGGTTTATCACCTCACCAGGAGGGTAGCCTGGCTATTCCAAGAATCTGAAGCTTGGATTAAATTCTAACATTTCTTAGATTCAAGGAGAAGAGGGGTCTGGCACTCAGTTTAACAATGCCATACAATAGCAACATTTTGTATATAGACCAAAGCCCAACAGCAGCAGTAAATAATGACTCAATGTTAAGTTGCTCATGTCATGCCAACCTTTAATTCAGTTCAACAAATAAACACAAGCTCTGGAGAATAATTGCTGAAAGCAGCAAATCTCTTAAAGAAAACAAATGCTTACATTATCTCTTCAGATTGTAAGAGCTAATTCCATTCTATCCGCAATTTAGTCTTGGAATTTTATTAAACATGTTGAGTAGATGTAAATTACAAAGACTTCTGTGAAAATTAAATCAGCTCAAGGGTATTTACTTCAAACTATTTTCAAGCACTAGTTTGTTGTATATGTCTAATTATATAACTAATAATATTAATCTAAATGATATGAAACTGTGACATGTTGTACAGAGTTTAAAATAATAATATAAACCTTACCAACAGCAGCTTTGAGCGTTGCTGCTATCTGCAAATTCAGCCAGTACACTACTTGTATGCATGTTGTTCTTCAAACATGGCAAGTCTTGCTACTTGAGTGTGGAAATTCCACTCATTGTGCTGGTGTAAGACAGTTGTGGCACTTCACAGCTTGCTGCTGGTGCCAGACTGATTCAGAGCCTCCCAATGGCTGATGGGAGACATTCCCCTCAGCCATGGGGAAATCAAATTTTACCCCTCTCACGATGTCAGCCCAATTGTGGGCAGGCTTTAGGAGGTACCAGCAGAGGGAGTGGGCAGAGCCAGGTGGAAACTTGGTGTTGTTTCTGCTTGGGTCCGCTTCTTTGGGATTTAAAGGGGTCTGCCTCCTCTCCCGGCAGCGCAGTCTGCATTGTGAAATAACAATGCATTCAGATGCCTGCACTTCTTTAGCAATTTCTGAAGACAGTCACAACAATTGCAATTAATGGAGATTACCTACTTCTAGGTGCATGCAGGGCAAGAGATTTGTTGTTGTTTAGTCGTTTAGTCGTGTCCGACTCTTCATGACCCCATGGACCAGAGCATACCAGGCACTCCTGTCTTCCACTGCCTCCCGCAGTTTGGTCAGACTCATGCTGGTAGCTTCAAGAACACTGTCCAACCATCTCGTCCTCTGCCGTCCCCTTCTCCTTGTGCCCTCCATCTTTCCCAACATCAGGGTCTTGACTATGCTGCTCCTTCCAAGTGTGCAAGCTGTGCAGCATTTTATATAAACAATATAGGAGTATAAGGAATATAGGCATATAACTCAAAACCACAGAGAAAAGCATTGTACCATAAGTATTTAAAGTGTGTTTGCCCACATATATTCATTTTAAAATGCATCCAAATGCACGATAAAGGCTAGGAGCTCCCTTGATTTATTGAAGCAAATCATTTTATATTTGTTTGCTTAAAGAACTTGATGCAAGCAGAAAAGCTCAGGTCTTTTATTTGTCCGATGCACTAAACTGGAACTGCTTGCAAAACGATTCCACTTCTTTAACAAATAAATAGGATTATATAATTACCAGAATGGTGCATTTTAAAACAAGCTTGATTGCCCCTTAGCTTAAGGTAGCATGCTTTTCAAAAGGGGGGTCATTTGGTGTTACTTGTACATGTTAAGTCACAGCTGCTGCTGTCATACTGGAGAAATACAGTCTCCCTGTAGTAAATAGTCTTGAGCACCTTGCCTGGGGAATTAGCTGGGTGCTAGCAGATGTTTGGTAAAAAGGAATTCATCCCTGAAGCCACAGACCAGCTGCAAAGGCACTCTTCAGAAGCTGTTTCAGTCCTTAAGAGTTTTGTTAATTTTTTTATCCTGCATGCTATAATGTGAACCCTTGAGAAATCTTTTGCAGCTTTTCCTCCATCACCCCAATTCATCTTCCATTTGGCCACACATATATGATCAGTCTGTTTTCCCTCATTCAATGAAATGGTTTGCTTTGAACTTCATTGGACAAGTTTGCTGACAGAATCCATAGCAAGCTCACATGATCAAGCAAAATTTCTAAGTCAATGCTTAAAGCATTATGTTGAAACACTTGTTTAAAAACCACATGTTAAGGTTGCAACTGTGCACCCACTTACCTGGGAGGATGACCCATTGAATTCAGTGGGATTTGCCTCTGAGTAGGCATGCTAGCTGAACTTCCGCATGATTGTTGGTTATAGTCTTCTGTGTCAAATCAGTTTGATCCTCAACCTGCACGTGTTATATTAACAATTAATGCCTTTGGTTCTAAGTAGCACTGTGTTGTGATGGAGATAGCATGGAATGTAGAAGTTTTCTAATCCAACCGAGTTTTGCCCACATTGGACCACCTCTTGCAGCAAGTGTCAGCCAGTGTGGTGTAGTGGTTAAGAGCGATAGTCTCGTAATCTGGGGAACTGGGTTTGCGTCCCCGCTCCTCCATATGCAGCTGCTGGGTGACCTTGGGCTAGTCACACTTCTTTGAAGTGTCTCAGCCTCACTCACCTCACAGAGTGTTTGTTGTGGGGGAGGAAGGGAAAGGAGAATGTTAGCCGCTTTGAGACTCCTTCGGGTATTGATAAAGCAGGATATCAAATCCAAACTCTTCTTCTTCTTCTATATCTCGGCAATCTGCGTATTATTTTAAAAGCTCAATTATATGCAAAATTATACACAATCCCACCATATATGGTAGGTTTAAGAGTCATGCCCCATATGGTACTCTATTCCTACATCATTATTTTATAAATAACAACACAAAAGTAATTTGTATAGAGTTATATACATTGTTGAATGTATCTGTTTATGTATCTGTTTATTTACTTTAGGAAACCTGGAGCGTATATGTGTATGATATACATGTGATATGCAAAAAGGAAAAAAAATCATGTTTTTTTGTGGAACTGGTAAAAAAATAATTTGTTTCTCATTGAGATTAAGGAGTAAGGGATTAGAAAAGGAGAACAGTGGTAGATAAGCTTGACATCAAGGTTTGCAGAAAATTCCAGGCCTAGTACTTTGTTCAAATTTGTGTTCCAATTTTTCAAAACTGTTCTTCCCCTGAAGAAGAGGTTTCCATTTTTTTCTGCCCCACATTTTAGAATTTCAGTGGGTGCATCGTTTTGAGCTTACCTCATCGTTTTGAGGGGCGAGGTTCCTAAACTAACAAGGATAGTCTTTTATTAGCATTGTACCTTGTCCTTTGAAAATTACCGTTAACTTTTTGGATATGGCAGAATAAAGAAATATTTAATGAATAAGTAAAAACAGAGTTGCCATGTATCTGTCTGTGCTGCATTTGGCTGTGCAGAAATAGAGGAATTAAACTGGGGTACAGTACTGGATCTGACCAGTGAGCCGGATCCTTATCTTCTCCACCCCTCATGGTCCAACTGTGACGGGTGGGTGCAACCACCCCTTATCTAACTCCTGAAGTCACAGTGATGTCAGAAGATTGACACTTGTTAAAAATTAAAGGGGGTGGGGTGCTCCTCTGCAGAGAAAGTAGCTTGTGTTCAAAGTGCATTCTCCAGTTCTTTGAATATGGGTAGCTTTCTGTGAAAAGAAACGAAAAACACTTTTCAATAGAAGGAAATTGGGTTCAAAGTCCTGGAGGAAGCGCTTTGAATCCTAGCTGCTGCTTCTGGTCCCCTCAACTGCACCAAGGAATTTCTGAAGGGGAGCTCCCTTGTGTAATTGATAACTTGCTGATTATCGAGGCTTCAGCTGTGCAGGGTCCTCTTCAAGCAAAGAAAAGCAATTCGCTGTTGGTGCTTTCAAGGAGCCCTGCTCTGTGCTTTGAAGTCCCAGGAACCGGCTGATAGGTGCCCACAAACTCCTCTTTGTCCCAACCACATCTACCCGCCCCTCATAGGATGAAAGGTGCAGGACAGGTGAGCATGGCTTTGCCCAAATAGCCTGGCGAGACAAATGGGGAGCCCAGTGGGCCACAGGCTGCCCACCCATGAGCTTAGTCCTAGTGAAGGGACAGCAAACGATTCAGTACCTCTCTCGCATTACTTATCAGTTCCTGTTTTTCTTTTCTTTTTAGTCTTATATTTATTTAAGGGACTGTTGATTTATTGCTCTTATAAAGTTCCTATTGTTGCATTTTGTTTCAGAATTACAACCACTGCAGCTTGCATGATGGACTTGCGAAGATACCCATTAGATGAGCAGAATTGTACACTGGAAATAGAAAGCTGTACGTACACATAAAAGTACTTGCTTTACTAGATTCAGTTGTGTGGAGTATTTTAGCACAAATTATAATAATTTTAATTTTGCTGGTCAGTTATTTATTTGGTTTCCCGTTCACATTCATGACACATACTGAAGACTCAGGATGGTATCAGGGCTGGCATAAAGGGTTGATATTGTTAGGCATTTATTGAAGGCTGCACCTTAGCAGGGGTCCGCTGGCAAAATTCAGATCCCTATGCCCTTTTCTATGTCACTGCCTCATCAGCTGCCCTCTCCAAGCAAGTGAACAGTGATGGGGCAGTCACTTGACTTCTCTCTCTCTCTCTGGTTGGTGGTATGGATTGGGCCCAGAAGGGCAGAGCAAATGAAAGGGCAACAGCATCAGAGACGAAGAGGAACAGTTACTGTGAAAGGGAGGTCCCCTGAACACACACACACGGAAGGTGACACTGATAGGACAACCTAGGACAAAATATGAGTTTCTTAATATTAAATCTGTTGCATATGATGCAGGCAAAACTAGGTACTTTCAGCTTCTGTTTATGCAAATCAGAAGGTTAATCGGGTGCTTAAGTTCCCCCCACTGAAATCACTGCAACTTAAAAGTGTTTGGTTTTTGTTTGGATCATGGCCACTGTATTCCCTTGATTTTTTAATTATTTTTTTGCAGGGATCTTTTTCATTTTCATATGTAGAAAAATAAATACGTACATAAATACAGTAACTAAGTTGCTATTATTTGTGGGCATTAAAAAAAATAAACCAACCCCAAAGGCATGGAAAATATAATGCCGTTCTGATTAGGCAAGAGCAATGACTGGATGCTTATCTACAACACAAGAGAACTAGTGTTCATGTTTTAATCAGATTCAGTTTGAGGAAAGCAAGCACCGAGATTCAATTTGCTTTCAGTGTGCTTTATTATGGATGAGCGATCTTGCTATGCCCCCTCCCCCCTCTTGGGCTGTCAGATAGACCTACTTATGATTAGACGTTCAGCTTCATGTAAGAAGTAGAACCTCTCTCTCCCCCATCCAGTTGTTTTCCGTAATTGGAGTGCTCATATCATTTAAATTTGTATTTCAAGAGCCATCGCTTTCTTCTACAATGCAAAGGGTATAGGGAATTTCTACACGCCTAAAATATCAATACACGCTAATGAACACTTTTGTGTAAATTACGCTTGGCCTGCTACCACTTTCCTGTTGAAGTTACGGGAGTTTTGCCATGGATTTCAAAGGAAGAATTAGGCCATCTGCCTCAAATTTGTCTCACAGCACTTCTAAAATCTCTTTCTCAACATTTTTCAGTACAGTACAACTCTAGCATTTTTTCAAAAAAACAAAATGTTAGTTCTTCAAATAGTAGTGTTTCAGGATACATCTATGTCATTGTTATTTAAAGGATTGAATATTCTTTTTTAGTACATCCAATCACTTCAGTACATGCATGCCAGGGTGCTTCTAACTTCCCTGGCCCTGGCAGTGGTTACATTGCTGACATTGTAAGGCTGGCATGAAGATTGGGCTATTTTTTAATGGTCCATTTCCAGTGCTCCTGGTTGTGCTTCAACACAGAACCACAAGTATAAAAATCTGAAGCACAGGCCCTCTGGGCTCACCGTTCGAAGGAGATTGGTCTTGATAGAAAGAACATCTCTATATCTAGGGTTGTGCTCAATACTTACGGGGAGGGGGGCTGCAAAAGTAGTCCCTCAAATCATAGACATTTGTTGTCATCCACTCTTGTTCGTGGCTTCTTCATTGTTCGGTCTTTAGTCCTGTAGGTCCCATTTTTATAGCATCTTCTTCACATAGGTACAGTGGCGTAGCGTGGGTTGTCAGCACCCGGGGCAAGGCAAGTAATTTGCGACCCTAACCCGTGGATTTGCGCCCCCTAACCCGTGGATTGCGCCCCCTAACCCCCAGATGTTGCGCCCAGTGCGGCCGGCCCTCCCTGCACCCCCACGCTACGCCACTGCATAGGTAGCATATATGCCATTTATTTAAATCACATTCTCCTGCCCTCCAAAAATAATCCTGGGAATATTAATTTTCTGCAAATTGTAGTTCAGTGACAGGCGAGGAACAGTTCCCATGATTATTGGGGGGGGTGATTTAAATGTGCTTTAAATGTATGGTGTAGATGTGGTCACAGGCCACATGATCCCAGCCAGTCAAGGATTGCATGATGACGTAATGTCCCTATTTAACCAATAAGAGTGACCATAGATATGACAACATCACATGGCTAATTCAGAGTTAGGGCAATGGTTTCTGTTCTTACTCTGAAGTGTTCCTAAAAAAAACCTCCAGTTTTAAGTCTTTTTTTTTTTTACTATCTGTAACTTTAAACTTATTACATAAGACATATTATTTTTGGAGGTAAGTTCTTCAGGTTGTGCAGGAGCTACCATATAATAAACATGTAATACTATGGCATCAGTTCTTAGCAGGAAGCCAAGAATGGGATTTATTTATTTTTGTCCCTTTAAATAGGAACAAGAAAATAAGGATAGATGACACATCTGATGGGCAGTTGTTCTCATCCTGGCAGCTGACAGATGTTTCAGTTGGATCTAACGAAAAGAGACAGAAGTAGTGTTTAATAGGCCCATGGCCAGCTTATTGGTTTCTGAGGGATTGACGTCTGTAGTAGCCAGATAGTTGCATCACATTTATTAGTCAACAAAACTTGGTAAGAAATACACACATGGCTGCCCCTGCTCTACTTCTTGAGAGGGAGTGAATTCGTTGCTCTTCTGGGGCAATGAAGACTCAAACAAAATTGTGCCTTGGAGGGATGCTGTTTTATTTTTTGAAATTGTTGTTGATGGTTGATGGTTGTTATCTTGTAGTCCTATATTGTTTGTCCTCTAACAATGGTCAGTTTTACATTTAAGCACCCATGATTCTAAAGCATCTGTGCTTTGTTGACAGATGGATACACAACAGATGACATAGAATTTTACTGGCGAGGTGGGAATAATGCAGTCTCTGGAGTGGAAAGAATTGAACTTCCTCAGTTCTCTATTGTGGAACACAAACTTGTGTCCAGGAATGTTGTCTTTGCCACAGGCAAGTATTTCCCATGCTTTGAATGCTCAGTATCGTTAGCTCTCTTGCACATGCCCATTTTTGTCTCTATATGGCCTCAGAGGTGACAAAAACTGGGTGGCCAGATCATAGTTTTGAAAATAAAGGACACTGGTGTTATAATGACTGGAATAAAAGACAACTGAGACATTCCATGTTTTTGTGATGGTCTAGAATAAAGGATATAAGTATGAACATCCCAAACTACTGTAGGGCTTGCAGGGGTGGGGGTGGGGGTGGGATGCCTTGGCAAAGCAAGACTGCCAACCAAGCACTTTAGAGGCAAAGTCCTTTTACTTGGTGATTTCAGGGATTCGATATGAAAACATTTTGCAACATCCTACCTACCATTAATGCTGCAAATTATGAAGCATACAGAACAGACAGTTGGGCATAGTAGAATTGAAAGTAAGAATAATAAGGGTCTGTAAACAAGAACAGGGGCAACACTTAAAGGTCAGAAACTGACTGAAATGGTACAGCAAAAATAATTCACTCAGAAACAGCTTCATGAACCAAGCCACTAGTCTGAATTTTCCTGATTAAATTATTTTAGGAGCATTGCCTGTATAGTGTTAAGCAAGCTAATGGATAAACATAGTAATGGAGAAATAAGTATTGATCCCACCCCCCATAAAAAAACATTTCTTTTCTTTTTTTAATTATTAGGTTTTTATGTCAGGTTTTTGTTCTAATTATGAGCACTATAACAAGTCCTGACAGAATTCACTATTTTGATAAGTGTTTTTTAAGATCTAATTTAAACATCCATGAGCTGGAATCAAGGGGAAGAAGGCTATTCCACCATCTTGTGGAGATGATGTCACACACACACACACACACACATTTACAGTAATATGTGAAAATTATTTTGTAAATGTAAATTAACTATATCTCTGTTCTTCACAAAATTTCAAAAGGTAACCAGATAGGTGTTCAAGAATCATGACATATTTTCTCTAATATGCATTAGTTTTAATGTGAACTCACAAAGTGATTTTTATTCAAGGTTTTATAGGTAACAAAACATCCCATCAAATGTGTTTTTGCTTCTGTAGAAGAGAAGCATATTCTGCCTTTACTAGCATCACCAATAGTTACATTGGAGAATATATTTATATATATATAAAACTAACTGTAATTCCCCTCGTTTTCTAATAGGTGCCTATCCAAGACTGTCACTGAGCTTTAAGTTGAAGAGGAATATTGGATACTTCATTCTTCAGACCTACATGCCCTCAATACTGATTACCATTTTATCGTGGGTGTCCTTCTGGATCAATTATGATGCATCTGCAGCAAGAGTTGCTCTCGGTATGGAATGAGGATGAATGGGGCATTACCCTGTGATATCCATGTAGGAGGTTGTTACAACAGCCACATATTTAAGCACAGGTGACAAAGGATTGCATGCAGATGGGTGAGTGGACTGGCACAGGAGGGGGGGAGCACTTTCCAGAAAATAAACAAGCTGTCAGATGAGGGAAGTCCCCATTTCCACAAGCAGTGAAGAAATGCAGTAAGTTGCTACAGCTACAGTCCCCAGCAGGCGAATAAAGACTTTTCGCAGGCTGGGCTTTTTTGCAATCCTGTGTTAGAGCTTGCCTCAGATCAGAAGTGGTTTGCCCAGTGGGGTTGGAGCCACAGCAGTAGCCTCCCAGCAGCAAAGCAATGCTGATTACTGGTAGCAGGACGTAAAAGACAGTGACAAAGTTGGGGCTGCATAACCAACAGAGCCAATCCATTGCTCACACCACTGTATGTACACAGCCTCAATCTTGCCACTGCTTCACTCGTCCTGGTAAGCAGTAGTGGCTCCGTTCCCTTTGCTGCTGAAGCAGTTGGGTGATGCAAACAGAACCAAGCTGAGAGAAGGTTTCTGAAGTCCAAGCCCTTCTCTGATTATCAAGCTGGCTTTGTGGGGGAGGATGAGGAGGGCAAAGGAATATATAGGCCGCTTTGCTTCCTCTTCTTCCTCCCAATTCCTCATGGATTCTCCTTTGTTACATACGTTTACAGACATGGGGTAACCCAGAATAAGATCAGCACTGAATTGCATGCAGTCCCTTTGTCCACTCTCAAGAGCAAAACGCCTGCTGTTGAAACATCAGTAGTTTTCCAGCTATTATCTGTTCAAGGAACTGTTTCCATATGACCTGCAACAGAACACCTGTGCTTTTAAGTGGGTTCTCAACAACAGCAACAATTTTATTATTTATACCCTGTCCATCTGGTTCCTGGTTCTAAAGCACACCTGCCATTCACACAGGACTCTTGCTAGAGCTTTTGAGTTTCACCGTTGCTCTATGTGCATCCCAGAGCACTCTTGTTAGGGTACACATTTCAGATAGAATTGGTGGGCCAGCCAACTTTCGCCATTACCATCCTTTGTATAGAGATACCCATGATCCACCCTTTGAGAAGCACTGGGTTACATCAGTTCCCTAAGCTCAATTAATTTCAGTGAAAATCCCCTTTCTAGCTCTCCTTTATATCTCCTTTCATCCTTTTTAAGGAATTTCTCATATCACAATTTTATTTTAGGTCCGGAGAAAGTAGTTATATAACAAATCATTTATAGGTATTTCAGAAGCAAACTCTTCAGTAAAGAAACCGTCTTACTCCAAACCACTTTGGTTGTAATAGGTCATGCATCCAATAAATGTTGTATAAGATCTCTTTGTGGAATTCACAGAGCTATGAAACAAAATACGAGGTCCTTGAAGGGAAAGGCAGAATATAAATGTAATAAACAAACAAATAAAACAATAGCGTTCCCTCTCTTTATTTTGCTGACTCTTCCACAATATCAACAAGCTCCTGGAAATGGCTTTTAAGGGGAAATGCATGAAATATCTTAATATTCTTACCTTTCTTCCCGTTTTTAGGCATTACAACTGTGCTTACTATGACAACGATCAACACTCATCTCAGAGAGACTTTGCCTAAGATTCCCTATGTCAAAGCCATTGACATGTATCTCATGGGCTGCTTTGTATTTGTCTTCTTGGCCTTACTTGAATATGCTTTCGTCAACTACATCTTCTTTGGAAAAGGCCCTCAAAGGCAGAAGAAACTTGCAGAAAAGACGGCCAAAGCAAACAACGATCGCGCTAAGTTCGAAAGCAACCGGGTAGGATTATTCACATCATCTACTAGCCTGTGTTGTTTTCAGTTCCAAAACACCACTATGGATCAGTAGCATTAAGTGTACTTCCCCTCCACGCTAAGCTGTATCATTGGCATCTGTAGAAACCGCAGCCACTTCCCTCCCTCCCTCCCTCAGTATGAATAGACCCTTAGTCACATAAAACACTCCCAGTACACAGAGAGTGCAGAAAGGGAAAGAGTGAGCAAAACATGGTTCTGGTAGGCTACAGGTTCACATACTTTATTACCATAAGCGAAATCGCTAGTTCAGGATTCACAGGCCTGGGAACTTCTCTTCCCATCACTAACACTTAATGCAGTGTAAAGGTAAAGGGTAAAGGGACCCCTGAACATTAGGTCCAGTCGCGGACGACTCTGGGGTTGCGGTGCTCATCTCGCTTTATTGGCCGAGGGAGCTGGTGTACAGCTTCCAGTTCATGTGGCCAGCATGACTAAGCTGCTTCTGGCAAACCAGAGTAGCGCACGGAAACACCGTTTATCTTCCTGCTGGAGCTCTACCTATTTATCTACTTGCACTTTGACGTACTTTCGAACTGCTAGGTTGGCAGGAGCTGGGACCAAGCAACGGGAGCTCACCCCGTCATGGGGATTTGAACCGCCAACATTCTGATCAGCAAGTCCTAGGCTCTGTGGTTTAACCCACAGCACCACCTGCGTCCCTTAATTCAATGTATATTGCCCCAATTACCCTTGCTGTGCCTCCAGGATAAGGGAACTGGCCAACTGAATGTGTTTTGTTACATACAAAAACTACTTCCTCCACTACTTATTATTTCTTTTTAGTTCTTATACAGAATAAGAAATAAGTCATGGAGCCCAGACTTAAATGCTGTCAGCTCCCACCCACCCACCTGCCGGACTAGGGAAGATGCAGAGTTTTTTTGTTTGGCAGTTGTTTTTAAGTGTATCAAAAACAAAATGCACATTTATTCAGTAGCAAAACCTCCGCTCATTTCCTGCTGTATGCATTTGTACAGGAAATGGTGAAAGGAGTGCAAGAAGACAGCTTTTCTTCACGAGGTTTGCCTCTGAATTCAAAGGGCCGTTCACAATATGATATTAATGGAGTTATATTTGGTTGATGCAGATCATGGCAACTGGTGTAGTAAGAGATCGAGAATCACATATTTCGATGTGGTTCTGCAAGCGCATAGCTAGAGCAGTGCCTCCTTTTGTGTTGTGCAGGAGAGAAAGCTAACTATGAGATCAATGTTTAGACATTTAAGAAAGGCTTTAAGTGTGGTGTTTGTATTCCTCAGTGTACTGATTTGTTATTTTACTAGTTCTATTGTTACAAGTCACCACACTGATGTTTATCTAAGGGCAGTGTGTGTGAAAGAGAGAGAGGAGACATGTGCCTCAAGGCACATGCAACATTATACAGTTGTATAGGTCCTCTCAAGCCAATATTATAAATGGTGTCCCAGCATATTTTGTTGCTATGTCCAGGGAGGAAAGTGATATTCTTGTCACCCACTTTTCTTAAATGGCTAAATGTGTTATTATTGTGCGATCAGGAGAGCGCATCCAGGCTGACATAATTTCTTCTCCCTACGTAATTTTTTTGACCCAATCTGAAACTAGTTTAACTGTCCCAATGACTTCTGCGAATTGTTTTGTTTTTGTGAGTTGTGTGTGGGGTTAAATACCAATGTGCTCTAATACAACAAATACTAGTAGGGATTAAATCAAGCAAAATAAAAAGAGAGATACCATATTTTTCGGTAAAAGGTCTATGTAGACCTAGCAGGTAAGAACAACTGACTTATTCCATAGGCTGACACACAAAGAATTCTGTGACTAATTCTGCAATCTCTGGTTTTCCGTCTTCTAGAAGTGAACCGAGCAGCTCCAAACTAGGACTTCTGGGCATTCTTCTAAGCAATGGGGCAACAATCTTTGTACGAGCATCTTGATCATAGGGGCAGTGTAAAAGGACATGGTCTATGGACTCTCTCTCTCCACCATTACAAGGGCAGAGCCTTTTGACAAAGGGGATTTTTCTGTAGCCCCCCCTCCATTTAAAACCACAAAGACAGCACACCTTGCAAGTGAAAAGGCCCTCATAGGACTGTACATCTATTTTGAGGTTCATTATCTCCTCCACCCCCTGCCACATTATATCTGTATTGCCCTTTACAACTCACAAGGTTCGTTGGCTGAGAAGCACAACACTTAAATTGTGATATAACCAGGGATATTTATAGATTGTTTTTTTATATGAAGCCCCTGAAATTCTGCTGGAACCTATAATAATTCACCAAAAAACTTCTCTGAAACTGTGTGCTGCTGTACCCCACCCCACTCCTGTGCACTTCCACCCAAATGTGTGCATGCTTTGTTGCCAGAGTTGTGTTTAGAAACGTATGCAAAACTTTACAGCAGTAATTCAGGGAAGTGTTTTATTGAAGCTTTGCACCTGTTCTTTATCAACATGAAGGCTGGTTTGCACATTCCACTATTTTGGTGATGTAATAACTCTCCACTCAGTAACTATCAGGGTGTAAATCTTTTTCCCCATTGCTGGTCTGCTTATGTTATTCCCATGCAAGCATCACTATAGAATGAGGTGTTGGATGAGCAATGCTTAGAAAATACCTATCTCCCAGTTATTAAAGAATTGAAAGAGAAATGTGGTTTCCAGTCTTTCTCTGTTAAGTACGTCCTGCATGGTTAGCTGAAAATCCTGTCCCTGGAAACAGAGTGTTCCAACCAGGAACATTCATTGTACCAATTATTACTAAAAAGAATTGCTCACTTTCTCCAACCTCGGATCTTGGGAGTTAGGGAGATATGATGGTGCAGGCTGTGTGATGCTAGGTCCTCAAGTTGGTTTGAATTTGGCCTGTTGAATGACCACCTGCCATTCTTGTACTTGGGAAAATATTAAATATAATTAAATAATTACAGGCTTTCTTCTGGACTGAGAATATATACTACAGAACAATGTTGGTGAGCTCTAAAATTGAGTGGTAAAGGAAAACCTGCACATGTTTCATACCGACCCCTTATTAAGAGCCATTTACTGAAAACATGTCACCAGTTTTAATAATTCAGTATGCGCCTTTCTAAATTGGCAATGAGCCCATCTAAAATTTTACAAGTAGAATTCTTAATATTCACAGTGGCAAGGAGGAACTAACAGTGCAATTTCTGTAGCATGTGGAAATGAAATACAAAACTTACCCCTTTTAATTTTCTGATACACTTCACTATGATCTTTAGCAGTATTTGTTACACTGTTTCCAGGATGTTTATTTGGACTTTAGTGTTTTTAAAAATATGTGCTAGAGCTAAAGATGTCCATTAAAGTTAGGTTAAGTTAGGTTTGGGATGCAGGTGGCGCTGTGGTCTAAACCACAGAGCCTAGGGCATGCTGATCAGAAGGTCGGCGGTTTGAATCCCCGTGACAGGGTGAGCTCCCGTTGCTCAGTCCCAGCTCCTGCCCACCAACAGTTCGAAAGATGTCAAAGTGCAAGTAGATAAATAGGTACCACTCTGGCGGGAAGGTGAATGGCATTTCCGTGTGCTGCTCTGGTTTCGCCAGAAGCAGCTTAGTCATGCTGGTCACATGACCCAGAAGCTGTCTGCGGACAAACGCCAGCTCCCTCAGCCTATAGAGTGAAATGAGCGCCGTAACCCCAGAGTCGTCCGCGACTGGACCTAATCGTCACAGGTACCTTTACCTTTAAGTTAGGTTTATTGAATTTATGAATTGCTTCCAACAGCAAAAGTCCCAAAGCAATTTACAATAAAACAAACAATTACCGTATTTTTCGCTCTATAACACGCACCAGACCATAACACGCACGTAGTTTTTAGAGAAGGAAAACAAGAAAAAAAATATTCTAAACGAAATAGTGGATATATGATTTTTGTGGTTCATGCTGTGGCCACAGACATGTGATCTGACAGTGAGTTTGGAGTAGCCCAATGCAAAAATCCTGAGGATCCATGTGGATCCATGCTTTGTAACCACGGAGGAGGGAAGGAAGGGGAATCATGGATCCTCTGCTCACGTCTGCAGCAGATCCCCCCGCCACCCGCAGGCATTCGCTCCATAACACGCACAGACATTTCCCCTTACTTTCTAGGAGGAAAAAAGTGAGTGTTATGGTGCAAAAAATACGGTATTTAAAAGGCAAGAATTTCTAATCAAGAAAATTAAGTAACTGGACATTTAAAAGCAGCTTTCGTGTAAATTCTAGTTTCCCTCTTTTTGGCATTCAGGCGGTCTGGTTATCCTTCACTGAAAATAAAACGTAGACAGTGTCTGTGGATTGTAAAGTAGTTTTCAAATGTTCTCATTAATATAGCCAAAACAGGAGGGGAATCCATTCGAGACAATATTAAAAGTGGCCAAGTGACAGAGAGCCCACAATATTAGCACACACTGGAACTGGCATAGATTGACTTTTGGTGCACAATCCTGCTCAAGGAGTGATACAACTGAATGTCGAAGGCCAATCTATACGGAGTTCAAAACACACAGAGCCCAGACCGTAAGAACATAGCACAAGGTTAAAATAGTCTGGCTGAAAAATCCCGGCTGCCATGGGCTAACATTGTCTTAATATACAGTGTTTTGGTCTGATTCTAAAACCGCCTGCTTCCATAAGCAAGCGTTTAGAGAAGGTATATTGACTGTTGCATAAGTACAGTGTCAAAACTCATATTATCCCAAGCCTTGTGGGGATGTTATATCTGCATGAAAAAGCTAACGTGCAAAGACAAGAGAACCTGCAAATGGAATATTATGTCTGTTAGTGACTTGGCTGTTTGTCTTATTCCCTGGCCAGGAAATCAGTCAGTTTATTCTATATTGCTCTCAATCCAAGCAGAAGGATCCCACAGCTAATTTGTGGGATCTGACCTTTTTGTGGATCACTATATTATCAGTGGCGTAGCGTGGGTTGTCAGCACCCGGGGCAAGGCAAGTAATTTGCGCCCCCTAACCCGTGGATTTGCGCCCCCTAACCCTAACCCCCAGATGTTGCGCCCGGTGCGGCTGGCCCCCCCCCGCACCCCCCACGCTACGCCACTGTATATTATAACATCTTCTGATGATAAAGCCAAATCAGATAAAGGGTGCTACACATTCTCATTTTACTACTGCAGAGCCCTTGTTTTAAGTTCATGTGCCACTTCAAGAGGGGGGGAAAACGGGAGAATGGTAAAATGTAAAGTAAATAACACTGTGCAATTGTGAACGGTATCAAATACTCTTCAGTTCCAGGACCCTTAAAATTAATATCATATTAAACAATTAAATTGGATTGAAATGATTCAGGGAACATGAATTGCCTGCCATTAAATTCACTTTCAGAAATTCCGCACAATAAAAAATATGTTGAAATTGGCATTAAGAATGAATTGAGAAGCCTGCACATTTTGATACAAGGTTTCTAAACATTTTTTAAAAAAATTTGATCTAGACCCATAAAATAAATGGAAGTTTTCCCATGAAATGACACTTCCCAGACAGTACAGTGACATACTTGCTTTCCAAAGCAGAACAAAATAAATTTCTAGTAAATACGTTGCACTAGAGTGAATAGTATCTTCAGGAACCTCTGGTTATCATTACATTTTAGGAATAAAAAAGAGCAAGTAGATTGTTCTGCCTAGTTGAACTTGCACACTCAGTAATCCTAAAGCCAGGCAAATGTGATCTGAGGGGCTCTTAGGCGTAGTATGCTCTGCCACCAAAGAGGCCAGCTGCTAGGACTTTTACACACACTCACACAAACACGTACAGTGGTGCCCCGCAAGACGAATGCCTCGCAAGACGGAAAACTCGCTAGACGAAAGAGTTTTCCGTTTTGGAGGTGCTTCGCAAAATGAATTTCCTATGGGCTTGCTTCGCAAGACGACAATGTCTTGCGAGTTCCTGCTGGGTTTTTTTCCTCCCCCCCCCTTTATAAGCCGCTAAGCCGCTTATCAGCTGATCCGATCAGCAGATAAGCCGCTAAAAGCCGCTAATAGTGCTAATAGCGCTAATCCGCTAATCCATCAATGGGCTTGCTTCGCAAGACGAAAAAACCGTTAGACGAAGAGAATCACAGAACGGATTCTTTTCGTCTTGCGAGGCACCACTGTACAACCATGTTCTTCTGGCAATGGGTATGGGGAATGGGGTTTTCCAGGGGAATGTTGGGGGCAGCCAAGCACTAGCAGGAACCTAAGTCTCCTCACTCCCCTCACATGCCTTCAGCTATGCTGCAAATGTAATAACCAATTTCTTTCCATTGACCACAATTGAGGGGGGGGATAATAATAGAATAAAAACCAACAAAGAGGAAGACCTCCCTACCCTAGGGACTTAGGAAGCCCTTGGGAAGTAGTGGTATGTCTGCTATGTAATCTCACCATCATCCCAGGATTGTGAACTATACATTTGATTCAGTTTAAGTAGGCCCAGAGTTTCATATTTACATGTCCGGTGCTTGAGTAACTTTTACCTAAGGCAGAGGGAGGGCTGCATTGGGAGATAAAAGGTGGGGTGAAAGTCCTGTTTCTGGCAATGAGTCAGTGTATTGTGGTTCACTGCATTTGCACCCATATGTGTGCCAGGGAGAGGAGAAAGTGATATTTTGAGTGTTGTACCAGCCATTCCTTGCATGAGCAGCAATACTCACTTGGGACCAGAATTTGCCCATAGTGTTAATGACTTTTCTGAAGGATCATTATGTAGGTAAAGCGACTTTGTGAGTTCTACAGCAGATGAGTAGCCAGCATCTGTATCAAATGCAATTTTGAATATTGATTAGAACTTACAATACAATTCAGTAGTGAAAGTGGATTTGCTCTTTCCCCTTTTTATATACTGTTGTGCTCACAGGAGCTTGCAAAGGTCTAGGGGGAATTCTCATCCCACCAGCAGAGACCCATCTGTGTTAAATGCCCTCAGGAGAGAACCCTCTCGAGAGAATCCTCTCTGATCTGCATCATCTGAGGTCCTGAGGTGTGACTACCTGGCTGACTGGCTAAAGCCCTGGAAAATAGCACTCCAGTTACAGAACGAGTCTACATTGCAACATGTTGTTTCAGGCCCTACTTGTTTTATATTTATGTTATTGGCACGATTCCTAATCCTTACCACTTAATATGGTAATTCTGTCCATTTTCATGGGGAATAGTTAAACCTTACATGCTAATTATTTTATTTATTTGTGTGTTTGTGTGTTTGTTTTAAAAGCATTTGTATACTGCTATTCATTAAAAAAACCCCAAAGTGGTTTATAAGTGGTTTATAACAATAGAACAAAAAAAAAACCCCATACAATAAAAAATATTAAAAAGTTAAAATCAGATGTCAGTTAACTATTATGGAAAGATGTATTGTTAATTTCCTGCATAGGCCTGATAGAATAGAAGAGTTTTCAGCAGGCATTTAAAACTTGGAAGAGAAGGTGCCCTCTATTCTGAAATAGAATTAAATATTTTTATTTACTGGAAAAAAATTATGAACCTCCATCATTATGAATTTGTTTCCAACTAGGTGGACATGCATGGGAATATTCTGCTAACATCCCTCGAAATTCACAATGAAGTTGCAAGCAATGAGGTCACCACAAGCGTCACCGATCCTCAGAATTCAACAATATCCTTTGACAGCTCAGGTATCCAGTACAGAAAACAGAGTTCGCATCGAGAAAACCTTGGAAGGCGTACATTGGACAGAACTGGCGCCCACACAAAGAAGAGTCATTTACGGAGAAGGTCTTCACAGCTAAAGATAAAAATTCCTGACCTAACGGATGTGAACGCCATAGACAGATGGTCAAGAATGGTGTTTCCATTCACATTTTCTCTTTTCAACTTAATCTACTGGCTATACTATGTCAACTAAATTGACTTTACTTCTTCTTCTTTTTTAAAAAAAGACTTCAACAAGTTAAATATTAATTTGCCTGTTATTTTGTATGTGTACATAAGAACTTTTACACTATATATATATAAATATAAAATATATATAAATATATTTAAAATCCTGTTTATGTGTGTACATATATTGTGAAAGAATGTGTATTATACCCATTGTGCATACACATATGTACTATATATATACACACACACTCTGTACTTTCGGAAGATAACGGACAGTTTAGCAGAATGCGCATTAAGTAATTTTTTAAAAATAAAAAGTATGGAGAGGCAAGTGCTCTGAAAACTGTAGGTTTTGATAAATCTAAAAGTCATTTAAGACCACCCAAATATTTTTCAGACCTCTGCAATTCCATATTTATCAGAATTATGTGATATTGTTTGTGGAAACTTGACTGCTCGTTAACTGGTAGAATTAACACTGGTACGCTTTCTCTAAGTTATATTTCCTAATCATTGAACCAATGAACCTAATCAATATTTTTTATTTTTTGTTTTTGCTAATGGTTTGTGTTTTATATTCTAGCAAAGATCAGTTTCCCTATCAAAAATGGGCATCGTCCTTTTAGCGATCACTTGTTTATTCTCATGTAGCAAGTTAAATCTTGATCAAGAGATCAGTTTGCTTCGTGTTCATAGGATTTACGATCCTTAAGAAGCTATTGGACGTTGCAAAGCAGCCTCTTCTTATGTGATACAGTGCATTATATAATGTTTTAATTTAATATTCCAATTACAGTATAGGATTATTTTGAGGTGAGAATCCCTACAGCATAATGTTACTGAAATGTTGTTTGAAATGCAACTGCTGCTAACATATTTAGGATCTATTCTGATCTATACAGGGTTATCAAATCTTCTCCTTTGCAGGGGTACTATAATCTGAGGAGATTATTTCTGAGGAAAAATTTAGCACAAACATTGCTCCACGTTCTGCTGTATCTGCTTCCCCTTTGCAAATCTTCTCCATGTTACAGTGGAGCAGCCAGGCAGAACAAATCAGTTCCACAAAAGAATAGATAAGGTTTATATATATATATATAAAAGCTTCTCTGTGCCACAGAGCTTTTCAAATTTCCAGAATGCCAGGCAATGGAGGATATGATAATCTTAGCCCATTGTTTCTTTAATTATTAGTATTCCAATGATAAACTAGAAGACACCTCAGGTTAAAAACAAAAAGGGAAAACCATGCATTTACATTACCAAACATTCTTAGAACATGATTAATGTAAGATATATTTGCATAATATGCATATATATGAACAATTTACCCAATTTTCTTTCTAGTGCTTGCTACTGTGACTGCATGCTATATCATATTTTTGTTTCTGTGATGTTACAGCTTTCTCTTCTCTAGAATTAAACCAATATAGCACTTCTAATGTATAAATTCAATAACAGAACATTTTCACATCTATTTTGTACATATATATGTATATACACACTAAAACTGCTAGTATAGCTGATATGCTACATTCACAAACCATAAATAATGGAGAACAAATGTCTTGCTTCAGCATTAAATGCATTCAGTCATTTTCCTTATGCAAAATGTTCCACTTTTGTTTTCCTGTAGTTAGAATGCATTCATATCAGTGCTGTTAACTTAGCATACATGAGATGAATGAATATCAAAAGGAGTTTAGAGAAAACTGGATGAGCAGGAATTTGGAAGGTAAAGTTGTAGGTGCAATTCACCAGTTGTATTCCCCATTCATTTCATTATGGCAACTTCCACTAGTTGGGTTGCACTGGAAACATTTTGTAGCTTTCATTATATGGAAGCAACCTCTGATTCACCTGCCATACCACTAAAGGGCCACTTTCCATGTTACAGGAATGCCTTTTGCATGTCACTCCCACATAAAATAATATACTATAGAAAAGGGTTTTATGTTGGGACTGAGCTAAAACCAGTCATACCTGGTTTCATTTTCACATGTTGGAGAACACCGTATATGGGAGGGGAGAAGTGGTATTTCATATAACTGGCCTAGTGATTTGGAAAAAAAAGTTTTACCTTGATATGAAAACAGAAACCTGCAGAATTATATTTAGTCTCAGCTGATGCCACACCTGCTCTTGAGACAACATGCAGTGCTATTTTTCTAGAAAAAGAGGTGCTGCCGGAACTCACCGTGAATGTCTCCCTTGTTCTCTTAGAATGGCAATGGTGCCCACCTGAGAGGTGCCGGAATTGACTTCCGGTGAGTTCTGGCTGGAAAAAAGCCTTGGATATATGCCAGGAATCCAGGGCAGCTTGCTAGAGACCATGGCTTTCTTGGAAGAATACGTATTAACTAAAATCATGCCAAAATTATTTTTAGTGGACTGGTTCATTTTATTGCCTAACGGAAGCTACCATTGAAATTATAATAAGAGCCTTTAAATCAAAATAGGAATCAAAATTTCAGTACAGCCGTAGTGTTAAAATAATTATAATAATAATAATAATAATAGAATGTGGAGGCTTATACTGAAGTTCATAAACTTATGAAAGATGGGAAGGGTTGTCTTGTTCGTTTTTTCGTTTTTTGCTATGAATGTAAATAAAGATAATTTTGTGTGAGGGTATCTCGATTGGTCTATAACGCTGAGATCAAAAGTAACGAGCAAGGAATGACAGCAACCCGTAATGACTTCAGGCTTCAACAACAATTTATACAATGTTATTCACAAACTAATTGAGATGAACTATATATCTGTAACATTTAATCTGAATCCTAAACATATTAAGCTGAAACAGATCTATAGAACCTACCGTATTTTTCCATGTATAAGATGATGTTTTTGTAGTATTTTAAAATGTTAAAAATTTGGGATCTCTTATACAAGGATAGTGCTGAGGGGGGACGGGCAATTGGTGGCATCCATGAGCAGGAGATTGTCAGCGGTGATTGGGTGGGTGATTGGTGGCTGAGGCAAGGCCTGCTGTCGATTTGCTGCTGCTGTGTCAATTAGGTGGGTGCAGCAAGGCTTGCTGGCGATTGGCTGCTGCTGCAGCAATTGGGCGGGTGATTGGTTGCTGGGCAATCTCCCCCTATTTCCTTAATTTGGGGTCCCAAAAAGTAGGGGTCGTCTTATACACGGGGGCATGTTATACACGGAAAAATAAGGTACTTTGTTTGTGTGTGTTAGGATTACAGTGGTACCTCGGGTTAAGAACTTAATTCGTTCCGGAGGTCCATTCTTAACCTGAAACTGTTCTTAACCTGAGGTACCACTTTAGCTAATGGAGCCTCCCGCTGCCGCCACACCGCTGGTGTGCAATTTCTGTTCTCATCCTGAGGTAAAGTTCTTAACCCAAGGTACTACTTCTGGCTTAGTGGAGTCTGTAACCTGAAGCGTTTGTAACCCAAAGCATTTGTAACCCAAGGTACCACTATACAGCCTTACTAAGCAATCCAACCCTGCCTTTGCACCAAGCAGGGGCAGGGGCACTTATATTAGATGGAGTTACCCCTCTGCTCATCCCTGGTGGCTCTGCCTGCAGAGTGACAACCACCTTCCTCCACTGCTGTGGAGCTCTACTTCCACCTGCTAGACAGTAAGTAGGAACCCTCAAAATGGGGCGTTCCGGAGACAGGGGAGGCAGAACCAGCCTGGGATCTGCTGGATCCTAAGCCAATCCTACTGCTATCACATGGGCCCAAATTGGACCTGATTGTTATGCCAGCTCCAGGCTGGTGCAGCTACATGCTTCTCTTGCTCTTCTACCCTAGCCATTATGGGCTGTACATGCTGTGGTGTCTCCACCTAGCTATGGCTGGAATTAGCAGCCTTAGCAACTCTAGTGTGATCATGAAAATTGAAATACAGCTGCAACAGCTCTGGTGGGTGAGGAACTGCTACCAGAATGAGCCTGCCGAGGAAGCAAGAGTGCAATCCCAAGGCTACAGAGCTTCACATGTAGCAAAACATTTGAGGGTTTTCTAGGGAAGCCCAGCGGAGAATTTGGATGGGACTAGTGAAATTTCTTGAAAGGTTTTCCCGTTCCTGAACTCAGGCTGCTACTCGAGCAAATTTAGCCATGTCTTTTATAGTTTTTTACATAAAATTGTTATAAATTATTTGCAGGCCGACAAAACATGTTTGTTATTAAAGGCACTGGAAAGAACATAATAAACATCATGCTGGATCCGGCCAAACACCCATCTAGTCCATCATTTTGCTCTCATGTTGGCAAGCCACATGCCTCTGAAAAGCCCTAAAGTAGGAGCTGAATGCAGCAGGGCTCTACCCATTCGTGATTCCCAGCAGCTGGTATTCAAAAGCATTACTTCCTCCAATAGTGGAGAAAGAATGTAGCCGTGATGACTGGTAGCCATTGATAGCCTTATTCTCCACGAATTTCTCTAATCCTCTTTCAGAGCCGTTCAAGTTGGTCCTTATCATTGCCACTGAAACAGTGTGCATAGTAAAAACAAGAAACAAAATCAAACACAGGGATACTAGCTCTAGGAACAATAGCATCAAATCAACAAACCCTAAAACAACAAAACAATGCAAACTCTTAAAAACAATGGAACGGTCTCATCAGAAAATTGATGGGTATCATCAGCATTTAGCACTTTCTCTAAATGCTCAAAGCTATGCATCACCCCACTAATTTTTCTAATGTCACTTTGTAATAAAGGCCAGATTACATTTTTAGTGCTGTGCTGAATGATCACCTAGTTTAATTTTCAATGTCATAAGTGGTCTTTCAAGGGATATAAGCAGTCTTTAAAAATAAAAATCCATGCAGTACTGATCTATCACATATTTGGTATAAGAGCCTTGTTGGATCACCCAAAAGCCTATCTAGTACAGTGGTACCTCTGGTTACGTACTTAATTCATTCCGGAGGTCCGTTCTTAACCTGAAACTGTTCTTAACCTGAAGCACCACTTTGGCTAATGGGGCCTCCTGCTGCTGCCACGCCACCGGAGCATGATTTCTGTTCTCATCCCGAAGCAAAGTTCTTAACCTATTTCTGGGTTATCGTAGTCTGTAACCTGAAGCATCTGTAACCTGAAGCATATGTAACCCAAGGTACCACTGTATAGTATGGTGTTTCCACAGTGACCAACCATATGCCTATGGGAAGCCTAGCTCAATGGTACTCTCCTGCTTGTGAATCCCAATTGATATTGGAAATTAGTCACTGATGGCAGTATCCTCCCCTTTAAAGCTTTCTAAATAGGTCCTTCACCAACCAGAAGATTTGGGTCAGACCCTGGTTCAGTACTTTTGAGTAACAGCTCACCTCTGTCCAATACACTTTCACATTGGATTTTTGTTTTGTTTTGTTTTGTTTAAAAAAGGAAGAGGAACATTTTTATTAGGGGGCAGAATTGGATGAAATTTGCAGGCAGAATAAACCATTCTGAAGGCCTGATTCCTGACACATTTTAGAATGATAACTGCAGTAGTCTTCTGGTAAAGGCAACTGCTACTTAATAACTTAATCTCCCCTGCTGATTTGTAGTCAACTGATCTGAAAATTGGAGAAATGAAAGTGGCGCCCCAGGTTAAGAAAGAGTTCAAGGGTCTCTTGTGCTAGGTACAACTGAAGTTGTTTTGGAGTACAAAGAGCTAAATGGCATTCACTTTCTATGTAAAATAATTCCCTCTGATTACAAGCTTGACCAGCCAGTCCCAGTGGAGTTCTCTGCCCCCTCCCCTTCCTATCCTGATTTATTCCTTAAGCTTAAAGACATAAGTTGCTCTTGCAAAGCTGACCCTTTCCCCCAAAAAACCTGGCTGGGCCAGCCCACCCTTGAGGCAAGGTGAGCCAGCCAGCTCAGGCAGCAGATCCACAGGGTCAACAGATCCTGATGTAGATCTTTGTCCCCCTCTTGTTCCTGGTCTAGCTCTTTCCTCTCCCCTTCTTTCCTGGTGGGGAGTGAGCTGCCATTTTATGGTCCGGCTCAGGTGCCAAAATGTCTTGGGATGGCCCTGAAAGCTGGGATTGGGGAGCACTGATAAAACCATTTCTCTGATTGCAAGCTAGAAGTGTCAGTAAAAAGCTTTCCTGCCCTCTCCTGATCCTGGTGTTTGCTTTCAGCTAGTCATAAGTTTTGATTTGGCAAAGCTGCTCCCTCTTCCCCCTTGCATTTTCCTTCTACAGGAAGCTTAGAGACATAGCTTTGCATTTTGTGGAAGCTGGCCTGCACCATTTCTTTAGTGTATGGATCACTGCAGCACCTCAAAATTCTTCTGTCCAGGCTTGAACAGATCCTACTTTGCCTCAGATTGGTTGAGACTGAATCCATTCAAAGCATCGCATCTCTGTTTGGGGTTCATCCAGATCTGGCATGCACCAGATCTGGCAGGGAATACTCTCTCGTGACTCTTCTAGCATACAGCTTCATTGGACAGCCTAACTATAATGAGATGAGGAGAAAATCTTATTTCTATGCACTTCTTACACACCATGCATCATTTTATATACTCTATCATGTTCCCACTTACTTGCCTTTTTTAAAAAAAAAACACCACTAAAATAACCTTTCCTCCTAGGGGAATTCCTCCAGCTGCTTAATTATTCTATACCTATTTGCAGCCACTGAGCTCTGCAGCTTCAGTGTCGTTTTTGTCTTTCCCCTTTACACCGTGATCTCAACCAATTGGGGATTACACAGTGAATCTGTTAACATGACAGTGACACATAACTAATCAGATTAAATTGATGCCATTGAGGGCATCAAACGAGGCCCTTCTGTTGCCTGTGCTCTGAACAGGAGAAGCAGGGAATGGAATGTGTCTCCATTGCCCAGGATAATGGGGACACACTTCCTGTCTTGCGACATCCTATTCCCGCTTCACTTCCTGCCACTACTGCATGGTAAATCCCTCTTCAGTTTGAGTTGTGTGGGGCTATCTGGGACAGGATGTAGGTGGGGAAGCAGTTTAGGATGTACAAGCAAAGTAAGGCAGTGTGGGTTGGCAATTTACTCAGCTGTGCATACAGATAAATGTGTCCTCCATATGTACTCCACTACTTTTATTGTATCAGGATGCACATGTATTTTAATTCATATTCTTCTCCAGCTAGTCAGCTGTGCATGACTGAACTGAAGGTGGGTGAAGTACGTAAAACTTTGTTGCCTTGTCCCCAATTTTCCTTGACACCCCTTTTGGTCCTTCCTTGCTTTTTTCTAAGGGGAGTGAAAACTCACCAAATAGGTCATGCTTTGCAGGAGGAGTGGAAACGTTATGAATATTTTCCAAACCGCCCCACTCTCCCCAGATTAAGCAGAAGATTAGATGGAGGCTGGAGTACGGGCAACAGATTTGAATCAACGGTTTTTCTTTTCTAAGATACTGTAATGGAGGAGTTGCTCTTATGGGCAATTTGGGAATTGGTTAAATGAAGCCAATAGAAACAGAGGTACTTCTTCAGCTTGGACAGGTGGGGCTGCAGCACCCTGTCCCTCCCAAACTGCAGAACCAGAGTCTCCCCCCCCAAAAAAAAAAAATCCCAACCCACTAGTCATAACAATCAGATCACTCACTCACCTTTTCCGGGCTTCATCTTCAATCTTTGTCTAGGCTGGCCAATCAAGTGTAAACTTACCGGTACATGCATTTAAATCAGCAACCACTGTGTGTTGCTCACGACTGTCGGAGCCAGCTCTTAGGGGCCGAGATCCCTCCAGCCCTCCCAATAAAATATTTGAGGGGGGCAGACATTGATGGCCATTCAAATTGTGTGCGTGCGCTGCCTTGTGATTATGTGGGGCAGAGCTTACTTGCCCCCCCCCGGCAATATTTTATTCAAGTTGGCACCCCTGCTTGGTATCATCCCTGTCTGTAGAGGGAAAACCCACCCACCCCCATTTTTCATTCAGTTCCTTTCCTCATAGAGAATTTTTTTACCAATTCCCACTGAAAATTGCCTGGCAGGACTGCGAGTCCCAACAATACGCCATTCCCCCGCTTCTCCTTGCAATGGCTTTGGTGATAGCACAGCAGATGCCGGGAAGTACTTTAGCCCTTGTGAACTTTGGCATGTCTTCTTAGGAAAAGATCTATATTAAGGCAAATTGCAGTGTTACGTTACTTGCCTTTGAAAAATCCTCAACACGGCAAGGCGGGCTGAGCAAACAATACGGACTGGGACTGTTTTTGTTATGAATAATTAATAAACTTTTTTAATAAAAAAATTACATTGAAGAACTGAATAATTACAAAGATGCTGCTTTTCAGAAACTTATTAGATAATACCTGCATGTAAGCAGTTGTAGAACGGTTTCCCATACTTGGGCCTCCAGCAGTTCCCATCATGCCTGATCACTGGTCCTGCTAGCTAGGGATGATGGGAGCTGTAGTCCAAAAACAGCTGGAGACCCGAATTTGGGAAACGCTGATTTATAGGATTGCAATCTCAGGAAGGGAGTTGTGATGGATCAAAGCAGGAATTGCTATGTGAATGAGAGGGGGAAAGAGGCCCATCAGGTGAAAATAAGGACAGGAATCCTACCAGCTGTGTCTACTGAAATGTCCTCTTCTATGTTATTAAGGTATAGGGTCTCTGCCATCTTTTGCCTGTGACCACCAGAGAAAGCAGTGTGATCTGCAGAGCAATCCTCTGTAGACCAGTTCAGTGGGCCTTATTCCCATGCATGGACTTGCAGCCTTGTACTTATTTTCTTCCTCCGCTGATAGGCTCTGGGCACCCCTGGCTCCACCTACCATTAACTGCCTGCTTTTTGCCCAAGGTTGGTGCAATGCATAAGGCGCAACCCACAGGCAAAGTGCACCCAGTGGGCTCCACCACACTCGCATGTCCATGACCCAGCTCTCAGACCACCTATCGTTTTGACATTCCCACAACGTTCCCTGTAAAAGAAGCTGATGGCACTCTGCAGCCATTGTGTGGACAGCACTAGGCCTCTTGTGATACTTAGGATTTCATAACCGTGTGGTGGCTGAGGCTGAAAGCTAACGGCTTGCTCCAAGCCAGGAAGAACGATCATGGCCTAATGCAGGGATGGGGAGCCTGGGGTCCTTCAGACATTCTTGGACTCCAACTCCCATCAGCCTCCACCAGCATGGACAATTGTTATGCATGATGGGAGTTGTGGTCCAGCATTGTATGAAGTGCTGGAGGTTCCCCATCCCTGATCCAATTGGAGTTTTGAATCTGGACTCCCTGGCCCACTGCTTCCTCTCTTAGAAGTTGTCCTACACCAGCTCTCTGTGGCCCCCTATTTACAGTGTACGCAGATTGGTCAGGAAACGAGTGTGTGCTCAGTTTAAGACACATGTGATTTGCAAAGATTGGATGCTCTGAATAAGTACCCTGCTGATCCTCTCCACTTCACACAGAAGCCGTATGTGTGTGTGTGTGTTTACTGCTTCATAGGGATTGCTAGCATTACCCTACCGTATGATAGAGAGAAATGTGGCAAGGTCCTGATGCCATTTCTTCCATTATTACATCTGTATCAGGAGAAGGCATGTTTACTGAATTTCTTCCTTCCTATAGCAGTTAAAGGAGCACCTGTAGATAGGCAACTGTGATTCATGTAATTGGAATTGTCATGTCATATATAAAGCTATCATTTGACATTTTCAGGAGTGCAGTGGAATATTACCCTACCAACACATGAACAAATTGGGACCCTTCACAAATAACGAAAAGACAAATATTTAACAACATGCATGGAACAAAGTAGTGGAAAAACATCACTGTGAATTTTCTTTCTTTCTTTTTTTTCTAGAAATATTTGTAAATGGGCAGAGAGGGGGAGGAAATGATGGTATGGAATGAGCTTATTGTTTTGAAAAAATTACAATAAAATATATTTTAAGAAGGAAAGACAGTATTATGGATTTGCATAGCATTGGATATATTGTTTCCTTTTTAAAAGAAAAAAAAGGCATTAGCATCATGCAAGTAAAACCTTGTTTTAAATTACTGACTAATCTGCTTTCACCAGTCTCTTAATCAACAGCTTTTTTCTCCAAGTCATTCCTAATGTTAAGCAGAAGTAGAGGATATGGATTTCAACCTACAGATGCAATATTCTTTTTGTTAGGTATTCAAAACAAATTCCATATTGCCTGAAGAAGAATAACCAATGCCATCAAGAGAATTAAAGGAAAACAACAGGAGACTCAAAAAGACTGTTGCCTTCGGGCATCAAGCAAAACTCAGTAAATAAAATGTTGTTTGCTTTCACATGATTCCCCCCCCCCCCAAGGCCTTTCATATATATAAAAAAATTAATGTAACTTTATTTCACATAGCAAAATAAAGAGGGTTGTGTGTTACTTGTTTTTCTTCTCAATTTGATGCTGCTGCTTCTTTCTGCCCTCTAACCCTGCACAGCACTTAAGGAAGAGAGTAGCTTGACTAAAATCCAAGGGGACTACTATGAACATAAGGACCTAAAAAGATCCCAGCTTGATCAGACCAAAGGCCCATGTAGCTCAACATCCTGTTTTCCAAGAGGCCAGTCAGATGCCCATGGGAAGTCTGCTGGCAGACGCTGAGCCCAGCAGCGTTCTCCCCACATGCAGATCACAGAAACTGGCATTCAGGACTTGTCCACATTCCCACTTCTTCAGCGCCCAGAAAGCATGGCTCTGAGTGGTTTTCCCATGCTTTTTAGACATTGGTCCAAGCACGGATGGATCTATTATGAAACTAATGCAGCTTAAGATTCAGGCCCCTCATCCTGCAGGGGCCCCAGAAGTGAACTTTGGGTTTAGAAGACCGAATTTGAGTTGCACGACTCCAATTGAATAGTTTTTGTTGTTGTCTACAGTTCAAGGGGCGTGGTTTAACCTACAGCGGGTGGCACTGTGGGTTAAACCACAGAGCCTAGGACTTGCTGATCAGAAGGTCGGCAGTTCAAATCCCTGCGACAGGGTGAGCTCCCGTTGTTTGGTCCCTGCTCCTCCCAACCTAGCAGTTCGAAAGCACGTCAAAGCGCAAGTAGATAAATAGGTACCGCTCCAATGGGAAGGTAAACGCCATTTCCGTGCACTGCTTTGGTTCACCAGAAGTGGCTTAGTCATGCTGGCCACATGACCCGGAAGCTGTACGCCGGCTCCCTCGGCCAATAAAGCGAGATGAGCGCCGCAACCCCAGAGTTGGCCACGACTGGACCTAATGGTCAGGGGTCCCTTTACCTTTTACAGTTCAACAAACCCCAAAGTTTAGAGTCAGTAGCACAGATCTGTCAGTATTTTCATTCTCTCCCGTTGCTGGATGTGTGATTGTTACATCACATGTCTATGTTACATTCCATGCTTGGAAAGTGTGGGAAACGGAAGCTAGTCCTATCTCTTCCGTTGTGAAGGTTTGGTGATCTGTCATGGAACAGCCTCACTGAGTAGACAACAGTGGTTACCCAGATATTGTTGCTGGACGAGAAGTGGGGCCCCATAACAGTTTGCACTTCAGGACCTCAAAATGTAGGTTTTCCACTGGGTCCAAGTGGTTTCCTCCTCGCCCCACCCCATTCCCAAGGAAAACCTGCTCTTTAGGAGCAAATGCCAATCCGGAGAAAACCAGAATTGCTGTTTGATCTGATTGAACACTAAAGAGCGGTTTTCTGCTGGTGAAAGCAGCAGGGTGAGAAAAAGTGTGGATGAGCCCTCAGAGACACACTGTTTCTGATGGTGGAGGCAAATGACTACTAGCCATTAATAGTCTTATCTTCCATGAATTTCTCTAATCCTGTTTCAAAGGCAGCCAGGTTAGTGGCCATCGCCACACCTTATGTATGTGTGGGTATGTGTGCTTGTCATCTGAGGCCCTTCTCTACATCCCAGAGAGGTTTGGACAGTGGTAACAAGACAACAGGCCTTTTCTGTGGTGGCTCCCCAATTGTGGAATGTTCTCCTCAGAGAGGCCCGCTTGGTGCCATCACTACAAGTCTTTAGGCACCAGGCAAAAACATTCCTCTTTACCCAGGCCTATGACTATTAAATAATCTACAGCCTGTGAAAGTGTGTGGGGAGTGGACTGTTACCATGATAATTATTTTACTATTAGGCTGTCTGTCATTATGTTTTTTTAAAATTATGTATTTACCATTGATGCTCTGTGATGCATTTTTAGTGTTGTACACCACCCCGGGATCTTCTGTTAAAGGGTTGTATATAAATTGAAATAATAATAATAATAATAATAATAATAATAATAATAATAATAATAATATAGTTGTGGGCCAAAGAGGGAACTTTGTTCATTTGCAGCAACATGTCTACTCATGTTGGTGCTGACCTTTAAAGCCCTAAATGGTCTCGGTCCTGTATACCTAAAGGAGCATCTTCACCCACATCGTTCAGCCCGGACACTGAGATCCAGCACCGAGGGCCTTCTGGTGGTTCCCTCATTGTGAGAAGTGAGGTTACAGGGAACCAGACAGAGGGCCTTCTCGGTAGTGGCGCCCACCCTGTGGAACACCCTCCCTTCAGATGTGAAGGAAATAAGCAGCTATCTTCTCTTTAAAAGACATCTGAAGACAGCCCTGTTTAGGGAAGTTTTTAATATTTAATGCTGTATTGTTTTTAACACTTGATTGGAAGCCACCCAGAGTGGCTGGGGAAACTCAGCCAGATGGGCGGGGTATAAATAATAAAGTAGTAGTAGTAGTAGTAGTAGTAGTAGTAGTAGTAGTAGTAGTAGTAGTAAGTCCCGTTTGCATGCATGTCCACATATTTAATGTTGGTTGGTATAATACAGCAGCAGAGGATGATGATGATTATTCTGTCAGGATGATCATCACCCAACCATCTGCTTTTACATGTGCAAAGCTGGCCGTCAAAGTCTGATAGAGCCTAATGCACATGACATCATGGGGGGCGGGGGCGGGAAATGGCTTGGATGAAGTAGAATCTGAATGCAGACCCAGCTGTTACAATGTCTGAACAATGGCAGCTTGGTGACTTAAACATCCAAATATTTGACTTTTATATGCAGATTTGGAATTTGCTTACTGAAAAAATCAATTTAAAGAAGAAGTAACTTTATTGAACAATCAGAAGGTCTTGATCCTTTATGCTGTTTCTCTTTTGGCCAGAAATAATAAATTATTAAATGGCTTAATATGCCAATTCTTCCAGCCCATTATACTGAATTTAATTCTTCGTTACTGTCATCTTTCAAATTGTTTTCTGAGAGAATTGCCCAGTAGAAATGTATTGGACCAAATCCTCATGCCCGGTGACAGATTTCCTTACGCATAGAAGTCACAGAGTATTCAACAGGAGGATTAGGCAGGAGCAAACTGCACACACAGGAGGAAGCTGCCACTCATTCGTACAGGTAATGAAGTAAACACAATTCGTATTATGCAATTAGGGCAACATCTATTGCCAGAAGCACTTTAAAGCATATTTGCAAGCAGTGCAAACAAAGGCTATGCGAGGACAATGGGCTTTGGGTTCACAAATAGGACAGGAATCAATGATGGGATCCCCCTGCCCAAAATATTGCAGTCTCTATGAGATGAACGGCTACCCTCTTGCCACCATGTCGCCCCCCCCCCGCCATCACCACATTTATGCATGCACAAGGCAGGATGCAGGAGCAGCCATAGCAACAAAGTCAGATTGGCCCGATTTGAAAACTCTTGTTTCTCAGCATCTGTGGGTCAGCCGGAGGCTGCATTGCCACTGTTTCTGACAACATACCTTTCTAGGATCCGATCATCTTCAATGAAGGTGGGAGATATTTCAGCACCTACACCATCATTTTAAATAAAGACAATCTATGGCCTTTTGGGACATGGGGGGGGGGGGCGCTGTGGGTTAAACCACAGAGCCTAGGATTTGCTGAGCAGAAGGTCAGCGGTTCTAATTCCCGCGACGGGGTGAGTTCCCGTTGCTCGGTCCCTGCTCCTGCCAACCCAGGAGTTCGAAAGCACCTCAAAGTGCAAGTAGATAACTAGGTACCGCTCCGGTGGGAAGGTAAACAGCGTTTCCATGCACTGCTCTGGTTCGCCAGAAGCAGCTTAGTCATGCTGACCACATGACCTGGAAGCTGTACGCCGGCTCCCTTGGCCGATAAAGTGAGTCGTCCCCAGAGTCGTCCGCGACTGGACTTAGTGGTCAGGGGTCCCTTTACCTTTACCTTTATGGCCTTTTAAACTTTGCAGGGGGTATTGATTTTGTTTGTTATTATGTTTTGTGTGTTTTGTGTTTTTATGTTGTAAACTGCCCTGTGATCTAGGGATGAAGGGCACTCTAGAAATTTAATAAAGGAGAAGGAGAAGGAGGAGAAACCCTGGGTGAGGAGGTACTGGTGTGAGACCTCCTCCCAGTTTGCTTTTAGGCCCTCCAAGAAAATAATGGCTAGGGTACAGTAAATCCAACAGTTGGTGGATAAAAGTTGTATGACTTCTGAAACTTGTCAGATTATAAACTCTTATTTTCCTTTTGGTCTACCCTGAGTGCTCAACAAGCACAAGTGTTCGTGGTAATCTGCCTTGTGGCTGCCTTTAGCACTTTGTGTTTTACCAGCTCAGCTAAACAGTAGAAAATTGCTCATAAAATGTTATGTTTATTGTTACCAGAGGGAGGTGAGAAGAGAAAGGGAGCAATGCGCTCTACCACGTTTATGACAAAACCTTGTTGTTATACTACATGCCCTCTGAGAAAAATTGGCAAAACAAACATCTTAACATAGTTGGCGCAAGGGAACGTGGCTTGTCCAGGCGTGCTTTGGGTAAGAACAAACCCGTCTTTTCCTTGCTCTGAGAGTTCTCTGGTCTGTTGGTTTGAAGACAAGAGAATGTCAGCATGATCTCCCCAGATCCCACTCACATCCCAAGCAAGAACTAATTTTCATGTGTGCCTGTAGAGGCGGCTCACACCTTCTGAAGTCAAGTAGTTGTGGTGGGAACAGCAGTAGCAGCATGTAGGAGGAATTAGAAGGACATGAGAAGAGTCCTGCTAGAAAGAGCTAGTCCAGCATTCTGTTCTCACAGTGGCCAGCCACTTATGCTTATGGCTAGCCTACAAGCAGGATTTGAGTGCAACAGCCTTCAGCCCAATTGTGATACCCAGAAACTGGCATTCAGAAACGTACAGCAACCAAGAGTGGAAATAGTATGCAGTCATCATGACTAGTAGTGCAGAGGCCCAATTCTGCTGTCCACCTAACTGGAAGAGTGTATGCAGTGTGACAATAAAAACGAGGCATATCAAAGCCAGTTATTCGTTTCTGTGCCCATGCTAAAGTAGATCCACTGACCGTAGGCACACACTTTCTTTGATGCGGCATTTCTAGAAATTTGATTTTTCCACAGGCAGGAACTTCTACAGAGTGGCATTCTTCATGGCATCATATCAGGAACACACCAGATTACAAAAGAGAAGAAATATTAACAGTATGTCAGAGTGAGTTATCAGCCTATTGGTCCAAGCCTGTAAGATCGCTGATGGTGCAAGCATTCTCCCGCCTGCCCCTTTCTTCCAGCTTATACCTTTACAGGAAAACTTAAGGGCAGCTCTCAGAAAAGTGGCCATTGCCCAGTTTGCTTTTTCTGGACCTGCTGTGCTGTTTTATTAATGAAGGAATGACTCAGTCCGTTTCTGCATAAGCCAGAGGTGTAAATAACAATCAGTTAGGAGAACTTCTTAATCTATCCTGAGAATGTTTGCTTGGAACAACTCGTGTTATTTTTAATGAGCGACATGTGGTAACTGGAGAAATCTCCAGGGGGATGTTAAATGCTTGAAGTGTTGTAATGATGAGGACAAGACTTGCTCATTAAGTTGCGATGATAGCGCTGTGATTCATTATACATGAGCCTCCACACAACATTTCTAGCAGGGAGTCCCAAAAGGAAGTAGAAGGAAAGAGGAGAACTAGAAAATGGAAGCTGGAAGAGTTCGCCAGCTTCCTTGAAGTCTCCCAGCAAAGAGCCAGGAGATCCTGCTGCAAGTTCAAGGCTGTTGAACATTTGTTGTCAGTGGCACAGATCATATCACAGAATCATAGCTGGAAGGGACCCTGAGGGACATCTAGTCCAACCCCCTGGAATGCAGAATCCTGCCCACAGCCATCCCTGGGTAGGCTCAAACCACAAACCTTCTGGTTAACAGCCAGACACACTGACCCATTGATGCCTCAGCAGAAGGAGCAATAGGGTCCCAAGTGCAACAGAACTATCTTACACATTTTGAAGTAAGTAAAGTAATGTGCATTACAATTTAAAGAGGGGTCCCTCCATTTGAAGTAAGTAATGTAACGTACTGTTAAACACCACCCCAATCTCCAAATGGGGAGAGACTCCACATGTTCTAAGTGTTTCCGTTTCCTTGGAACGAAGGCCATTGGAGATTGTGGACTCCTTTAGCATATATGGTTTTATATACAACCTGAGCATAGGATGGAGGTGCTCACAGCACCAACACACCAAAAGGTCTTGCTTCTTCATCACCAGTATGGATCCAGCACAGAGTAAGTATGTCTCTGTGTCCAGCTTCCAGCTTGCTTCCAGCTGCTCAGCTCTCACACTGCCCAATGTTCTACTTGCCAGTTAGGTGAAGGTGGGAGAAGGCCCACCCATTTCCTCAGATGATGCCATCGCTTGGTGGTAGCTCTTGCAATCTGACTTGTTCCTTTGGGATGCTGATGAGGACAAGTAAGTGGCCAGCTCTTGTTTTACATAGAAACCTGCCTGACTAGTTCAGCAACCTCCTCTTGCCAGATTCCAACCTCACTGGATATAGGGCTCCAATAATTGGGAGGGACTCAGGGCATTATCCAGACAAGACACACCCTCACACCCCCTGTAACCTACAACAATACATTAACATCAAAAGAAGGTAGGTGCAGTGTGTTTGTGTAAGATCATGAAGTCCAGAGTCGGAAATGAACTAGCTGTACCCCTATTTACTGTGATCTAGGACAAGTCACAAATTCTCATCTTCACTTCCCTTTATGTAAAACAATCACACTGGTGACCTAATTGCATTGTGTGACATATAATGGCCACAGCTCAGCAAAGCACCAGGCACCCTTGATCTCACTGCTTATTTCATCTGTCTCAAGGATGACTAACCACTGTGGTGCCATGAAACAAAAAGTTTCCAAACTGAAATGTCGTCTCTGACACGCTCCATGGTAGGTTGTCATAGGTACATCACAGTGCTCCCCAACCCCTTTCCCCCAGCTGAAGGATGAGCATAATAGGACAGGGTTCATGTAAAGATTACTTAAATCATGTGTGTGATGTGCTTTGGAAGCCCTGGAAAAAACTATGTAAATGATGATGATTCTTATTAACTTTGTGTGACACTGTTATCAATATTGTTTCCATGTAGATAGACTCCAGAAATACCCTGGAATTGAAAGAATTCTTCATTGCATTAAAAACCTCTCTATAATACTATATCTATTTGTGTGTGAATGTGAGTGTGTGTGTCTTGCTGTTTATTTAATGGAGGGAAAAGCAAAACATTTTAGAATCACGTACACAGCACTATTCCTTGAGGGTTGGGCTAAATTATAGGTAACTGAGTTTAAGTGCTTCATTTTCCTTAGAGACACTATCTTTTATGTACTCCGACAGAGGCCAGTCAGGGCTAAGCAAAACATTCAGAGAAGTTTATGGTCAGGGCAATAGGATGCTCAAGTCGTTTCTCAGCAAATTTTAGCGTGCAGTGAGCTGTCTGAGAGTAGGGATAGAGCATAAGATTGCTGTGATGTATTTATATTTAAAGTCAAATGCATCTTCACCCATCCCTTTGAGGTTTCTTTTCATTAATGATATATTGCTGAGTTCCCGTTCATAGATAAAAGTGGGATTTCCCCCCCCCTTCTAAAAGACAAACTTGTTTGAGAATGAAACATTTGAACCATTGGTGGCACAGGAGAACTGCGAACACTGCTATCTTATACGAGCAGAAAGGCCATAGCTCAGTGGTAGAGTCCTTGATTGGCATGCAGAAGGTCCCAGGTTCGTTCCTCTGCATCTCCAGGTAGGACTGGCAAAGACTCCACTCAAATCCTGAACAGCCACTGCCAGTCAGTGAGCTTGATTGACCAATAGACTGACTCTACATAAAGTAGCTTCCAATGTTCTTATGTTTATATCCTATGTTGACGCTGCCCTGGGCTGTTTTGGGGGGGAGGGCTGGATAAAATGGAATAAATAATCATCAGAAGTAAGCCTCACTGCTTAGAGTGGAACTTACTCCCAGGAATGTGTGTGGAGGAGAGTGATTAAGATAACAATGGACCTGGAAACCAAGCTTTATTGAGGAATGGTTGACGGCATTAGGTATATTTAGCCTGGAGAGCAGAAGACTGAGACGTGATAGGATAGCCATCTTCAAAAATCTAAAGGGCTGTCACGCTGAAGATGGAGCAAGCTCCAGAGGATAGGACCTGATCCAATGGGTTCGGGTTACAAGAAAGGAGATTCTAACTCAAGGTTAGGATGAACAATAAGAGTTGTTTGACAGTGGAATGGACCACCTCAGAAGATGGTGGACCCTCCTTCCTTGAAGGTTTTCAAAAAAAAAAGGTTGGATAGTAATCTGTCAGGGATTCTTTAGTTATGATTCCTGCAATGGAGGAAGTTGGGCTAGATGACCCTTGGTGTACCTTCCAAAATGATTATTCTATGATAGGTTGGTGTGTTCAGTATAGGACTGTAGCCTTGATGTTACAGTTTCCTATTTGGATAAACATGTTGCAAAATAGTTCTGTTGTTGTTGTTGTTGTTGTTGTTTAGTCGTTTAGTCGTGTCCAACTCTTCGTGACCCCATGGACCAGAGCACGCCAGGCACTCCTGTCTTCCATTGCCTCCCGCAGTTTGGTCAAACTCATGCTGGTAGCTTCGAGAACACTGTCCAACCATCCCGTCCTCTGTCGTCTCCTTCTCCTTGTGCCCTCAATCTTTCCCAACATCAGGGTCTTTTCCAGGGAGTCTTCTCTTCTCATGAGGTGGCCAAAGTATTGGAGCCTCAGCTTCATGATCTGTCCTATAGTTCTACTCAGCAGCAAAACTCTGACAAAAGTCCTGTTGACATGACCACCATTCAATTACTACCATTCATGGGGAAGGATAAGTTTCTGGTGGGTCAGTGTATCTGATCTGCTATTCTAAAGTGGAGACAGGCCAAAAGTTATCTAAGATTTCATGGAGGCAGCACAGCTTGCAAACAGCAGGTGTATAAGAAACAACAGCACAAAGTCAGGAGTTAATTGATTCCCCCCCCCCCCCAGTGCTGAGCCCCTGCAGAGTGCAGCCTGCCACCATGTGGCACCTCCGGGGGGGGGGAACCCACCCCAAACCCATATGTTTAAGGAAAAGCTGGCTACATTCTGGCTCAAGGAAGCAGTTCTGAACCCCAAAGAAGCAAATCATGGTTTGGGTCATAATGCATACACTTTTGTCTTTTCCTTAGTCAACTTGTTTTCTATGCATTGCCCCAACAGCTCCTGTTGGCTGAGGGACAAACCAGAGGACAGGAATCAGGCAGATAATCGATTCAGTTCACATTTTAAGACAGACCTACCTCATCTGTACTTTCTGAAACAACACATGAACTGGAACACAACCATCATTTGAAATGCGCACTTCTCTGAATTTTGCAATGGAGTTCTCTACCCACCCAAACTTTCAGGATGGTGCTATAAATGCATCTAAATATGTGCCAATAACTTAATTGGATTAGAAATGTCCCATGCAAAGAGCACACAGTCAAGTGAAGCCAAATATGAGTCTGATGGTATTATCTTTGGCTGGAGGCCATACTTGAGTGGTAGTGTTCATGCTGTGTACCCAAAAACTTCCAGGCAACCAGTTTATTGATCATTCATTCTGAATTATTTGCAGGGAGATTAGATGTTGTTGCATCATCATCATCATCATCATCATCACCATCTAGTTGTATGCCACCCCATCTGACTGGGTTGCCCCAGTCACTGGGCAGCATCAAAACAAGCAGTATCCCTCACTTTCCAGTGCATCTTCTCATCATTTTCCTTATTGCAAAAAGGCATGGGTGTTGTTGCGCAAGACCTCCCAATCCACTATAATTGGATTTGCCAGCATGAGATGGAATCCTTCCCATCCACCCAAAAATAGTGACAACCTGGAAGCAGTCCAGGATCCATCCTTCACATCTCCAGGTAAGGCTGGGAATGATCCCTGCCTCCAACCCTGACCAATCACTGCCAGTCTCTGAGCTAGATGGAACCACAGTCTAACTTGGTCTAAGCAACTTCCTCCCTTCCTATGTCTTGACTTTGTGTCCATTGAGAACACACCATAGAGTCAAGGGGACACCTATCCAATCCACAAGGAAAGCGGAAAGAAACAGAGGGTGTTAAAGCTCGAGGGGATTCCGTAAGACACATCACTTCTTTAAAACGTTGTTTTGCTTGCCAAACAGTGATAGACAAAACAGCTGTGCGGCCACCAAAAAGTCAGATTTCTCCAGCTGCGGCCTCCTCAGCTGCATATAATCAGCTGCTAAGAATGTCTTGCGCCGCCAGAGGCAAGAAGGAGCTTTTAAATTGCAGGAGGGGAAAGTTCAATATTAGAATAAATCCTCCTAATGCTAAGGGTAGTTGGGCAATGAAATAAGTTGCCTACAGGAAATCTGCAGGATGTGTTCCGATCATGTCTTTAAGCAGCTAGTAAGCAGAAGAAGTGTATGCAGGGAAAAGCTTCAGGTACGACAAACTGGGCTTCGTTGCCGAGATTGAACAGAGGACCCAGGAACCCTGAGGTGCTTCCTAGTCCCTTACAGTGAAATGTCTTCCTTTCATTTCTTTCTTGCCAGCTGCTGTTACTGATGGTTGCCTGCCCAAGAATGACCCAGCCACTAAAGGAGAAGGCGCTTCAAGGAAATAATAGTGACGTCAAGGTCCAGGCCATTAGGGATAATTTGGGTGTTCCCGTGAGCAGGGTTCTGAGCATCAGGACAGCTGGGAGAAGCAGAGGCGCTGACCCTATGGGGCACCTTTTAAGTACGGTACATTGTTTTGCTTTCATGAACATCAGAATGGCAGGAAGAAATATTTTAATTAACCTATCCCTCGGCTTGCTGGCTCGATGCGCGGTCTTCCTCCCCCCTTTGAAGCAAGGAGCTTTATCCCCAGGCAAGACCTCACCATCCTGCGCCCTCCCCTCCCCTGCCACTTCCCCTGCCTCCACGCCAGCTCTCCCAGCTGTGGTTGAGTCGGAAAAATCCACCTTGACAGACAACCAGTCTCTCTCAAGAGAATCTCTCCCCCTCTACCCAGCCGGCCTGCCAAACCAGGGCTTTTCAGAATGTGTATGTATCGATTCCATCATTCACACTCTAGAAGTAATTGCTCCCTCTGAGCATGTTTATAGATCCATACAAGCTCCTGGTTCCTTGCAGGATGTCACAACAGCTCAAGATCAAGGGTAGAGGGTTTTCTAGAACACAGAGGCGCTGGTACGGATAGAGTACTCTTTCAGGAAATAGAGCAATCTCCTGGAATCACACAAACCAGAGACTTCTTTGAAATGCAGACGGTTCATAAAGGCTTACCAGTAAGTGAACTGCTTGCTGTAGGGTGATGCAGAGTATACAGTGTAGACTCATCAGAATGCCTTTAGTCACTGGCCACGAGCCAAGCGTACTTGCACACAGCAGTGGGTTGCGCCTGCACTGACAGCTGTGGGCATCAAATGGTTTGCTCAGCACTATGGTGGTTAGCCATGGGAGGGGATGGAGTTCTTGCCGTTGGGTTCTCCTGCCATGCCCCACAACAGTTTATTAGATTTCTGAATGACTCCCAGGTCCAAAATCCTTGCAGATCCCTGGCTATGCATCATTTGCCCAGACTAAAGGCTGGCGACCCTAATCAGGAACCATTGAAGCATCAGTGGCAAACTGTCATGTATGGATAAAATGGCATGGAAATGGCTGGTGCAGTCATCATATCATTTAGCAGCTAGAAACCAAAGGCTGTGAAACAAATAGTGATGCAGCAGATCAAAGCACTGGGGCAAGAGTATACTTTTCAAAATGCATTAAAAAAACACTAAAAAACCATTTTAACACTTGTTAAAGTGTAGTTGTTGTTTTTACCTTAGTGATCCATCATAGGCCAGGAAAACATTGCACATCTGTGTCAGTTGGAATAGCATCATCCCTGAGATATTCAAAACCACCCCGCAACCTAACTATGGCTTGGCAGGGCAAATTTCCTCTTTGCTTGACTTCCTCAGCAATAAATTAAGGTTGGACCTCTAATGAAAATAAATGGATCCCGAGTTTCCTAACAAGTCACAGAGACAGCAGGAGACCTAGTAGCAAATAAAGCATCACATTTATGGCTTCATAAAGCAGAAAAACAGTCACTATGTTATTGGCTCGGTGGGTGTTTGCATGTTCTCTCCATAGCTAATCAATGGCTAATTGGTGAGACTTTGATGCTCAGGTAGCAAAGCAGAGCAACAGGTGTGTCTCATATTTGCCTGGTAGGCCAGGAGTGGGGAAAGAGCCATATTCCCCCTTTTAGGGAAACCTTTTGAGGTCCATATGCTGGTGGACCAGCAGGACCAGCAGGCCAAAGTGAGTATGGCAATGGATGCAACTCTTGATTTTGTATAGTTGGTTACATCCCAGCCAGGCAAAAGTCAGAGGTTTCTACCAACACATCTTTCCATCCTTCCAATGAGACATTCTAGTTAAGTAGAAGCACTCAAAGTGGGTATGGCTTGAGGAAGCCTGTTTAGCCTGAGAGTGTCTCAAGGGCCAAAGAGAGAAGTCTTGGGGGCCACATTTGATCCCTGGATATGACCGACCTCTGCAGTATGTAAGTGTTTACAAAAATTACAAAAATATCATATGTGGGTGTCAATGAGTGGGGGTGACCACCATTGAAGTCCTGGTTATGTCTGGGGGAAATCTAGATGTATGGCAACCCCACCAGAAGAGGTCCTTTTCAGCCATGGCACCTTTCTGTGGAATAGAGAGATAAGTCTGGCATCAAACCTGATAACTTTTCAGTCTCGGGGAAGACCCTTTTTTGTTGCCTAAGCTTCCCAACAAGTCATCTAAACAGGTTTTAATTGATCTGCTATTTTTATCCCTTGGTTTTGGTTTTCCTTTTGCTTCTTTACTGCTGATATCAATCCCCCCCCCATATTTTGCAGTGGATATTGTTTTTATGGTTCTTGAGTGGTTTTATAAACCAGTGGACATTGTATAAATGTTTCCAATGAATAAATAAACATGAGTTCCAACAATAAAGTATGGCAATAATTTTGCTTGACATTATTCTGAACTTGCAAAATAGGTGAGATAAGCCTTACGATAAAACTTTGGCATTCCTTTTTTTAATCAATCCTGGCCATCATTTTAAAAACAGATAGAATCATAGAGTTGGAAGGGATCTCGAGGGTCCAACCCCCTGCAATGCAGAAATCTCAGCTAAAGCATCCATGTTTCTAGTGCACATGTTTGAGGAGGAAAACCACAGCAGGTTCTGCTAAAACAGAGAAGGTGAACCAATGGCCTGCCAGATGTTGCTGGACTCAACTCCCGTCAGTCCCAGCAAGCAAGGTCAATAATTAGGGATGACAGAAGTTGTAGTTCAACAATGTCCAACAGCCGCAAGTTTGCCATTTTTGTACTTAAAATCCAAAAGCAAAACAGAAGAGCAGGAAATGGTAAGTCAGCTGCTTACTGCTTTTCATCAAGCAATTTATGCCCCATTGATGTTCTGGAGCAATAGTCATGCAATAATCTGCAGTCTGCATCCCGTCTATTCTCCATATGGGAGAGGGAATGGATCTGCTGCAAATAGAGTATTTTCTTTATGGGATCAGGGAGAGAAGGATCAGATCAGATTAGACAGACTTGTCACATGATCTACAGTCATCCAAAAAATAATTTAGTTTTTAAAAGAACACAGAAAGAGAAAAGGGTTCTGCTGTTCGCTCCCTTGGTGAGGGTGAGGCTGCTCTATAAATATGTTCCCCATTGAGGAAAGAATTCTCATCTCCTCAGCGCAGAGAGCGTTTTGACAAAAGTGCGGAAAAGACATTTGGACCTTTTTAGTTTAGAAAAAAAAATGACAGATGGGAAGAAAATGACACAGCAACACAGTTTGGAAGCTTATGAAATTATGAATAATGTGAAGCATATGGAATTTCTCTGTCTTGAAATGCTCATTAAAAATCAGGGTCATGCCAGGCAACTAGAGGGCACTGGCAATAGGCTCTGGACCACGCATAGGCAAACTCAGCCCTCCAGATGTTTTGGGACTACAACTCCCATTATCCCTAGCTAACAGGAGCAGTGTTCAGGGATGATGGGAGTTGTAGGCCCAAAACATCTGGAGGGCCGAGTTTGCCTATGCCTGCTCTGGACTGAGTAAAGAGAATTCACAATGACAGCAATCCTGGGCTGTAAGTCCTGCTGAACTCATGGGGTCTTCTGGGTAGACATTCTGTGTATAGGGCTGTGCCGCTAGGGTATTTGCTGCCACATAAAGGGGTGGTAGCAATCCGTGGCATTGTCCAGTCTTTTCTTTTTTAAGTTGTTTAATCGTGTCTGACCCTTTGTGACCCCATGGACCAGAGCACGCCAGGCACTCCTGTCTTCCACTGCCTCTTGCAGTTTGGTCAAACTCATGCTGGTAGCTTCGATAACACTGTCCAACCATCTCATCCTCTGCTGTCCCCTTCGCCTTGTGCCCTCAATCTTTCCCAACATCAGGGTCTTTTCCAGGGAGTCTTCTCTTCTCATGAGGTAGCCAAAGTACTGGAGCCTCAGCTTCAGGATCTGTCCTTCCAGTGAGCACTCAGGGCTGATCTCCTTAAGAATGGATAGTTTTTATCTTCTTGCAGTCCATGGGACTCTCAAGAGTCTCCTCCAGCACCATAATTCAAAAGCATCAATTCTTCAGCAATCAGCCTTTTTTAAGCCATCAGCCAAAATAGCATTAGTAAAGTGAAACCTCCATGCTGCAAGACAGTATACCTTTGGATTCTGGTGGCAAGCAACAGATCCAGCATGTGAATTTGTTTGGTTATGACAAAGGTTGAAAACCTGGAGACAAATTCAACTAACCCGGCATGCTAAAGGAAGCCAGTGCAAAGGCTCCAACTAGTGCAATAGAAGCATAGAACTCTACAAATCCAACTGTACAATTCTATGATTTTATGATTCCTCCCCTGAGTGGGTAGTAGGTTGTGCTATGAAAAGAGTTGCAAAATGTAATAGTGATCTTTGCAGATTGTGATAACTACACCAGCTGACAGATGCCCCTGTCTACTTTTTCCTGTGTGATCTGCACTAATCTTCAAAGTCAAGACCTGGCAGAACCTATTTAATTAGCACTTTTGCAGTTTCCCCTCCGCTATAGATACAAATTTCATTGCAGTTGCTGCACGAGACGCAGTTCAATCTACAGCAATGTATGCTGTTTTGTTTTGGGGGGCAAGGAAGAAATTCTCAATATGGCTTCAATAATTGTGCTCGTTTCCAATGGCATTTGCTGAACTAAAGACCACAAGGCAAGTGGCATTTATCACACTCCGCTATAATGAAAACAAAACAAATGGGGCACTGCTGCGACGCTCTATCTGGCAAGGATTTTGAGTGCTTTCACAACATCTACCACCGGCACTAACACTTCTATAATATCGCTATTTGGGAAGAAAAATGGGGACCAAAATGAATAGCAGCTGAATAAGATTTTGCAGATTTGCATGGAAGGAATCCCATCACGATTACAGGAAATACATTGGGGCAGGATCTATAAACCCATGGGAGTACCACATAGCTGCATGCATGCATGGCTAGTGTCCATGCTTGTTCATAACTCCTCCACATGAAGTTGTGCATGACAGTCAGCATGTACGATCAGATTTCTGGTGGAAGTCTTCCTTACCCAGCTCTGCCTCCCATTGATGTAACAGATTTGCACAGGGTATTAAACACAAGAGGCCACTTCTGTTTGTGAGGTTTTGCACAGGGTTAGACATGCATTTCCAGATTTTGAATTTGGCCTCCTCCCCCTTACCACCATCACCAGACTGCCTTGTAATTCTGTCTCTAATTCCATAATTTACTTCTCCTAGGGCGAATCTACACTTGTGGTTTTTAACGTTAAGGAATGGTTAAGAAATGCTTTTCATAGTGTATTTGGACACATGACACCCTACTTTTAACATTCACAATGTGTTATTAAAATGACACCAGGGGGTGCAGCAGAGCAACAAGCAACAGCATTCTGATTGGGGGGGCAAAGGAAAGATACAGTTTAATTTATAAATATGCCCTGTGATGTTTTAGAACAGTGGTTTAGAACCTGTGGGTCCCCAGATGTTGTTGGACTACAACTCCCATCTTCCCTGAGCTCTGGCCTTGCTAGCTAGGAGTGATGGGAGTTGTAGTTCAACAACATCTGGGGACCCACAGGTTGAGAAAGGCTGTTTTAGAATGATAGATCTAATATCATTCTAATAACGTTAAACATGTCAGTGTAGATCTAGCCCTAATTATTGGGTTTTCTGTTCCTCTTGAATCACAGCAATATGATCCAAAGAGTCCATTGGTCACAGCTTCACGACACAAAAAGATACAGTGGCCAACTTGTAGGAAGGTAAGTTTCTGCCTTAGCCAGCTCATGGGTCTACCTAGCTCAGTATTGTCTACACTAGCAGGCAGTGACTCTCAGTTCTACCTGGACATATCAGGGATTGAACCTGAGACCTTCTGCATGGAGGGGCATGGAAGACCAAGCAGGTAACCAAACAATTAGTACATTCATCATCCCATGGTGCCATCACACACTGACAGCAGAAATGAGCAAATCAGTCTTTTCTGCTCCATGTCACCTCTTGGATGTGTCCACCCACAGTTTGGGTTGCCAGTTTCTGTATTATTCCACTTCTGTTGGTCTTGAATACATACCTATTAATGTATTTCCATTCAACATGTGCTTAAAGAACTTATATTGATATATTTTCTTTTGAATCAAGTACATCTTCAAGTATGAAAGACGGTAGATAGTGAAGTTCCAATCTGCACATTTAGAAGGTGCAGATAAATATATTTTTATGGAGTTCAGAAAGATCAGATTCCTCAGGCATTTCTAGTTGAGAAGGCTTGTTTACGGAACTCACAGTTCAATTGCAGTTGAATCCTCTGCAATGGATAGTGGTAAAAACCATTCGCTTTGAGCTCACAGCACATACATGCATCACTCTTCCTTTAATGTTTGGTATGTGTTTGAAATGTGTCTTCTCTTCAGACTTCAGCCAGTGTGGTGTAGTTGTTAAGAGCGGTGGACTTGTAATCTGGTGAACTGGGTTCGCTTCCCCACTCCTCCACATGCAGCTGCTGGGTGACCTTGGGCTAGTCACATTTCTCTGAAGTCTCTCAGCCCCACTCACCTCACAGAGTGTTTGTTGTGGGGGAGGAAGGGAAAGGAGATTGTTAGCTGCTTTGAGACTCCTTAAGGGGAGTGAAAGGCGGGATATCAAATCCAAACTCTTATTCTTATTCTTTTCTTGGAAATTCTTGGAAATATTTTCTTGGCTATGTTCTGTCTAAAAGGGTCATAAATGCCTGAACATGTGTTGACGGCAGCAGACAATGGCATGTGGAAAAGCCTATCAGAAAAGAGAAGGCAGTGGCTTGCAGCATCATAAGGTAAAGGTAAAGGGACCGCTGACCCTTAGGTCCAGTCGTGACTGACTCTGGGGTTGCAGCGCTCATCTCGCTTTATTGGCTGAGGGAGCCGGCGTACAGCTTCCAGGTCATGTGGCCAGCATGACTAAGCCGCTTCTGGCGAACCAGAGCAGTGCAAGAAAACACCGTTTACCTTCCCGCCGAAGTGGTACCTATTTATCTACTTGCACTTTGATGTGCTTTCGAACTGCTAGGTTGGCAGGAGCAGGGACAGAGCAACGGGAGCTCACCCCGTCATGGGGATTTGAACCACTGACCTTCTGATCGGCAAGTCCTAGGCTTTGTGGTTTAACCCACAGCGCCACCCGCATCCCTTAGTGCAACACCATAATACACATCATAATGTCGTAATGCCACATGATGCACAACACATTCCCAAGCTACACCTGCTGTTCGTGCACAAAAATTGTATATACCAGATCTAGAAATGATGGAGAACTGATGGAGATATGTTCAACCATAACTACTACTCTTAAGAGACCTGGCATGTTTGACTCAACTTTCCCTGCTAACCAAAGCTTCCCACTCTCCCTGGCTGGGTTTTTCCATCAATCCTGAGTGTAAGACTGATGTGGGCGGCCACAGTAGCCCTGTGGGAGCCCCTCCCCAGTCATCCATAGGTGCTATTAGAAGTGTGAGCTGAGTGACCAGCGGGGCTAGGGGAAAGAAAGATAGAGAGAGTGGGTGAGAGTGGCAGGGATGGATGGAGGGACAGAGGGAGGGAAATGAACCAACAAAGGAGGAGGAGGAAGGAAGAGAGGCTGAGCAGAGCTGACCTGCCCCCGATGGCTGTGGAAGAAGTCATTGCAGGAGCATGAAAGGTGACGAAAAGCAAACATTTTGAGTTTCTGGTCCATGTTCTCTCCTGGCTTCAGAGGCGCTGGCACAGGTCCTTCCCAAGGGCACAAGGAATTGGGGGGGGGGCGGGCAGGCAATACAGCTTCTTGCCAAGGGTGCAAGGGAGCCTCTGTACCATGGGTAGGCAAACTAAGACCCAGGGGCCAGATCCAGGCCAATCGCCTTCTAAATCCGGCCCACAGATGGTCCGGGAATCAGCATGTTTTTACATGAGTAGAATGTGCCCTTTTATTTAAAATGCATCTCTGCGTTATTTGTGGGGCCTGCCTGGTGTTTTTACATGAAGAGAATATGTGCTTTTATTTAAAATGCATCTCTGGGTTATTTGTGGGGCATAGGAATTCATTCTCTCCCCCCCCCCTTACATCCAACCAAAAAAAAATAGTCCGCCCGCCCCCCACAAGGTCTGAAGGACAGTGGACCGGCCCCCTGCTGAAAAAGTTTGCTGACTCCTGCTCTGTACACCTATGTATGGTTCAGTCTGCAGAAAAGGTCAATGCAATCTGGTTGTCCCTGCCCACACCTTCCCAGTCCAAATCCAGCAAGAAGAGCAGGGAAGACATTCAAATGGTGTTGATGACATTTAGATTCCTTACTCATTCACTTTTCACCTTAAGGTCAAAGGGCAGGTTACAATTATCTACCTACAGAAGAACCTGTTAGGCTCAAATTAAGTGCTGGAGTTCCTCAGCACTGCTCCCCATCCCTCCAAAAGGAGGCTTTGAGGATTAACGTATTAAGGCATCTTGGATAAAGGCAATGCCATGCACATTTCAGTGAAACCACTAGTTGTCAAGTGCAGCATTGTCTGTCTATAACAAGATGATAGATGTCGAGTTAAATCTTCCACAGATGCTAAAAAGCAATGATGAGGAACCGGAAAATCATACATCTTCTCAAAGCTCAATTTACCGAGTGACAGCTTTTTAAATGCTTGTGTGTCCCCCCCCCCCCCGCCACACACACACACACACACACACACACACACACACACACACACACCATGTGCACTTGGAGCTGACACTTAAGAGTCTATTAAAGGGCATTTTTCCTTACACAACTGGGGAAGTTTACAAACAGGCTTAAACAGATTCAGAATGAGCTGGCCCAGAAAATTCAATTGTTGCGTTTGAGAAAAGAAAAATGCTTTTCCTATTGATTGGAAGGAGTGTGGACAGGAGAAACAAAATGGAGATGTAATAGGATACTGATGCTGCAACAACTCCTCCCTCACTTTTGGAAGCCTGTTTTCAGGCTGAAAATCAGGGGCGGGGGCATTTTTCATGATTTTTCAGAGAATGGGGGGAAACAAAGTATATAGGAAGATGCCTCAAACCATCATTGATCCATCTAGTTCAGCACTGTCTTACAGTGTTTCCCAAACTTGGGTCTCCTGCTGTTTTTGGACTACAATTCCCATCATCCTTGACCACTGGTCCTGCTAGCTAGGAATGATGGGTCTGTAGACCCTAGTTTGAGAAACCCTGGGTGCTTTAATCTGTCTATCTGACCTCCTTACTGCCCAGCTTTCGGTGAGCTTGTCAAACAAAATTGGTGATAAGGGATAGCCTTGATTCTGTCAAAATGTTGGTTGTTGCTGCCGTTTCTCAAAATTAACACAATTGATTCTGGCACAATAAGAATTCAACAAACCAGTAACGGCTCCGTTTGTGTGTGTGTGTGTGTATTAAAAAAAATACAATTTCCAAGCTCATTTATTCTCCTGAGCTGCACTTGTAAATGAATTTGGAATGAGTGAAGAGTGAAAAGCAGAGTGAGAAAGTCTCAGAGTCCCCTCGCTCGCTGTTTTTCACAGGGAGGCTAACAATGCAATCCTATATATATTGAATAAGAAATATCTTGAGTTCGACAGGACTTTCCCCCAGGGAAATGAATATAGGATTGCAGCCGAGGACTTGTTTATTTTAAGAAAACCTTTTCCGTTTCATTGGCATATCTTAATTACTAGTTTGGCCTTTTCACAATGATCCCTTTTACGCTGACTTTCCTCTGTGCTTGTTCTTATCTAACGTTTCAAGGAATGTGATTATGTCAGCTTTTATTTATAAATCTGGTTGGATGTAAAAGATAGAGTTGCCAACTGACCACCTCCTCCAAAAAAAAAGGTAAATTGACCTGCTCCTATCCTTCTTACAGTGATTCCTTATGCAGAAATGGGAGGGCAAAGCTATTCATCTGCCCAATGGTGCAAATCTCCCTTTAAAGTGGCAGCTGCAAGAACATCCTAGTGGTGCAGCGATAAAACTGCCAGCACATTTGCGAAGCTAAGCAGGGCCCAGCCTGGTTTCAAATTGGATGGGGGACTTCGTGTTGAGATTCCTGTGTTGCAGGGGGTTGGACTAGATGACTCGTCGGATCCTTTCCAACTCTACCATTCTACGATTCTAGTTGTACTGAGCAGCAGGCAGAGAGCTGTTTGATAGTGAATCAATAGGTTCATCCATCCATTCATAATGGGAGCATTATGCATTTGATCCCCAAACTCCCTTATGAGGCAATCTGTTCTGTGGCTGAACAGCATTAGGAAGAACTTGCTGGGGATATGAGCAAGGGCAGATTGGGTAATATGGTGCCCTGAGTGAGGACAATTTTTTTTGTCTCCCTCATATTTCTTATTTTCACAATAATTCATTTTTTATTTTTTATTTTTTTATTTTGCCCCCACTCAGCTCGGTGCCCTGTGCGGGGGAACTGCCTAAATCCAGCACTGACTATGAGCTGTTTATAGTGGTACAAACTGCCTCAGATTATGAGGGACTTGTTTTTCAGTCACCTCTCAGGGATACTGGCCACATCTACAACATGCATTTAAAGCACTCATACTACTTCAGCAGTGTTACGGAAAAATCTAGGTGTGAGGCTGCTCAGTCACCCAGCTCATCAGGCAGAGCCCACGGCTCCCTGTGGAAAAAAGGAAGGATTCCAGCCACCAATCGGAGCAAATAGCTGTAGACCAAAGTTTATAGCGCAATAGGTTCAAAGAGGAAATTTGAACCCCGAGGATAGGGTGACAAATACTTTTAAAACTTTCCCACCATATCCCAGAATACAGTTCGTACAGCATCATTGCTACATCACTGACATGTCACAAAAGGGGAGGGGTTAACCTTGGCAAACATGTCCAGATAAGTCCTTGGTACAAGATTAGGATAAGCAGACATGGCAGGGCAAGACAGGTATAAGATTAGCATAGACAAATATGTCTTAAGTACCCACCACCCAAAAGTCCAACAGAACTTCCTTTGCATGTCTGGAGCCTGAGGCGAGTCAGGTGATGACATTTGGCTTCCCTTGGCTAACAATGAGCCCAGCAATTGTCACCTCTGGGAACTTCCTGGAGTCCATTTTCAAGGGGAAAATAGCTTTGGAATGGAGGAAACTGGCAAAGGAGATGATTTTATATTATTTTTAAAGCTCGGTAACTTCCCTGAGCTATCAAGTTGAAAGGATACATTCAGGCATAATATTTGTGACATTTAACTTTAAAGATGTTCCCACCCACCGTAATTTCCGTAACTGCAGCCATGGCATTCCAACTCACAAAGAACCCTGAGAACTAGAGACAGTTAAGGGTTCTGGGAACAGCAGCTCTCAGCATAATTTGGGGGGGAAGCGTGGCTGTTAAAGTGACACATATGTCCTTTAAATGTAATTGTGAGGAAGTGACAGCTCTCGCTCCAGATTTCCTGCCCTAGATGATCACGGAGGTCCTTTTCAACTCTGATATCTATGATTTCTCAACCTGGAACAAAACAAAGAACTCAAACCTTGCTGTTGGTATCTGTCTGGTATCTCAAGAGACAATGGAGTATGCCTCTGGGGGTGAAGTCAAATCACTGTGTTCGCAGCACGGAAGTGACTTCCCTGGGGAGCAAACAGGGGCGAAGGAAGGAGAACCAGCATTTGACACGGGGTGGGGCAAACTGCCGGTGGTGCATGTACATACTGTGCATGCATGGCACCGCTATGTAGAGAGCATGTGTACGTGCCGCTACGTACAGCGCATGTGTGTGCAATGTATGTAGGGCGCATGTGCAGCGCTGTACGTAGCACTGCCGCGCATGTGCCACCTGGCAGTTTGCCGATGCCGCCGCTCGAGCGCTGTATGGACGATGGCAGACGGTACAGCCACAAGCAGAGGATCCTCCACAAGTGGCTGTGGCGGGCCGATGGCAGTGGCAGTGGGGCGAGCCCCCCGCAGCGTGCCTTCTTGTCACCCCCCATCAGAGATGGCACCTGGGTCGGCCCACCCCACCGTCCCCCCTTCCTCCGCCACTGGGTGCAAGCCTGGGCTGCGTGCATGGAGGTTGTGGGTTGCCCAGACCGTTATCCTTCAAACACCCCCTTTCTTTGCCTTCCTGATGTGGTCCAAAGGAAAGCAGAGCAATATATGTGGCACCAGCTTGGCACCCAAACCCTAATGTTGTGAATATGTAACCATTTGGCCAGGACAGCAAGATTCTCTCTTCCTCCTCCTTCTTTTGGTATTTGTACCCCTCCCCACTCCTAAAACCTTGCTCGGAGGCCCAGTCCGCATTTATTTCCAAACCCCAAAAGATGGGGGGGAGCACTTAAACTGAAAATATGCTTTACTTTGTGGCCTAATTCACTCCTTTCCTGTTACTTCTCCTTTTTTCCCCTGTCTCTTGAGTGCATTTGAAAAGCTGGGGGGGGGGGAATTAAACTCAAAATAAGTTTCCCTTTGCTTTAATTCATGCTTTAGAATTATCTTTAGTTACTTTGCTTTTTTAACTCCATTTCTCTTCCTCATCTGTACATTTTAGGAGGGCTGGTAGAGGAAAACACTTTTAACAAGTGATGCTTTGGGGCAAAATTTGTATTCATTTGCTTCCCGTATTTAGGCACTGTGTTTCCATCACTTGTAAATCATAGAAAGCGACTTCTGGTAAATAAAAACCACGAGACGTGCACATTAGTGCCTTCATTTAAGAAAGAGCAGCTCATCAGAAAAAACCCCTTCTTGGATGATCTGCAGGTATTTGAAATGGAAAAGAGGAGAATGTCACATTTAGGGAACCCATAGGGAGAATTTGCCTGAATAGTCTTATGTTAGCATTCATTGTCAAGAGCACAGAAGGGAGCTTGAACCAATAAGCACTCTGCTTATTGGTTTATTGTCAGTTGCAGTGCTTATGTTGCATTTCAGTGGAAGCTATTTCCAAACAGCTGGGGGATGGGGAAGAAATTTGGCTCCGTTCTAATTTAAAGGCAATCCTACTTTTGAAACAATACAAGAACTGATGCACCGTTATCCTTCAAAGTTCAGACTTCTCAGAGCCTTCCACCATGAGGGGCAGCTGCCAGCCTGACCCACACAGTGGCTTTGTCCCATGAGTTAAGGGATAAGGGGTGATAGGATGTCATGGAATTCTACTCAACATTGATCCAGAGCAGAACTCCAATATATAGTTAGCAGAGTAAAATCACATTGCAGGATTCCCAATGAACAGACCAGAGGCAATTACTATTTCATCCAGCAGAGCTTTATTGCTACTGAAGGCAAATGAGCATAATGGTCACAAATCCAATACATTCAGGATTGGCACTGTCCATAAGAAATCCAGTTGCAGCAGACGTAACTTAAACTTACAATAACTTACAATAAGTCTAAACTTAAACACTAAGCATACTATGTACAGAAACCACACCAGAAGGAAAAGAGAAAGTGAAAACCAGGCCCCTTCTGGCCTGTATTTATAATCAGCATGACCTTGACAGAAAAAGATAAGAGAACCAGTTTAAGCCAGCTGTATTCAGCTTCTCGGAAGGAATAACCTAAACATCATGAACCTTCTGCTTGTTTCTATCACACACAGAAGCTTCCAGAACCCTATTGAATTAAGTAGAATGGGAAAGATCTCTACATATCAAATCAATACTTTCTGCACAAAGAAATGCAAACTGACAGGTAAGGGGTGAAGGAATCAGACCTGTGGGTGGAATTTGGCCTACTCGAATAGGCAGAAACTGAACATCAAGCAGGAACATCAGTGTTCAGATGGGTTGCTGAAGGGCCCCTGATTCCATTTGCCTCCCTATCCCTCCTCACAAATCTTATTGAGGAGAGTGTCTGACAAATGAGGTGCTGAATTGAAAAGCCCCCCCCCCCGATTGCTTGCAGGTGGTGGGTAAACCTGGAGGAAGGCAGTGGGTGACCTTGGGGGTTTCAGATTTCAGCCACGCCCCATGCAGTGCTAAAATTTGGTGCCCGTCCACCACTCACATTCCATTGTAAATCATACTTGCAGCACCCCTGGTGGCACCCCAGAGGCTCCATGCCCAGGGGACTGAACTAGTCATGCTCCCCTAAATCAGCCTCTGAGGAGGGACTTTTCTGTGGTGGCCCTTCATTTGCCCAACACTCTCCCCAGCCACATTTGTGAGTAAGGATTGGCATCCTTAACCTACCCATCCAGTGCTGTTCTCCTAGCTTTTGAGAGACCAAAATGGGCAATGTGCATTCAGAACCATGTTGGGTTTGCATTGCATTGGACACATTCAGCCATCTGTGGACCTCAGCAGTCATGGTGAAGGCCTGGCCAGGGCGAAGGCCTCTTAAATACCTGCTGGGATTGATAAGGCACCTGACCCTCACCTGAATCTCATAGCTCTCCTGACGAGTGATTTGGTCTGCAGCCACAGTGTGGAAATAAAGGATGAGATTGCCCACCAGATACCAGGCACTCTACTATTCAAATTAGGACCCAGTGTTTTTGTTACAATCCCCTTCTCAGTTAAGTAATCCATTTTAATCTAGAATTTAAATTCTCCAAACTTTCTTATTTGTTAATTCGAGCAAGTAAACTACTGCTCTCACTTCATCACAAACAGTACTTCTACCTGCAACACACTTGAGCAAACCTGCTCTTCCTTTCACAGATATTTTATTGCCATTTGCAACTGTAGCTGCCTCTGATTAGTTATCATTTAACTCTTTGGGGAAATAATTTAGCATCACACCTCATGTGCATGGAAGTTGCCAAACCAATTAACCAACTAGAAGGATTACTGTTAATAGCACCAGTTTTCCTATAACTTGATATTGCTGGATAGTTCTGATGAACTGCCAAAGCATTTTTAGTTTGCTTTCTGTTGCCACCCTGGAACTTTTCTTTATCAGTCCCACTTTGTTTTGTATGATTCCTTGCAAATGAAGGAAAACAACTTTTCTGCCTGTACATGTTGATAATATAATTTTGGTTACTGAGAACAAACAAGATTGGGTGCAGGCCTGGCCAGGACATGGGCATCCTGACTGTGACAGAGGTGACCTGTGTGCTTGCTTGCTTGATTAACAGCTTTGGGAACTTCAAGGTCTCTGCTCTCCCTTCTTATGGTGTTTTTACTGGACCTGGAGACTCCAATAGAGAGCATTCCATGTCAAGAAGGAGGGCAAGTTGGCATCCTATCAAATGACAGGGCAGGAGCCACACAGAGCAGGGTCTTTTCACTGGTGGTGCCCATTGTATGCATTGCTCTTCCCAGACCTGCTCTCTTTTGGCCTGTATTTTGGAGCTTTATAATTTAGGAAGTCTTTGGAAGAACTGGTTGACAAGCCTTGTTAGTCGCTGATGTATGAGTGGATTTTATTTGCTGCTATTCTGGGCTTCTGGTGCACCAGGGTTTACACCAGCATAATAGAGTTGGCCAGGATGCCAGAAGGGGTGCAATTTATGAGCTTTCTCCATTATCTGCACAGCAGGGGGTGTTCAGTCAACAGTGCAAAGGCTGAGCTGAAGCATTCTCTGCTGGTTACCTGCTTTCAGCAATAGGGGTCGCTGTTTGGTAGTACCCAATTGGTTAGCTGTCAGATTCTAGAGCTCCCTATTGGTGGCTCTTAGGTAATTCACAAAATACATAGTCCATTCATAAAACAAAGTGTTCATTCATAAAGCAGTAACATAAATCTCCGTTGCTACATATTGGGTGTATATTTCAGCGGTTGAACATACAGGTTTATGGCCATGCTGTAGTGTAGTGCTTATGCTACTGTGAATAAAAGGTGGCCGGGCTCATTGTCTCAGGGTTGGGGGTGGAGAGGTGACAAAACTGATTTCCAATAACCCCCCCCCCCTTTATTTCCATAACAAGTCCTTGATTCTGTACTTTGAATAGTGACACCAGGGACCTAGAAGGTGCAGGGCTTGTCAGTCCAACCCCTGCACAGTCTCATCAGGGCTGACCTTAAGGCAATTGAAGCAATTTAGCCAAATTGGGCCCCGCTTGTCTCATAGTTGCTGGGCCTGAGTTGTGCTGCCCTTACATGAAGTCTTGGGTTTGCAATTTTGGGAGAGGGGAGACTGTGGCACTGGGGAGAGGGCAGGCTGGTGAGGCCCCCTAGATTTAGAGGCCCAAGTTGCCCTGCCCTCGCATGAAGTCTTGGGTTTGCAATTTTGGGAGAGGGGAGGTTGTCTGCTCTGGAGCGGGCAGGCTGGAGAGGCCTCCTAGATTTAGAGGCTCTAGGCTTCAGCCTACTTAGCCTATACATAAATCCAGCACTGGCTTCAGTTGACTATGGAAGCCTGAAAAGACTTGGGAAACCCAGCTTTAAATACCACTGCCCCTTGCATGGCCACTGCTACCTCTGAAGGTTGCATTAACAGTGCAGCCACACTCTTTCTGCCCCAAACAGCCAGCCAACTCATTACAAGATGGCAAAGCCAATATTTCCATTTACAACACATGGTACCTTTAAGGCCATTTCCCTGCCAACTTCCAGAGGTGCTGCCTATGTTGCTTGGTATTCGCAGCCTTCCAATGAGTGAGTGTGAAAATATGACACCTTGAAGAAAATGAAGAATAGCTCTGTAAAGATTTGCAATGTTTCCCCCCCTAGGAGAACATGCTTCGGAATACCTCTGCTGTGGTATGGCTAAAGTTCAGCTCCTTCATTTTTATGGGTACCCGATAATTGGAAGAAAAATGACCCCCGATGAAAACCAAACAGCCCAACATTTACATTCATAAACCTGAGTGAATATCAATTACATTATCAAATATTACACAAAACATTCTTCTGACTCTCCCAGTGTCATTTGCTGTATAAATTGGCCTATTACAGATCTGCAGACTCTGAGATACTATCAGGGCCCTTCATTAAGGTGCCATGACTGAAATGTGGAAGCTGTCACTGGGCAGAAAATGATGGCGCATGGGCACCATAAATCACAATTTAACCCATAATAGCCTTCAGCTGGGGCCCTCGCCGTGCCATTCGTTTCATCTCTGAAGACATTTAGTGCCATTTATGCTAAGAAGTTTGCACACAGGTTTATTAGGATGGACCTAGCAAACAAGGTGGTGGGGAATCCCTGTTCCCTGTTCACCTCGCCATCCCGATAAGGAACAACCATTCATATAAAATGCTATCTCCTTTCCCCTTGAAAGTCAACCAAACTGATTCCCACAATGCAAATGAGTTTTTCCTAATGGATATTGCAGCAAGATGGTGGCTGAGGAGAAAATCGATTCTCTCCATTTGCCAGACTGCTTCTGACTATTACCTGCGCCCCACAACCTGACATTTTTTTTTTAACCCACAACATTTCTCTCAAATGGGGATTCAAGTGGCCCCACAGGTGTCAGGGAAAAAACAGGACATCCCGTTTTACCTCATGAGAGAATGGCAGCCATTTTGTGTGACATGATCTCACGTGACTCCGCACCACAATTCCCCCCCCCAAAAAAAGCACTTTTTGTAGGGCCGCAGTCTCATGCAGTGCTCCAAAACACACATTTTGGGGCACCATGACCCCCAAATGCACTTGGGGGAGGGAATTGCTGCACAAAATTGTGGGACATCACAGTGTCCAAAATGGCCACCGTTCTCTCACAAGAGAAAATGGAAATATGGCATCCAGGAAGCTAGCACCCCAGTTTTTGCCTTTAAGGTGTTGGAGGGTGTGTATATCTAGGTGCACCATTACAGTGGTACCTCGGGTTAAGAATTTAATTTGTTCTGGAGGTCCATTCTTAACCTGAAACTGTTCTTAACCTGAGGTACCACTTTAGCTAATGGGGCCTCCTGCTGCCACCACACGATTTCTGTTCTCATCCTGAAGCAAAGTTCTTAACCCAAAGTACTATTTCTGGGTTAGCGGAGTCTGTAACCTGAAGCGTCTGCAACCTGAAGTATCTGTAACCCGAGGTACCACTGTATTACACAATACCCAAATGAGTGAACTCTTAAGCATCCAACAAATAATACTGTCATATGTGCCTACTATTGTTTGTTGGCTTTAGGTGGCTCCCACTTTAGTGGTTTCGTTGTCTTGACATATCTCATTCTCTCCCCCCCCCTTCTTCTTCGCCACATATCTTTCCTGTTTACTAAGCTGTACAGTAGCACCTACCATTGCTCCAAATGGCAGCTTTTGCAGCATGACAAATACCTGGTGTGATGGATGTATTGTACGGACTAAGCAGTTTTCATCTGGTTGCCTCCATGGGACACCAAGAAAAGTTTGTGGTGGGGTCATGGCAAGCTGCCAGTGGTCTGAAACATCACAGCCATATTTCAGCATCTCTGTGAAGTCTCTATTGCCTTATAAGCAACAAGCCATGTGCTGCATTTGACCTTCGAATAACCCTGAGGAATTTTACAAATACCCCTGAGGAATTTTGCAAGGAATTCTTGAGGCCCCACAACTGTTATCGGGTTTTTTCCCCAGAGATTGTTAAAATGTTGCAATAAAATGCCTGTGTGCATGTGTGTAGATAGATGATAGATAGATAGATAGATAGATAGATAGATAGATAGATAGATAGATAGATGATAGATATAGATCAATCTATCTATCTATCATCTATCTGTATCTATCTATCATCTATCATCTATCTATCTATCTATCTATCTATCTATCTATCTATCATCTATCTGTATCTATCTATCATCTATCTTCTATCTATCTATCTATCTATCTATCTATCTATCATCTATCTATCTATCATCTATCTATCTAAGGTTACTTCTACCTTAAATCAAGCATATCTTTCCCAACACCACCATTTTCTAAGGCACATCATAGTATTGTTATTAAAAGTCCACTTCCAGGTCAGGTTAAGAGGCCCTCATCCTCCATTCTTTAAAAACTAGCTTTCATTCACAAGAAAGTAAGTAGCCAGCATTGTGTATCCCAGTCCTATCCCAGGTCAACCAAAAGCCTTCCCAGCAGATAATTTCAGTTCTGTCTTAAATAAGAAAAAGTGCATGGATTGGGGAAATGATCATCACCTCTAGTGGTCAGGGTTAATAGAAGCCTTGTGAGTCATGATGACTGCAGATTCTGGGTGTCTTTTCACACAAAGACTGGATCTCCCATCACTCCTAGAAAGCTCAGCAGGTGCCCATATTCATATCTTACTAGCTCATGAGATACCCATACCAAAGATCTGGGAACAGACAACACCATCCTTAGCAGAAACAGATTCCTCTCAATAATTCCAGTCAGACTTCTCACTTCAAACTGACGTAGCTTTTCTTAGATTTCTCAGTTAAGCAATCAGCACAGCAGTGATCAATAATTACGTGCATTTGCTGCCTGTCTGGCAAAACCAGAATGCATCCCTGAGGGACTCTGGGGGAAGTATTCTAAAGTAAATGATGGTGCTACAAGACCATTAACTGACAGAATGCATGCGGTTAATTGATGACAAGGAGCCGTTTAGTTACTGGAAGCATCCCTCCCAAGCTCAGCTTGGTGCAATGTGCAAAGGAGACTTCATAACTTACGGCACTGGCAATTTAAGAAACACCCACTGCAAGAATACATAAGTGTGTGTGTGTGTGTGTGTGTGTATTGCTTTGAGACTGGCAACATTTTTTCCCCCTGTCAGAGTGGGAGACCTGCAGTTACTCACAAAGGTTTGATTGTAAGCATTTCAGCATGAAAATGTTTGGTGAAATTTAGTTAGGGTTAGCGAAGCACATTTGTTTTCAAGTGTGTGTGCATGCAAACACAATATTTAACACCTTCACAAGAACTGAAGGTGTTCTCTGTGTGAGTTTCTTCACAGGAACAAAATGTGTTCTTCTTTTTTTTACTGTACTGTTGCTAGTTCTGCCCAGAGCAGAGTCTTAAATACCACAGTGGAAGCAACTCCTTGGTTTGGGTTTGGGTTTTTTGTTTGGTCATTTTCTTTTAAACTTTTAAGAATTCTGTAAATTTCCCCCTGCTGAAGTGCAACGCACTGAAGATCAAAACATCTTCAAAGCCCCTTTCTTAAATAATTGATGCTATATTGCAAATACTGCTCAAATTATCTCCAGAATTAAGACAAACATTGAGATTTTTCAAAGCCGCATTGAAGCTTTCACCCAAATTCTCTTAACTAGTGGTTATGTAAAGAAAGAAAAGAGATTGAAAGTTGGATGAGGAAATGAAATTCAGCATATACAAAAGGAAACAGGGGAAACAGATCTTGTGAATGAGTCTTCTCAAAGCCAGAAGCCTCCAGATGACTGTGGCAGCTCTCTGTTCTGACAGCTACTACAGTCACCAAAGGATAGCTCCCTTCACAGGCACACTCTCAATCAGTGTTCTGTTTTTCTCTGTTGCAAGAAGCCCGATGCTGCTGGAAAGTGGGGGTGTGAGTGAATAAATCCTCTATTAAGTCAATTGTGTTGTTTTTACAACTCTCAGAATACAAGAATGAAAATTCTAAAATCTGGATTACTTATGCTTGACCAAACTCAAAAGCTTGCATGCTATTGTGTGTTATTTTAGTCGGCCTAATAAAGGTATTGCCCTAATTTGGATTTGGGATTTTTTTCTTTGGGGACATGATGGCTACCTTAAGCTTTTAATAATGCTAACGTAGCCATTTGATTCGGACGTCACCTTCAGTCACCTTGCAGACCTGAGCGTATGTGGTGGTAAGTGAATTTAAGCAGTAAAGTCTTGGGCTCTATATACGTTTTTTAAAGAGTAAGTCCCATTGAATTCAGAGGTGTAAAAGCTTAGACTCTAAATATTTCACATGAGTAAAGAAGAAACACCCTCTGTAGCTACCAGTTTCTTTCCTAGAACCAGCATATTGCATTGTTTATTTCTAAGATGAGGCTGTTAGGACCTCTGTTTGTACTTTTTCATTCAAAGTGGAGCAGAATTTATTAGATTCACTAGTTTCTTTGGACTGCTCTATAGAAAAAAAAACTGCTTTAAAAGCACAGATACATGCAGTATGTGCATGTATATGCACACAGAGAGAGTGACAGTCTTGAGGAAAAGTCATGGCATTCCAATAACTGGATTAACATTTATCTCTGGGCATTTCCGAAAACCTAGTTAATGGGATAAACTATACCTTTCATCATCACAGACGAACTAAATTGTGTACCATTAGGCTTAATGTCTGATTAAGAAGCATGTGCCTATTTATCTATCATTGGCTCACGACGCTTCAAAATTCTCAGCACTGCAAATATGATTTTGGTGGTGAGCAATCATAATCTGCATATATATATATAAAACAATTTCACTAAAACAGTTTCATTACCTATCTTTATCCCTTTCTGCTTCCCTGCTCCAACCCTTATAAATCATGAGGCAACCCAAGTAAATTATTGGCCTGTTTAATCAAAGATTAGAAGGGAAATTAATTCCATCTACCTCCCCTTGAAGATATCTCCAGGTCAACAATTTATGAAACTAAAGCGATTAACTAGATGATGAGGGAACTCTGCCAGAAACTGTGCATGACTGCTCCAGTGGGATCTCTAAATACCATTAATACTTTTTTCAATAAAAGTAAATCTCTTTTCATTATTGCCAAACATGGTGGGGTGGGTGGGGTGGGATCTTGTGAGCCTGGTAGCAGAAAGACTGTAACTTGGAGAGCTATGGAGCTCAGATGTAGGCATTGAATGGACACAGAAGTTGAAGCTTCAGGCTTCTATGGCGCATTAGAGACCTCCGTTGTGAAGCTTGTTACCCTTTCCAGAATGCCAGCAGAAGCTAAATTTTAATTCTATCAATAAGGAATGAAGAGTTAAGTGTCAAATGGCACTAATCATCCCGACTTGTGAGCTGATATATGGTATATACACACAAACATTCAGTGGTACCTTGGGTTAAGAACTTAATTCGTTCTGGAGGTCCGTTCTTAACCTGAAACTGTTCTTAACCTGAAGCACCACTTTAGCTAATGGGGCCTCCCGCTGCCGCTGCGCCGCCGCTGCACGATTTCTGTTCCCATCCAGAAGCAAAGTTCTTAACCCGAGGTAATATTTCTGGGTTAGCGGAGTCTGTAACCTGAAGCGTATGTAACCCGAGGTACCACCGTAGTCATTTCTAAGACTTGTGCCAAGGGTCCCTTGCAAATATGCAGTAACTCCTGCTGTTGCCTTGATTTTGGCAATCACAGGTTTATTAAGGGGTGGGCAATACAGGGGGAGAGGTAGGTAAAAAGGTGAAGGAACCCTGAACGGTTAAGTCCGGTCAAAGGCGACTACGGGGTTGCGGTGCTCATCTCACTTCAGGCCGAGGAAGCCAGTGTTCTTCCACAAACAGCTTTCCAGGTCATGTGACCAGCATGACTAAACTGCTTCTGGCACAATGGAACACCATGACGGAAATCAGAGTGCACTGAAACACCATTTACCTTCCCACCACAGCGGTACCTATTTATCTACTTGCACTGGTGTGCTTCTGAACTGCTAGGTTGGCAGGAACTGGGTCAGAGCAATGGGAGCTCACGTCGTCGTGGGGATTCAAACCGCCAACCTTCCAACCAACAAACCCAAAAGGCTCAGTGGTTTAGACCACAGCGCCACCAGCTCCATGAACGCAACCTGGAATCAGTGCATGAGTGAACAGAGACCAAGGACCAGTTTTCAAAGGCTATGTATTAATTAAATTCTCAATCTTACAGCAGATTCTTGCATGCTCTGCAGAGTTATAGTTTTCAAAAGAGAGTTGTGCTGCCTGACTAGATGGCCGGTCTAGCAGCACAGAGGGATGGTGGAGCAAGACTATCATGGGAGCCTCATGATGCTTCTTGGTGCACTGCAGAGGACTTTGCCCCCAAAATGTGTCTGCCTCCAGGTTTCTTGCCCTCTCTGCTCTTATTACACATAGGTGCCAACTCCCTGGGGCCCTGCGTGCCTGAGCACCCACAAAATTCCAGCCGGGCACCCCAAATTTCAGTGCCTGCATGGCACCCACAGCCCCTTTCTGCTTACATCTCTCCATGATCCCCGTGATCTGAAATCATGAAAGGTAGGTGGCTAAGAATTACAATGCTAATGTTAGAAAAGAGCTTAATTTGATGTTTTCCACAGTATTCCATGAACCCGAGAAGCTCTCGAGAAGGACATTTATTTGAAGTGGCACATTGCATGTCAAGAGTGACACAGCATCAGCATCTGCGTTGAATCAAAAGGAGGCTCTCTGGAGTGAGGCAAAATGCCATGTTTCCCATTGGTGGACCACTGGGGATATAATTGCCCTCCTTGCTCCTAAAATTATACCCACAGGAGTGCAAGAGTAGACCATCTGTCAGGGTTAACTCTATTATCTAACAGCTTCACTCCAAGTGGTTTTCATCACATGAGCTAATGGCTTTCAACTAGACACTTGAACATAACACTATTTATTTATTTTTTCTGCTGCAGATGACAAAGCGGCCCCTTTGGGTCATGTGAGCTGGCAAGGCTCGGAGTAAGCTGTAGCCAGTGAGGCAGTTTGCTAGGTGAAATTGCTGGCTACTGCAGCATGACTATAGAGGTTGGAGGGGCCTTCCTGTAATTACCTTTAGATGCCAGTAGGCAGAGGTGTGGGATATTGCAGCCAGCATGTTGCCAGATTGGATGGTTGTCCCAATGACATCAGTAGCCTGTGTCCACAACAGGATGACTTGCACTGTGCCAGCTCTAACTCCCTATGCCTCCATCATCACCCACAATGCATAGCCCCATCTCCAATCACCAGCCTGTTGCACCCTGTGGTTTAGTGAATTGTCTCGGCAGCCACCTGTGTTTCAAATTCCACATTAGCAATATATGGATTATAAAATCACACAGGTATTACGGTAAATGGAAAATGAGCGAGGTCCCAACTAAAGAAGAATGGCAACTTAAACTGATGGAATATGTGCAGCTTGTATACCTAACATACAGAATAAGAGAACAAGAAGAGCAAACGTTTAAAGATGATTGGGAAATGTTTATTGAATATATGGGGGGAAGCTGTACACTTGAGAACATTGGCAGCATTAAGATAAATTCAACAGTGTAAACAAGTTTTGATGGATGTATTAATGGAATACTCAATGGTGTAGTTTATGTAAAATATGCAGGGATTTATGATATGCAAATTGAACCATGGAAAGAGAAGAAGGGAAGTCGTTGACATTTTAAGGTTGTTTAATGAATATTTTAATTCGTAAAATAGAAAACTTAATAAAAATTAAAGACAAAATAAAACCACACAGATGTTTGACTTGCGATACAAAATGCTCTCTCTCTGCAAAACTGTGTGCCACTACAAACTTGGTACTTTTGACTTAACCCCTTGAGTCATTGAGGCCAGGGCTGTAAAACTAATTTCATTCATACCTTATTCAAAGCAAAGCCCAAATCACAGAATTTGGGTAAGGTGGATTTACTAGGAGAGACAATGTACAGTGCAGGAAAAATCCAAAGTTTCCGATCACAATTCCTTATTCCCAGTACAAGAGGCAGGAATGAACTGAACTTGATGCTCTACCAGAGATAGAGGACATGAGGTCATTTAGATTTTGTTGCACTCCTGCTAGCCCCAGCCATCATGGCCAAAGGTCAAGGATTATGGGAGTTGTAGTCCAGCAACATCCCAAGGCCACAGGTCCCCCAAGCCTGGGGTCTGGGGTGCACTGACCAATGGAATCAGGTTTTCATACAATGGTGTCATCAGAGAACTAGCAAAATATCATGAGCAAAGGTGGAGGGGGACAGAAATGGCAAAAGAGGGACTCATAGGAGTCTTTGAACTTGAGTTGTGGGTGCCACAATAAGCTTGCATCCATGTTGTGGGAATTAAGCACCCACAGGGAACAAGGTTGGGTACAGGACAGGAGTACCGTTAAGAGGGGCAGGGGGGGTCACTGCTCCCTACCCTTCCCCTATGTTTGAGACCACATGTGATTATTCCAAACCTCAAGGAACACCCCTCCCAAATGAACACAAGCTGTACACTTTGCTCTTAACATTCATTGTTGTTCTTTTTAATTTTGCCATTTAATTTTGAATATCACCAAGAGTTGACCTTTGAACTCGCCAATGACTCTCGCCTCCCATGGAGGCATCGTCTTCCCTTAAAATGGTGCACGTGAGTGGGTGGGTGGGAGGTGGGGACTGAATTGCTGGAGCAATGGCTTGAGCTGTGGCAGGAATGCTTCTTCTGTGCTAGCTAGTGTGGCTCAAGGCTCATTTGGGTCCAAGTTACCCATGTAACATAAAAGCTTCTCTCCCTCTCTCCCTCTCTCTGTTTCTGCTTGCCTGGGAGCAACAGCAGCTCTTTAGAAATGAGAGCGCCACAGCATCTACTTCCCATCCCGGCTAATTATTCTGATATATTTTTTTTACAAGTGACTAACAGCTGATTTTTGACATCGTCTACACTTCCTGTCACTCCACTGACAAATTCCTTTAATAAGAGCTGGTTTTCCCCGTGCAGCACATCGCTCCATTGTGAGGAGGTTTCGCAGCAGCTGTGAGGATTATGAAAGGGCTGAGACCTCTCTGCTGTTTGCTGGTGCTTTCTTGCAACGGATCCAACAGCAGCTCAGAGTTAAATCCTCCCATTTGAGCTCCTTTTGCCTGCTATTGTAAATAGAGGCTCTCGCTTTTCATGCAGCCTTTAGCTGAACTAGGAAAAGTCAAGCCAGTTAATGTCAGGGCTATAGTCACAGTGAGTGAGTGAGTGAGTGAGTGAGTGAGTGAGTGAGTTGCTGCTTCAGCCGGGCCCTTTCAGCAAACATCCCAGGCCCTTCTTTTCCCCTTTGAGAATTTTCACCCACATTTCATTTTTAAAAGTAGGTCTCAGGAACGGAAGGATGAATCTGTCCATTTTGATCCTTCTCAGCGTCTCCCCCTTTTTTCTTTTTTTCTTTTTGCAAGCGTAAGTTCTGTTTTTCACATTTCCACAGAAATATGCATTTTAAAAAAGGGTGTGTGTGTGGACTCCTAACAAAAATTTGTCAGCATTTTAGTGTGCCTTTTTCTTAATGAGCACATTTTTTATATGCAGTTTCTACAAATATATCTGCAAACACTTTCCCCTAATGTATTTGGGTACCTTTTCACTAATATGTGCATTTTAATGCAAACTTCAACCTAATTTGTGTAAACATTGTTACACTGGCAAACGCTATTGCAAAATTCGAGGTCTGAAGGACCACTGCGTTTTGGCCATTTACTGGTTGGAGAAGTGTGAATTATGCAGTTTCTCATTACAATGCAAACAAAAGCAGATTTCTCTCCCATCCGTAATTTCTATCCCCCCCCCCTTTTTTTTTACATGTAGTACGTAATATAAGGACAAGCAGGCATGCAGCATTCTGCACCTCAAGCACATGGATATTTCTGAGGGCCACACTCAGATTCATAGCAGGCAGCTCAGTAACTTGTGTTTCCTTAACTGACTACAGCTGGAGGAGGTGGATTCTCATTATGAAGGCAGCCCCAAAGAAGGAGAGGCTGTTCTCGTCACCCCCTGCTGAGGTTGTAATGGAACTTGTGCCACCACTACCTCCCCTACATTGCTAGGAGCTTTGGCGGGGATGGGGGAGTCCCCATTAGGCTGCCCCACCCACTTCAGTCTCAGTGGGTTGGTGAAGAGATAAGGCTCTCCGCCCCACTTGTGGCTTCCACAATGAGAACAAAGACTCTCCACCCCAGTACAGTGGTACCTCGGGTTAAGTACTTAATTCGTTCCGGAGGTCTGTTCTTAACCTGAAACTGTTCTTAACCCGAAGCACCACTTTAGCTAATGGGGCCTCCTGCTGCTGCTGCTGCTGCTGCCGCCGTGCTGCCACTGCACAATTTCTGTTCTCATCCTGAAGCAAAGTTCTTAACCTGAAGCACAATTTCTGGTTTAGCGGAGTCTGTAACCTGAAGCGTATGTAACCTGAGGTACCACTGTAATGAATGAAGGAGAAACAAGACCTGTAGTTGCCTGCTATGTTTTCAATGCACATTTAGTTGGGCTCTCCGTCAGTCCAAATCCACTCTTCGTACTTGACGTTTCGTACTCGAGTAGGTGCACCTGTGTAATAAATAAGTTCACTGTGCCAGCTTTGAAGGGCATCGCCATGCATTGTTAGGTGCTTGCCCCTGTAAAATGCTTCTAGATAAAGTTCTTCCAACCCATTTTGTAGGTAGGTCAGAGACAGACAGACAGACAGACAGACAGACAGACAGAATCTGGTCACAAGTCACTAACAAGTTTCATAGCTGAGTAGGCATTTGAACCTGTATCTTCCTAGTCGTAATCTGGGATTCTCTGCCATTCTGTCACACAGGCAGAAGGGAAGTCGAGTGAAGCAATGCAAAGCATGGAATGGTTAGACACTGTGTTTGAGAAACAGCATGGAGCTGTAGATGCTCCTCTATAGGAGCTGTAGTAACTCCTCTAAGGGTCAGCCTGCACGCACTGTTGTCGTAGTGTTGGTTTCTCAGATTGCCAGCGCAGGGGACCTGGTTCAGATTAGGAACTTGGTACGGGAAATAGGGGGACTTGGGTTCTTTTGCCCCACTGCAGCCTTAGTTCAGATCAGGCAACTTTGCACCTGCTATTTGCATGGAGACGGAAGGTCCTATATCACCCAAGGGGAGTTTCCTCCTCCCAAGTCAAATTGCAAGCACGGGGGTGGGGGATGAGGCTGGTCTGGATCTGGACCACAGCAGGGTCTGGTCCCCTGTGCTGGCAAGGTGTAAAAGAGAAACCTAGCAGTGATCATAGCTCAGCTGATAGAGTGTGAGGCTCTTAATCTCATAGTTGTGGGTTTGAGCCCCTCTTTGGGCAAAAGATTCCTGCATTGCAGGGGGTTGGACTAGACTGCCCTCATGGACCCTTCCAACTCTACAGTTCTATGATTCCATGATGGATCATAATCATCATCACCATCATTTTTTATTTGTATGCCGCCTTTCCACAGTTAAAAAAACAATGCTCAAGGCGGCTTACAGCATAACAAGATTTTTGTTGTTGAGTTTAGTCGTTTAGTCGTGTCCGACTCTTCGTGACCCCATGGACCAGAGCACGCCAGGCACTCCTGTCCTCCACTGCCTCCCGCAGTTTGGTCAGACTCATGCTGGTAGCTTCGAGAACACTGTCCAACCATCTCGTCCTCTGTCGCCGCCTTCTCCTTGTGCCCTCCATCTTTCCCAACATCAGGGTCTTTTCCAGGGAGTCTTCTCGTCTCATGAGGTGGCCAAAGTATTGGAGCCTCAGCTTCAGGATCTGTCCTTCCAGTGAGCACTCAGGGCTGATTTCCTTCAGAATTGATAGGTTTGATCTTCTTGCAGTCCATGGGACTCTCAAGAGTCTCCTCCAGCACCATAATTCAAAAGCATCAAGTCTTTGGCGATCAGCCTTCTTTATGGTCCAGCTCTCACTTCCATACATCACTACTTGGAAAACCATACTATACGGACCTTTGTTGGCAAGTTTTACATAACAAGTTTTACATAATTACAAAAGACATAAACAATAAACCACATCAAAAAAATACACAAGCAAATGAGAAACAATTTCCACATAAATCAAAATCTAAAACTAAGAATACAGCATTCATATCAGAGTTTAAGATGACATAGGACAAAAACAAAACAAAACAGAGCCCTCTCTGCCCAGCAGCAGCAGTGGCAGCAGTCCTTTATACAGCTCATCAAGCCCCGCCCTGGGCCAGGTGGTGAGTGGCAGGGCTGGGGACCTCAGGCGCTGAGCAGGGGAATCCTCCTGGATGGTAGCCACAGCAGCAGTTCTTATAGGCCTGTCAGGCCCCGCCCTGGGCCAGTCACATCAACAATGCCCTGTTAAAAAGGGGGAGCAGATAGCTGCAATTCTCTCACTCTCAATGAAGTTTTTCAATGGTTTACCAGAAACTGGCCAGTTTCTGGTCAGCTCTGTGATCAATGTCCAAGGTAAAGGTAAAGGTAAAGGGACCCCTGACCATTAGGTCCAGTCGTGGACGACTCTGGGGTTGTGGCTCTCATCTCGCTTTACTGGCTGAGGGAGCCGGCATACAGCTTCTGGGTCATGTGGCCAGCATGACTAAGCTGCTTCTGGCGAACCAGGGCAGCGCACGGAAACGCCGTTTACCTTCCCGCCAGAGCGATACCTATTTATCTACTTGCACTTTGACGTGCTTTCGAACTGCTAGGTTGGCAGGAGCAGGGACCGAGCAACGGGAGCTCACCCCGTCGTGGGGATTTGAACCGCCGACCTTCTGATTGGCAAGTCCTAGGCTCTGTGGTTTAACCCACAGCGCCACCCGCGTCCCTATGTCCAAGGTAGTTTGGCCCTAAATGTAAAAAAAAAAAAAAACACCTCCTGAATACTTTCAAGTGAATATACGCTCCCTGCTTCCTCATTTTTGGTTGACCATGCATCATTTCCACTGGACCAAGCTACTTCCAGAATGTGCCAGAACGCTCCTGGTATGCAACGCTGCAACATGACTTGCAAACTTGAACATAATTACGGCACTGCATTTCCAGCTTTGTTCCTATGAGTGAGAGATTCTCGCAGCCGAGATTTAAAAGGTATAATGACACCAACATTAACTCATAAAGACTTATACAATTCCCTGCACTTTGTGTATAAATTTGTCAAACCCGAACTGACAGCAATACAAATGGAGGTTATTGAAATCCATTTCCCCCCAAGCAGACCACTAAATCATTTAATTTTTCTCTCGCTAGACAAAATCTAATACCAGAGGTGTCTAATTGCTGGGGTTATATATTTTTCTTTCAACTTTTGACGTTCTAATCTCTGCTAATAAGCTTCCCATCCTTCTTAAAGGTGCAAAGTTTGCATGATGAAAAGGAACTTCTTGCCGTGCAAGGCATCGCAGATGGGCAAGATGTTATCAAATCACTGCTGAAACACAGTCAGCCTTCTCCAGCAAGGCAGTTGCAGGGCCTGAGTTGATGCTGACACAAAGTGTGGGTGCTCCTTTCAGTCCTCTTAATATATATATATATATTTCCCAAAAAAACCCAACAACCCTTTAAATGCTGTGCAACCAGGGCTTTTTTTTCAGCCAGAACTCCGTTCCAACGCCTTTCAGGTGGGTGCCATTGCCATTATAAGAGAACAAGGAAGATGTTCATGGTGAGTTCTGGCACCTCTTTTTTAGAAAAATAGCACTGTGTACAACATACAAGCAATAAACAGTATCACTGAAACAGAAATATGGCATGCAACAAGTAAAACAGTAGTATAAAAGCATGTAAAAACAGGGAAACCATGGCATTCAAACACATAAAACAGGGCTTGGTCTTATGCAGGGGTCAGCAAACTTTTTCAGCAGGGGGCTGGTCCACTGTCCCTCATACCTTGTGGGGGGCCGGACTATATTTTGAAAGGAAAAAATGAACAAATTCCTATGCCCCACAAATAACCCAGAGATGCATTTTAAATAAAAGCACACATTCAACTCATGTAAAAACACCAGGCAGGCCCCACAAATAACCCAGAGATGCCCTTTAAATAAAAGGACATATTCTACTAACGTAAAAACACTCTGATTCCTGGACCGTCGGGAAGGCTATTGAGCCAGATCCGGCCCCTGGGCCTTAGTTTGTCTACCCATGGTCTTATGGATCAGGGAAAGCCAAGGCAAAATGGTAAGTCTTTACAAGACATCTGGAATACCTTGATAGCTGCTGCTTCACATATGACACAGGGAAGGGCACTCCATAGCACAGAGACACCAGCAGAAAATGCCCGTTTTTAGGTCACCACCTGAAAAATGTTTAATGCATGTGTTAGGTGCAGATGTTGCTAGACCCCAAGTTGCACTGATAGCCTTCCTCAAACTAGTAAAGATGTTTTGGACTACAACTCCCATCATCTCCAGCTATTGTCTACACTACTTGTGGCTGATTGATGAGGATGGTTGTGGCTGTCTCACACACAAACACAGACATGGACGTACTTTAGAAACCAACAAACAGAGCAGCAAGGAAGAACAATATCCCATTCCAAAGATGCCAACAGCACAATAGCCACAGCAGGGGTCCATGCTGGAAAATTCCACGCCATTTCTTTTGGCATCATTGTGAAGGGACCATATGCTACATATGGATGGATGTAAACATGTGGGGCAATTCCATATTGTTTTATGATCATATGGAGGAGACGTAGGGATGGCAAGAAATTTAATTCAGCTTACATCTGTCTGATGTGGCAAGTGTCTCTATTGTTGATCAAAACTCAGAGTTCAGTAGACAAATAGGGAACTAAAATGTGTGGGATTTGCTTGCAAACACTTCCTTAGTTTTTGCATAAGCTGGAAAGGCTTTTCATGCTGGAAGGAAATCTTCCGAGTTAGCAAGGCCTATTTGCTCCCTTTGATTACATATTCACTTAGACTGCAATGCAATGCTCACTCAACTGGGAATATGGACTGCTGAACTCCATGGAACTTAACCTTTGTACAGGACTGTTGCTGTCTTTTGTGTATTCAGAGAGACAAGGATGAAATGCCAGCATTTTTGTGGTCACGTGACATGTCTTCTCATCCCCCTTCCTCCATTTGTGAACGTTCATGACAAAACCAGGCAGTTATTTTCTTGGTTATCAAATGATGCGCTGTGAGAGGATGTAACCTTCTTGCATCTCTGGTGCATCCCGAAGGAGCCTGGGGTTGATGTTATGTGCCTTGAGAAGGAACGTGGTGATGATGGCGATGATGCGTTGCTCATGAGTCACCATTTGCCCAACAATTTAAAGCTAGGATTGGGGTGGAGGGGGGAAATGGGTACGTGCATAATATCTGCATAATATAAAGCAGATGATTATTTGGAAAGATGAAGATATTCTTTGTATCTGCTATGCAAGCTATAATTGAGAAGAACAAAAGATTCTGAGCTTTATGGTTTTAGAGAGAGAGAGAGAGAGAGAGAGAGAGAGAGAGAGAGAGAGAGGAAAGACACAACTGGATATTTAGCAACCAGGAAGTTGTCTATGAAAAATCCCATTGAACTGCTCATCAGAGAGTGCTCCCATCCATTGCGCTGGAGCTTATGGAGGAGAATTACCCAGTGGGTAGTGTCTCAGGCCTCGGTGAACCTTTATTATGTCATTCAGTGCAAGAGTATCATTCTGGAGGGATGACGAGATGTATCTCACAGAAACGTGGAGTTGTAGAGTTGGAAGGGATCCCAAGGGCCATGTCAGTCAGTACCCTTCAGGATCACACAATAACCGACCAGGCTTACTTTTGAGTAAAGAGAGGATTGTGATTATGTACCAATACAGATGTTAGTGGACTCCAACTCTCACCAGCTCAATGCATCTCAACCAATGGTCAGGGGTGGTGGGAGAGGCTTCTCTTGTACACTTACTGGTACTATAAGACTCTTAGCATTATTCATCTTGCAACCAATTTGAGCTACGAAGCTGAAGCTGGTATCTTCAAACTGATGTGCATGTTGATAAGAGACTGTTCTCTCTCTCCCTCTCCCTCTCCCTCTCCCTCTCCCTCTCCCTCTCCCTCTCCCTCTCCCTCTCCCTCTCCCTCTCTCTTTCTCTTTCTCTCTTCTTTGGTAGTTTATTATTATCCTTATATTATATTCTCTCTCATTGTGTTTTGGTAAGAACCATATACAGATGAAAGGGAAGGATAGTTTGAGGACCTTGTGTGAGAGGCAGCTAAGGGGAGATCTCACAGAGGAGGCATGAGTCCAGGTGAGAGCTGGGAGGGCACACCTTCCTATGTCGGGGATGCAAGTTAAGGTAAAGGTAAAGAACCCCTGGATGGTTTAGTCCAGTCAAAGGCAACTATGAGGTGTGGCACTCATCTCACTTTCAGGCTGAGGGAGCCGGCATTTGTCCACAGACAGCTTTCCAGATCATGCGGCCAGCATGACTAAACCGCTTCTGGTGTAACAGAACACCTGACAGAAGCCAGAGCACACAGAAATGCCGTTTACCTTCCCACCACAGCGGTACCTATTTATCTACTTGCGCTGGTATGCTTCTGAACTGCAAGGGTGGCAGGAGCTGGCACAGAGCAACGGGAGCTCACTTCATCGCGGGGATTTGAACCGCTGACCTTCTGATTGGCAAGCCCAAGAGGCTCAGTGGTTTAGACCACAGTGAGAGAGGATTTTGTAGTTTTTTTCTCTGTTTCTTCTTTGTTTAGTTTCATTCTTTTCTTTATTTCTTGTAGATCAGTTTGTTCTTGTAATTGTATTGTGAAAAACTTTCCCCCATAAAAAAATGGGGGGGGGCTAATTTCCTCCATATCCTGCAAATTAATCTATGCAAGTGACATTAGCTAAGCATTTGTTTGTAACGAGAGACCACATTGGATCTAGAGGATGCTGGGGACACACTCAGATCTGCTGCAAAATAAATCCTATCCTTTCAGCAGGATGGAGAGGTTTTATTTAAATAAAAACAGCAAGATACAAATGAGCAGGGACAAAAGATGTGCATTTATCGCATAGATGCAAAGTGTGGGGAGGTTATTCACATAACCAAAGCAAAACTTGATTTGCAAAAAAATATAAGATGGCAATGCTTCTTTTAAATGAAGAAAGGGGGTACCATAATGAGAAAGCCTTTAAGCTGGCACTTTCATTTAAATCAAGGTTGGGGGGCCTGTTGCCCTTCAGATGATGTTGGACACCAATTTCTGTTTGCCCCACCCAGTATGGCCTGTGGTCAGGAATGGCGAAATTTCTAGTCCAACAAGATCTGGAGAATCACAGGTTCCCCATGTTTGATTTGAAGTATTGTGCTGATGCGGCAACTACCGAAGCTGCATTCTGCTTACTGAAGAAAAATGAAGCCACAGAGTTCCTTTCGCTTTGCACATGTCAAGCGCTGCCATGGGCTATGAACAAATGCTTACTTCTATGGATGAATGGGAATGACTTTCCCCTTACTGACACCGTAGATCCAGGCCTGAACCTACTAGATTGATAAGCGTTCAGATTTGATTGATAACTGTGCACTTATAAGGCTGAAGAAGAGCCTGGTTTCACTGAGGGAAGTGGGGGTTTTGCTGTAGGAGAGGAAAGCCTATCCCAGACCTTTCTAAAAGTAAGAGGGAGAGAAAGAGTGATGTCCATTTTAGCACTAGAGAGGACCAGTCTGTAATGTCTCAAGAAAAGATGAATTAAGAAATGTAAGGAAATGAATAGATGCCCTGTATGGGGATGAAACATAGATGCACGTGCTCTGTTTCCTTTAGAGCATAATAACTTAAAAAGGGACTGATAGGTCAGCCCAGTGACCCATCTAGTCCATCATCCTATTCTCACTGTGGTCAACCAGATGTCTGTGGGAAGGTCTTCACCCCACAGCACTCCACATTCCCGGGGTTTCTAGTAATTGGCATTCAGAAGTATACTGGTTACATCAGGGTTAAGTAGCCTTTGATAGCTTATCCTCCATGAATTTGTCTAATCCTCTTTTCGCACCATCCTGGGTTAGTGGGCACCACTGCCTCTTACGAGAGAGAATACCATAGTTTATCCTCTGTGAATAAGATCTTTCTTTGGTCACTCCTGACCGTTCCAGCATTCCATGTCGTGGGTTTATTGCAGATATTAATATTGTGCAGCACAAAACAACTGGGTACATAAAAACGGACTCCTTTTGGAATAAAACATTTTCCGGGCCCGTAAGTGTCATTTAAAACTTTACTTGCAGAACTTTCTTCAAAAGAGAACAAATACACCCAAAATACTTGCATACAATATCTTGTGCATGTCCAGCACAGGATCAGCTCCTTACAAAATATGAAATAATTCCAGTGTTATGAGAGAGGGAGAAAAACTTTTCTGTATCCATTCTTGTCAGACTTCAGGGACTCAGCTTCCTCCCCCCACCCCTTTGGCAGTAGATAAGCAGAACAAAGAAAAAGGAGTCTCTTACCAGTTAGAATTTTTAATGATCACAGCGAGAGAACAAAGAACCCATTCCTAGGAATGAAGGTGCTCCCAATTAAGGGTTCCACCCACTTCCTCCCTTGTCATCCACGTCACTACCGCGTCTTGCAACCTAATCTTGCAACCACTGTGCTCTCTGTGCTGCCACCTTATCTGCTCTTCTTGGGCTGAGCAGATGAACACTTTCCAGCAACAGTGAGTCTATTCTCTCTCTCTCTCCCTCCGTCTCTCTCTCTCTCTCTCTCTCCTAGTTCTCCTCCTCCTAGCTGCTCCCCACCCAGTACTTCCCAGCTTCTGCCTTCTGAACTATGCCCCTCTGCAAACCACTCTTCCAAATCTATACTGTCCTCCTGCTCCTGGGAAGATTCAGGATCCTGATCAGGAGTAGCAGCAGGGGGGGGGGGGCGCTCCCACCATTCCTCCTCAGTGCAGCCCTCCACAGCATGGTCTCTGACAACTCTCTCCTTACCATAAATAATTTTATGCACTCAATCATGTCACCTCTTGTGTGCCTTTCTGCTGAACGAAAATGTCTCAAATGTTGTAACCTTTCTGCATGGGGGGTATGCATATGGAAAAAGAGGGCACAGGTCCTTCAGAGTGCATTCACATAGGGATTTGTGTCAGAGATCTGGTGCACCATCCCCGTCAGCAGTCAGGTTGGGCTGAGGTCATACTGGTCCCCAACCTGCTGCCAAAGCAGACCAAGCTGCACATGCTGAAATCCCTTAATCCGCACAGCTGTTAAGAATGCTGAAGCCCTGTCCTCTTTTTAGCATCGTGGCCATCATCAAGCCATTCGTTTGCATCTGTTGCAAAGCTAGTTTGGTTAGTAGGCACTTCAAAAAGAAACCCTCTAAATCCCATGCATTCGACATCAATCAGCAATCTGTGATGGCTGGGGCAGCCCAAGCAGCCCACAAGGGAGCAATAGGAGCAGGTTTCCATTTCCTATTGTGCTGCCTATAAAGGTTATGTGAGGCTACTTCTCTTGCAAGTGTCAAGTTCTATTTTCTTGAATTTTACCTGAGGTAGCCTGGAATTCTTTTTGCAATGAAGTCTTCATCTTTTTAATCTGTAGCCAAAGTATATTGTATATTCAGGAGAGAAGGAAATGACTGAATCTCCCTCTGGCTCCTAATTTTGGGGTTTTTTGACATGCCGTCAAATTGAACAGGATGGGGGATGTCTGCTGATCGCTAATGAGAAAAATTCACAAGGCACATAAATATTCGCTTTGAGGTGTAGCGAGTTGACTGCTGTTGATCGTACTACAAACTTTGGTCATCAGCAGGTTAATCAACTAAAATTTTGGTGGCTTACTTGGTGGGAGCTATTTTAATCAAATTACTTCTGAATTTATATTCCTCGGTATCTTTTAATGATGGATGCCATCAGACTTTGTGCTTGGGGAGAAGACTAGGCATGTTCACAGTATTCAGAAGATTTATGATGTTGGTGCTTATTAACCTTCTGAAGCACTCCAGTGATTTTCAAAGCAGAGCTGAGTGGGATTTTTATTTTATTTTTTGATATGGTAATGATCTTCACAATGAGATCCATGACAAAAGAGATCTGAGGAGGTATGACTAAAGCTGCCTGCTAGGGCTCTTTGAAGATCCCCACATTAAATACACAGAAGCCAGGCGAGAAGTTCTTGTCTGGGCAATTGAATCCCTTTTTATATACTATGCAGAGTTATTCCACTTTTTGAAAATAACCTGTAGATAAGAACCACAGGACCAGTTTAAGATGGAAATGTATCACGAGGTACATTTTCGCAGGGTGAAGTTGTTTTATGGAAGTTTGCTGCCTAAGGATTTGGAAGTGCACCGGTTAAATAGAAAAGGCGGCTTTGATTTTAAATGCTGGGTGTACCTGGGTGAGGAGTGGTTTAACAATCAATCCCTCTTCACAGGGACCTCTGGAACTTGTAGCTCTATGAGGGAAATAGGGCTCTTCCAGCAACTCCTAGCGCTCTTAACAAACTACAGTTCCCAGAATTCTAGGAAAACCATGACTGTTTAAAGTGGTGAATTGTACTTTCAGTGTATCGTATACATGTGGCCTTTAGTTCGTCACAGAGGGGTGGGAAGGAAGGAAGAGCCGTTTCCCAGAGTCCAGTCATGGGGTTCTGTGGGATTTTTTCCAGGGGAATAATAACAAGAATAGCAATTTATTATTTATACCCTGCCCATCCGGCTGGGTTTCCTCAGGCACTCTGGGTGGCTCTCAACAGATTAAAAACAGAATCAAACATCAAACATTAAAAACTTCCCTAAACAGGGCTGCCTTCAGATGTCTTCGAAAAGTCAGATAGTTGTTTCTTTCCCTGACATCAGATGGGAGGGCGTTCCACAGGACGGGTGCCACCACCGAGAAGGCCCTCTGACTGGGAAGCAAAGTACAATATGGAAAGGAGTAGCAAGCGAGTCTCTCACACGAAAAAAGGTGATTAATAGTGTCTGTAGACAGTCAGGTCATGTATCCACAGCAGTGGTCTGAGGAAGAATGACTGCTGAGATGAGGGCAGAGAAGAAACGCCATGGTGCATCTGCAGCAGCACAACTGGACACCTTCATCTGCCGCAGCTGCAACAAAAAATGTCTCTCCCATATCGGTCTCTACAACAGGCGCTGTAACTCCCCAATGGTTTGACTTGAACCCCAAAGGTGCGCTCCTTCATTATCTCCCAAGACAGACAAATGCCAACAACAACAACAACAAAACAATGTCTCCTGTTTCAAGTTTCACAAATGCTAGAAACTCAATCTCTTTTTTGACAGCAAAAGCTGGGAATTTTGAGATTATGGGTCATTTGGGGGGAGGCTGCCCCTCTTGCCCTCCCACTACGGACTCCAATGAGTCCTTCTCAGGTGGGACCACATCAATGGGTGGAGCCACTGTTGTTGAATGTGCTCAGTTCCGCTTAAGAATAGCTCTTCTCCAAAAGCACTTGCTGATGACAAGCTATCCGGTGTTATTTAAATTATTATTTTTATATTGCTTTGTGTCAGACTGCACAACAGATAAGCTGAACAGACGAAAAGGCCGTGATAAAATTCAAATGTATGGATGAACATCAAAAGTGTAAAGGAAAATGTCTCCTATGATACTGATGCATGAATGAACAGGGAATGTTTTCGTCTTTGCCAAATGAATGATACTGTGCAAATGATGAAGAATATTTGCCTACCGTTGAGGTAGATAAATGAATCTCTTCCTGACATGTGCATCATTTAAACAAACACATTTCCATTCCATGTCTAACTAGTTCCTATGTCTGGCCTGAGGAAAATGGAATCGATTAAGTGTGAATATTTTTCATTAGGGTGAGTGTACCGGCTCGAACAGAGAATGCAGATGTCAGTGGATGGCTACAGAAAATTCGTATCTGTATCTAAAGCTTTGACACAGAAATAGGAAACCTCTGGCTCTACAGAAGTTGCTGAACTTCAACTCCCAGCAACCCCTGTCAGAATGACCAGAGATGATGGGAGTTGTAGACCAGTAACATCTGGAGAGCCACAGCTACCTATTCCTGAGTCAACATGATCTTTGAAAGTGTGTGTGTGTGTGTGTGTGTGTGTGAGAGAGAGAGAGAGAGAGAGAGAGAGAGAGAGAGAGAGAGAGAGAGGCACTTACTGTAACAACTTCATGGTGAGTACCGGCACCTTAAAACAAAACAAAAAAAGCACTGGGGGCAAGCTAATGATGACTTGATTAAATGGGAACTAAGTGCAACTAAGTGCAACTAAGAATTATGCAGAAATTCTGGTTTAATATGCTGGCTGTTTGCCGTAAATAAACATTGACTTGACTTGATTCAATGGGAACTAACAGTACTCCTCAAAGCCCATCTGCAAGAAGTTAATATCTTAGTACATCAACCTTCATCTTGCCTCGCAAATGCTGACTTGGTTATGCCGGCACTAGAGGACACCTCAACAGAAGAAGAACCCCCGGGAACAATTTCTGGGACGCACATTCCCGTTGATGCTCTCAGTCCTAGCCATCTCGCCCCCTGAAATTGGCTACTCGATTTCGAACAAGGAGTTGACAGCAGACAGTTCAAGAAGCGTCAACACCAGGGACCATGGTCTAACAACTGGCGCCCCTGAGGCACTAGAGGAACTAACAGTATGGCTTCAGCCCTATCATTATGTTCTAGGCTGGAGCAATATGTGTTCCTGTTGAATTGTTTCAAGGCAAAGTGTTTACTATTGCCTTTGAAAGTGTTGTTTTTTTTTAATGAACCCCAGCTGTGTTGGAAATATTAAGGGAGGTTGACAATAAATCACGCAATGTCACTCTTCTGCCATTTTCTATGGTGGGATATTTATTGACAGAAGAACCTACCGCATGCTACTCAAATTCATCAGCAACTCTAAACTACTGGGGTTATCACATTCTTTTTTTGTAACAAAGAGTAGAATTGGAAGAGTGGTTTACACCCTGTAAATTGGCATCACAACCAAGTTTTATGAATAGTCATGTTGGCTATGGTTTAGGGGAGCTGTGGCTCAAAACATCTGGAAGTCCAGGGATGGGGGGTAAAGCCACCTTCAGGAATATCCCCTGGATAATGTTTTCGAAGGGAATATGTTGCATCGCTGACACAGGTTCTGAATCAGCAGTGAGCGGAACCTGAGCTGTGGCCCCGTTGCAGACTTTCCTTCGAAGTTTTCCAGGAGGCACCAGAGGGCTTCTCTAAAGGAAAGAGATAGAAAATCTTTTGTTTCATTATGGATTTGAACTCCTGTCTGACAAGGCAAAGGCAAACAAAGGTTTTGCTTTGAGAAGTCTCTTTCCATTACTCAGCCTTCTATGAGTCACTGCTGTTCTTTCTGCCATGTCTGTTCCTGAGACTCTGAACAGTCCCCATTTCTGATTCCAGCTTCAGAATGCCGCTTCCCTCCTTTGACAGAGGTCTGGAATACCTTCATTTTAAAGGAAGGCAAAATAAATAGCTCGTTAGGAAGACTGGCGTTTCAGCTCATATATTGACCCAGCCGTGTGCTTACACCCACACACCACCTCCTCATTTCCATTTCATTCCTCCTGACAGAACCCCCCCCCCCCTCATATTTGGCTGTATTTCAAAGCAAGCCATTGGCTTTCAATTCTGTAGGACAAACAGAAGGACAGGGAGAATTGTCAATGAATAGCCCTATGAAACAGAGGGAATTTTTTTTGCTCTGAAATAAAGATGAAGTGATGCAGCAGTGAGGCCCCTGAGGCCCATCTCTCACATGCGGGTGGGGAGTCTTAGACCACATTCATACCATAAATTTAAAGCACCCTGGTATTATTTTAAACAGTCACTTCCCCCAGAAAATCCTGGGAGCTGTAGTTTGTTAGGGTGCTGAGAGTTGTGAAGAAACCATTGTTTCCCTCACAGAGCTACAATTCTCAGAGTTTCTTGTGAAGGATTTAATATTACACTAGCATGGGAATTCTTGCTCCCACTTACCATTCCCCCCCTCTCCCCCGGATGATGAGGAACCATTAGTGGGCACTCTTTGGGTTCAGTCAGTCAACCAGCTACAAATCAACCTAACAGTTACCATGTCCAGATTAAGTAGTTCCTTTTTAAAATCAGATTTCTTGAAGTCCAGAGTAGATGTCCAACTACGCTCAGCATTCCCTTGCCTTTGTAGAATGGAACCCAAGAGGACATGATCACTTCCTCCCAAGGTTTCCAGTAAATCAACCAGTTTCTCCCTGTTGGTGATGACCACTCCAAGGTAGATGACCCCCTTGTTGCTTCTTCCACCTTTTGAGAAATGAAATTGTCAGTGAGGCAATCGAAGAATTTGTTGGTCCTTACATTCTTGGCATAGTTTGAGTTCCAGCAGATACCAGGGTAGTTGAAGTCTCCCATGCCTACTATATATCTCCTTTTAGAATGGTTGGCAATCTGCTCTAGGAAGGCTTCATCCAAGTCTTCAGTCTAACTTGGTGGTCTATAGCAGACACCCACAGTAAGGTTGCTGTTGTTTCCCTCTCCTACAATTTTTACCCATATACTCTCAATCTACCTTCCATGCTCCAAGTCATGGATCTCTTCACAAGTGAACACATCCTCTGCATATAATGCTGCTCCTCCATCCTTCCTGTTTATTCCTTTTGAATAGGTTGTACTCCTCAATTTCTACATTCCAGTCATGAGTCTCATCCCACCAGGTTTCAGTAATGCCTATTAGGTCATATTTGTCGTCCTGTTTTAAGAGCTCAAATTTGTCTAGCTTGTTTCCCATACTCTGTGTATTAGTATAGAGAGTGCTCAAACCATGGGCCATTCCCTCCAGCTGCTTCCTTCTTGTCGTTTAGAACCTCAGTTTCCTGTGCACCAGTGAAGCTATTATCCCCATTACCAGGTGTTCCCCTGTCGTCTGTAATATTTTCCCCATGAAAATATTTTCCAGTGCCAGTGGGCCTTGACAGGCTTATCTAACCACAATTGCTGTGCTGAGCAGCATTGGGCAACTGGACCTAGCCACCCTTTAGATTTTCCCATAATGGGCAGACCCACCCACTTGTCAAAGTTAGTCCACAGACAGTGCTGGGGGATGTAAGGATACTTAGGACAGAGAATTTGGTGTCAGGAAGACTCCCCACAGATTCCTGGCTGCGGCAGCACTACAAAAATGATCAGGTGGACTGCTGTCAATTGAATTTACAGACAGTGCAGCGCTTTCTTATTTGTTATAGGTAGTGGGGAGAAGTGATTTCACAGCTGCTTGCCTCTGCCGGAGAAACCGGCAAGATCAGAGAGACTCAATTTTTCAGAATTTGCCTGTTTTGTTTTGCGGCCCTTCAGAGTATGTCATCAGTCATAACATTCATAAAGGAACCATCCATATGGCATCATTTGAGAAATGGAAGCTAAATAGGTGTCATCAGTATACAAATCTGCTCAGTTCTTCCCTTTATATGTCGGTCTAGTTGCTGTGATGGTGATGGTGATGATGTGTGTGCGTTTGTTCCAGAATTGTTGAGAAATGTGTTCTGCACAATACAGTCTACATCCAATTCAGGGGCGGGGGGTGGCAGGGGGGAAGCATGCATGCTAATCTCCTTTTAATGGAGATGTTGTAAAGAGGCCATATAATCCCAGCTCTGTGGATTTTGCAATTTCAGTACTGGAGAGTATCGGATAATTCCTGCAGAAACAATGGTGCCAAGCAGCATTGCACTCAAACAGCCCCTGCCAGCTGAGGGATTAGGAAGACATTAGCATCTAGTTGCTGTCTGCAGCTTGGCATCCAGAGACTCAGCTGATCTCTTGTGGCCAAGGTGTAGCTGGGTGTCAGCTGCTTCGAATTTACGTACAGTGGTACCTTGGGTTAAGTACTTAATTCATTCCGGAGGTCCGTTCTTAACCTGAAACTGTTCTCAACCTGAAGCACCACTTTAGCTAATGGGGCCTCCTGCTGCTGCCGCACTGCCGGAGCACGTTTTCTGTTCTCATCTTGAAGCAAAGTTATTAACCTGAGGTACTATTTCTGGGTTAGCGGAGTCTGTAACCTGAAGCGTATGTAACCTGAAGCGTATGTAACCCGAGGTACCACTGTACACACAGTAGACTAAAAACTGGCTTGTGTGTCTGATAGCACTGGCAAATGATACTGCGAAGGAATTAAAGGTCAGCTTGGATGCGTAACCTCACGGAGGACCCATGTAACCCGCTTTTGACTGGAAGGGAAGAGATGAAAAGGCATAAGAAAAGTGGTTGAGGCAAGAGACACCAAAGGTAGGCAGGTAGGGATGGGCAAGTCTATCATTGTTGGTTTCTCTAAGGCTCTCATTTTTTAAATCTTAACTTCAGTCCTCCATGTTTCCACATCAGTTTGTGATCATCATCATCATTATTTATTTAAAAGACAAGGCCCTTATGAAAATTTATCACAATTTTAGCGAGAAATTCTCCCAATGTACACACTTTTGTATGCAATTGGGCCTAAGACACACCTTTTTTTGCAAAGCAATTTCCTAAACATAATGCAATTTTTGTATGCTATTTCCACTAATATATGCATACTTTGCACTAGTGTATGAAGTTTTGTACACGGCATGTGGCTGCAGAACTGCATTGCAAAATTCAGAGAAGTGAGGATTTTGAAGGATGCTGGAAAATGAAAATTAAGTAGGTTGACCTTTGAGTATGAACTGAAATCAAATTTCTTATGCATCCTTGTAGCAGAGAATGAGCTGAATTGCACATATCATTTTGAAGGGCCAGACCGAACATTTTGCTGCACATTTTTTTGTTTCCCAAGCAATTCCATCTTCTGTTTCAAAGTAAATCTACTGGAAACCAAAGGTTGGTGCAAGTTGACTAAAAGAAGCCCAAATGACCCTGTCACTTTAATAATACCTTTGCAATGCAATCAAATAATTGTGGTGCATTCAACCATCCTTGCATCGTTTACAAGGAAACATGGAGACTCATTTGGGAGGTTGGTTTATGATTTAGTCTGCAGCAGAGGCAGTAGCCAATGGAGTGCCTTTCAGATGATGGGAGAACACCCACCAACCCCAACCAACATGGCCAATCATCAGGAATGAGGGGCACTGTAGTCCAACAAAGATATTCAGGGCATGAAGTTAGCATCCCTGGTCTATGGGGCTGTGCACACATAGCAGTTGCTTTAAATGTACACCTAAAAATGGAAAGCGTAAATGCAACCAATATGTGTCATAAGGACTGCAGCAGCAGCTTCCTATTGTTCTCAGTGCTTTCAGTGACTGCCAGCGCATTGTCGGTCAAGGAATGACCAGAGCGAGGAATCAACTTTTTATTGTCAAAAGTATGCTTACGAGTTAGGAAAAGGCATGTCTATCACTCCTACGTCTCTTAGCTACTCCTAGATGTTTTTATTCTGTGAACCGCCCTGAGATCTTTTGATGAAGGGTGGTATATAAATGTAAATAATAATAATAATAATAATAATAATAATAATAATAATAGATGTGTGCCCAATGAGGCAGTTGCTGCAACAGAGAGGCCCCACCCCCCAACGCAGCCTATGTATCACTCCCTATCCCACCCCCACAGCTTCATGCAAGCAGGTGTAGACTACGCCTGCGTGCAGCCTCCCTCTGCTCCTCCCACTTCAGTTCTCTTCTGGTTCTGGGAGACAGTGGAGCAGCAGGAGGAGGAGGCATGGAAGCCCTTGACTCCACACCTGCCTAACCTATCTCTCTCTTCCTGCACTTGTTCTTCACTCTCCAATCCTGCAGTTTCTCCTGCCTCTCACTCTCATCTCCTGGCTGTTACACTCTCCCCCCAGATCACTGATTCCTTCTTACAAGGCAGTCTCCAACCCCACTTCCCCCAGTGACCATTCCTCTGCATCCAGCCACCACTCCTCAGTGTCCACTTCATAAAGCAGAAATGGGGTACCTTTTCAAACCTGATGGCTGCGTTCCCTCCTTGGCAGCCTTCTGGGAGCTGCATCCCAGGGGGGAAGTGGCAGCAGAAGGAAAAGTGGGCAGGGCAACAGCTGTGACTCTGAACTTCATACAGAAGGCTACATTACAGTCACATGAAAGTCAGAGGCTTCCACACATATCTTCTTGTTGTTGTTGTTTAGTCATTCAGTCGTGTCCGACTCTTCAGGACCCCATGGACCAGAGCATGCCAGGCACTCCTGTCTTCCACTGCCTCCTGCAGTTTGGTCAGACTCATGTTGGTAGCTTCAAGAACACTGTCCAACCATCTCATCCTCTGTTGTCCCCTTCTCCTTGTGCCCTCAGTCTTTCCCAACATCAGGGTCTTTTCCAGGGAGTCTTGGAAAAGTATTGGCGCCTCAGCTTCAGGATCTGTCCTTCCAGTGAGCACTCAGGGCTGATTTCCTTAAGAATGGCTAGGTTTGATCTTCTTGCAGTCCATGGGACTCTCAAGAGTCTCCTCCAGCACCATAATTAAAAAGCATCAATCCTTCGGCGATCAGCTTTCTTTATGGTCCAGCTCTCACTTCCATACATCACTACTGGGAAAACCATAGCTTCAACTATACAGGCCTTTGTTGGCAAGGTGATGTCTCTGCTTTTTAAGATGCTGTCTAGGTTTGTCATTGCTTTTCTCCCACACATATCTACCCACACACAAATTCAGCCTCCATCCAGACAAGCAAAAGGCATTGTCGAAATTAGATGGCATATTCCAGCCAGGCAAAAACAGTCAAGGAAGGCAAAGAGCAGGGCTGATGAGGGGTGTGGCCTGGGAGAGTCCTGAGGGAGAGAGGCTTGGTAGGCCACAGTTGGGCCTTGGGCCTCAGATCCCGTTCTCTAAGAGACTGAAAGGCACATGCCTAAGATTGGATCCTGTTCAATGAACTTCATCTAGGACACCTTTTCCATTATGCTCTGCAGGCTGCCAGAAAAAACAACTCCCTTTTATGGACTTCACAGATGCATTATTTTTAAAAAATTCAACCACTTTGGCAATTTCATTTCAAACGATCCTTCCATTACCATCACCGCCCCTCATTCTCTTTCTTTCTCTTCCTAGAACGTTTTACACAGGAAAGAAAGTGCTTCAAAGTAATCTGAAGATGCTGCTCAGCTAGAAGCAAATAAATATCATTTGCAGCAATGACTCCTAATAACCAAGAAGAAGAAGAAGAAGAAGAGTATGGATTTGATATCCTGCTTTATCACTACCCGAAGGAGTCTCAAAGCGGCTAACGTTCTCCTTTCCCTTCCTCCCCCACAACAAATGCTCTGTGAGGTGAGTGGGTCTGAGAGACTTCAGAGAAGTGTGACTAGCCCAAGGTCACCCAGCAGCTGCATGTGGAGGAGCGAGGAATCGAACCTGGTTCACCAGATTACGAGTCTACCACTCTTAACCACTACACCACACTGGCTCTAACCAAGCAGCTATGCAAACAGTGAGCCTGATTCTGAGTCTAATTCAGATCCCATTGAAGTTACTGGTAAAACTATCTTTGACTGCCATCCAATGAACCGATAAGAATGTGCAGAGCAAAAGCACACATGGATGTTTGGAGCTCTATTGGATGTTTCTGCAGCCATTCCCACTGCTGAGGAGAGAATCTGTATTCAGAGTGGAAGTTGGCTTGTTTCTTCTGCGGTAGGCAGTGGTGCTGCTGTGTTCTGGCTGCACACATCTCTCCATCTGCACATATTTCTTCTTCTCATGGAATTGTCTTCTTGATGAAAAGAATAGCATGAAGTAATATGTGGAATCTTTGCTTCATTCTAATCCAGTAAAATTTGGAAATCCAGTATAACCCAATAACAACTCTAGGAATACATGTGAGAGGATCTTCACAACTCAAGTGTAGGGATTATCTTTTGATGGATAAATCTTTTGATGGATATTATCTTTTGATGGTAAAACTGGCTTTGCTGCAGGATGATGATTCTGCAATTTTGGTCCTGGATCAATCTTGAAGGCCACATATTAGAGCATATACCTTACTGAACATAGTGACATTTACTTCCTTGGAAACCTGCAAAGCCATGTAGTTAAAGAATTTCAACAGAATACAGTGACTAACTAGAACAGAGTCAAATCTAGCAGTATCCTTCAGTTTGCATCCCTGAAGAACACTGGTACAGAAAAAAAACTCAGGGGAAATGCTGAGGCTTTTGTCTTGCCAAAAATGCATATTAATTCACATTGTTTGTTTATTCATGTATTCAGTCTATTTATAGCTCACATTTCTACCAAGAACGCATTTGAAGCAACTTCCTTTCCCCCTTTCTTTTCCTCAGTTGGATGAAGGATGACTGCTACCCTACCAAAATACAATCAAATATTCTGCCAAGACACAAACACTTCAGGGTTATTGTAAAAAGAGCTTTTTCTCCCGTAGTTGGACCAAAAAATGGGGAAGTGAGAAAGTGTTACAAAGCCGAGGTGTTAGATCATTCCAGACAGAGCTGAAACAAAATTTGAAACCAAAAGCAATGCTTAAAAAGACTCAGGTTCTTGGTACCTGGAATCATTTTCCTGTGTAGATAGCAAGTCTGGTGCAATGGTTAAAAGGATGGATTGGGACCAGAGAGGCCAGGGTTCAAATCCCACTTGGAAATAGAGCTCACTGGGTGTCCTTGGCCCAGTCACTGTCTCTTATCCTTTCCTACCTCACAAGGTTGTTGTGAGGATAAAGCGAGGCCAAGGAGAACCATGTATTGAGCTCCTTGGAAGAAAGGTAGAGTCTGAATATAATAACAAACAACGTCAGCACTCCTGTGGCTTTTTGTAGTGGTGTCACCTGGGTTGCCAGTGCCCAGGGCTGCATGGAGGGGTGGGTGGAAGGGAAGGAAACAGATGGAGCACGCATGCTCATCCAACTGCCTAGCAGCATCTGCGATACCCAGGAGATTGCAGCCAAAGGGATAAGAAAAAAAAAAAGCTGTTCCATTGCCTGGAGAGGTCACTTCCTGGTTCTCATGGAGAAGCTGTTTTCAATGGAGCTCAGTGACAGAAATGCGCAGCTGCATTGAGGCAGCACCGGGTGCTGAATTTTTGGGGCTCCTAACAATTCTGCACTGGGGCAACCACCCCGTGGGCTCCCTCCATGCTATGCCACTGGATTTTTGTACATGGGTGGCATTGTTGGTTAAACCACAGAGCCTAGGACTTGCCGATCAGATGGTCGGTGGTTCAAATCCCTGTGACAGGGCGAGCTCCCATTGCTTGGTCCCAGCTCCTGCCAACCTAGCAGTTTGAAAGCACGTCAAGGTGCAAGTAGATAAATAGGTACCACTCCGGCAGGAAGGTAAATGGTGTTTCTGTGCACTGCTCTGGCTTGCCATGCTGGCCACATGACCACATGTACGCTGGCTCCCTCAGCCAATAAAGCGAGATGAGTGCCGCAACCCCAGAGTCGGCCACGACTGGGTCAGGGGTCCCTTTACCTTTAAGAGAGGTAAGATAGAGAAATGTGCCTGATTTGTCCTTCGTTCAGGAATGGGGAACTTATCAGGTTGCTTTTAATGTATGGTACAGATGTGACCTTAAGTCTTGCAACAAAACACCTGTTGGTGCTTGTTTTGTGTTTGTTTTTCTAAACAGATCCATTGACAGCAGAAGGAAAACAGGAAGCCAAACAGTGTCCCTGATCCACTAACTTAAATGGTCAAAGGAAGAGGAAAGCTGAATAGACGGCATATAGTTTACCATCAACTTCAGATTTCATTTGCGCGAGCGGATTGACAAGCACCACAGTTCACCATGGAGGGTTTACAAGGTGTCTTGCAGTGTGTTTACACAGAGATCTGAAAACAAAAAAACAAAAAAAATGTTCCAGCTGCAAGGGCCGTTGCACAAAGGAGTGGAGAGCCTCTTCTGGCTCCACTGAACTGTATAATGAGATGATCGCGACTCTAATCACAAGAGAAGAAAGAATGGAATGTACCTATATATCCTATTATGTAAGACGTTTCATGGCTGATGGGAGCGGAGAGGACAGCAAAAGCATCTTTCATCTGCTAGGGTGGAAGATACAATCCCGTTGTGTTTTGAAGTGCGTTTAGCGTACTTTGTAGAGAAGTGCAGTGATTAATTATTAGGCATCTAGTTAAAAAAAACAAAAAACTGCAGGGGGTCCATAACTAGAGCAAAGTTGCAATATTGAAATGGGGGGGATACTTTGTATACAAAGGCTTAAAATAATCCTTGGATAGATATTGCACGACAGGGGCAGCACATAACAATATCACTTACCGTTTAGATTGCCAGTGTTCTTTATTTTAACTAAAATGCTATTTTCATGGAAACAATCTGGAATTTTGGTCAGTAAATCAGATCCTGGTGCTTGTTATCCTCCGGCAGAAAGAACCACTTTCTTTGTCTTTGATTTCATTTATTACACTATTTCCTGCCTCAACTCCAACGAGCTCCACCATCTTATACCCACAACACCCCTTCAAAGAAGGATTGGCTGAGACAGTGGCTGGCCCAAATCCACTCACTGAATTTCCTGGCTGACCCGGGACTGGAACCTGGAGTGTTACTTGTTTAATTCACGCTGAAATGGAGAATGATGCCTGTGTGTATTGCCGAAAGGGTTTGACTGGAAGATTCCACTGAAGCTAAAGAAGAGCAAGAAGCACTCTCTAAGCCAGGCATAGGCAAACTCGGCCCTCCAGATGTTTTGCGATTACAATTCCCATCATCCCTGACCACTGGTCCTGTTAAGCTAGGGATGATGGGAGTTGTAGTCCCAAAACAGCTGGAGGGCCGAGTTTGCCTATGCCTGCTCCAAGCATCTGCATGGGTTGATAATTAACTGTTGTTCTCTGCTCTGACATGTGCCTGATTTAGACCACATGAGAGGTACTGAATTGCAAATTGGCATCTTGGGTAGTTGGTCCTTTGTTCCCATGCTTAGTGGGAATAAAAGGTAAAGGGACCCCTGACCGTTAGGTCCAGTCTTGGACGACTCTGGGGTTGTGGTGCTCATCTCACTTTATTGGCCGAGGGAGCCGGCGTACAGCTTCCGGGTCAGGTGGCCAGCATGACTAAGTCACTTCTGGTGAACCAGAGCAGCGCACAGAAATGCCGTTTACCTTCCCGCCGGAGTGGTACCTATTTATCTACTTGAACTTTGACTTGCTTTCGAACTGCTAGGTTGGCAGGAGCTGGGACTGAGCAACAGGAGCTCATCCTGTCGCGGGGATTTGAACCGCCGACCTTCTGATCGCCAAGAAGGGAGAGAAAACAGTTCCAGGCAAACTGGAGGCTGTAAGGAGAGAGACCTTTGCTTCTAGATCTGTTTGAAATTATATTTTATTTCTTAAAAGATGCTGAGCCTATGCTGGACATGCACAAGATATTGTATGGAATTATTTGGGTTTTTAAAATTTATCTGCATTTATTGCGTTGATATGTCACCTTTTTCTCCAATCCTTTGAGGTAGGGTGAGGCTGAGGGGCAGTAACTGGCCCAAGGCGAGCTTCCTGGCTGAGTGGGACTTGGAAGCTCAGACTCCCAGGTCTTAGGCTGACGCTCCAGCCATTACACCACACTGGCTTCCATTCTAAGATCCAAACTTGGATATAATGCTTGCATTGTCTCCACCATCAGAGGCAGTACAGTGGTACCTCGGGTTAAGTACTTAATTTGTTCCGGAGGTCCGTTCTTAACCTGAAACTGTTCTTAACCTGAAGCACCACTTTAGCTAATGGGGCCTCCTGCAGCCGCTGGAGCATGATTTCTGTTCTCATCCTGAAGCAAAGTTCTTAACTGAAAGTTCTTAACTGAAGCACTATTTCTGGGTTGGCGGAGTCTGTAACCTGAAGCGTATGTAACCTGAAGGTGCCACTGTAATGCTTCTGAATACTGGTTGCTGGAAACCACAAGAGGGGAGAGTGCTCTCCTGCTCAGGTTCTGCTTATAGATATGTGGCTGGTGGGTGACACGGTTGGCGCTGTGGTCTAAACTACCAAGCCGCTTGGGCTTGCTGATCAGAAGGTCGGTGGTTTGAATCCCTGTGACGGAGTGAGCTCCCGTTGCGCTGTTCCAGCTCCTGCCATCCTAGCAGAAAGCATGTCAAAGTGCAAGTAGATAAATAGGTATCACTGCGGTGGGAAGGTAAACAGCGTTTCCGTGCGCTCTGGTTTCCGTCATCGTGTTCCGTTGCACCAGAAGCGGTTTAGTCATGCTGGCCACATGACCCAGAAAGCTGTCTGTAGACAAGCGCCGGCTCCCTCGGCCTGAAAGTGAGATGAGCACTGCAACCCCAAGTCACCTTTGACTGGACTTAACTATCCAGATGTCCTTTATCTTTTTATGTGGTTGGCCACTGTGAAAACAAATGCTTGATCCGGCATCTTCTGATGTTCTTAAATTCTTAGATATATGGCTCACTTAGCTTTTTCACCTCTTGGGGTAAAAAAGCATCCTGAGAACTAGCTTTCCATCCTCCTCCTCCTCCTCCAATCCTGTTAAAAACAGAAGAAAAAAGACCACTATGGCAAGAACAAAAGCTTACGAATGGATGCTTTGCAGATTATGATCTCTTTGGGAGACAGAACAAGTCTTTCAGAGGAGGGGGTGCACTCTTTGCCTTTGACTTTCAGTCATCAATCTCTGTATTTAAGTTAGTCAGACAAAGGCCTCATTCATCACTGTGATAAATATAATTTCCTTTCCAGTGTCCTATAGCCAGCTCTTTACCTATTCAGTAAGGATTTTAATAACTTCCACTTGAGGACGAAAGCAAATTAATCTCAATTCTGCAGCTAAATAGTGCTGACTCTTATCGGAGACTCGCTCATTAGTCCTGTGTTGCCACTTGTCATGATCTCAAAGTGGCCTCCCTGGTGAACTTTTTTTTATTATTGTTATTATTCCGCTAGTCATTTGACTGCAATTATTGCATCCCTTGTCTACCCTAACCTAATAGAGCTTCAGCTGCTTTGCTTCCTCTGCTCAGGTCTCTAATGCTTTTACAGAGCCTATTAGCGTTATTCCTTATCGTGAGCTGTAAAAATAGCACTTCGTTAGCCATCAAGACTTGTTAATATTTTCCTTTACTTCATTAAACAACAAGTACTTCAGTCATGAAACATTAGGCAGAAATTGCGTATAACTGCAGAAAGCTAATAACCCTTCCCATCTTTTGAGATGGAACCATTTTCTTTCTATAGAAGAATCAAAGGTGTTATTTTTTTCTATTAATATTTTCGATAGCATTTTAAGGTGTAACATCTCTTAGACCGCAAGCATGTGGGCAGAGTTTGGTCCTGTTTTAGCCTTCAACAGCTGATGTTTTAGCAGCTGATGTTTGAAGGCAATCTCATTCTTCCAATAATCTTTTGTTGCTTTTACAGACCGTCCCCTTCAGATACTAGACTCTGGGGTTCATCCAGTTACTTGGGTGAGTGCCACTACCCCAGGATGCTTTCCTCTACTGCTTATAAATGTATTAAACTTTCCACTTAAAAGCCTGGTAAGATTAAGCCTCTGCACACAGGCAAGGCACACTGAAAACTGTGGGGTTTATTCTCAGGTAAACATGCATGGGGTTGGATTGTCTGGCTGAAATTCTAAACACAATGAATACTCAATATTATTGAACTCAGTGGGCTTGCCAGGAGTGCATGCAGGAGCTGGGCCCCGTGACCAGTAGGGCTTACAGGACTGGGGCCTTCCTAAGTTTGTTCTGGAGAGGCAGGGCCGGCCACACAGGTGAGGCCGCTTGGTAACTCACTGCACCTGGTGGCAAGAGCCAGGAAGGGATATAAGGTCAGCATTTCCCTTCTGCTCTTTACCACAGCAACACGTTCCCTGCCTTGCTGTGTTTGGCTTCATGCTTCCTAAGCCTTGGCCCTCGGCTTTGTGACTCCTTGCTTCTTGACCCTCGGACCCTTGACTTCATGACTCCCTGCTTCCTGACCCTTGGAACCCTGGCTTCTGGACTCTCGTTCCTGCTCCCACCCCGCCATCTTACCCCCGGTCCCAACATCCTCAGCCATGACTTCAATCGCCCATAGACCAGATCGTAACAGGGATACACTTCTGAATAGACATAAGGGTTCAGATCATCTTGCACTCTTATTTTCATCAATAGAACCCCAGCCCAAAGCTGCAACCTCAACAAACATACTATGGATAAGCCCCAATGAACACAAAACTTTCATCTGAGTGAAGATGCCTACAATTATGCTGTACCCTTTCCTAAGCCCCATAATAAAAGCCTCTGAAGTATTATTACACTTTGTAGGTTAAGAAAACTCTGATCCTGAACGCCCATTGCCTTGCGGCTATACTCATTCATGAGCAAGACTTCAGGAGCAATCCCAGAGGGAAAAAAATATACCCACTGCCTCTTCTTTGGGAGAAGAAAAAGCTAAGGAGCAAACACTGCGCAAATCTGGAGTGAGGTCCCTAAGATGGTTGGATGATGCCTTGTAAGCCCCCTTCAGGCAACTCCTGCAGCCAAGCTGGTGCCAGATGTATTGCTCAGCTTTCCTTTGGCCCACATCAGTGAGGCCAAGAGGGGGTCTTGTTGTCTGCGGAGCCCAGGTCCTCCATACACACAGCTCAGGCTTGCGCCCCAGGGAGATTACTTCAGTGCTGCTAATGCAGCAAAAATAAAAAATTTAAAATACAGGAGGCAAGAGTTATAAGTTGCCAGTCTCTGCAGCCACAGCAGGCGCTGTGTTTCTCCAGCAGTTTGATTTCACCTCTGGAAGCACACTCCATTGTCTCTTGAGACAGACGGCTGCCAACAACAACAAAAAGATAAGAAAAGAGTGCATTGCAGAGGGGTGGACTAGATGGCTCTTGAGGTCCCTTCCAACTCTACAATTCTATGATTCCTCACTGATTAACAACATAAATTGTCCTGCAGGCTTTTTCATAGCTTTCAATGCCGTTCAATTTCAGAGTTTCCGAAGCTCAGGTTCAGTTAAAGAGCACTCCCCTGGATGTTCTGAAAGAAAAAGTGGTTCAGACTGCAAGCAAGATTTAATTTTGGCGTCTGAATTTACGGCTGTTATTAGCACTCTCTGAAAATTGATGACAGAACGGTTACTAGAATTTTCGCTTTTCTGATTTACTGCTTTCTATTCCCCATCCAGATGGCCAGGAAGGAGGGATGTTCATCTTCACGGTGATAATGCCTGTGATCAACTTTCTTAACGATTTCAAGGAATACTGACACATCCCTCCTCTCCTCTCCTTGCCCTCCCCCTTCCCGGGTCTCCTACATGCTAGATTTGACAAAATGTTTTGAAGAAACTCAGCGCCTCAAGTATTGGCGAAGGTCTTTGTTGATTTAAACAGCCGTTTGCAGCATGGCATAGGGGACTTGAGCTGGTGGCCAACATCTATTCCAGTCTGAAGAAGAAGTGTGTTCATCCAAATTGGCTAGACAGCATTGCGGAGTTCAGCCTAATGACTTGGAGACTTGGCACCGATGGAGAAAAGAACGATTCAGCTTGATTGGCGGTCCCTTAGCAACCAAAGCAAGTTGCTCTCTTGCTTTTGTCCTTTGGTATCAACCAGCAATAAGTAAGCATCAAAGCCGTTGAGGAAATATCTGAGGAGGTTTAGTATAGCCAGCAGGCCTGTGGAAGATGGCAGGATGGGAGCTGCCACAAGCAATGGGGGAGAAGTTTGGTTCAATTGCCATTTGAAGGTAAGCCCACCTAATTCCCACTGCTTGAAACAAGCAGAGAACAATCTGCCAAAATTTGCGCTTCTCTGAATTGTGCAATGCAGTTCTCCAGAAAAGTATTGTGTACCAAGATAGAATCACAAAATGGTGGAGTTGGGAGGGACCACAAGGCCCATCTAGTCCAACCCCCTGCAATGCAGGGATCTTTTGCCCAACATGGGGCTCAAACCCACGACCCTGAGATTAAGAGTCTCATGCTCTACCTGCTGAGCTGTATACGTAAAAATGCATGTATTTGTGAAGATAACATACAAAATTGCATTACATTAGGGGAAATTGCTTACACAAAATATCCACATTAGACGAAATTGCATACAGAAATGTGAACACTGGGGGAAACCCACAATAAATTGCTGATGAGGAGGAGTGCTTGTTTTTTAATTGCAAGCAGATGTGGAAATGTGGAGAATTGAATTTGGGACTGTAATAACGAGAGAGAAACTGAAATTGGCCAACTCTCCCGTTCCCTGCTGCTGTTGCTGCCAACCCTAGAATCTGCCTTCCTCACTCTACCCAGTGGTAGGACTGGCCCCGCATAATTGCTTAAAAATGGAATTATATAATCAAGTCCAGACGAAGGGCTATCTAAGAAATGGGTCATAAATAGCATTTGCTATTTAAATTTTGGCAATATCTAGCCGTTCTCCCAGCCTTCTAATGTATAATTTGCAGTCAACAGCAAATAAATGTAAGACATTCAAGGATCCCCTATAGTTACGTTTTCTTGTCTTGCTGTTTTGGAGAAGACAAAGAACAAATTAGTTATTCGAGTTGCTTTTTAAACAAGAATTATTCTCCCAAGGTGCCACACTCCTTGTAGTTAATGGCAATTGTTAATAAGGAATCTTAAAATAAGGTGTAGCTCCAGCACTTTCAACACGTCCCTTGATGTGTCATACTAAATAGTCACTGAATAATAGATTCATCAGTTAGCATCACGACGCACCAACCGACTTGAATATGCAAAGACTTTTCTTTTCAACGCCTTTTCTTAAATTAAATAAAAAACCAACAACTCAGAAAAAGCCATAATTTAAGCATCTAAGCCAAGATGTAGTCTCGAAGACAGAATTTAGGCTGGCTGCTGGGAGCACCTGCACACCTGCCATCCTGGGGCTATTCCGACGGGGCCCTGTTTATGAATGTCCTGGCCGCCATCTTATTCCCCAGAATGCCCCTGACTTAACATCACCCTGGAGCATTGTGGGAAATGCCATGGGGCTGGAGGAGATGCTGAAGCTGTTTGCCTCCCCGCCCACACCAGCTGTTTGAAGCCAGGCCCAGATGAATGGAAAGAGTGTGGCTGTGGAAGAGTAAAACAATCTCAGGTTGGGGTCTTGCCAGAGCTGCTGCCCTGCTGCATCCTGGTTCCGGCAAGCAAAAGCACTGCCACGACTGCTCTGGCAGAACACTGGAGGTGGTTGGGGCAGTAAAGATCTGTACCCACCACAGCCTGCCTGATGTTTTTCCTGACATCACCACTGCCCCGCCCCACCTCAGTCATAGTGAGCAGCAGCATTTCCACAGTCAGGAGGGTGGCACAGCCTCTGGGTGGGGTTATTTCTGTTTTAGATGCACTATAGACCATTGCTTTGTACCAGCCCATTTTATAGATAAGTATGTTAAGAAACCAGGGGGTGTGCTATATTCAGCTTTCATTGATCCGAAAGCTGCATTCAAATTCAATCTCTCGAGTGAGACTGTAAGCACTAGCTGACGTCCGTTAGTGCCCTCGGCTAGTTGAATATGGGCCCAAGTTTCTAGCGTCTGTAGAACTGGAGATAGGAGGCAAAATATACAGGCACTATTCCTCTCACTTTTGGTGATAAAACTAGCCTGCTCCTCCCTTCAGTGTTTTGCTTCTTCCCCTTCCCACCTGCCCCCCCCCCAAAAAATCTTGTGGATTTCCATGGTTGGCATGCATTACTTCATCTTTCAGATGAGTTATGCAGTGATACCTCGGGTTAAGTACTTAATTCGTTCCGGAGGTCTGTTCTTAACCTGAAACTGTTCTTAACCTGAAGCACCACTTTAGCTAATGGCACCTCCTGCTGCTGCTGTGCGGCTGGAGCACAATTTCTGTTCTCACCCTGAAGCAAAGTTCTTAACCCGAGGTAGAATTTCTGGGTCTGTAACCTGAAGCATATGTAACCCAAGGTACCACTGTACAGAAGAGCTATTTTCTCCCCTTCAACCAAGGCCATCAGGACTCCCTTAGCCAGGCCAACACCATAGATTAAGGGTATAAGAAACTTCCATTACTTTCTGTTAAACCTGTTCTTCATTTCTAGTTTTCAAATACCATATCACCTCTTGTTCCCTTAAATTATTTCTGTTTGAATATCCTAATTCTGTGTCTAGGCTTCATCCACACTTTCCCTCCCATATCTGCTTAGTTCCTGTGCTAAGGAAACCTCAGCCTTATTGGGATGGCTTGAGGGTGGGGTCTCTGTGCCTTGGAGCCCTTTGATTGGGCACATACAGGCATTCTCAGAGGCCCGTTCCAGTGACTGAGATGGTAGCAGCTCTTTAAAGTAAGTTTTGCAAAGTTTTTGGTATCTTCCTATTTTAGCTTGTACCAGATGCTCCACAAAGCACAAATGCACAGTTGTGGCATTTTATCTCTGCTTACTCTGCTCCACGTTTGCCGGCCTCTGAGAGAGCGCAGCATTCTGGGTAACAAGTTCAACGCCCGGAAATTGACTCAGTGTAGAGCGTTCCCATCCTTTCCTCTGATTCTAGTTTACAAACCCAGGGTGGCTCTTTGGAGAAGCTCCATCAGCATTCCCAAACTCTTCATTCATTATTCATGCAATACATTCTTCTTTTAAATGTTTGATAAATCCAGATGTTTCAACCATGTGCAGCCAACGTAGTGGTACTTCAAATTAGAGTTGCATGGATTCTGGGAGCAGGATGTCAAAACCTATTCAGGGTATGTGGTTTCCCTTATGAAACATAGATACCATATGGTCTTGTGCATTCCTCTTGTGAACGTCTCTTCTTCCAGGCAGCTAAAGAGCAAGCCCTCTGCTATTTCCGTAGCTACATTCATGCACAAAATATTTTCCACAAAGAACGGACAAGATTAGGCTGTAAGAGCTTACCTTTGAAGTCCTGGTAAAGATCCTGTGGAAACTCATCCAGACCCAGGAAGCTGTTGCTATCTATGATCTCATCCAGATCTTCATGTGAGTTAACGCTAATGACTGTATAGGGGAAGGCGCCCGTTCCCAGGATATTCATTCCTCATAATGCAGTTGCCCTTCCAGGAAGTACAAAAAGAAAGAAAGAAAAGAAACTCAAGTCAGTTATTTCCTTGGTGCCATCTTAGCGCAATAAGTGAGAGCAGTACAAACAAAACTGAAGGCACATTTGCTACCCAACTCCACCTTGAAACCACCCCTGGGATAATAGGTTAATATTATTTGGGGGAGATTAAGGTGCTATGGCAATTCATCACTTTGTTTTTTAATTAGTTCTGCAGAACAGCTATGACACAACGTAGAATGTTTATCCGCATCTAATTGGTGGGCAGCAGCTTGCCTAAGTGTGCTTTAATCTTGCTAATAGTGGAAACAAATGATATCATTTATTAGAACTGAATTTCTGATTTGGAGGAGAAAAGAGGTCAATTTCATGCAAATTGATTTTCTCTCTCTCTCTCTTTCACAGTAAGCGACAAATTCGGTTTTGCACATAACATTTTACACCACTTAGCCATGAACATGGATGGCCACCAGGCCAGAGCGGATGGCTGAGTCACACAAATATTCTCTGGCATTTGCATTTGTTAATCCCCGATGTGAAAGCCCTGATTAATCCATCTGAAAAGGAGGGAGGAGACCATACTGACACATTATTTATTAACATATACATTTATGAGTTGCCCTTATACTAAAGGCAACTTTACAAAAAAAAAGGAAAACAGTGCAGGGCAGATTTCAAGAACAGACAAGTTTCTCAGCAACAAACACAAAATTGAAATGTTGAAAATATTATTCTAAGATGTTGTTGTTGTTGTTGTTGTTGTTGTTGTTGTTGTTGTTATATGCCACCCATCTGGCTAGGTGGCATATAAATATAGGTGGCTCCCAACAAAATATTATAAACACAGCAAAACATCAACCATTAAAAACTTCCCTGAACAGGCTTACCTTCAGATGTCTTCCAAAAATCAAATAGTTGTTTATCTGTTTGACACAGAGGCATGGCGTGGGAGGCCGTGGCCCCAGGCACACATTTTTGAGGGGGCACAATCAAGCATCCCCACGACAGGCACAGAGCCCTGACACCCGAGACACAGCAACTGTCTAGTGAGCAGGTGGATGGAGGCAGTGGGTGAAGAGCCTATTGGAGGCAGACTCTGTTCCCTCTCTGCACATGCCCCCTGGCGCACACCCTCACCCTAGCTGCCCAGCCCACCGGGTGGGCGCAACACTCGCCCCACCCTGGGTGCCCGCAACCCAAACTACACCGCTGGTTTGACATCTGATGTAAGTGCATTCCACAGAGTGGGTGCCACTACCAAGAAGGCCCTCTGCCTGGTTCCATGTAGCTTCACATCTCGTAGTGAGGGAACCACCAGAAGGCCCTTGGAGCTGGACTTTAGTGTCCAGGCTGAATGATGGAAGTGGAGATGCTCCTTCAGATATACAGGGCTGAGGCAGAAAAGCAGAGCAGAAAGCAGGGTATTATATCATGTTAATCATTATATCAACATTATCATCAGAACATAATAAGTGCTCTGTTGAATCAGGCCAGGGACCCATCTAGTCTAGCTTCCTGTTCTCACAGTAGCCAACAAAATTCCTGTAGGAAACTTGCAAGCAGAACATGAATGCAACAGCACTCTCCTCACCAGAAGCTGGTATTCAGTGCAGATAGAACTTGTTGTTGTTTAGTCGTTTAGTCATGTCCGACTCTTTGTGACCCCCTGGACCAGAGCACGCTAGGTACTCCTGTCTTCCACTGCCTCTCGCAGTTTGGTCAAACTCATGCTGGTAGCTTTGAGAACACTGTCCAACCATCTCGTCCTCTGTCGTCCCCTTCTCCTTGTGCCCTCCATCTTTCCCAACATCAGGGTCTTTTCCTGATAGAACTTAGGCATCATGAATAGCAGACACGGTTAGCTTTATCCATCAAGGATTTGTGGATCACTCCATCTTTCTAGAGCAAATGCCATAGTTTAACTGTGTTGTCAGGGATTGGACTCAAGAGGGTGAGATGGAGGAGGAGGAGTGGTGGAGATCTCACCCCCTTCTCCTGAAGCTGCAGGAGAAGGGGGAAGCAGCATTGAATTACAGCAGGGCTTTGAGGAGTCTGAAGGAAGTCACAGCTCAGAGACAGACGAACAAAGGAGTTGGGTAGTGTTAGAAGAAGCGGAGGAACTGCAGCAGGGCAGCCTGATGACACATTGTCACTGGAGAGTATTTCTGACCCCCCTTCTCCCAAAACGCGACGTTAGTTAAGAGTGCAGGAACAATGGAATCAGAGACATTTGACCACAAGCGGCCACCGTAAGGGAAGGTGCTGTTGCTAGGAAAGAGGGGGAAGGAGCCCAGTTTGGAGCAACGGCATGTTTGAGGCTTGTTGCTTTCTGCCAGACTTCAGGGAATTTGGTACCCCTCCCTCACGGCAGGCTGACAGTAATGGAAAAACAAGAAGCTCTTACCAAGATATTTTACTCAATATTCACAGAGAAGGGTGTAGGATATCGCCTCTCCATCTCTCCTATTCTACGTCATCCCTTCATCAGCTGATCTGTCCTTTCTGCCTCTGAGCTTTCTGTTCTACTACTCTCAAGGCACGCCTGGTCCTGGGAGAGGAGGGGTCATGAATGCTTTCTAAAGACACTGAGTCTGTCATCTGTCTCTCCCCTGGTGCTTCTTCTTCCTGCTGCTCTCCCAATATTTCCCAGCTTCTCCCCTCTGCAGCCTCTGAACTATGACCTTCTGCAAACCACTGTTCTAAATCTATACTGTCCTCCTCTTCTTGGGAAGGTCCAGGAGAAGGGGGAGGCGGTCTCCACCATTCCTCCTCTGATGTCCAGTCCCTGACAGTGTCCATAGGAACTAATCCTTCTAAGACATGAAACTTGGGGTCATGCCCCTCATTTTCCCTAGATGGCATTTCTACTCATCTTGAATAACTAAGGCTACAATATTAAAACCCTTGCCAGAGGGTAAAACTTCATTAAACACAGCTGGCTTACTTCTAAAAGCATGCACAGGACTGCTCTGTGAACATTTTGTGCTTGTGTAGTAGTACAAAAATTCTCCCTCCGTCCCCAATGTACATAATAGTACTTGTGTAATATTTTTCTCTCTAAAGACTCTCTGTGTAGGAGGAAAATGTAGTAGAAGATTGTCTTGGTAAGAACAGAGATGTTTTAGCAATATCTATAAATACAAATATTCTCACTCTATAACAAATGTCATAAAACACAGCTGATACAAAGGGACGACGTTTCTTACAGAATAGCATTCGGAAGAAAATCAAGTTTGCAGGTTTCTGCTGCATTAAGTTTGAATTATAATTGATTTGTGGGAAGCAGGAAGAGAAAGTGTGCCTTGGTGCACAGGGCTTTGTGTATGGCGTGAATAACTACATCCATCAGGGTATAATAAAATGTTGATTACTCCTAAAATATAAATAAATCTTGGGGTTTACCACCCAAAAGTGGTGCATTCTTCTAATTACACCATTGATGAGATTGACTTCGAATTGGCTGCAGGGCAAATACAATAAACCACTAAGCTCCGTACGGCGTGCTGAGCACACCAATAAAAAAGGACAAACTAAACAAAACAAGGTAATTGGGAGAGAAGCCCCTGGAGTAAAGAGAAGAACACAAAAAATGCACAGATACACACAACAACTCTCGTCTTGGAAACAAATGACATGAGTTGGGTTTGAGCATTCTAAGAACTCATGCAGACAGTGTAAGGGGCAGGTGGTGCTTGCCCTCAACACCCCCAGCTTGGTCAAAGTGGCTTCACCCAAGCTAAGCTTTTGCTGTGGATCTGCACGCAGTTTTACGCTTATATTTGCAGTTAACAAAATAATAATAATAATACTAATAATTTTTTATTTATATCCCACCCTCCCCAGCCGAAGCTGGGCTCAGAGTGGCTAACAACAATAAAAGTAACACAGCATTCTAAAATCAATTCATTTAAAATCAAATCAGAATCAAATTAATGGCAACCATTGGGCTAGAGTTCTATGGGGATTACCAAAGGAGGGGGGTCAGACTGTGCCTTGGCAAAAGGCCTGGTGGAACAGCTCTGTCTTGCAGGCCCTGCAGAAAGATGTCAAGTCCCACAGGGCCCTAGTCTCTTGTGACAGAGTGTTCCACCAGATTGGAGCCACAGCCGAAAAAGCCCTGGCTCTAGTTGAGGCCCGCCTAACCTCCCTGTGGCCCGGGACCTCCAAGATGTTTTTTTGATGACCGTAAGGTCCTCCATGGGACATACCAGGAGAGGTGGTCCCGTGCGCTCTGGCTTCTGTCAGGTGTTCTGTTGCACCAGAAGTGGTTTAGTCATTCTGACCATATGATCTGGAAAGCTGTCTGTGGACAAAAGCCGGCTCCCTCGGCCTGAAAAGCAAGATGAGTGCCACAACCCCATAGTCGCCTTTGACTGGACGTAACCATCCAGGGGTCCTTTACCTTTATCTTTTTTTTACTGTCCAGTGACTTGGTTCCATTTGGGAGGGGAAATTCCAGTTTCACATTTTATGTGGGTATCATGTCAGCTGCTAAGCAGGTAGCAGCTAACGAAATAATAATAATAAAGGTTTCAGCTAATTTTTGCAAGTACAGAGGATGGAAGAATACCAGGTGGAACAGAAATCAAAAAGGAAAGATACAACTCCTATACCCTCCAACATCCCACTGAACCAAATTGGAATGCTTGCTTTTCGGTCCCAAGCTCTCGCAGGAGCCAGCTGACTCACGCAAGTCTGCAAGACCAAAAAACAAACAAATGTCTTTTGGTCCAGCACTCTGGTGCAAGCCAGCTGATTCATGGCAGGTAAAGGTAAAGGGACCCCTGACCATTAGGTCCAGTCGTGACCAACTCTGGGGTTGCGGCACTCATCTTGCTTTATTGGCCGAGGGAAATATGAATATGTGGGCACTTCCAGCATGGTGCTTCTTATGAACAGGTCGGGGAAAGTGCTCTGCTCCGGTCGAGCACGCCCGTCATGAGAACAAGAGAGAGGGGGAGCGAGGGTGACGTTCACCCCCCTGGAAAAAAAAGTACAGCTTCCAGGTCATGTGGCCAGCATGACAAAGCTGCTTCTGGCAAACCAGAGCAGCGCACGGAACTGCCGTTTACCTTCCCGCTGGAGCAGTACCTATTTATCTACTTGCACTTTGACGTGCTTTTGAACTGCTAGGTTGGCAGGAGCTAGGACCGAACAATAGGAGCTCACCCTGTCGCAGGGATATGAACCGCCGACCTTCTGATCGGCAAGTCCTAGGCTCTGTGATTTAACCCACAGCGCCACCCGCATCCCGATTCGTGGCAGAGCATGAGACAAAAAAAAAGTATATTTTGGTCTGGTGCAATCCAGCAGACTCTCACCAGGGCATGGGACCAAGAAACAGGATACAGTGGTGCCCCGCAAGACGAATGCCTCGCAAGACGGAAAACTCGCTAGACGAAAGAGTTTTCCGTTTTGGAGGTGCTTCGCAAAACGAATCTCCTATGGGCTTGCTTCGCAAGACGACAATGTCTTGCGAGTTCCTGCTGGTTCCCCCCCCTTTTTTCTAAGCCGCTAAGCCGCTTATCAGCTGATCCGATCAGCAGATAAGCCGCTAAAAGCAGCTAAAAGCAGCTAATAGCGCTAATAGCGCTAAGCCGCTTATCAGCTGATCTGATCAGCAGATAAGCCGCTAAAAGCCGCTAATAGCGCTAATAGCGCTAATCCGCTAATCTTTCAATGGGCTTGCTTCGCAAGACGAAAAAACCCGCTAGACGAAGAGAATCACAGAACGGATTCTTTTCATCTTGCGAGGCACCACTGTATTCCGTCAGAAGCCAAGGATGGCTTTTGTAATTCCAGGATTCCCCGCTCAGTTTGGGATGGTTGAGAGGTACAGACTCCATTTTGTTGTGCACAAAGTGTTGCACATGCTCACAAACTTGTCACACAAGCATTCGAAACAAAAAGTCACCCGGTTTCAACCACACGAGAAGATATCCTAGTGCAGCAAGTGGTAATACGCTTCTGGATTTCCAATCTATGTGATATCATGGTAGTATTTAGGAAGCTTGTTATGGACTGGCCTTGAAATATGAATATGTGGGCACTTCCAGCATGGTGCTTCTTATGAACAGGTCGGGGAAAGTGCTCTGCTCCGGTCGAGCACGCCCGTCATGAGAACAAGAGAGAGGGGGAGCGAGGGTGACGTTCACCCCCCTGGGAAAAAATGGAAAGGAGGTATCCAATTGAATGCACAGAATTGTGCAGGAAAAAGGGGTTTTCTGCTACTCCAGCACTGATTAAATACCAATACTTTAACAGAGTGAAAGGGAGCAGAAGAACCTCAGCACCAAACTGGATGCACTCTTGTCTGCAAGACACCTCTGGACCCGGCAAAGATAGCACCAGGTTTCTCAACTACAAAACCGACACCACACGAAGCTACCTCGGCGCTTTAGATTACTAAAATATAATTTCATGCAAGCACAGTTACAAAGAAAGATGTTTAAAAAGAAAGGAGACTCACAGTGTGCTGTTTTACAAAAGCTGCGACCAGAAGCCTTGTGACAAATATAGGATAGAGACAAATAGCATATTAAAGAGCACAGAGTACTTCCTCTGAGATTCTGAAACGAAAAAAAGAAAAGAGAGGAGAGAAGAGAAGAGGAACAAGAGGCCAAAAGAACCCAAACAAGAAAACAAAATAGTCATCAATAAAACAAAGATCAAGTTTCTCAGACATTTAAAACCTAGATGCCTAAATTATATGTCTAGGTAGGATAGCTGAAAGAAAAGCTTTTTCATCAGCTTTCTAAAATGAGAGGAATCATTAGTGATGGGATGATGGATTCACTAGAAATACTGAATTTTTGCACCAACCTATGGTCAATCCATTTCAGAAATACCTATTTGAACCTTGAAATCTATCCCACTAGACACCTTCTCATCTGTGCTTGCCCTGATTTTTTATTAATTCCCCTTTTGGCCAAGGTCCATGAATTGAATTTAACATATGAGAGGCTCCACAGTTATTTTTATGTATTTGTTAGCTCTGCTGTCACTGTTGTAAATGTACAGTTACAGAGAATGTCAGATTTCATCTCTTGGCTTAATGTAACGGCAATATGATGTGTGTCAAAAGACTGATGGAAACAAATGCAACCCACTCTTCCTATAATGGATTTTTAATTGTTAAAAGTGAGCGAGAAATCACCTCCCTTAGCGTTGGCAAAAAACAATCAAACCCCAAAATGAAAAAAACAAAGCAAATCCTGAGGAAAAACTCTGCACAAATATATAAACTATGTTGAATCTGAAGATCATTGCGGAAAAGACAAGGCCAAATAATTAAGTACACATTAATTATTGTGTGGCAAAGAATAACGTCAAGATATATCTGGCAGGGCAAGAAGCCAAGAATAAAATTTAAGATATTAACAGATGCAAAAGATAGAGGAGGCTTTGCCCTGCCAGATTTAAAGTTATATTATGAAGCTTCGTGTCTTAGCTGGGTGAAAGAATGGATAAAGTTAGAAAACACAGAATTGTTGGATTTAGAAGGTTATGATAATAGATTCAGTTGGCACGCGTATTTATGGTGTGAAAAGAATAGAGTGCATAAAGGTTTTGAAAACCACATCTTTAGAGGATCGTTGATTGAAGTCTGGAATAGGTATAAAATTTATTAGAGTTTAAAACCCCATATTGGCTATCACCATTGGAGATAATGAGTGTGAAAAAGATCAATATGGCAGGGAGATGGATTACATATGAGAATTTGATAATCAGAGAAGGTAATAAATGGAAATTGAAACCATATGAAGAAGTTAAAGAAAATGTGAATGATTGGTTGCACTATTTTCAGTTGAATGCAATGTTCAAAAAAGAGATGTCAGAAAGAGGTTTTCAGGAAAAGAAATCTAGGTTTCATCAAGAAATCTTGAATAGTGATGTTAAAATTTTATCAAAAATGTATAAATTATTACTTGAGTGGCATACAAAGGATGAAGAAGTAAAATCAGTTATGATTCAGTGGGCCAAAGATTTTGGTTATAATATACAATTTGATGAGTGGATAAAATTGTGGAAAGAAGGAATAAATTCACTGCATGCACTACAATAAAAGAAAATGTTATGAAAATGATATATAGATGGTATGTAACACCAGTGAAACTTGGTAAGATGTATAAAGTCAGTAATAAATGTTGGAAATGTCAGGAAAAAGAAGGAACATTTTATCACATGTGGTGGGAATGTAAGAAAGTGAAAAGTTTCTGGGAAATGATTTATAATGAGATGAAGAAAATGTTGAAATATACTTTTGTTAAGAAACCAGAAGCATTGTTATTAGGAATATTAGGGAATGAAATTAAAAAGAAGGATGTGAAGTTATTTAGGTATGCAGTGACAGCAGCTAGAATTTTGATGGCCCAGAAATGGAAACAGGAAGAAATGCCAACGAGGGAAGAATGGAGAATGAAACTCATGGAATATGCAGAAATGGACAAATTAACGGGGAAAATTCGGAACCAACGCGATCAGAGATTCACCGAGGACTGGAATAAATTTACAGAGTATATCAAAAATGTATGTGAGGAGCAATTAACGCTTGTTGGCTTTCAAGAAGCTCTGTGAAAATGATTGAGAGAAATGTTGCTTAAAAGATATGATAAGATTAAGATTGTTAAAGCGCAATATAAATTTAAGAAATGTGAGTAATTGTGATAATATAGAAAATTGTCAGATAGGCTGAGGGAAGTCTAAAAGATGTATATGTTAGAAGTGGATGTTAAATATGAATGGAATGTGTCAGGGAACTGCCATCAGAGGCACGGGAGAAGGAGAGGGTCTCTGATTCTGCAGGGGAAGGTCCAAGCGCTAGAGGGAGACTCAGCCGGGAAGAAGGGGAAGAGAATGAGTGTAACACCAGGGATCCAGGAGAGCAACGGGACAGGGAGGTGCAGGGGCTCCAGGACTCTTCGTTGGACGTTAGCGAGGAGAGCCCAAGCACCCCGCTGCCCACGGCCACCCTGCGCAGGAGACTCCCGCGGAGTGAGAGGCGGAGACGATTGGGCGTCAAACAACTCTTATGTTGGCAACGCTTTAAGAAACGCCCACAGACAGATTCTACGAGTGACTAAGGGCAGCCACGCTGAGATGGGCTGTGCAGTCCGGAGGGTTTAACCAGGCAATCTAATGCTCAAACGGAGCAGGATTACGCACGAGTAACTCCCAACCCATTATAGAATGTATATTGGAAATTGAATAAAAATTAATTATATAAAAAAATAATTAAGTACACATTCAGTTATTGTTTATCCTTTTACCAGATTCCCTTAGGGCTTTCTCACAAAGAGTCACATCACTGGCTTTATGGTCTGTTGCCGTGACCCACCCTCATGAGTCGAGGTGAGATGTCAGCATGTGGTTCTCTTGAAGTTCACTGTATCAACTGGAGCAGGGAGAATCTTCTCCCAAATTTGCAGCTATTTTGTGGCTGCATCCCTTAAGCAACGCATCTGCGTCGGTTCTTTTTAAACTAGGGATGTGTGAAATTGACTCAAAGGAATCTGATAATTTAAAAGGAAACTTTCATGATAGGCTGTGGAAAACAGCAACAGCCAACAATAATGTTAAACCCACTGAATTCCAGTGAGTCTCATCAGCATTGGGACAGGCCTGCTTGCGCTGGCAGGTGTTCTCTTTGTTGCAGGAGACGCCGTATGTCATTTCAGAGGGCCTTCTCGGTGGTGGCACCCGCCCTGTGGAATGCCCTCCCATCAGATGTCAAGGAAATAAACAACTACCTGACTTTTAGAAGACATCTGAAGGCAGCCCTGTTTAGGGGAGTTTTTAATATTTGATGTTTTATTTTGTTTTAATATTTTGTTGGGGGCTGCACAGAGTGGCTGGGGAAACCCAGCCAGATGGGCGGGGTATAAATAATAAATTATTATTATTATATGTCATGGCTAAAAATTGGCCGCTGTTTCTTTAATGCTAAAAGAACTAAGTCAGCATGAGTCATCAGCCTACAAAGACTCATGCAACCTTTCACCAAATTGAACTTGTGTATATATAGAGTGGTCAATGTTAGCATGGTGTTGGGATGGTTGGATTGTAGAAAGCTGGTTGCGTCTGGTGTTTGTAAAAGCTGTTGGTCGTGGTTGGAGAAGACTTTTAAGAATAAAAGCAGCATTCTGCAAAATACTCTTTCTTAATGACTCTTTGTAACAAGGGTCTGAGGGCCAGGCAAAGGAGGCAAAAGGGGTCAGAACCGTTTCTTTTTACAAACTTCTTATTATTGTTGTTGTTGTTGTTGTTGTTGTTGTTGTTGTTAATTAAAGAGCCAGTGTGGTGTAGTGGTTAGGAGCGGTAGACTCGTAATCTGGGGAACTGAGTTCGCGTCTCCGCTCCTCCACATGCAGCTGCTGGGTGACCTTGGGCCAGTCACACTTCTCTGAAGTCTCTCAGCCCCACTCACCTCACAGAGTGTTTGTTGTGGGGGAGGAAGGGAAAGGAGAATGTTAGCCGCTTTGAGACTCCTTTGAGTAGTGATAAAGCGGGATATCAAATCCAAACCCCCCTTCTTCTTCTTCTTCTTCTTCTTCTTCTTCTTCTTCTTCTTCTTCTTCTTAGTGCATGCTGCTCAAAGATGCATTGCATCATGGACGTTGTATTCTGTTCTGTCCCACAACATGCATTCATAGTTCCTAGTTCTCAAACAGTGACTCTCGCTGCAGCAGTGCAAGCGACGGTTTTGAGAAAACTTTATGAGAATTCAATCGAACAGTTTGTCACTGGATGCATACCTGCCCTTGCGTGATGGAGTGATACTGCAGCAAGAGCACAAGACAAGGCTGGTGGAGGCTGGCCATTTTCTGCTCCTGCAATGCAGCTGTGCTGGCTTGGGTCCAAATGACAGCAACAGTCATGATTTGTCAGAGATACTTAACCAGTGCAATGGCTAAGACAGTGCCAAGGTTTTTGCTCGCCAGAAACGCACGAGTTGTAGAAAGGGTTATGTTCTTCCTTCTTCATTTTTATCCCTCAACTGGCTAACTTTGTGCCTTCTTTCCTTGTTTCATCGCCTTATTGATGTTGCATTCTCTCCTCTCTCTATTTTTTTTTTTTTTTTTTTTTTTGCTATTTAACAAATGCAAGTTAAATATTTATGTGCCTGATGGCTAAAGTGGATGTAGAGCATTTCTGAAAGAGGACCTGTTAATGCCAACTCACGCACATGACGCATTTATGGGAAAACTGTAATAGTCTGCTACTGAAGCATGAATATTTATTAAGAAATTGTGAGCCAATAGTTTCAGCTCAATTTCATTTTGAGTTTCTAAAAGCCTTCAAGTTTTCTGCTGTACTGCTTACGTTCCAGAATCGCTCTGCTGCTCCCATTTTGGATTTGAGATTGAGGGAGAGGGAATACTGAAAGCATCTTTGTCAAAAGCCAACGAGAGCCGTTTAGCGCCGTGTGAATTCTTCGGTATTGCATGCAATGAATACATCTCAGCAGCTTCACAATTTGCAGAGTCCTTGTATATGTGCGTGGTGACATACCACTTCCGTCGCAATAGAAGCTTCCCATCCTTCTCGCGCCGTGGCACAAAGGCGTGTGGATTTTTTCGCCCTTCCTTCTTACCTTGCCCTCACTTGGGACACTTCAAGCACTCGGGACGCCTAAAATCTAGTCATTTTGAGTGGGGCTATTGTGGTAAATGGATTTTTAGGGGGAGGGCGCCAATACAGCTCCTTGCCAAGGGTTTAAAAGACCCTAGGTATGTCTCTGAATGAACACTACCCACCACGGCATCAAGCCTCGGTCCTGTATACCTGAAGGAGCGTCTCCACCCCCATCGTTCAGCCCGGACACTGAGATCCAGCGCCGAGGGCCTTCTGGTGGTTCCCTCATTGCAAGAAGTGAGGTTACAGGGAACCAGGCAGAGGGCCTTCTCGGTAGTGGCGTTCCCTGTGGAACACCCTCCCTTCAAATGTGAAGGAAATAAGCAGCTATCCTATCTTTAAAAGACATCTGAAGGCTGCCCTGTTCAGGGAAGTTTTTAATATTTAACGCTGTACTGTTTTTAACACTTGATTGGGAGCTGCCCAGAGTGGCTGGGGAAACTCAGCTAGATAGGCGGGGTATAAATAATAAATTATTATTATTATTATTATTATTATTATTATTATTATTATTATCATCATCATCATCATTATCATTAGCAGAGTGTTAGACAGGATAGCCTATGAGGCTCCACACCAGCTTTGTGACTCAACAATTCGGAGTATGAAAATCCAAGCAAAAGGAAAGGGATGCCTGCAACAAAAACCCAGAGTGAAATAGAGAAAAAATTCAGGAAACCTCACACAAGCACATACACACACACATATACCAGCCATCCACTGTTTCTCTACAAAGGCCAAGAGCGGGGGAAAACAAGCATCATTTGCTTTAACACAATATCTGGTGTTTCTTGCTTTTGCCTTGTGGAGGTGACAGGTCTGGCTTTTGCTCCAGGGTTCTGTTTATGTGCACGGCTTTAACACATAGTAATCAGGTGGAATGTTCTCTTCATTGAACATGCAGTCATCCAGAACTCCATGCAATTTCCCTTCTCCTTTTCTAGACCGTATCCTACTGCTTTGAGGCTATATATTACTGCTTATGTCCTCGGAGGTAAGCCTCTGTGTGTGGCCGCTATAGAAATGTGTCATTATTCTTCACCTTGCTAATTGTGCCCAATCTACTCAAAGTTGATGGGTTGTTGTTGTTTTAAAGCCCCTAGCCACACAAAGGGGCTATTTCCATTCTGGTCACGAGTGGGGAGGGAATAGGGTGGCTTCCCCTCACCATGTATGGTAGAAATTGCATACCCACCTGAAATTTAATGAATGAAAAACCAAGGACCTAGTTACTGGCTCAAGAAAAACTGGATCTGATGAGAGCTCGAGAGGTCATTCAGACCAACCCCCAAACCTCTAACAATTTGACATGATGCAAAACAGACCACAGCGACAATTAGAAACCCAGTCTTTAACTAAAAACAGGTTGACGTTTAAAAAGCTATTTGAAACCTGTTTGAAAGCAGTGTAGGGATGACCCCTCTGTACATACCTGGGGCCGGGGTAGTTTCATTATTGTTTAAGAAGGCTTTCCCTGAGTTGTGACCCAATAGGGTGTGTTGAATTTTTCAACTTTCAAATGATTTGGGAATTTGAAAGATATTTTGGTTAAATTAATATAATTTAGTTTTGCTTGGTAAGTGAAATGTGTGTCAGATTGCATGGAAATCATTAAAATTGATAGCCAAGTATTTGCTGTTATATTACATACTAATGTTATTTATTATTGTTATTATTTAACATTACCTAAAGGTAAAGGTAAAGGTAAAGGTACCCATGACCATTCGGTCCAGTCGCAGGCGACTCTGGGGTTGCATGTTCATCTCGCTTCACTGGCCCAGGGAGCCGCTGTTTGTCCGCAGACAGCTTCCGGGTCATGTGGCCAGCATGACTAAGCTGCTTCTGGTGAACCAGAGCAGCGCACGGAAACACCGTGTACCTTCCTGCCAGAGCGGTACCTATTTATCTACTTGCACTTTTTGGCATGCTTTCAAACATTACCTAGCAGAAAGTAAAGTCAAAATTTGTTGGTTTTCCAATCACAAAAATACTAGCAGATTATTGACATCCAATAATAATAATAATAATAATAATAATAATAATAATAATAATAATAATAATATATTATTTATACCCTGCCCATCTGGCTGAGTCTCCCCAGCCACTCTGGGCAGCTCCCAATCAAATGTTAAAAACAGTACAGCATTAAATATTAAAAACTTCCCTAAACATATTATTAAGACCCCCTCACTGAAGAAATTTGCAAAAATTAAGTTTGACCCCCTAAAATGGCACATTTACTGACCCAGCCACTTACAGAACAACTGCATAAGCGAATATATTGCTTTTAGGATGTGTAAAGGTGCTATTATTGTTCTGCTAGAGTTTGCTAGAGCTTCTTTCACATTCTAACCCATGGAGGACTCTAAACCAGCTAAAAAATGATGAGTTGGTGGGGCTGGCTACTCACACTACTTCTCCTTGCATGTTTGTTTCCGTGTTAGGAGACAGAGCACACAAACAGGGCTATTGATGAATTGCTTTGGGTCACAATTAAATTGTCTTAGAGGCCTAAATAGGAATTCACTATGGCCAGTTGCCCCAGATCCAGAGGTTTCATGTGGGGCCAAGCTGCAATGCCCCACTGATGCCCACACACAATTCCTGGAACGAGGCAAGCGTCTCAAAGCATTGCAATGAAAACGTTTTGTCCCTTGGCTGTGTCAAAGAAGGAAATAAAGTCAGAAGCAATAAACAGCTCTCAGTGCTGAGAAAATTGAATGATTCAAGAGCTGATGCTGATGGGAACTCTCAATTCCTGAAAAGCTGCGGGGATTATTAGTGTTCAATTAGCGCTAGGTGTTCCTTTGGCTCAAGCCGAGCCCACTCAGAACGGTGGAGCCAGATTGCGGCTGCCCAACCGTCTGGAGGTCGATCTTTACATTCGCGGATGAGCTAATGCGTTTGTGGAGAGGCTCATAAAGGGAGGAGTTCACCTTGCATTCGCCTTGGCTCATAACAATAAATCTCCCCATGTTTCCAGAAATAGATGGCCTTTTTCTTGTCATTGATCTGCATGCCATAATTTAAGCATTTGCATGCCCTAATGTGGAGCCTTCCCATTGCCTGAAAGATTTCTCTCCAGGGAATGATCACTACAAGGACAACCTTTTGAAATGTAAGAGCACCATCGTTGGGAACGGAGGGCCCTGAAATCCGTGCGGGGTTCAGATACAGCCAAACGCTGAAGCGCTATTATGTCCCTTGATAAATGGCTCCTGGAGGCATTGTGGATGCAAGCAGGAGCACTGTAGCAATTAAATTCCAGACAAGACATCTAAAGCGAAACCCCCGCAAGCACACCATTTGCAAAGGACCTATTAATACACGCTTTATCAAAAGGCTTGTAAATCCACGGAAATGCAAAGGGAAGGCTATCCTGGAGAGACGAGGGAAGTTCTAAGGAGGAAGGAAAAAGAAAAGAATTCCGAGAGCTTTGTGTGGTCTAAATGTGGAAGGAAAAACACTTTGAGTTTTTCAGCTCTGTGTAGTGAAAATGAGGAAGAAAGGGGGTCCTTTTCTACATGTCGGTAAGCTCTAGGGGCACTGTGCTGGAGAAACTGGAATCAGAAAAAAAAGAAAAATCATGGAACATCTTTGCTAACTGGAGGCATGGGTGGTGGGGTGTCCATGCTCACCTGAACTCCCAACTGCTGAGTCGCTGATGCTTACCAGAAGAGAGAGAGATTGGGCATGTTGAGATGATGGGGAGATCGGCAGGAGCACAACATTGGCTCAACTTGGCACACTGTTGACCTCCCTACTGCTTCACCCCCTCTCACTCGTCCTCCTGGTAGGCAGCAGCCCATATCCTCTGGGGTGTGGCTGGTTTCCCCCCACCAGGAACTAGAATCCAAATCCTTTCCCTCTGTTTTTTCCCTGGGGGACTCTTGGTCAGGCGGTTTCCACCGCCCCTCATCATTCATCCAGCCAGGAGAACATCATACAGACAACAATAAATTAATGGTGATAGAGGAAGCTGACTTTCCATGTTAAACAACTGCATGGATGAGCCCAGAATCTCTTGCTGTACATGTTTTATGTGTAATACTCACTTCATCAATAAACGAAAGCAACTCATAGGTACATTGTCAGCATATGTTTACCAGCAATTCCTCATTTTCGGCGCCTTTGATTAGGACAATTACATGATCAATTAGACAGCATGAAATCCTCCAATTAACCTTTGCCATGCAGTAAACACATTTTTGCTTTAAGTGTTTCCCGTAAAAGGAAAGTTAAGAATGGCCTGCGGTCATAACCAATGAAAAGAAAATATTGCATAAATCTAAACAGAGGCGTAATAAAAGCCCTAAAGAAGGCTTTGGGAAGAAAGATTTGGTTTAGCAGATAAAATGAAAAGTTCAGCTGTTACGTAAGACAGCTATTACAGGCTTCTGTGAACTGTGATAATCTCTACTCTCTGGTGGGGTGTAAGCACTACCCATAGCCCACTACAATTAAACCCACGGCTACGTGGGGAGTGCTAAAGGAACGGAGACAGTCCACTTTCTAATAACATGTCATACAACTGCTGCAGAAGCAGTCCTGGGATTTCCAAAGGGCTTATTTGCAATTGCACTACCATGAATACCCTCTGGCAATATCATCTCACCTCTTCAGGAAGAAAGTGTGGCCAGGATTCCTTGCCCCTTACTATCATCTCCCCCTTTGCCGGAGCGAATCCATAGAGGCAGAAAGCTGTCAATGCAGTCTGAGGCTGGTCTACTCAGAAGTAGAGGTGGGTGAATCTCATTGATTTGGGTTTCTCAATATTCCAGTCTTAAGTTCGATTCTCCACATTTATGCATCAGTTATTTTTTTTATAAAAAAAACATTGATGGGAAGTCATTGGTTTAACAGTGTGTACTTTTCCTGTTGATTCATCGTCTCTCACCTTGCTGAAAATTCCCAGAGTGCCACTCTTACTATCAGAGTATTCTGAGTGAGGCAGTTGCCATGAGAGCTCATACACCCTATTCATCAGTGGGTGCCTGCCCCGTGTTTCTCCTTTATCCTGCTTCCTATCCCTATTTCGCTTGTGTCCCACAAACTTCCTGTTATGGGCTCACCACTGGGGACTTTCTCGTGGTGGCTGGCTCAGGGCAGACTGAGTGAACATGGTGGAGCAGGGCCACATCTGCCCTCATGGGCCAACTTCCCCTGCAAGTATCGGGTCTTTTTGCTATTCTTCCATCCAAGGTGCTTCACAGAATCATAGGCTCCATCCTCATACCCCTCAGCTGCCCTGATTTTGCTGGGGCAGTCCTATAATTGGTAAAGCCATCACAGCTTCTGACTTGAAATCTGGGTGTCCCGATTTCAAGGTTTGCCCCCCTCCCCCAGTGCCGCCCCAGCAGTGAGATAGAGCGAGATGGTGGTGGCACATTGTGGAAGCCATGCAAAGCCCAAGGCTCACCTGCTGGCCACACAGTGGACTGGACATTTCAAGGTAGGAGCTTCAGATCTGATCCACATGGATCCTACCTCTCTGTTCCTCTCAACATGGCAGGCAGCTCCGAGTTTGGTGGCGCAGCCTGATGGTGTCATTCACCAAGGCACCACTGGGAGCCAGAGGCAGAGGAGGCATGAATTTTAAAGGGTCGCGGTGCAGATTGGAACCAGAATGGTAGTGGGTGAGTCTTGAGCGGCTAGCAGGATGAGGAAGAGGATGGGTGTGAAGGGAAAGAGGACTGCTGCCCAGTGCTAGAGTCCTGCCTGGTAACATGTGAGGTAATGAAGAGATGTCAGTAGTGCCTCTGAGCATGTACAAAATGCCTCCCCCACCCTGGCTCTTCCCCCAGTCAGAAACACCTTATATTCCTCAGATGAAAATGTCCTGATTTTCATCTGAGGAATGTCGGAGGGTATGCGTCCTTTTATACAAGCTTTTGTGAAGCAGCGTTCACGAAATCTTACGGCTCCCTCCCACTTTTCCACCTTCTCATTATTCCCTTATATCACAAGGTTGCTGTTTCCCTTGCAGCTGACACAGAGGGCAATGAAACATGTCCTTGAGATCTGTTTTGAGTCGTTCTAAACACACACACAACACAAAGCCCCCAGGGAGGGGTCAGCAGCTTCCTGACATTTGCAATTGTGCTCTGTAATCTAAAATACGTTATGTTCTGGTTGTGAAGTGCTGTTCACATTTTTAAAGAAGAATACTGGGAATTTTATTTTATTTTTTCCCCAATTGATTTTTGCCCTTTTTTCAAAAGGCAGAAGAATCTACAAGAAAGTAGGCTGCCTTAGGCACACACTGAGACTGAACACCATATCGGCACTCAATTCTCTCCCCCATCCCCACCCGGCCACATTGCCCAGCTGAGTCTCCTTGCAACTTGAAGCAGGTTTGGCAAGAGCAAGAGCAAGACCTAGGCCACATCCATACCATATATTCAAAGCAGTAATATACCAATTAAAGCAGTCATGGCTTCCTCCAAGGAATCCTGGGAACTGTCATTTGTTAATGGCGCTGAGAGTTGTTCCCCTCACAAAGCTACAATTTTCAGAGTGGTTTAACAACTGATACCTCTTCCCAGAAGTGCCCATTCTTCCTGTCTTTAACACACACACACACAGAGAGAGAGAGAGAGAGAGAGAGAGAGAGAGAGAGAAAGAGAGAGAGAGAGAGACCGGGCTGTATGTTGAAAACATAAACCTATTAGACTCACCAACAGTTAGAGAAACTGTAATGGCTGGAGTGAAGAAGGAGCTGCGATGGAGGGAGAATAACTTGTGAAAGATGTCAAAGCATTAATACGTGTGACAATTATTTGACTGGCAGCAACCGACTGCAAATGTAGCCTCCTTTCAAATATGTGGGGCTTCCTTCCATGTTGTGGGTTTTCCTATGTGCATATAGGCCATGGAAGAACAGTTTCAGCTCATCACAGTACGGCCTCCGAGGGAGATATTGAACCTTTGATGGAATTACAGGGCCACCCATCAAGTGTTAAAATTGCATTTGCTGTGCTTTTAAAATCCCGTTCTATGACTGCAAACGATCCGTCTCAGAAAGCCATGGTCCTTGCATATGACGCCCTCTGCACCTTCCAAGAGATAATTAGGGTGCCTTGCGCTGGCAGGCTTTCTGTATAATCTTGGGAACAATAACATTAAGACAACTTTCAGCATCATGGGGACTTTACCTAGTGATTGGGGCATTTTAATTGCTATAATTTAAATATGGTACAAGAAGCAGGTCACCAAGCAGCCTTTTGAAATTCCAGAGGTGATTTGGAAACTGAAAAGGAGATGGCTGTTAAGCACAGAATGGTATCAGGTATGATATCAAATAAATAAATGGCCAAAATGAGTGGCTCTACCTTTGCCCAAAATCATATACTGGTACTAATATTTCATTGATTATGTGTGTGTTTTAAATAAAAAATACGGTCTTTCCTTCAAGGAACTCATACAAGATTTCTTTTATCCTCAGAGCAACCCTTGTTGTTGTTGTTTAGTCGTTTAGTCGTGTCCGACTCTTCGTGACCCCATGGACCAGAGCATGCCAGGCGCTTCTGTCTTCCACTGCCTCCCGCAGTTTAGTCAAACTCATGCTGGTAGCTCCGCGAACACTATCCAACAATCTCATCCTCTGTCGTCCCCTTCTCCTTGTGCCCTCCATCTTTCCCAACATCAGGGTCTTCAGAGCAACCCTATGAGGTAAATTTGGCTGAAGAGAGATACTTACCCAAGACTACTTAGTCAGCTTCATGGCAGAATGGAGATTTGAACCCTGGTCTCCTCAGTCATAATCCATGACTCTAACCACCAGGCCATACTAGCTGTGTCTTCCACACTGTGCATTTGAGGGGCCAATGAGAAGACACAACTGAAGAATGAGATCAATATAGACTTATATTCATTTGGTTCTATGTTTTCTAGATAAATATAAGTCTATAGGTCTCTGGAAGTCTTTGTGGGCAATGCAAGTCTCTGAAAGAAGCAATGGATCAGATTCTTATCTGGAGAAAACAAGCCATGAAGCTTTGTTTTATGATGTCCAATATGTTTTCTAGGGGGACGCAGGTGGCGCTCTGTGGTTAAACCACAGAGCCTAGGACTTGCTGATCAGAAGGTCAGCGGTTCGAATCCCCGCAACGGGGTGAGCTCCCGTTGCTCGGTCCCTGCTCCTGCCAACCTAGCAGTTTGGTTGCACACCAGTGCAAGTAGATAAATAGGTACCACTCCGGCGAAGAGGTAAACGGCATTTCCGTGCACTGCTCCGGTTTGCCAGAAGCAGCTTAGTCATGCTGGCCACATGACCCGGAAGCTATACGCCGGCTCCCTCGGCCAATAAAGCGAGATGAGCACCGCAACACAAGAGTCGGCCACGACTGGACCTAATAGTCAGGGGTCCCTTTACCTTTATGTTTTCTAGAGATTATGTTCTGTATAGATTATAAAAAGAGTTTATATTGACATCGCATTGTTGTACTTGGTCATCGTGTTGCCTTTGGATATTACTGATTATTGTTATTTCCCATGGCATGAAACCACCTTGTTTATGGCAGCCCCCTTGCAGGTGAGCTATGGGTCTGTTCCTATTACTGCATCAGCGTGATCTACCTAGGATTGTCAACAGACTGGATGGGATGGGGGAATAAATAGACTGGGATGTTCCTCTTGCCTTTAACTGCAGTTTGAGATGATCTCCTTGGTGAAGCTTTTTTGCAGCACGGAGATGGATAAAATCCTGCACTAAAATGCTCCTGCCAAAGGTTGTTGGCAATCCTCAATGTGACAAATGCAAAGAAGGAGGGCAGCTTTCTGGGAATGGGGGCACTTGGCCCTGACCCGGTTCAGATAGGAGATGCAGCTGGATATCAAACACCAGCATACAATGTTGGAGACCTCCGGCGAGGAGATTTATGGGGGCAAACTGGTTTCCGCTCCAGTGGTAGCAAACTGCTTCGTAAGTATTTGCACCATCAGCAACGAACAGGAAATGCATTAGTCTCAGGTTTCATGAACCAATGAGTTGGATGCAGTTAGCCTCCTTTCCCAAATGAATCTGCTCAGATAATCAATTCAAATTAAGACACAGAGCTACACTGGTAAACTGCTAGGTTATTAACCTTAATGATATTGGTGCTTTCTCTTTGCCACAAGTAGTATCAGAGGTACAAGTTGCAAGCACGCTCCCTGCTGAGAAGATTATTGATGTTTCTAATTAAACATCGCAACCTTCAAATGGGCCGATGAAGAACCTGAGGAAGGGCTAATTTTTATTTGCACTATAAGAATAAATGGCTTGTATGTAAAATCCCCCTGGAGAATTGGTTGGCGTTCTTGCTTACTGTGCACTGGACTGACTTCCGTTATCATAGAAATTGTCTTATGGTCTTTCTGGATGATCGATTTACTTGTGCAAGAAATGCACAGTTGAACTTCTGTTGCATGGGAACCAAAGATCTTCCATTCAGAAATACTCGCTTCTGGGTGATGGCATTTCCGGTAGCTCAAATTACAACGTGCCGTTTCAAGGCCAGAGGGAATTCCATATAATTCTGCGCAAGTTTTGCACACAGCTGTTGGATCATCCACAGCTGGACAATACCTTTATTAGGACCAATCACAAAATAGTGTCCAGTTTTTGAGTTCTCCAGAACCCTTCATCAAGCAAGATGTTACACAAAGCAAGAAGGGGCATATGAAGAATAATGCAAAGCAGAATAGTACACAAAAAAGTAGGGTCAATATTGACACAAGCTTAGCTTTTAGACTAAAATCACACCTGTACCATACACTTAAAGTACATGACATCCCCTGGAGCAGCCTGGGAACAACAGTTTGCTCAGGGTGTTGGGGCCAGTAGCTCTCATTGGGCTATCTGGTAAAGGCTAAACTGCAGTAGGAGATGTTTTGAATGGATGGCCTTTCGGTGGACTGCATTGCAGTAGAATGCCCACTGTAACACATGTATGATGACGGAATGTGACTATCATTGCTTTCAACATGAAGATACCATGCAAAATATCAGTTTTCCCTGTCGGAACAGAAGACCCATGGTGAAGGATGCTGTGCATCACGTTACATTCGGATAAATCTACTAAATTTTGCATTAGACAATACCAGCCTAGTTGTTGCAAATGGGTACAACAGAGACAATCAAGGATGATGAAGTCTGACAGATCAGAAGCAAGATGAAGGAACAATTAGCATATCAAGTCTGACCTCTTACATAACAGACCATAAACTTGTCAGTAGTTCTCATCCTACTCTGTAGTTTGAGGAAGAACGGATTTTACAACTTAACAATTGAGCAGAGTCTATTATTATTATTAAATTAAGTAATTAAATTTCTGTACCATCCTTCATATGAGGATTCTGTTCCTAGGTGTAGTTGCTTTCCTTAAGTGATTGTATATTTGAGCTATATCTGAAAATCCAGATATTGGAAAACCCAGGTTTTTTATAATAATAATAATAAAAACATGCAATCTTCCTTATACCTTCCCATACTCCAAATTCAAAGCTAAGTGAAGGTTTACTTAGTTAGGGATGTCATATTTCAAAAAGTGAAAAAGTGAAAATCCGGACACAAAACATGTTGAGCTTTTTTTTTGACAAAGTTGTTGAGCCCGGATGCCATTTTTGACAGACAAATCTTGGCTATGTCCAGGAAATTCCAGATGTATGGCAGCCCTAACTTAGCCCTTCCTCCCAAATGACACCAAGATTACAAGCAGCTAAATGTTAAAACAATACAATTGAAAATCAATTTATCTAAACCTATTGAAAATCTTAAAATATTTAGAACATCTGAAAATATTTAGAAACAATCACATACCCTTCAAGTTATTAATGTCACGGTTACCCTGACCAATATCTCTCAGCCATCAAATATTTGGGTAAACAGGAAAGTTTTTACATTTCTCCTGAAGCTCAGTAATGAGGGAGACAAATGCACCTCAGCAGAGGGACAGGCATTCCACAAATGGGGAATCACCACCCAAAAGGCCCTGTCATGGGTCAACACCAATCAGGCAGCAGGCAGAGTCAGTATGACCAACAGGGCCTCCCCTGTCATCTGTAGAGCCTGAGATGGTTGATCTTGGAGAAGCCACTCCTTTAGGCACTTAGGTACCGAGCTGTTAAGAAACATGGGAATTTGTCCCTGTAAAGACAGGGGCATTTCCTGACATTCTTCAGATAAGTCCTCTGCCAGCTGATCATATTTGTACATAATCAACATAAAAAACGGATTGGACTTTCTATCATTTTAGGCTGCTATGGTCTGCTCTACTCTGCTCACTGGCAGCTTTCTGGGGCCTCCAGGTCTTTCACATCAACCGCTACCTGATCTTTTCAACTGAACTTGGGGGACCTTCTGCATCCATGTGTTCTCTGCCTGAGCTTACGGTCCTCCACGCCTCCTCCAAATCTGCTCCTCACTCTGCTATTGGAGCTGCCATCCCTCAAGTCTGTGCAGCCATTGTAGGATGCTTCGGGCTGCTTTAATTCAGCAAATATGAGATCACAAGCTAAATCATGTACTGGCAGTGGGAGAAGGCAAGCTGCCAAAGAAGCTGAGCTGGATTAGTGCTAGGCAGAAAGAGAAGCCAGGAAGAAAACAGCAAACTCTGGCTGGCTCCATATTTCTGTCCAGTGAAACTCTTGATTAGAAATCTTGAAATTTGTCCGTGATCCTTTTACCTTCGCTTTTTTGTGTGAGTGGTTACTGTGACTCTTTGCGTCCATGGGCTAATGCTTTGATTGCTGTGCTCACCTTTAGCTTATAGAGAACAAAAAAGGAAAACCTCTTGCTTTTGTTCCAAGGCGGCTTGTCAAATGCTAAGAAGACTTGCCTCGGGCGCTCTGCTGAAACCAACTCGCAAAAGGTTTCCTATTATGACAGGTCCAAAGAAAGAATACGCCTGCCATTAAAGTGATGGCTTACTTATTTCACGGTTCTTCTGGAGACTTTTAAAACACTGCGGAACTGGATGTGGCTGGTATACCATGCGGATAAGCATGGACTATTTTATTCCACATACAGTGGTCCCTCAGGTTAAGAACTTAATACATTCTGGAGGTCTGTTCTTAGCCTGAAACCGTTCTTAACCTGAGGTACCACTTTAGCTAATGGGGCCTCCTGCTGCCGTCGTGTCACCAGCGTGTGATTTCTGTTCTCATCCTGAAGCAATGTTCTTAATCTTTTAAGGAGTTGGAGATGGTGTTTATAAGTGGTCCATGTTTCACAAGCATATAGTAAGGTTGGTAGTACAATAGCTTTGTAAACAAGCATTTTGGTTTCCTTGTGAATGTCCCGGTCCTCAAACACTCTGCACTTCAATTGGGAGAAAGCCACACTCGCAGAGCTCAGGCGATGCTGGATTTCGGCATCAATGTTGGCCCTTGTGGAGAGATAACTGCCTAGGTAGGAGAAGTGATCAACATTTTCCAACGTTACACCACTGAGTTGAATTTGTGGTGCTGCAGAGGGGTTATTTTGTACTTGTTGGTGCAGCACTTTGGTTTTTGGGATGTTGAGTGATAGCCCAAGCTTTTCGTAAGCTTCTGCAAAGATATTTAGGATGGTTTGAAGGTCATCCTCTGAGCGTGCGCACACTACGCTGTCATCAGCATACTGAAGCTCTATGACAGAAGTTATGGTAACCTTACTCTTTGCATAAACAAGTGCCTTGTCTCTATATAGCTTCCCATAAATCTGAAAGAAGAAGACAAAGCCATTCCAGTATTGTACAATATAACAACTGTCTCCTCCAGTTTAAACTTATGAAATATAACTCCTTGGCAAATACGCACATGAAAATACATTTTGGAGTTTGTTTACAAAGTTCTTGTAAATTAGGCTATGCATATTTGAGGAACTTTGCAAAGATGAAAGCAAGTAATATACAAAGTCTTTTATATTTGTGGCCGTGTTGTAGTTTGTGTCTACCCATTGTGATAAATGAACTTGTCCCTGTGCTCACAACAGAAGAATCTGCACAAACTCCAGTGCGTAGTATGTGTGCAAGCCAAGGCAATATTTCATGTTGATCCCTTGATCTACATCTTCCAGAAGAAAGGAAGGAAGGAAGGAAGGAAGGAAGGAAGGAAGGAAGGAAGGAAGGAAGGAATAGTTGGCTCTGTGCTCCATTTGTGTATATATATTCATATGCATTTAAAAAAAAAAAAACTACCCATAATAGCACTGCAGATTTAGAACAAGGAACCATCTTCTAAACTCCTTCCAGAACCAAAAGGCAGAATCATGCTTCTAAGTACCAGTCACAGCGCAAGGATAGTGGGAGAGGCCTAGTGAACTTGTGCCCTCTTTGTGGGCTTCCCATAAGCATCCAGCAAAATTCTGTTGGCCTTTGGCCTGATGTTTACTGTGAGCGGAAGATGCAACTGCAAACACATTCATTGCAGTAAACTTATTTGCATAGGAAATTCCCTTGAGTGAAAATACTTGACGCACTCGTCCCAATTCTTGATTTCCTTGTTCCAAAGGCAGGCAAACACCACCATGAAAACCAAGCCCACCTGAGTGCATGTCTGCCCCTTTAAAAGTATTGAAACTTCCCCTAGATATACTCCCTTCTTTCTTCCACCCCCACTCTCTGCCTGGTGCTAAAATTTGGGTCTGGAATGATACAGTCAACTCTGACATTGAGCTGTTCGATGTCCCTATTTTCATCTGAGAAATATTGGAGGGTATGATTTCTGTTTGTCCTTATTTATCCAAAAATCATTTCAAAGATGACATGGAATATTTCATCTTGCAAAAGCAAAGTGCTCATAACAAGAGCAAACCTCACCAATGGAACATTTTATGTACCAAGGAACAACCTCTGCAGCCATTGCTGCTGCGCTGCTTCCAAAACTTAAGAAGCAAACTCCTGTTGAAACTATTTCTCTTATCAGTTGTGGCAGATGTACTGATATAAAAAGTGGAAAGCAAACTTTGATTACGTGCAGTTTCCTTATGCATCTGCAAAGAGAATCCTTGGGTTGCAGTCAAGATCTTCCTTCATAAAAACTGCAATTCTGGGCACATTCTCTGAGACGTAATTCATACAGAGCTCACTGGGAGCCTTTTCTGAGCACACATGTATTTACGGTATTTATGCCTTTCCTTGAAGAACCTCAGAAAAATGTATGTAGTTCCTGCTATATAGTTGTGATGGAGTACCTGTGAGGCCCTCCAGATGTGGGCAACAGTCAGGGACGATAAGTGCAGAAATCCAAGAACATGTAGCGAGAGACCAGTTCCCCCGTCCATGCTCTGTATTTTATCTTCACAACAACCCTATGTAAGGGTTAATGGATAGGGGAGAGTGATTCAGGATCAGACGGTTAGATTCTTGGTGCATACCAGATGTGAACCTGAATCTTCCTTCCCTAAGACCAAAGCTCTTCCTATTACACCACAGGACTAAGCTATAAGTAGAACAGGACTAGGGAAACTGCTGCAGTACAATTCCCATCATCCATTGCCTTTGGCCATGCAGGTTAGGGCTGATGAAAGCTGGAGATTCCTCACTCCTGCTGTAGAATTGCAGTCCAGTTCATACTTTTGCAGTCTGATCCTATACAGACACAAAAATCAACCAAGTTAAATGGGATTTTCATTCCAAGCAAGTGTGCCTACAGACTGCAGTCTTAATATAACTGAGACGCTCTCGAGTGCTTTGTAGGACTCAAATGAAAGAGCACTATTCAGTAAATAAAACATCCTAGACCCTCATCTGTATCCTTAATTGGCTGATGAAATCAGAAAATGAAGTGCTTCTAGCTGTGAGAAATCACATTTATAATTCAATTGTGTCCTTTCTACTAAGTGGAAGCATTTTGGTGCGATGTGCAAAAGCTGATTATCAGGACTTGCAAAGACAGATAAACGGCAATGATACATACTTCTGAAAAGAGTTGGCACAGGAGAACAGCTTCAGACAAACCTAATGCCCCAAACCTAAAAAAAGAAAAGGGGAAGGGGGGGGGGACAGCACTTGAAAGCTTTTCCAAGTAATGCATTTGGGACCAGGGAGCCAAAAGGTGTATTACCACTTTTCAAGCACATATAAGAACGACAAAAAGGTAAGTGCAGCATTTTTGTTGAAGAAAAAGTTGAAATTCTTCAAACTACAGAGTCATAAATGCTGCTATGCTGGCAAGTGGCATTATTGCTATTATGGACGGACACACACACACCAAGAGTTGGGTAATACCTTTAGTAGGACCAACTCAAAAGACACAAATACGTAACAAGCTTCGGAGTGCTCCAAAATGCTTATTTCAAGAAAGATATTACAGGGCAGCTGGATGAGGTAAAATAGCAGGTAGGAAAAATTAGGCTGCGTGTTGTGGCCATGAGGTCTACTGGGTTTAAAACAGGGATTGCAGCATTTTAGTTACTCACACAGGACCTAAAACAGAGATGCTGTAAGCTATTGACAGGAAAGAGGCCTGAATTTTATATGTAAGTTTGACACAATGAGCTAAATCTTCGATTGTGAATCCATTGGGTTGACAGGTATTTCTCTAACCATGATTGTTCTTCTGAAAGCTGACTATTAAAGTAGGGTTACCTTCTCAACTGGCCAAAAGCTAAACTAAACTAAACCAAACAAGCCTGTTTTTCTGCCTTTACCATCAGTTTGATATGCAGACATAGGAAGATGAAGTTTTTCATTGCCACCTCCTAATTGCGGCAGATCAAATGGCTGTGAAAGGGTTAACTACGGGAGCTGGTGCAGAAGCTGGTGGAGCCAACTGCCAAAGTCTCTGAGCATCCCTTCTCCATTCTGTCCCATTAATTGTTCTTCCAATTTTACCATCCCTGGTGTTTGCAGTGTTCTCGCTGCATAACTCTGTGTTATGACCAGATGTGATAAATAGAGTCTTCGCTTTATAATTTTATTAAACGATAAACACATTTTCACATCTCCGCTCTTAGCTAAGTCTGATGGGGGAATTGTATTCATGAAATAACGTTGCATGTTCACCTTTCCCAGGTCTCAGTTCGGGGGCAAGGGGGAATGTTGGGGCCGCCTAGAAAGGCCAGGTTCTGACCTAACAGCTCTTTCCCCTAAACCAGGGGTGAGGTACCTCAGGATCAAGGAATGAATGCGTTCCTCCGAACCTTTCTCTATATGGCCCCTGGAATTCTCCCAGGCCACAACAGTTGGTAGTCTTCCATCACACCCTGAGCGTTTTCACCTCCCTGGAATGTGTCCTTGGACTCTGATGAAGCCTCTTGTTTTTCTGTACAGAGAATAGAGAGGGGTGCATGAGGATGTGTGCAGAGACTAGTCTACTCTACAAAAGCAATACAGTGGTAACTCGGGTTATATAGGCTTCAGGTTACATACGCTTCAGGTTACAGACTCCGCTAACCCAGAAATAGTACCTCGGGTTAAGAACTTTGCTTCAGGATGAGAACAGAAATCGTGCAGTGGCAGTGCAGCAGCAGGAGGAGGCCCCATTAGCTAAAGTGGTGCTTCAGGTTAAGAACAGTTTCAGGTTAAGAACGGACCTCTGGAATGAATTAAGTACTTAACCCAAGGTACTACTGTATTTACATTTGTTGCTTTGCTCACTTTTGCTTCTGGCCATGCTCACTGTTGGCACGTGACAGGAGGAGGTTGCCCGGAAGGGAATGAAAAGGGTTTCCAGTATAGGCCTGAACCCTTCTGTGGAGACAACACTTAATGGTGAGAGACATGGTGTCAGGAGGCTGTCAGATGCTCCTGGCTGGTTGCCCAGGAAAGTATAAAGACAAGGAAAAGTTTCTTACAATCTTTCCCCCCCCCCCGAACTTTACAGAGAGAGGCTATAGAACTCAGCCTCTTGGATAATGGCATTGTCCTGAGTGAATCTCCAGCCCCCGTCTCACCCACTTCCTCATTCATCACCATCATCGCCTCTATGGGTGCCACTAAGTGCCCTCTGTCATCGAGCTCTTTGCTCTCCTACTTTTAAGGCCTGCTGGGTTCTTGGAGATGGTGGGTCTGGAATGCTTTTTAGTGACAACTTGTCAGCCAGCTGCTGCTCTGTCTCTGTGTGCTCCTCCTCTCCCATTATTTCCCAACTTTCCCCCTCATCTGCCTCTGAACTGTGACCTCCCACAAACCACTGTTGTAAATTTATGCTGTCCTCCTCTTTCTCCTCCCTGGAAAGGTCAGGATGTGGAAGCGGTCTCCACCACTCCTCCTCTGCCCAGTCCCCTGACACATAGGCACCAGCTCCATAGGGTTGACGTGTCTTGAGGCCCCCAAAGTTTCTTGAGATGGGTATGAGCCCCCCCACCAACATGAGGGGCTGGGCCTCGCAGTGGTGAGCCTCTGAGCAGACCTTGCAGTGGTGGCAGCATGCCTCGCTGGGCCATGCCTCAACGCCGGATGGTCTCGCTGGGTCTTGTTGTGGTGGCGGGTCTCTCAGGGCCTTGCTGCAGTGGCAGACCTCACTGGGCCTCACAAGGCCTTGCCATGGCAGTGGCAGGCCTGACAGGGCTGTGTGTCACTTGTTGCACACATGAAGTCACATGCGTGTGATGGGCTCCACCCCAATGCTGGTCGAAACTTGGCGCCTCTGGTGAGAGAAATGTACTGCCTCAAAGTTCATTTCATCTATTCATACTTTATATTTTACCAGCTTGAGCTCTGGTATTGAAAGTGGACGCTGAAAGTGGCGGACCTACATTTTGGGGGCCCTGAAGTTTGAACTGTTATGGGGGGGGGGCCCTTGCAACCAGCAATCAGATCTGGGTAACCACTGTTGTGGTTGTCCGTGGGGTTGTTCCAAGACAGACCACCAAACTTTTATAACTTCTGTACTACTGACTCTCAAACTTTGGGATTCTTAAAATATATACAATAAAAAATCAATCAATTTGAGTCCTGTGACTCAAATTGCATCTGCCAGAGCTACAAATTTTAAGCAATGTGGACTGAAGTTACTTCTGGGGCCCCTCCAAGATTAGGGGCCCTGAAATTTATGCTTCATTAGTTTCCTGGGTGTCAAGACTCAGCCCTCATTTGCCCTGGCACAGGCTAAGCTTTCTATTTGCCCTTCCAGCAAGCCCTTGTTTTCCTCATTTTGCTGTCACATGTGGATGCCACATTGCAAAGTCTGACATGCAAGAGTTAGATGTAAGAACAAGATCTTACCTCCGCCTTCCCCAGCTTACTGGCTCCCATTGACTGGCAGGGTCCCATGGGCATGACAGTCTAAAACAGGCATAAGCAAACTCGGCCCTCCAGATGTTTGGGGACTACAACTCCCATGATCCCTAGCTAACAAGACGAGTGGTCAGGGATGATGGGAATTGTAGTCCCAAAGCATCTGGAGAGCTGAGTTTGCCTATGCCTGGTCTAAAACATCTGGTTGGGGCAGGCTATCTCAGATGGTGAGGGTAAAGAGCAGGAACTAAGTAGCTAACCCAGGGGTAGGCAAACTAAGGCCCGTGGGCCAGATGTGGCCCAATCGCCTTCTCAATCCAGCCCGCGGATGGTCCAGTAATCAGAGAGTGTTTACATGAGTAGAATGTGTCCTTTTATTTAAAATGCATCTCTGTGTTATTTGTGGGGTATAGGAATCCGTCCATTTCCCCCCAAAAAATATAGTCTGGCCCACCACATGGTCTGAGGGACGGTGGACCAGCCCACAGCTGGAAAAGGTTGCTGACCCCTGAGCTAACCAAACCCTCTCCATTTATATTTCCCTGTTCCTCCCTGCCTACATCAGCATACTTACTGGATGCCCAATGCCTGTTCTGCCCAGGTTAGGAAATCAATCATAAGCAAATGACCTATGCAACTTAGCAGGTTCGTAGGGCCCCCGGCATTGCAAATGCTTACCAAAGGACGTTCAGCTTGGGCAATGGAATGTTTCCATTCCAAAAAAGAAAAAGAAAAACACATCCCTTTCCAAATCCCATGTAGCTGAGGAAACTAAAAATAGAGTTTTCGAGGTGTCACCGTTGTAGCTTTTGCTTTCTGTTGATTAGTTCTGTTGGAACTTGGCAGCTGCTACAGAAACCAATGAGAGCGCAACAGCCTCTACGTTTGTCACATGACTTCAAGCGATCCACTCTCGCCCCTCTCGTTGCATAAGAGGGGGCCGTCTCTGCCCTCCCATTCGTTCCCCGGCTATTAGAATGTCAAAGCAGCAAAGTAGCTGCAGCAAAGCCCTGCTTTAATGGCATCAATCAGCTGGGTGGAATTTTCACACAAAACCCATCATCAGTCGAAAATGGGCCACCGGGAGAGAACTCTTCACCTTTAAAATAATAATAATAATGTGTGCAACAGCCTCGCTTTTGCTTTGCATCCTCTTTTTAAAGCTTTGGTTGCTATAACAACAGCAGGGATGCAGATTTTGTACGCAGGCGGCCCAATTCTGCCCTTGGTAACAGCGACAAAACTCGGAGTAAAAGTGTATGGCATTACAGTGATAAATACAGACAAGTTGAAGTAGGATCGGCTCCCTCCCCTCCCCCCCCCCAGTTATGCAATCTCTTCACCACCTCCCTTTCTCTTGTCAAAGGACAATGTGTTTTTCCCTTCTGCCTCTGACTAAGCTAATAATGTAGTGGAATAATCGGGCTTAATGATAGTTTAAACCACAAAGGAATTATGTATTTTACATAGAACATTATTCACTTAAATCTTGAAGACCAGTTAATGTACAAATGCACAATCCAAGTTAAAGCAGAGTCGACAGCGGAATGGCTGCAGCAGCACTCTCGTTAGTCATGGGGAAAGAGTCAGAACGATGTGGGATACGGCTTGAGGATGCCAGATGACTATTTCAGAGCCTGCTCGGTCCTCCAGTGGCTTCTGAGATTCATCATTCATTGCCCATGCACTTGCAAACGCCTGCTACCCCGAATATGGGTGATGATAGGAATGGAAGGGAGGGGGGCATTTATAATTATCTTTCCCTGCTGGGAGATTTCAGAGCAAATTGTCTACTATCCATTGCTATTTGGAGACAGCCTTTTATTCAGCAGCTCTTGCCATTTCACTTCCAACCAAAGTTGTCCTGTGACTTCACATTCCCCCAGGGACCAAAGAAGAGAATGCAGTGCATCTTGATGCGGGAGGGAAGACAGACATACAATGCATGTTCTGCCCCTACACACACTGGATGCAAATGGAGCTTCAGTCTGGATGCAGGTCTAAAAGCATACCCAGTTCTTACCTTCCTTCTGCTACTACCACCAAATTAAGATGGAAAGGTTACAGTAAACAGCATTATACTTTCATGCCTGTATACATACACATTTCCAGCTGAAGAGCGTGAACTCTTAAAGTATGGACGGGGGGAGGAATGAACAGGCAAACTCCACCTGCAACACCTTTGAATCCGTCACTCTCCCTCTCAGTCTTTGATCTTTCCTGTCTTGAATGGCAAGGGGGCAAACTGAACTTAAGATGGTTTCTTTCTTTTTCCCAAAGAGAAACCGAAAATGACACACTCATCTGTCTCTAGTGACAAATACCACATCGAGTCTACTGATAAGTGTCGCAGCATACAGAGAATGGGGAATTATCATATTTTGCCTTGGGCACCACATGCTGCAACAAAATGCCAGGGAAATCTGCTATCAAAAATATGAGGATCAAGTCTTGAGAACGTAAGAAGGGCCTGCTGGATCAGGCCAATGGCCCATCTAATCCAGCATCCTGTTGTCTCAGTGATCAACTAGATTCCCATGGGAAGCCTGAGCATGATAGCACTTTTCCTTCCCATGGTTTCCAACAACTGGTATTCAGAAGCACAATTTGGCCCCCAGGGCCAGAATGGCTGCTCCTCCTTTGGGTCCTGTGGCAATTCAGAAAGAGCGGCACAAGGGGCATACAACAGTGTGACAATTATGTAGGCATGTGCTGAGTGCAAACACACTTGTTTCTAGCCAAAGAGCTCTTATGCAGATTGTTTCTCACAATATCTGTTCCCCACCTCAGCAGGCTGCAGATGTTCTCAGATAAGCGAAAGCTGCACTGAACCCTATTCCAACAGCCCAATTGGAATATACAGTGGTACCTCGGGTTACATACGCTTCAGGCTACATATGCTTCAGGTTACAGACACTGCTAACCCAGAAATATTACCTCAGGTTAAGAACTTTGCTTCAGGATGAGAACAGAAACCGTGCTCCGGCGGCGCGGCAGCAGCAGGAGGCCCCATTAGCTAAAGTGGTGCTTCAGGTTAAGAACAGTTTCAGGTTAAGAACAGACCTCCAGAACGAATTAAGTTCTTAACCCGAGGTACCACTGTATATCTCATGTGCAAGCAGTGGGGCTGGTGGCCATTGGAACTAGTAGGGCAGAAGGTAGGGAGGCCAACAGGAGATGGAGGCGTAGCCAATGAAAAGCAAATTCTAGCCCTGTGTCAATCCTCTTCCCCACAAGGGCAACACTGAGGAGGAAGCTGGTAGTCCCACCCCCTGTGTGGTTATAGGAAGGCAGAAAGGCAGGAAGGCAGCCGGGGACTGGCTAAGCTCAGGCTGAAATTGGTGGGGCAGTGAACCCATTTGCCCAAATAGACCAGCCTCTGCTGCATGCAAGAGTACTTTGAAATATCAGTAGGAACTTCCTCTACGGCCAAATTCCCTATGGATATTTCTTATCTAGATTACCCACTCAGGAAGCTTGACATCAGGTAGGGTTGGGTACCTGCCATAGGCGCCAACTCCCCAGGGCCCTGGATCCCTGAGCAACCAGAAAATTGCCCAACAAGGAGTAGGGCAGCCACACTTTTCAGGTGTCAGGTCGCTAGGTGTCAGATACGCATGCCACTGGGTGTGCTGTCGTTGGGCACATGTGCCCCTGCGGTGTGAGTGGCCCTGTACACCCACAGTCATGGGGCCATGCCAGCACGCCAGGTACCTGCCAAGGGCACAGGGGCTCAAAAGGGCCCATCGCTGTCCCTCCTGCCATTAGGAGCCCATTTTCTGTGTCCTGGTGGCATCATTGCTTGCTCTCACCATTCACCCGCTTCCCCACAGATGCATTTGCCCAGAGGCAGCTGTGCTTTGGCACTGCATTAACACCAGACACAGCATCTTGAGGGGAATCAAACAGTATGGATCCAAGGTGCCAGCTCAGCCCCCCTTGGTAAAGCTGGATGAATGCCTCTCCTTGACCAAATTATGAAGGAAATGTGAGCAACTGGCAGCAGTGCCAATCAGCTGCACCCCACCATACAGGGCCTGTCATAGTAATGAGAGAGTAGCGTTCAAGGCTGCAGCAGTACCAGGGGGAGCCATCTGGGTTGGTACCATGCCAAGGGCCAACTCCTGCCTGGCATCAGCCCTGCCCCTAGAGACTTCCCCTTGCTAGGAAGGATTCATCTGTTCTTTGGCTTCCAAGAGAACTCAGGCCCCTAATGGATGATTTGCACTCCTGGTAACCCTCCTGAAATCAATAAAATCTCTGATGGTATAACTCAACACATGATTAAGCACCTAAGGACCCCCCTTAATTTATAAAGGAGGGCATAATTCTCAACCAGCCTGCTCTTCACAGCCATCGTTATTGATCTGGGTTACTACCTCTGTCATTTAGCTTTTCCTTAAGCAATGACTGGCTTCTAGGCTGCTCAAATGAAAACCTGAGCCTTCCCTAATTGTCTGTTTCCACAGGCTCCTATTGTGTGATGGCTTTCCATGCAGAATGTGATTCCCGCCCCCCATCGCAGCTGAACATCTTGATTTGTTGATTTGCAACACACACATTATTTGCAGAGGGAAGCTCTCACTGGAGGAAATGGGATCAAATCCAACATGCAAATAGCAGGCATGGGGGCAGACTGGGGTCACAACAGGAGGCAAAGGGTTAAAAAACCCATCCCCCTCCCCACAAGGGTCCAAGCCTACACCACACACACAAATCTGCCCTGGCTGTTTGTGAAAGAAACGTCGTACTCATGGGTAAACTATGTGATCAAAAGAACATCTCACTCGATCCTTAGATAAGTAGAATGTTTGCCATTGCCATCACCACAAACAGCAGGACAAATGCTCCATTGCTGGACTCACTAACTGGCACTGATGTGTTGAAGAATAATTTTCCTTTTCCCTGAAATATTGGTTATCTCATTTCACTGGCTGGTCTCAGTGATCATCATTCCAACTCACTAAACAGGATCATTTGGCAGCTGCTGTACGGTGGTGAAGAAACGGAGCTACAAATCAGAAAGTGTCCACATTGAATCTCATCTCTGCCATGGGCTCACCAAGCATGATAAGCAATCACTATCTGCCCCTAAACATGGAATGTAGGGATCACAATACTGAGCCTTGTGGGTTTGAATCACTCTGAACATTTCATTGTTCAATATAGATGCTGATTTTTCTTAATGTCATAAGCAAGAGCTGGTAAGGACTTGATTGGTCTAAGTGGATCATGGCAGGAGGACTGAATAAGTGAGTGTGCTGGACCATGAAGCATGGTGATGTTGGGGAATCCAGGTGGACCATTACTTTGGCATCCTCCAAGAACTTCAGGTTCATGAGAGAGCCAGTGTGATGTAGTGGTTAAGAGCAGTAGTCTCGTAATCTGGGGAACCGGGTTCGCGTCTACGCTCCTCCACATGCAGCTGCTGGGTGACCTAGGGCTAGTCACACTTCCCTGAAGTCTCTCAGCCCCACTCACCTCACAGAGTGTTTGTTGTGGGGGAGAAAGGGAAAGGAGAAACTTAGCCGCTTTGAGACTCCTTTGGGTAGTGATAAAGCGGGGTATCAAATCCAAACTCTTCTTCTTCTTCATGTTGAGAGATGATGACTCTGGGATGGCCTAGAGTCATCCAGTAGGCTTCATAGCTGAACAGGGACATGAACATTGGTTTCTGACATCTGAACTCAACAATCTAGCCACTGCACTACACTAGATATAGCAAGAACTAGTTGAAGAAGGTCTTTGGTGTCTGCATTGTCAAAGCCTCTTTCACTTGTGATTCAAGTGAAGGTATTGGGACTGTGAACAGGTGTAAATAAAAGCAGCATGGAGCCAGGAACCGACCCATGAGAGCTTAGAATCATAGAATCATAGAATCATAGAGTTGGAAGAGACCACAAGGGCCATCGAGTCCAACCCCCTGCCAAGCAGGAAACACCATCAGAGCACTCCTGACATATGGTTGTCAAGCCTCTGCTTAAAGACCTCCAAAGTAGGAGACTCCACCACACTCCTTGGCAGCAAATTCCACTGTCGAACAGCTCTTACTGTCAGGAAGTTCTTCCTAATGTTTAGGTGGAATCTTCTTTCTTGTAGTTTGGATCCATTGCTCCGTGTCCGCTTCTCTGGAGCAGCAGAAAACAACCTTTCTCCCTCCTCTATGTGACATCCTTTTATATATTTGAACATGGCTATCATATCACCCCTTAACCTCCTCTTCTCCAGGCTAAACATGCCCAGCTCCCTTAGCCGTTCCTCATTAGGCATCGTTTCCAGGCCTTTGACCATTTTGGTTGCCCTCCTCTGGACACGTTCCAGTTTGTCAGTGTCCTTCTTGAATTGTGGTGCCCAGAACTGGACACAATACTCCAGGTGTGGTCTGACCAGAGCAGAATACAGTGGCACTATTACTTCCCTTGATCTAGATGCTATACTCCTATTGATGCAGCCCAGAATTGCATTGGCTTTTTTAGCTGCCGCGTCACACTGTTGGCTCATGTCAAGTTTGTGGTCAACCAAGACTCCTAGATCCTTTTCACATGTACTGCTCTCAAGCCAGGTGTCACCCATCTTGTATTTGTACCTCTCATTTTTTTTGCCCAAGTGCAATACTTTACATTTCTCCCTGTTAAAATTCATCTTGTTTGTTTTTGCCCAGTTCTCTAATCTGTCAAGGTCGTTTTGAAGTGTGATCCTGTCCTCTGGGGTGTTAGCCACCCCTCCCAGTTTGGTGTCATCTGCAAATTTGATCAGGATGCCCTTGAGTCCATCATCCAAGTCGTTGATAAAGATGTTGAATAAGACCGGGCCCAAGACAGAACCCTGTGGCACCCCACTAGTCACTCTTCTCCAGGATGAAGAGGAACCACTGATGAGCACCCTTTGGGTTCGGTCAGTCAGCCAGTTACAAATCCACTGAGTGGTAGCATAGTCAAGACCGCATTTTACCAGCTTCTTTACAAGAATATCATGGGGCACCTTGTCAAATGCCTTGCTGAAATCAAGGTAGGCTACATCCACTGCGTTCCCTTCATCTACCAGGCTTGTAATTCTGTCAAAAAACGAGATCAGGTTAGTCTGACATGACTTATTTTTCAGAAATCCATGCTGACTATTGGTGATCACAGCATTCCTTTCTAGGTGCTCACAGACTGTTTGCTTAATGATCTGCTCCAGAATCTTCCCTGGTATTGATGTCAGACTGACTGGGCGGTAATTATTTGGGTCCTCTCTTTTCCCCTTTTTGAAAATAGGGACAACATTTGCCCTCCTCCAGTCTGCCGGGACTTCGCCTGTTCTCCAGGAATTCTCAAAGATGACTGCCAGTGGTTCTGAGATCACATCTGCCAGTTCTTTTAATACTCTTGGATGCAGTTCATCTGGCCCTGGAGACTTGAATACATCTAAACTAGCCAAATATTCTTGTACTATCTCCTTAGTTATTCTGGGCTGTGTTTCCTTTGCTGAATCATTTGCTCCAAATTCTTCAGGTCGGGCATTGTTTTCTTTATCGGAGAAGACTGAGGCAAAGAAGGCTTTGAGGAGTTCAGCCCTTTCTGTGTCCCCTGTTTGCATTTCACCATCTTCTCCTCTGAGTGACCCCACTGTTTCTTTGTTCTTCCTTTTGCTACGAACATACCCATAAAAGCCTTTTTTGTTGCTTTTAACCTCTCTAGCAAGCCTGAGTTCATTCTGTGCTTTAGCTTTTCTGACTTTGTGTCTACACGTGCTGGCTATTTGTTTGAATTCCTCTTTGGTGGTTTCCCCCCTTTTCCATTTTTTGTACACATCCTTTTTTAATCTTAATTCAGTTAAAAGTTCTTTAGATAGCCACCCTGGCTTCTTTAGGCACCTTCCATGTTTCCGTCTCATTGGTATTGCCTGACGTTGTGCTTTTACTATCTCCCTCTTAACAAACTCCCAGCCATCATGAACTCCCTTTCCTTTTAGTATTGCTGTCCATGGGATCTCACCCAGCACTTCCCTAAGTTCTATGAAGTCAGCTTTCTTAATTGAGAAATTGAGTCCTAGTATGCTTGGCTGCTCCTTTCCGCTGTATAGTAAACTTCAGAAGAGCATGATCACTCGCGCCTAATGATCCTTCCACATCTACCCCACTAACCAGGTCATCAACATTGGTTAGGACCAGATCTAAAATGGCTGTTCCTCTTGTTGCTTCTCCCACTTTCTGGACAATGAAGTTGTCTGCAAGGCCAGTGAGGAATCTGTTTGACCTTATGCTCTTGGCTGAGTTTGACGTCCAACAAATATCCGGGTAATTGAAGTCTCCCATTACTACTATCTCCCTTCCTTTTGCATGCTTGGCCATCTGTTCCAGGAAGGCATCATCTATGTCCTCCGTTTGGCTTGGGGATCTATAGTAAACTCCCACAATGAGGTCTCTGTTATTCTTCTCTCCCTTAATTTTGACCCAAATGCTCTCACTTTGGCTTTGAGGTTCTAAATCTTGGATCTCTTCACAGGTATACACATCCCTGACATATAACGCCACTCCTCCTCCTTTCTTGTCTGGTCTGTTTCTCTGAAATAGATTGTATCCCCCCATTATTACATTCCAATCGTGGGACTTATCCCACCAGGTTTCAGTGATGCCTATTATGGCATATTTAGTTTGCTGTACCGAGAGCTCAAGCTCATCTTGTTTATTTCTCATGCTTTGCGCATTAGTGTACAGACATTGAAGTCCATTAATCATTCCCCCGTGTCTCTTATTTAAGGATTTTTTCCTCCCACCACTAGGTCTGCGTGCTGTTTGCTCCATTTGGTCTATGACATTTGGATTATCATCTTCATTAATTGATAGACTCCTACCTTCAGGAGCACTGTCTCCCTCCCCCACATTAGTCAGTTTAAAGCCCTCCTGATGAGGTTTCTGAGATTTTTGGCAAAAACATTTCTCCCAACCGTTGTGAGGTGCAGCCCATCACTTGCCAGAAGTCCATCTTCAAGAAACTGCAGTCCGTGATCTAAGAATCCAAACCGTTCCTGTTTACACCATTTGCGAAGCCAGCTGTTCACTTCCACTATTTTCCCCTCTCTCCCTGGGCCACGTCGTTCAACTGGGAGGACAGACGAGATGACAATTTGTGCATTTAGTTGCTTCAATTTCCTGCCGAGAGCCTCATAGTCTCTTTTGATCTTCTGGAGGCTATTGCTTGCAGTGTCATTGGTTCCCACATGAACCAAGAGGAAGGGGTATTTGTCAGTGGGTTTTATGATTCCTTGCAGTCGTTCAGTTACATCTTGGATCTTAGCCCCGGGGAGACAGCACACTTCCCGAGACATCTTGTCAGGCCCACAGATCACTGCTTCTGTTCCCCTCAGTAGAGAATCCCCTATCACCACTACACGCCTCCTCTTGGGTTTGGTCGGGGTTCTTCCATGAGCTGTCCGTTCCAAGGTCGCCTGCACATTCCCTGAGGACTGACTTTGCTGCTCGTCTTCATATACCTGATCGACTGTAATGAGGGAGAGATCCTCAAATGGAGTCTGCTCTTCGTCTTCCATGCTAGGGGAGAGGACCTCAAAGCGATTGTGTATTTCTAAACAATCAGAGTGAACCCTGGGCCTCCTACTTCTTTGAGTCACGTTTCTCCATATATCTGGCTCCTGTGTTGGTGAACTAGCCTCCTTCTCAGGGGAGTCCCCTGTCTCCTCCTTGGTGGGGACGGTGTGCTCTGTTGCTTCCAAGAAGAGCTCCAGCTCTCTAATTCTTTGGAGCGTAGCTACACGTTCCTCCAGTTGCTGGACTTTCTCTTTTAAAAGGGCAATCAACATGCAATTGCTGCAGGTAAAGCTGCCTGCAACCTTTGGCAAGATGGCAAACATTGCGCAGGAATCGCAGGCGACTGCAGCTGTTCCCTCCCCTTCCATCTTGAGATCGTGTCGTTGGGGGTGGTTACAGAGGTCCTCCATCATAAAAAGCTTGAAGACAGGACAAATAACTTCCCCCACAAAAAAACCTAGGTCTCCCCCAACAAACGTTTGAGACTAGCTCCCCTAAATCTAAAAGATGGGTATAACTGTGTGTGCCGCTAGGCGCGCGCCGCTGCCCTGCATAAGGGGAGACAAAAGGAGTGGAAATGCTAATGATTCAGAGGCTGACACCCCTGGGACAATAAATACCATCACTAGAACCCTGCAGGATCAGGTCAAAGGTCCATCTATCTCAGCATCCTGTTCTCACAATCGCCAACTAGATGCCCATGGGAATCCTGTAAGCAGAACATGGGCTCAACAGCACTCTACACACCTGCAGTTCCCAAGAACTGGTATTCAGAGACATATAGTAGAAGAAGAACATAGCTACCACAAGTAGGAGCCAAATTGATGGCCATCACTGCATCACGTGGGAGCAACTAGGCATTGTGTGAAGAAGGGCTACCTTTTGTCTCTTCAGAACATTCCAACATTTGGCTCCATTGCATAAGGAGGCAGAATGAAGGAGCAAGCTAAGCCAACTAATAATGAGTCAAAGTTGAAATACTGGGCTTGCACAACAAGCCCTCTCATCTCACCACTTAAGAACTTGTATTCCTTTAGAACCTTTGTTTTGGAAGCCGGTCAATAGCTACTTGATCTGCTGGCATTGAGCTGTTGCTCTTGTGGGTCAGCTCCTGACCCCCTGCCCTTGTTATGGACACCTGCTCACAGCTTCCATTCCCTCACTTGAATAACAAGTGGAAGGGGCTTCAGAACTGCATGCGCTAAAATCCTTTTCCAACTAGTTCTTATGATGGACAAGATCTCAAGACCTCTGTCTGGGCTCCTAATGATATGGTGCTATCTGCTCTCCCCCAGATCAGAGCAATATCAGAATACTTCTAAAAGATCGAGGAGGAAAGCAGCACTGAGGAGAAGCCAACAGAAGAATGATGTAGAACAGAATTTAAAAAAACAACAACCTAATGTGATCATTCTGAAAATATTCCAAAATAGGCTCCACTTTTTGACACTTGCAGAACTAAATTAGTAGGATGGTGATGTTGATGATGATGATGATGATGATGATGATGATGATGATGATGACGATGATTTATTACATTTATATACCGCCCTATACCTGCAAGTCTCAGGGCAGTTGACAGGATAGATTCAGTTCAGGCTTACATTTTTGTAGCACAGTCACCTGCTCTCTGGTTCAGGTCTATGTTCTGGGCCAGTTAGAGCTAAGCACCATTTAGTTACAACGGTGGTCTGGGTGACCTGTAATGGACCCACATGTCAGGGATTGGCTGGGTGAACAGGAGTGGTGGGAGGTGGCAGCCGGGGAAACCCTAGAAGAGGAAGCCTCAGAGTCAGGGGATTGGTGGTGGGACACTGAGGAGAAGTCAGAGGGAGAAGATTTGGGAGGAGGGGCTGAATGCTGAAGGGGCATCAGGGTTTAGTGAGCAGGAGGAGCAGGTGACAGGCTCTGAGGCTGAAGCAGAGCGAGGAGGGTGTTTGTGTCAATGGACTGCTGAAGAGTCCAGGGCATCTCCCTCTTCTGCTGTGACAAAATCCCCTCCCCCTGGTCTCCAAAAACTTGTAGAGTGATGAGAAGAGCAGAGCAGAAATAGAGGTGTACAGACACAGTTTGAGACTGCTTGGGAAACATCTGAGAGAGAAGTCCTAGAGAGGGTGGAAGTCTTCGGTCCTGGCAACTGCTCCATAGAAGCAAGACCTACTGGAAAGTGTTGCTGAGACCACTAGACCAAGTTGCATGTTCATTTCCTTGAATAAAGAGTTAACTTCACTGAAAACAGAGCTCTGCTTCCTTTATTGTTGACCTGCATCTGACTCAATCCCTGGCACCAGATGTGCAGGCTCCCACTGAAATGAATCCTTCCCCTCCAAAAATGGTGCTGCAATCTGGGTCATGACAGAAGGTGGGTGAAACCAGTAAGCAAAACTATCCTAATGCAGTGAAAATGTCCTGACTTTATTAGAGAGCTTCTGGCTATTTCTGATTTTCTCTGGACCGGCACCTCTTATCCCGACCTTAGTTAATTTTTATCTTGTTCCACATGTCAACAGAAGTCTCTAGGCCAGGGGTCGGCAACCTAAGGCCCATGGACCACAAGCGGCCCATGGGGGTCATTTTACCGCCACACAAGCTGCCCCCGAACCGAGCCACCCACTTGGTGAGTCCCCATGTGCTGCGCTAAACTGGCTTAGCGCGGGGGGAGGGGACTCATTTTCATGGCCCCAGAAATCGTGTCTGTGCAGACGCAGACACCAGAAATCGCGGGCACGCACTCACGTGTGCCCATGGTCTGGCCCACGGAGGGGGCTCTGCGGCACTGAACCAGCCCAGGCAAGGTAAGCCTTGCCGACCCCTGCCTAGGCAGTTGAAAAAGAAATCAATAAAACAAATTCCACCTTCAGTATCAAAACACTACTACCACTAATAGGAATAATGCCACATTTTAAGCAACATGCTTAAACACCAATAAAATGCATCAGGTTCCAACATCAAAATGCAACATAATAACAGTACATGTATCATCATGAAAATCTCATAAATATTACCTTTAAATGGTCACAATAAACAGATATAATACAGTGACATTATTACAGTTCTGGGGTTTGTTGACATGAAATTTAGTCAAATTGGATGGTGAAACATTTTCCTAGTTTAATTGTATAGGATGTTTGTTTAGCTCATGCAGTCATAAGTATGCATAAGAGGGACATATATGGTTGCAATAGCCAGAGAGAGGGAGACAGGACACACACAGAGGGGGGGGGGAGAAGAAAAATGGTGGAGAGGAAAGCTTCACGCTGGCTTAAACGGAACAATGCCAGAACCATCCTAATTAGAGATAACAGCGGGCTCTGAGTCCCAATTTGTCTTTGAATTGATATGCCATGTTCCCCCTGTGAGCGGAACTGATTCTTTCCCCTCTGCGAGGGGAGAGGTAAGAGGTATATCAAACCAGAAGGAAACGAGAAATCTGTGTGCTTTACAGACAGACTTTGCGTCCTCCTAGCCTCAACGCCACACACAGTTAAGCATGCTGGCTTGGCTCCTGTGGCCAGTCGGTTTCAAAATATTGTGCGACATGTTAGCAAACACTACCAAATGTGACGTTCAGTTGGCTTTGCTCATTGATGATTTGGGTCGGGGCAGGGGGTGGGAAGTTGATATAATAGTTGTCCCATAATTTCACATTTCATTACCTTGTTGTGCAAACAGCTTCATAGGATCCTTGCCCTGGGTGTTTGCTGGGCATACATCAGCCATTTAGCTTAACAGCGTTCAACATCCTAATTTATTCAGGCTACAAGCAATGAAAACATTTTACAGCCACAGTGGCTCCGTAATTCTTCAGTCTGTCTTCTCCCCTCTTGTCACCCACCCCGCTTTCTTTGTGACTGTTACATTCCCGCGTTCCCCCCACCCCTACTTCTGCTTCTGTGCATACATCGTGCAACATCTGAAACTGGGATTCTACACCCCCCTGGTGGAAGGACTAATCTTAAAATGAATGCAATCTTCCGATCGAGACACAAAGCTGCAAGCTCCATATTGTAAAACAAATAAATGCTTGACAACTGCAACATATTACTATGGGATGCTTCTGTGTTAATTTTTTTTTGGGGGGGGAGGGGAATGTTTCAAATGCTTCCAGCTTTAACAAGAGAAATTTGAATCTGGTAATGCAGAGGGAAGGAACTTTTAAATTTTTTCCGTGAGGACTGCTTTCCTTTCTAAGCATCCATCCTGAGGCCGTGTGAAATTGGCAGGGCAGGAACAGAGATGCAGTAGAAGTGGGCAGCGCAACAAATGCAGACCCTCCATGTGTCCCTATTTTCCAGGGACAGTCCTAGATTTACAGAAGCTGACCCAGTTTCTGATTTGATCCCAGAATGTCCTGCTTTTCCTTAGGACTTCTCTACTTTCATCAGAGAAATGCTGGAGGGCATAGTAGGATGTCCCTATTCAAAGTGTTGGTGCTGACCTTTAAAGCCCTAAATGGCCTCAGCCCAGTATACCTGAAGGAGCTTCTTCACCTCCATCGCTCAGCCTGGGCACTGAGTTCCAGCTTCAGGGGCCTTCTGGCAGTTCCCTCACTGCGAGATGTGAGGTTACAAGGAACCAGGCAAAGGGCCTTTTTGGTAGTGGTGCCCACCCTATGGAATGCCCTCCCATCAGATGTCAAGGAAATAAACAACTATCTGACTTTTACAAAACATCTGAAGGCAGCCCTGTTTAGGGAAGTTTTTAATGTCTGATTTTTTATCGCATTATTATTATTATTATTATTATTATTATTATTATTATTATATCATCATCATCATCATCATCATCATCATCATCATTAATTCTGTTGGGAGCTGCCCAGAGTGGCTGGGGGAACTCAGCCAGATGGCATAGCTGTCAACTTACAGATTTGAAAATAAGGGACCTTGAAAATAAGGGACCAGCAGCCAAAATAAGGGACCTGCAGCCTCACCTGTTCCAGGCACTCCAGTCTTCCTGTCCTCCTGCAGTCTGGTCAAACTCATGCTGGGTAGCTTTGAGAACACTGTCCAACCAACTTTGTAACCAGAAGTTCAACTGAATAGAATCTGAATCACACGCATCACAAGGCCTATGCAGCCTCAACTTAGGATGGCTCCCCGGCCTGGCTTTGCACTGCAAAGTTTGCAGCAGCACGTGCAACAAAATGACGTCCAGCATTCAAAAACCTCTTCAGCTTGCATTAACTAGCCACACACAAGGCATGCAAGCTCCACCTCCCAGTCGTTCTTAGACTTCTTACTGGGTGAGCAACACAGCCAAGCAACACAGTTGGAGCCTCCCTCCTCCCTGGCCAGCAGGGAGGGAGGGAGAGGAGCTGCTTCCTTTGAAATTTAAGGGACATCATTTAAGGGACATTTAAGGGACATCTATCAATAAGGGACAGCAGCGGGACATGGCGCTGGAATAAGGGACTGTCCCTTCAAATAAGGGACACTTGACAGCTATGCCAGATGGGCAGAGTATAAATAACAAATTATTATTATTATTATTATTATTATTATTATTATTATTATTATTTTCATTAGAGGGTATGGAGTTACCGGTATGCAACCTCCGAGCCAAGGAGATAAGTAACTATACAACCTTTAGAAGACATCTGAAGGCAGCCCTGTATAAAGAAAATTTTTTAAAAATATTTAATTTTTTATTTATTATGTTTTTATATATGTAGGAAGCTGCCCAGAGTGTCTGGGTCAACCCAGTCAGATGGATGAAGTATAAATAATAAAGTTGTTGCTGTTGCTGTTGTTGTTGTTATGGAATAGGACATCCTTATTTTCATGTTGGAGGGGATGCAAATGTAAATTGGACCTTGGTGTGACAGGTTCATTTCCACACAGCTTCACATACCCCTCTCTGTCATCCATCCCGGCCATCAAAAGGCATTGTCAGAATTCAAGAAAACATTTCCTGACACAAAAACCTTAAGGAGGGTTCAAGGGGTATGGCCTGGGAAGTGAGAGGGTGTGGCTTGGGAGGGGCGTGGCCTGGGGAGAGTCCCATGGACCAGATTGAGAAGTTTGGTGGGCCACATTGCTCCCCCACTGAGCACCAAAGCTGTAGAACGGAAAGCAAGAGGTGGGAGCCCTGCATTTTGGCATAGCACAGGGAACCGCTGAAATCTGAAAGCCCAAAGTCCACCACTGGGGGAGGGACCCGGTTCAGTTCACACATTTTAACACAAATCTGCTTAGTTGCTTCTCCCAAAACAAGATATAACTGAAAAAACAGCGGCTCTTCAAAATTCATACTTCTCTGAATTTTGCAATGCAATTCTCCAACCCAAAAAATGTGTACGAAAATGCATAGATTGAGGGAAAGCATGCATTTAAAATGTCTACATAAGTAAAAAGGACATCCAGACACACATTATATGGGGTGGTTGCTTGCAAAAAAGAAGGAAGAATATATTAGGAGTGGCATGCGTTAAGATGCTGGTGACTTTTCCATATAACCTTTTCGTAATTTACGAAAAGATGCGAAAATGTGGTGAACTGACTTTAAAGTCTGAGAAAGTGTGTGAAACCAAAATGGAGCAAATCCACACACACCCCAAGCCATATATCTTAACCTTGGGTGGTCTTCATAACTGGTGCTACTCAAAATAGATCCATCAAAGGGCATGGGAGCCAGTGTGGTGTAGTGGTTAAGAGCGGTAGACTCATAATCTGGTGAACTGGGTTCGCGTCTCCTCTCCTCCACATGCAGCTGCTGGGTGACCCTGGGCTAGTCACACTTCTTTGAAGTCTCTCAGCCCCACACACCTCACAGAGTGTTTGTTGTGGGGGAGGAAGGGAAAGGAGAATGTTAGCCGCTTTGAGACTCCTTCAGGTAGTAATAAAGCAGAATATCAAATCCAAACTCCTCCTCCTCCTCTTCTTCTTCTTCTTCTTCTTCTTCCTCAGGTCCATTATTTTCAATGGGTCTACTCTGAGAAAGACTTAGCTTGCATTCAAGCAAAACTCTCTAGGGCTTGTCATGAGCTTCAAACTCCAAACTGACCACTGTCACCCCCATCCAGCAAGGGAGATCTGAATGCTCAGTTGATGTGCATGTGCCTGTGCTTCGAATGCTCATCTTGTTTTCCCCAACCTAATGCACTTCCCTCTCTCTCTCTCTCTGGGGCCAGCCATCATGCCAAACAAAGAGCAATGTGGGGAAAAACAATGTGCACTTCATCTTTCAAAGCCACGCTGTGCGTCAAGTGGGAGAAACCAGGACAGCCTCATGCCATAACACAAACACTGTGCTGGACTCAGAGCTGGCAAGTGTCTGCAGACGGGAGATCAGAGAGAATGCCTAAAAAGCTGGTGGGAGGAAGGAAAATTAACTCCTGCTGGTTGTCTGTTGTAATTTATTTCTGAACTACCAAAAAAACCCAACCCAATCCTGAGGCTGACAGTCATCATCATACATATGTAAGCTGCTCAGAAAAAGTGCCCAGACAGGTGGGGGCAATGGCAAAGGCAAATTACGACAACGAAAAATGAGCAATAAAGGCAGCTTCACTGGCATGTCTCTTCACCATGCTGGGTTTTTCTATGTAGCAAGGTATGTGTGTTGAATTGATGCTTTTGAATTCTGGTGCTGGAGGAGACTCTTGAGAGTCCCATGGACTGCAAGAAGACGAAACCTCTCCATTCTTAAGGAAATCAGCCCTGAGTGCTCACTGGAAGGACAGATCGTGAAGCTGAGGCTCCAATACTTTGGCCACCTCACGAGAAGAGAAGACTCCCTGGAAAAGACCCTGATGTTGGGAAAGATGGAGGGCAGAAGGAGAAGGGGGCGACAGAGGACGAGATGGTTGGACAGTGTACTCGAAGCCACCAGCATGAGTTCGACCAAACTGCGGGAGGCAATGGAAGACAGGAGGGCCTGGCGTCCTCTGGTCCATGGGGTCACGAAGAGTCGGACACCACTAAACAACTAAACAACAACAACAATGTGTGTTAGGTGAAGCCATGATTCTTTGTGACCCCTTAAATATTCATCTAACCCCTATTTCTCACCTAAACGTCAATTACTATCTGATTATTATTAAAGGTGATTACACAAGTGCAGTCTGAGATGTTGCTGGTTCTTCCTCCCATAGAAGTATAGGAGAGAGGCATGTCAAAGAGTTCCAGCTGGACAACAGTAGCCTTGCCCTTTAGTTATTCCCTCCAAAGTGGATGGTGCTAATCCCGCTTCCTTCTCTCCCCACCATCATCCAGGGCATGACTCCCTTTCAGCAGCTGCCTTCTTCAACCTGAAATTTAGAAAGGGCTGCAGGCGGTTCCAGATTTATGTATAGGCTAAGTAGGCCAAAGCCTAGGGCCTCTAAATCTAGGGGGCCTTGCCAGCCAGCCCACTCCCCCGCAGGCAACCTCCCCTCTTCCAGAATTGTGAACCCAAGACTTCATGCAAGGGCAGGGCAACTCAGGCCCAGCAACTATGAGAGTCAGGGCTAGCCAGTGGGGCCCAATATGAAGCAGTGTGGCACAACTTGAATTTTTTTTTGTAGGGCCCCAGTTCTCAGTCAAAGTCTGCAAAATCTTATAGATATAAATAAAATCCATCTAGATTGCCCTGGTGCAGGGGGTCCCTTAGGAGCGGCACACAGGGCCCAATTTGGCTAAATTGCTCCAATTGCCTTAAGGTCAGCCCTGATGAGACTGTGCAGGGGTTGGACTGACAAGCCCTGCCCCTTCTAGGTCCCTGGTGTCACTATTCAGAGTACAGACTCAATGACTTGTTATGGAAATAAGGGGGGAGCACTTATTGGAAATCAGTTTTGTCACCTATTCCCCCCCCAAACCCCAAGACAATGAGCCCAGCCAGCTTTTATTCACAGTAGCATAAGCACTACACTACAGCATGGCCATAAACCTGTACGTTCAACTGCTGAAATATACACCCAATATGCAGCAATGGAGATTTATGTTACTGCTTTATGAATGAACACTGTGTTTTATGAATTGACTCTGTATTTTGTAAATTACCTAAGAGCCACCAATAGGGAGCTCTAGAATCTGACAGCTAACCATTTGGGTACTACCAAACAGCAACCTCTATTGTTGTAAGCAGGTAACCAGCAGAGAATGCTTCAGCCCAGCCTTTGCACTGTTGACTTAACACCCCCTGCTGTGCAGATAATGGAGAAAGCTCATAAATTGTATCCTTTCGGGCATCCTGGCCAACTCTATTATGCTGGTGTAAACCCTGGTGCACCAGAAGCCCAGAATAGCAGCAAATAAAATCCACTCATATGCCAGCGACTGATAAGACTTGTCAGTGAGAGCAGTAGTTTCCTTGCTCGAATTAACAATTAAGAAAGTTTTGAGAATTTAAATTCTAGATTAAAATTGATTACGTAATTGAGAAGGGGATTATAAGAAAAACCTGGGGCCTAATTTGAATAGTAGAGTGCCTGATATCTGGTGAGCAATCTCATCATTTATTTCCACACTGTGGCTGCAGACCAAATCACCTGTCAGGGCAGTTATGAGATTCAGGTGAGGGTCAGATGCCTTGTCAATCCCAGACACCAGCAAGTGTCAATCCCGCCACCACCCTTCTCCTTCAGAGCCTGTCTAATAAAGAAGTCTGTTGCTAAGGAAACCCTGTTGCTAGGGTAGACTTGTTGCTGGGAGAAAACTTGTTGCTAGGGGCAAAACCAGGAAAAGATCATTCCAAGTCTATGTGTAGACTTCACTAACAACCAAACATCCATTTAGTGTCACTATTTACACACACACACACAAACACACACACACAAAAAAAAGAGGGTGTGGATATGCTGTACCCAGATAGTGGAGCATCTGCTTTACATGCAGATGCTCCCAGGTTCAACCCCCAGGATCTCCAGGTTGGGCAGAAACCCCAGAGAGCCTCTTGCCAGTGTAGACAATATTGAGCTAGATAGGTCAATGATCTGATTCAGTATCAGGTAGCTTTCTATGTTCCTAAATTTGAATGTGCTAATTCATACATACTGATGCAAATTTAGAACCAATTGCTCTACAGTGGTACCTCGGGTTAAGAACTTAATTCGTTCCAGAGGTCTGTTCTTAACCTGAAACTGGTCTTAACCTGAAGCACCACTTTAGCTAATGGGGCCTCCTGCTGCTGCCGCACCGCCGGAGCACGGTTTCTGTTCTCACCCTGAAGCAAAGTTCTTAACCTGAAGCACTATTTCTGGGTTAGCGGAGTCTGTAACCTGAAGCGCCTGTAACCTGAGGTACCACTGTAATTTAAATAGAGATATGTTTCACCATGGTGGGAAGCAAGACTGCGCTCATGCTTGGAGTGGGGGGGGGTTGCACAGCTCCTCCTGCTCCCCGTTCTTATGGTCCATCATCTTTAAACTGAGCTTGGACCAGACAGGTCTTCCCATAGAGGACTATCCTCTGCAAAATAGGATGCATGGTCTGGCTGCCCTACCTTACGGGATCCGCTGCACTTCATTTAATCCCCCAGTTCATTACAATACCTTTTAATGTCTATTCATGGTGCAAAGGGGTATGAAAAAGCAGTATTTCCATTACAGATTTATTCCCCTTATTTATGCATTGTCTTGGTGCTGTTGAACACATTGCATTTTTTACTATTTTTTTAAAGGACGGTAAGCTTGAAAGTAAATAATTAAGCCGGTCTCCCTGGGAAGCATCTAAATCTTTTTTTTATGCCTCATGAAACTTGCATTGCTGTTGTGCTGTCAAGAGTTAGCTGTATTTTCCTGACAAAAGAATATCATTTTGGAATATTAACCATCCTCTGCAGAAACGGTGGTGCGGATCTGCTTTGCACAACCGCGGTGCACTTGAATGCCTCCCTTGCAAGGAACTCTTCAATAATGCATGAAAAGAAGCAATCTCCTAATATTAGAAAGGGAAAGCCCCTCCCCGCAACCCCACACCCAATGCCTGCCCTGTGTGATGTTCAGTCAGCGCTTCCATTGTGGGTACCATGTGATGGTCTCATAACGATGTTCCAGGAGCCTTGCTCCTTAACCAGAGTTCGTGTTTCCTTTGGGACGAAACACAACAGAGACAGCAGCAGTTTTAGGGGAGCGGAGCCAATTCATTCACACTGGATACAGAGCCTTGGGGGAGCTGCAACTATGATGTGCAATGTAAGGCAAGAGGCAAGGGCTGCTGAATTTTGGTGTTGCATAGGGCATCAATGAAATTTGAGACTCCGAGGTCCACCACTGATGGAGACTATGGTGTCTTGATGATACAGTAGTACCTCGGGTTACATATGCTTCAGGTTACATACGCTTACAGGTTACAGACTCCACTAACCCAGAAATAGTATCTTGAGTTAAGAACTTTGCTTCAGGACGAGAACAGAAATTGTGCTCCGGCAGCATGGCGGCAGCAGGAGGCACCATTAGCTAAAGTGGTGCTTCAGGTTAAGAACAGTTTCAGGTTAAGAACGGACCTCCGGAACGAATTAAGTTATTAACCTGAGATACCCCTGTATATAGTTTTATTTACACATATATTCAACCCGAGAGTACTGTGGAGGGACATTCCTGCATTACACCCCAATAAGCACTCTTGCTTCTTCCATGGTCTTAGCAGGCTTAGGTCTAAAGACAGAGAAATCCACCATCAGTGTTTGGCACAGTTTTAACCAAACCTTGATTAAGTCTAATGTTTACCGATTCCAGGAACTATGGGTGTCCTTTCACCCACAAACTCTCAGGACATCTCTATTTTCATCAGAGAAATGTTGGACAGCACGTATCCCCAGTGTGGAAAACATAGACATAATATCTAATGCTCACTGTTCATTTATGAAATTCTGAGTCAGGCAGCCGCCTTATAAGATTACACAGTGGCATAATTCAAGCTATTTTCGGAAGTCCTTTGTGGCAGGTGTTTGGGATAGCTATACGGTTGCATTTGCAACACAACCTCTCTTTTTTCCCAATTATGATTTCGGAGAGGCATTTGTAGAATCGTATTTCTTTTTTTCTAGGCGAGAGAACAGCCTTATATTTCGGAGAAAGCTAATAATGAAAAAGAAAAAGAAACCTGAAAGCATTTCTTCTAAATGTATGATTGCTAGAAATTTCAGCCTGACTGTAAACCTGCCTTCTGTCTGCAGCGCTTTTATGGTATTCATTATGCCGCACTTGGAGAATGCAGACTCAATTCTCAAATGGTCTTTTGTGGCTAATAAACGGGTGCCACGCTCCCATGTTATTTGCTCCTTTGTTCTATGAGACTGTGGAACACGACATTATGGGGTATTTGGAGTTACTCTCCATAGCCGGCGATTTGTACATATTCAGAAGCACCGGGCACAATCCTGCCAAGTCAAGCATTGAAATGAATGAAGGGGCCCATTCATGTAAATGAGAGAGGCTCGTTTTATTTACCATGCTTATATAATTCTGTCTTTTTGCCCATGGATCTCAAGAGCAACAGACATGGAGATTCCTAAACAGCAAGGGGTTTTATAGGGGGTCGTCCAGGAGGACTGATTCTTTTGCACTGAGCTCTTGCCTTCTCCCCAGTACCAATGTGGGTGTTGCTAAAAAGTGGAGGGGGCAGAGCCAAACTTAATTCCTTATTAATGCATATGAGGTACTTACATGCTTGTTTGTTTGTTTGTTTGTTTGTTTTTTTAAAAAAACACCATGAATAGAAATGATTTCGTCCCCCGGGATGATTTTCACAAGAACCCAACAATAGCTTGTTGCAATTCTTATCTTTAATAATCTGTAATTATTGCTACAGACATTTTAAGAAAATTGTGCGTGTGTATATAGCACATAGATTTGCAGCTTTTGAAAAGAGAATTTGGACTCAGCTAGATTGGTAAAGAAAAATCATGCTATATGCATTGTATATATGCGACATAGCACTGTGACACTAGATGGTGATGTGGAGTCCGGTCTTTCCCTACCGGATTTACCTGTATGAGTTTACACTGGAACGCCCTCCCATCAGATGTCAAGGAAATAAACAACTATCTGACGCATAGCTGTCAACTTTTCCCTTTTCTTGCGAGGAATGCTATTCAGAATAAGGGAAATTCCCTTTAAAAAGGGAAATGTTGACAGCTATGATCTGACATTTAGAAGATATCTGAAGAAAGTTCTGTTTAGGGAGGTTTTTAATGTTGGATGTTTTTTCGTGTTTTTAATATTCAGTTGGGAGCCGCCCAGAGTGGCTGGGGAAACCCAGCCAAATAGGCAGGGTATAAATAATAATAATAATAATAATAATAATAATATATTATTATTATTATTATTATTATTATTATTATTATTATTCAATGCATTTAACTGAATTGCTTCTTTGACATGTATGGATCCAGCTTTTGTCCGGACATGTACACACACACCCCGTTGAAATCTAATGAATTAATTGTCTGGCCAGGATGATCTTCACAACAACCTCCCTTAGCCACTCACAATCCTCTCTGAAAACCTTCCTTTCCAGGAACAAAGGAAGCTGCCTTGTGTTCTGCCAAGGGCAGGGTTCTTTCCAGATCTGGAGCCAATAAGCACACCAGTGGATGAAGAATAAAGAATGCTTTATTTGCATAAGGCTAACAGATAGCAGCAGGCATAAAAAGTAAAGGTAAAGGGACCCCTGACCATTAGGTCCAGTCGTGACCGACTCTGTGGTTGCGGCGCTCATCTCACTTTACTGGCCAAGGGAGCCAGCGTACAGCTTCCGGGTCACGTGGCCAGCATGACTAAGCTGCTTCTGGCAAACCAGAGCAGCGCACAGAAACGCTGTTTACATTCCCGCTGGAGCGGTTCCTATTTATCTACTTGCACTTTGAGGTGCTTTCGAACTGCTAGGTTGGCAGGAGCAGGGACCGAGCAACGGGAGCTCACCCCGTCACAGGGATTCGAACTGCTGACCTTCTGATTGGCAAGTCCTAGGCTCTGTGGTTTAACCCACAGCGCCACCCGCCACCTTAGCAGCAGGTATACAAGACACAAATTATAGCATACCAGACAGAAGTCACACACAATTTCCCCTTCAGCTACCCAGAGCTCCAGGTAGAGCAGCGAGAGAGACCCCGGCCAGCAGTCTCACAGCATCTGGTACCTTGACCTGTGAAGAAGCTCTCTGAGCCCCTTCAACCTACAGCTCTTATAGCCAACTTTGATTGACTGCACCTGGTTAGCAGGCATCACTCATGATCAGCCTGGGACAGGGGGTGTGACTCAACAGGAATGTGGGAGCAGCTGAGAGTCTCCAACCCAATTCACTGCAACTGGGTTTCCTCCCCACTAGCCAATCAGCACTTAGAACACAGGAGACCCAGGAAACTATACCAATCATGAATCAGCAAACCTTAAACCGGGGATGTAAAGGGAAAGAGACATGTCATCTAACTCCTCGAAATTACAATGGTCTTCCGCGTTTCCCCTACACCTTGTTCTGAGTCAGACCATTTGTTCATGTAGTATTGTCTACACTGACTAGAAGCAGGTATCCAGGGTTTCAGGCAGAAAGTGGGGAGATGTCAGAGATAGAACCCAGTGCCTTCTGCATGCAAATCAGATGCACTACTGCTGGGCTACAGTTCTTCTCTTCATGCTTCAGCATCCCTTCCACTTCACTCCTAGTTTTTGCACTTTGAGGCTTAAAACCCTCTCTGTTGGGTGATCACATCTACCCACACACCAAAATCAGTAGTGCCCTTGCTTCACTGGAGAGCCTGGTGGCAGCAATAGACCAAGGCGCTTGGAGGATGCACTGCTGTTCTGGGGAAACTTTCCCAGCGAATCAAAGAGCTTTTAATGACTTTCTTCGGATTCTTGTTTACCAAATACACCCTGTAAAAATATCAGCTTGGCATTTCTCTCGTTGCCTACTGGAATCCAAAAAGAATGCCTAGCTTAAGTCAAGGTTTAACTGGTCTCTTTGATCTGCCATGGCTATTTCACACATGCAAATCACTATTTGATGTTGCGTTCCTTAAATGAGAAAGAGGCATATGGGAGATCAAATGGAGATATGCAGAAAATCCTGGCTACTTCCAGGGAGGAAGGACATCAGAGGAGGATGTGGGTTTGCTTTAAGAGGAGTAGGGGAAACTGAGCAATTCTGGGGGTTGGGGCTTGCTGTAGTTTTAGACATGGTGAATGAAAGATCTCCCTCCCCCCCCCCACTCCAAAAAAAAATTAAATCCCTCCCTGCACCAGGACTCAGATGCTGCAGAGAACCTTGCAGCAACTGCAAGTGTTTAAAATAAAAACCCTTTGATCAACTTATTTAAAAAGTAAGGTAAACCAAACAACTTCACCTCTGAAAATTTCTCCCTCCCCCCCCCAAAAAAAACCACAACCCAATTGGAAGTGTTTCCTTTTCACACAGCCTACAAAATTTTCAAATAAAATTAGGCTGAGAGGCTTGGTTCCAGTCTTGAAATTACTCTTCCTGAAAGCTGGATAAGAAACCCAAATGAGTTCTGTGTTAGGGTGCCAGTTAGGGGTGACTGATACCCAGTGAGACTGGTAAGGAGGAGGGCAAGGAGGTCACCAGTAGGTGGCGCCACAGCCAATGACGAGCAACAAATATCTTCCCCCTCCCCTTCCTGCTGAGTTCTACAGTGGCAACATTGGCACTAAGGATGAGGAAGCTGAAAGCACCACCTGCTGAACTGGCTGTAAGTAAGGAGGTAAATGGGTGGGGGCTGGCTGAGGACAGACTGGGCTTGTTGAGGCAGTGCCCCATTCTTCCTAACAGATCAGCTCCACTAGCCTCAAGGAAGGACCCCCAATAATTCCAGATGCAAACAGATGTGTTCCCAGACTCCTTCAAACTGATGCATAGCTCAATTATGTGCCTGCTATCTTGAGAGTAGCGTGTGGATCTACACTCACGGTTTTTAACATTAAGGAAGGGTTAATAAATGGTTTTGATAACATAGATGGACACAAGGCATCCTACTTTTTAACGTTCATAATGTGTTAATACCTAGTCTTTTTATCACTTAATTTGTAATCGTTTTATGCTGCTATATCGGGGGGAGGGGAGTTTAAAAAGGTAGCTTTTTGTTGTTGTTGTTTTACTGAATTCAAACTCCAATCCCCCATCCAGTGGTATTTGAGGGGCAGTGTTCAGTTTCATCAAAGGACACAGTGGAATGTGACACTGGAGGGCGGAACAAAGCAACCATCGACCAGCAGCTTTGGAAAATGGTGTGGCCAGTTATTATTTACATTTGACGAAAAACCAAGGTAAAAAACGTTTTAATCAACAAGTATGCCCTGTGACAGGGATGCAGGTGGCGCTGTGGATTAAACCACAGAGCCTAGGACTTGCCAATCAGAAGGTCGGTGGTTTGAATCCCCATGATGGGATGAGCTCCCGTTGCTCTGTCCCTGCTCCTGCCAACCTAGTAGTTCAAAAACACGTCAAAGTGCAAGTAGATAAAAAGGTACCACTCCAGTGGGAAGGTAAATAGGCGTTTCTGTGCACTGCTCTGGTTCGCCAGAAGCAGCTTAGTCATGCTGACCACATGACCCGGAAGCTGTACGCCGGCTCCCTCAGCCAATAAAGCGAGATGAGTGCTACAACCCCAGAGTCGGCCACGACTGGACCTAATGGTCAGGGGTCCCTTTACCTTTACCTATGCCCTGTGATGTGTTACAAGGACATCTCTAATATCATTCTTACAGGGGGAATAATGTTAAACAGGTCAGTGTAGATCCAGCCTAAGTTAGCCTTGCTGTGGCCAAGACTTACACTGCAGTGAAGGACTACACCCTTGGTCTCCTTTTTCTGATTTGAAGCTAAATAAATACACTTGTTGCAGCTTTTCTTCTATTTGAGGTAGATCTGGCTATAAAGAGGCTAGCCAGCCACTAAATGGCTTCAGAGTGACATCTCCTCCTTGCAAGCAGCTGGTGGCAATGGGCTGTTATTAATGTTGTTATGTACCTAGAAGACACCCAGGAGCGCAGGAACAGGAGCTGAAAATAACAAGGTGTACAAAGGAGAGCCTTGCTCTCTTTCGCTCTCTCTTTTCTTTCAGGCCACATTATTTAATCAGTCAGGGCTTCCTCTTGCCTCCTCCTTTCCCGCTCCTCAGCTTGCTCGCGCTCTCTGCCTCTCCACAGCAATCGTGCCTCAGGCAAAGTTCCTACAGAACTTTGAGAATAAGAGAGTGGGCAGCAGTTCAGCACAGGCATAACCCCGGAAAAACCGTTCTGAGATCGCTAACAGAGAACGCATATATTAGTTGGCATCGTCCAGTCACACAGACACATCATAAAATAGCAAAGGAACAACAATAAATGGTTTTGTGTGAGCGTGCATGCATGCCTTTCCAGAGGCCCTTTTCATATTTTATGGCACTGGGTAATAAAAGTGCAGCCTTGACTTAGCAGCTGGCGAGGGGGGGGGGCGTCCACATGTTCTCTGCCCTGTGCAAAACTAGCATCATAGCATGCCTCTTGCCGCAAAATTGCATTGGCCCAGCACCGAGTGTGATTTCGCACACTTGGGGTTGGCACAGAGGATACGCTCAGCGGGAAACGGAAGACGGATGCAGTTCCCTGGCGAGGAACCCCCTGTCTGTAAGCACATCTTTGCTGCACAAGTGAGATTCTTAGGTGCACCTCAGCCACATATAATGTGCAGTACAGCCTGCAGACTGCAAGTTTTGTCGCTTGAAAATGCAAGAGGGTGAGTTCCCTCCTTCCCACACACACAGCATGTGGTTGCAAAGTAGAGCATTCATCAGCTGAATACTTCCCAGGAGATTCGAAAAATGAATGACAAAACTCATTTTCCCTTGCCTATTTTATTTTGATCATTAAAAAAAACCCAAAAAACCCTTTTGCGCAAGCGGAGTGCCTCTAAAGCCCAGAAATGCCACAAATCCCAATAAACACACCCAAAGTGCAGGACTATAGCAGTGTGCCCCCTCCCCCCACTTCCAATTGTTTGTTTGGAGGCTCCTTTTCCTGCCCCAGAATTTCATGGGGTTAGCTTAGCATTCTTGGGAGGAAAGCAATGACAAACCAAGACAGCATCTTAAAAAGCAGAGACATCACCTTGCCAACAAAGGTCCGTATAGTTAAAGCTACGGTTTCCCAATAGTGATGTATGGAAGTGAGAGCTGGACCATAAAGAAGGCTGATTGCCAAAGAATTGATGCTTTTGAATTATGGTGCTGGAGGAGACTCTTGAGAGTCCCATGGACTGCAAGATGATCAAACCTATCCATTCTTAAGGAAATCAGCCCTGAGTGCTCACTGGAAAGACAGATCCTGAAGCTGAGGCTCCAATGCTTTGGCCACCTCATGAGAAGAGAAGACTCCCTGGAAAAGACCCGGATGCTGGGAAAGATTGAGGGCACATGGAGAAGGGGACGAGGTTGAGATGGTTGGACAATGTTCTCGAAGCTACTAACATGAGTTTGACTAAACTGTGGGAGGCAGTGGAAGACAGGCGTGCCTGGCGTACTCTGGTCCATGGGGTCACGAAGAGTCGGACACGACTAAACAACAACAACAACAGCGTAGCATGTCGTTCAAAATGGGACTTGGGGGGGGGTTAGCTCTCGCCTCACTATCTCTCAGTGGTAGCCAAGAAAAAACCTCAGCTGCAGCTTGTGGGTTGGGAGGAGGAGGGAACGTAACCCTGAGCCCAGATTCAGATAGCACACACTAAGCCAAACCTTGGTTTAGTGTGGCCCAGGAGCAAAAAGGAGCTGGGAGGAGCAAGCTCCAGTCCAGAAAGCTACATGTTCCTACAGTCCCAGGAAGCCAAAGTTTGGCTTCCTGTGATATGTGAACCAGGCCCACTGTCTGCAGTAACACAATGGAAAGGTGTTTCCTGGTTTTTCACAGGCCAGTTGGATCTGAATACTGATACCATGGCCACACGTTCCCTGGGAGTACAGTCATACCTCATGTTACGTCCACTTCATGTTACGTTCTTTCAGGTTATGTCCCGCGGCGACCCAGAAGTACCGGAAAGGGTTACTTCCGGGTTTCGCCACTCACACAGGCAGAGAAGCGCAAAATGACATCATGCGCATGCACAGAAGTGGCAAATTGCAACCCGTGCGTGTGCAAACGCACTGCTGCGGGTTGCGTTCTTTTCATGTTGCAAACGGGCCTCTGGAATGGATCCCATTCGCAACCAGAGGTACCACTGTACACGGCTTGGTGTTCCTTGCTGGCCTCATTGGAAGTTGCACGCTTTGCAGCAACCTTGCTCCTTGCTTATGTTTCTCTGCAATCTGGAGCATATTCTCTTATGAGAGGCAGACTCACGGTGGGTGGCCTCCCAGTCTTGCCTTTTGGAGTAGATGGCCTTTTACTTCCTCCCTTCCAGCCCTGTAATTCCCCTTCTAATTTCAACTCAAATTAAGACTAATTGTTCACTGACCTACATCCCGCTCCTCATTCTGCCCAACGTGTAGCAGCAATGATGCATCCGTTGTGACAAATCTTACAATTTATGTAGCGAGACTCTTGCAAACCGTCACCTCGTGCTCCTCTTAAGCAAATGGGGTAGCTGTTATTAGGACAGTTCGCCCCCAAAAAAGGCTTATCAAAGGCTAAGGCTATGCTGCTCTGTTCCCAATGAACCACACTGAGTTCCAGATGTCTTCCTGCAAGGTCTGGGATCATGGCTTTGGGCAAATATCTGTGTCCCTGTTTTCCAGGGACAGTCCCAGATTTACAGAAGCTGTCCTGGTTTCTGATTTGATCCTGGAATGTCCTGCTTTTCCTTAGGACGTTCCTATTTTCATTGGAGAAATGTTGGAGGGTGTGGAGTTATTTGACCTCACAAGCCAAGGAGATAAGTAACTATGCAACCTTTTGAAGAGATCTGAAGTCAGCCCTGTATATGGGCTCCCGGTATGCCCTGTGGAGGACCTTAAGGTCCATAAATAGCAACACACTAGAGGCCCCTGGCCCTAAGGAAGTTAGATTAGCCTCAACCAGAGCCAGGGCCTTTTCAACACTGGCTCCGGCTTGGTGGAACGCTCTGTCTCATGAGACCAGGGCCCTGCAAGATCTGATTTCTTTCCACAGGGCCTATAAGACAGAGTTGTTCCACCTGGCCTTTGCCTTGGAAGCAACTTGATCCCCTCCCCCTCTTTCCTTTTTCCTTTCTCCTTCTGTGATGGAACTCCTATTTTAGGACTTCCCTGGCTTTTTTCTGGTCCACGTAGGACCAGTCAGAATAGCTGGCCTTGGTGAAGATTTGAAGTTTTCATCCCCAAAAAGTTTTTGATTTGAGTTTCTATTGAAATGAGGCGCATTTTAATGTTGTATTTTAATCTTGTTTTTAAGTTGTATCTTAATTAATTGTTTTATATCTGGTGTTAGCCGCCCTGAGCCCGGTCTTGGCTGGGGAGGGCGGGGTATAAATAAAATTATTATTGTTGTTGTTGTTGTTGTTTCAATATGTTTTTATATACTGTATTTTTCCGTGTACAAGACATTGCCCCCCCCCAATTTTGGGGGTCAAAAATTGGGGGTCATCTTTTGTTGTTGTTGTTTAGTCTTTTAGTCGTGTCCGACTCTTCGTGACCCCATGGACCAGAGCACGCCAGGCACTCCTGTCTTCCACTGCCTCCCGCAGTTTGGTCAGACTCATGCTGGTAGCTTCGAGAACACTGTCCAACCATCCCGTCCTCTGTCGTCCCCTTCTCCTTGTGCCCTCCATCTTTCCCAACATCAGGGTCTTTTCCAGGGAGTCCTCTCTTCTCATGAGGTGGCCAAAGTACTGGAGCCTCAGCTTCACGATCTGTCCTTCCAGTGAGTACTCAGGGCTGATTTCCTTAAGAATGGAGAGGTTTGATCTTCTTGCAGTCCATGTGACTCTCAAGAGTCTCCTCCAGCACCATAATTCAAAAGCTCATCTTTTACACAGATTTATACGGTAAGTCTTGGGTGAGCTGGCAGCTTCTGATGGCTCCTGAGTCACTGAGTTCAGGGCAGGAGCTGGCTGGAGAGGTGAGGCGAGGAGGTGCTGAGATGAGGAAGGAGCTTGGCAGCAGCACACCAGTTGAGGTGAGGTGAAGCCAGGTTGGAGAGACAAGGCAAGGCCGCACCAAGGTGCAGTGGGTCAAGCATAGGATCGCCCAAAAACCAACTATTTTGGGCAATTCCCCCCCCCCCAAAGAAAGCTTAACAACTTTAAAATAATGGTTTCTAAATTTTAGGCTCCCCCAAAGTAAGGGTCGTCTTATACATGGCGTCGTGTTATACACGGGGAAATACGGTGTGTTGGAAGCCACCTAGAGTGGCTGGGGCAAGCCAGTCAGATGGGTGGGGTATAAATAATAAAGTTGTTGTTGTTGTTGTTGTTGAATAGGACATCCCTATTTTCATCAGAGAAATGTTGGAGGGTATGAAACTGTGGGCAAGAAGGCTGCCCTTCTGCCTTCTTCATGGGAGAAGCCATAGCTCAGTGGCAGAGCAAATTTTTGCATGGCTCCGTCCTCATCATCTCCATGCAGGGCTGTGAGACAGCCTCACCTGAAAGGGCCTGAACGGCTTCTTTGTATCTTTCTGTGAGGCTCCTGAGATGCATCCCTTCCACAACCACTTTCCTCCCTGTAGCATGACGTCCAAAGCTGCTCTCCAGCTTTTTATGTCACCAACGTAGCATCCTTGCCCGAGTTTACATACCAGTGTGATGTCCCAAGTTTGCTCTGGACGCCAGAGAACAGCTCGAGCAACATTTGCGTTGCAGTGCTTGTTGCGCCTTCTTCTAAAGCCCAGCTTTATGATTATAATATATTATTAATAATTACACAATGTCTGCGCAAGCACAAAAGACTGGCAGTATTTTGACAGTCCCGTCATGCATTCAATTGAGCAAAGCCACAGAAATAATAATGATGATGGTGCCCGCAGTATCTAATTTTGAAAACAACAATCTTCCTTTTATAGTTTGAAAAGAGAGGCATACTGTGCGCACTCACAGCCTATAATCATCCCCCCCTTTCCCTCCATAACTGCAGTAAATTCATATAAGACAAACTTCCGAAAATCAGCCACTCAGAATGCTGTGACTTAGACCTCACCTTGCAGTTTAGGGTATCTTGGACAAAACATCTGCCATTGACACCCCATTCTAAAGTAAAGGTAAAGGGACCCCTGACCATTAGATCCAGTCATGACCGACTCTGGGGTTGCGGCACTCATCTTGCTTTATTGGCCGAGGGAGCCGGTGTACAGTTTCTGGGTCACGTGGCCAGCATGACTAAGCCGCTTCTGGCGAACCAGAGCAGCGCACGGAAACACCGTTTACCTTCCCGCCGGAGCGGTACCTATTTATCTACTTGTACTTTGACGTGCTTTCGAACTGCTAGGTGGGCAGGAGCAGGGACCGAGCAACAGGAGCTCACCCCGTCGCAGGGATTCGAACCACCGACCTTCTGATCGGCAAGTCCTAGGCTCTGTGGTTTAACCCACAGCGCCACCTGCATCCCCATTCTATGTGGCTTCTAATGACAGGACCACCCCATGGTATCTTTATAATCTACCCCTTCTAGTTTTTAAACAAGGTGGACTGTAATTCTGAGTGCTCCTGTGTCCCTTCTTTCAACATAAGCCTCTATCAAGCATTCTCCTTGCCCAACACCCGTTCAGATTCTCTTCTGATTTATGGTCTCCTATTTCATATAAGCATGGCTTGAAACAAGCCACATTTTGGATATACGACAGAGCGTCCAGATTTATAAGCCACATAACTGTCATCACATTTTGTAAGAACGAGTCCCGTTGTTTCAGAAAAGAAGCATTTCCCTCGTGTGTCGTCTTTGATGAACTTCCCAAAGAGTCATGGCAAATTCTGATGGTTGCTATTGGAGTTTTCTGCATTCAGTCCATGATGACTTTTGAGGCATCTGGTACAGTGATCCTAACCATTTTGTGTGCCACCATAGAGCATTATATTGCAGCATTTGCAATGGCGTTAAAAAGGGTCACCAACTCAGCACCCATGGGTGCCATGGCACTCCCAAAGCCTTTCTTGGTGCGTCTGGGATGAACCTTAATCCCCAACTCCCCATCTTTCATTACGAAAAAAGGAATCTTCTATAATTTGTAGAACCTAAGATATAAATGTACAGATGCCATTCTTCTCGTTTTCTCTTAGAAATTAGTGTGCACCACCCTTACAGTGTTTTAATTTGTCCCTCCCCAATAAATTCCCACACTGGAGCCGCTGTTAAACAAACACATTGCCCACACCCTGCTGCCCCAAATTAGGCTTCTTTTGAGCAGAAAAGTAGTGAAAAATGCACTGGGATGATGTTTGCTTGATGCAGTGTCATCTAACCCAAGGTTGCCATTTTTCCAGAAGTAAAATTCATCACACAAAAGTTGTTGAGGTGCGGGGTTTTTTAAGGAAACGCAAAGTTTTTGACCTTTTTCTTTTGGAGGGGGGAGGGAACAGTGCTGTTGAACAAAAATCCCAGACATAAATAGCCAGTGTCATCTAAACTCCCTGCAAACAAATCAGGATGAACGCTCAATAAATTGGAAGCAGCTTAAGAAAATATATTTTCTCAAGAAAATTTCTCCAAAGAGATTGAACCCCTGATTCTGCCAGGCTAAAAGAACTGTCCTGGGTTTCTGGCAGCTGTCCTCCCGAAATGCCAGGGATTGGGACCTTCCTCGTGCAGAATGTGCACTTTACCAATGAGCTGCAGTGCTTCCCTTATTTCTCCGTGGGATCTGAAAGAGAGACCTTCGTTACAAAGTGACTGCTACAAACCCAGGGGGGAAATACTGTGCACATGTGCCAGAAGTACTTTCTCTAGGGGAACTGCTTTCACATCAAAATCCAAAACAGCTTTTGGAAAGTTTGGTGATGTGGCTTCCGAAAAAGGAACCTGCAAAGCTTTAGGGGTGTGCATGGGCTGTTTGCGCAGGCCAGTTTTGATCATGCTTTTAAAGCTGGAAGCCGGCACCCATTGATGTTCCAGTTCAGTATTGTTAAAGCATGGCTTGGAACATGAAGCTCAAACCCTGAAACTAGATGTGTCGGTGGCTGGCGCATCTGCTATTTGCACTTTTGGTGTGACATTCAAGGGAGGAAGCTATACATCTTTCACTGAAAAGAAACCAGATGCATATTGAGCTCACCCATATCACAGTGAGGGGTGTTGCAACAGAAAAGCCAAGGTGGATCTGTGAGGCTTAAAATATATTTGTTCTCTCTTATGGGCATAGACCCAGAAGAGAGGGAGAGAGTGGAGGCAGTAATTCTTCTGAATACCAGCTGCCAGGAAACCTAGGAGGAAAGAGGACTCTTCTGCTGAAATCTGGCATGTGGGTTTCCCACAGGTTGGCCATTGTGAAAACAGGAAGCTGTGCTAGATGTGTTATTTTGCTCAGCTATAATCATGTCAAATCTCACTTGCCACTGAGTTTCTTTAAACAACTCACTGACCTGACAATGCTCAACCCTACTTCCCTGGGAGTAAGCTCCATTGAATTCAGTAGGTCTTACCCCTGGGTAAACACAGTTGGGATTGCCCTGTAAGTTAGGAGATTGGGAGACAGCTGTTTTCCTTCCCTGTTGTGGAGAGCAGGACTCAAGCTCAGAGGTGGGGAACCTCTGGCCCTCTAGATGTTAATGAACTACGAATCCCATCATCTCTGGTCATTGGCCATGCTTGTGGGGACTGATGGGAGTCGTAGTTAGTAACAGCCAGAAAGCCAAAGGGCCCCACCTCAATTGGGGGAAAGCCAGGTGGAAGATGCTGTACCTTCATCCTCTTCTATTTAAGCAAAAGGATGCTCTGACTCAGGGATGCGGGTGGCGCTGTGGTCTAAACCACAGAACCTAGGGCTTGCCGATCAGAAGGTCGGCGGTTCGAATCCCTGTGACAGGGTAAGCTCCCGTTGCTCTGTCCCAGCTCCTGCCAACCTAGCATTTCGAAAGCACATCAAAGTGCAAGTAGATAAATAGGTACTGCTCCGGCGGGAGGGTAAACGGCATTTCCATGCGCTACTCTGGTTTGCCAGAAGCGGCTTCGTCATGCTGGCCACATGACCCGGAAGCTGTCTGTGGACAAACGTCGGTTCCCTCGGCCTATAGAGTGAGATGAGCACACAACCCCAGAGTCGTCCGCAACTGGGGTTTACCTTTATATGCTCTGACTCACAACCTGGACACCTTGACGGGCTGTCATGAGTATTTCTAGTCCCACTTGAGAAGTGACTAGCTGCTAAGGTGCAGTTTGAGCCCTGGCCACGTTCCTGACCTCAGCCCTTCGGTGGATTGAAGTGAGCTATGCTTGATATCATTTAGCATACATTTTAGGGGTTTAATTTTGTATAATAGAAAAGCTAGAAGTAAGTTAATTAAAAGAGCTTTAATGCCTGAAAGGAGTCAGCAGGTTTCTATGGTTTGCTGATCAAAGAGAAAATGGTTCTCTTTAATGATGTTTGGGGAATTTAGTTCTCTCCCCCCTCTCTAAGTCATAGCAGTGTCAGATAACCACACACTAAGCTGTCCTTGTGATAAAAGGAGATAAACGGATGATTTGAAGGCATTCTAATAAGAAAAGTTGCTCAAAAACACTTCTTGGAACATTCCCTTTACAGAACCTTGCCCTTCCAACCTAGGTCACACCCACACCATATATTTAAAGCAGGATTATCTCATTTGAAACAGTCATGGTCGTACCATCCCCCCAGCTGCCACAAGAATTCTGGGAAGTGTAGTTTATTAAGGGTGCTTAAGTGTCAGGGAACTGGAGCCAGAGAAGGGGGAGAGAATGGGAACTTACAGGGAGAAGGGTCCTTTAATAAGCAGTTGCTCTTCCTTGGACGAGGAGGGTGACAAAGAGCTGTCAGGAGGTAATGAATCTGAGAGGGGGGAGGTACTTCTGGGGACAAGCCACCCTCGTCAGCGTAGCTCAGTTGGTAGACCATGAGACTCTTAATATCAAGGTCATAGGTTTAAGTCCCACGTTGGATAAAATATTCCTGCATTGCAGGGGGTTGGGCTAGATGACCCTTGTGGTCCTTTGTGCTACAAGTCTATGATTCTATGTCCTGCCTTTGTTTTATACAGTGGTACCTCGGGTTACATACGCTTCAGGTTACACACTCCACTAAGCCAGAAATAGTGCTTCAGGTTAAGAACTTTGCTTCATGATGAGAACAGAAATCGTGCTCCGGTGGCACGGCAGCAGCAGGAGGCCCCATTAGCTAAAGTGGTGCTTCAGGTTAAGAACAGTTTCAGGTTAAGTACGGACCTCCGGAACAAATTAAGTACTTAACCCGAGGTACCACTGTATGCGTGTGTGTATATATATATATATATATATATATGGACGTGGGTGGCGCTGTGGTCTAAACCACAGAGCCTAGGGCTTGCCGATCAGAAGGTCGGCGGTTCGAATCCCCGTGACGGGGTGAGCTCCCGTTGCTCGGTCCCTGCTCCTGCCAATTTAGCAGTTCGAAAGCACATCAAAGTGCAAGTAGATAAATAGGTACCACTCCGGTGGGAAGGTAAACGGCGTTTCCGTGCGCTGCTCTGATTCGCCAGAAGATGCTTAGTCATGCTGGCCACATGACCCAGAAGCTGTACGCCGGCTCCCTCGGCCAATAAAGCAAGATGAGCACCGCAACCCCAGAGTCGTCCGCGACTGGACCTAATGGTCAGGGGTCCCTTTACCTTTGCCTTTACATATATATATATTCAGAAGTTCCCGTCACAGGACTGCCACATTGTGTGGCTTGGCCTTCTGGTGCCTCCAAATGAAGAATTATCTCAGAAAAGTGCTGAGGGCCATTGCTAAGATGTCAGTGAATTCATCTTCTCTGGGTCGTTGTAACCTGCTTAATGGGAGACTTGCCTATTCAAGCATCGGAAATAGTTCTATCAGTTACGTTTCCCTTAAGCGAGGCATAAATATCTTGCCCATAAACTCCATCAATATATTCCAGGTATAGTTCCAGACCTTTCGGTTATGTAGTGCACTGCCCACAGCAATTACACAGCAAGTGTCAGTGATAAATTTTGCATGGAAAAAGCAGCTTAGGGCTCTGTTCAAACTGTTTTTCCCACTGCATGTACATCACTTTTGCAATTATGCAAGAAAGCAGACATGACCTACAGAATCCTAATGAATAACCAGCTTTCATTACTGTCATTCAAAGGGATTGCTTGTTTCAGATTGATTTTTAAAAAACCAACCATAAATCCTGAAAGTAAACCACTCACGTTATAAGATAATTTACTCATACTTATGACCCACTCTATATATACTATGATTAAGGGGTCATTCATGTCGACAACTTCCCCCTCCCTCACAGAAATTGGACTGCAGGCTATTTAGTTCCATGAGCAGCTGAGCATTCTGTGCCATCACAACAGCTCAGCCAATCATAGTCGACTACCTCTGCAGCTGCAATATGGGATATCCTCCGTTGGGACATTTGGAAGATGGCGTTTCAGGACCCCAATGGAAGTTGTAAAAAATGCTGTCATCGGGAATGGTTAATGCCAGTGGGATTTCCTCAGCCTATAGAAGCATAACTCAGCCTCAGACATTCTTTTGAGAGTAGAAGAATATATAAATATCAAGCTGCAAATATGATATGCAGAAAAGCATCTGCAAATGAAGCGGTTGTGCAGGGAAATTGGTTTGGAATGACATTAGAGAGCTGGTACAGCATAGTGACTAACAATGTGAGCCTAACCATGTATACGGATTCCTGTTGAATTCAGTGGGGCTTATTCCCAAGTAAGTGGGGTTAGCATTGCAGCCTTGGAGTATGGTGTAGGAAGGCTTCCACATCAGCCATGAACTCACTAGGTAGAGAAATCATCATCATTATCTAGCTCCACCCCCAAGTTAACTGTTTTGCAACTGGCTCCTGGTGGTGGACACTGGGGTTTTAGCAAAAAGAAGAAGCAAAGTCCATCTCCCAAGTCTGCTCACACAAGTTTTTGATGTTTTGTGAACTGAGCTCCCCACCCTGATTCCAGCATATGAAATTCAAAATAGCTGCATGGAACTGCACTGTAAGTGTTTTCGGATGCCAGATTTTACCAGGTCTCCTAAGAGAAGATCCCAACTGGTTGAAGAGGCAAACATATTTTCCCTCACTGCCTTCTCGTTCAGGTCTCTGTGGCCTCTTGCTGCATTGATCATTCAGGCTTTTAATTATTCCACTTTTCCGCGAAGTGAATCATGAAATTTTAATGCCTGCAGTTTTTAATTTAGAATACAAAATCCCTAAATAAAAGAAATAGCGGTGTGAATGAACATGGAAGCCTGCATGTTCTCCTACCCCTTTTTCCACAAAGAGCATAAAGAATTTAACGTTTCTTTAAAACAAAAAGCAAAAAAAACACACAAAAAACTGAGTTCTTTGAGATGAAACAGAATCTTCAAGCCTTTGTTTTCCATAAGTTCTTGTTGGGAGAGATTCCCCCCACTCCGTTGTCTTGTGGAGCAGTCACCATGGCAACCTAACATCAAAGGCCTAATTATGGGGGGAAGCCACCCCTCCAAAAAAACAAAACAAAAAAACAAACCCAGAGACCTCATGCCTGCAACAGAAGATGCTTACTTAAAACATATGGATGGGTTGGAATTCGCTGCTGAAATATGCTGAATGTATCTATTCTGAGTGAAAAGATATTCTTACCCAGAGTTTCGGTTCCCACATGCCTGTTCTTCACCCAGAACGTTCAGGAGCTGCAGAGCAATAGCTCATGTGCAGATCCAGAGACTCTCAGTGTTGGAAGATTCAGGACCAATAAAAGCACATGGTTAAACAAGATAACTTGCTCCCACAGGAGGCAGCGATGGTCATCAATTTGCAGTCTGCATGCTGTGCGTGGAGTATACAAAGCTGTAGCTGGAGTATACAAAGCTGTAGGGGTTGTAGGGAAACGGCTGGGGAAAAAATAACAGGATTTTCTGCAAAGGGCTTTCCCATCCCTGATCCACCACATTGCTACTCCAGAACTTATGCTCATACAGTTCTTTTATGGTTCTCATCCATGCCCACCTTCCCCAAATCTCTAGGAGAGTGGAGGGAGGACTTCTCTGCCTTAACCAATCCTTCATTCCTTTCCACAATTTCATTTCTGATTCCCAATCGTCTTTCTGCATCCTCCCCTCTTGAAAGTTTGTTTACTTGAAGACTGACATCTAAGAGTCGAAGGTGGCTACTCTAATCCGAAATTTCGTTGTCGCAGCAGAAGTAAACAGGAGACCAATGTGCAATTTCCTGAGTGCAAGCCAATAGGCAAGATAGTAGGAATCGTTACTTTATAAAGGACATGTGGGCGTCACGGTATTGCAATATTGCATCTGCTATTGGACATAATTTACACTTGAGAAATTGGCAGGGGGGGAGCAGTTGCAACGCAAAGGTTAATTCACTAGTGCATAAACACTTGATCTTGCAAAGATCCCATTAACCTTTTCAGACTGTGAAGATCTGGAATTTGGAGACAGCAAAACACAGATCTTTTGAAACTGCAGTGCGCTGCAAAATGCCTAACAATTTGGAGATCATTACAGAAGTATAACTACAACCCAGATAAATATTTTCCAGCTTCCACCGGTTTCTGCTATCTCTCTACCAAAGGGAAAATATATAGAGCAGTATTGCAATTAGCTATTTTGTTGAAGAAAAGGCTATGTGGAAGTGTGGGACATGTCTGTCACCTGAAGTAGATGGTGGAAGAAGATGCTGCTCTGGCGACAAAAGACTAAGATACTTTGTTACTACCTTTCATGCACCAGCATAGAGTGTCTGCTCATATTTTTGCCCTGCAGCTTTTCATCGAACAACATCAGTGTGATTAATTAACAAAAGAGATTAAATTGAACTGCGTTGCCTTCCTTTTTGCATCAGGGAATCGTTCTCCACCACCCTCCAAGATAATGAACGAGCTATTCAATATACCTGAAAGATTAAAATCAGAATCAAACAGGAACTGGATCTAGCTACCTTAAATTAGGGCTACCATATGTCCGGAATTTCCTGGACATAACCAGAAGACGGCAGTGGTGTTATGTACTGAAGCACTCACCCTGGGCCAGCAGGGGGATACTGTAGATAGTTTTCACTCAGGTCCACATATGCAAATAAGGGATTGAAAGTGACGTTCAGTTATTGGATAGTTACAGAAAATGGTTATTGTTGTGTTCTAGTGGAGCTCTATATAAGCCGGCTGGCTGAACCCTTCAGTTCAGTTCTGTTCTGACCTGTGAATAAACAAGAGCTGTTTGAAGAATCACTGTGTCATGTGATATGTTCACCCACAACTTAACAAGTTGGGAACAGTGTCCGGGTGTAAATTGCTGAAATGTGTCTGGAATTTCAATGTTAGCCTGCTAAATTTTCTCCTATGAAGGAAGCCATTCACAAACAGAAGCCGCTTAAAATAATTCTGCTCATCGTGCAACTGCAGCTCCAATCCTTTTCCTCTTCATGCCGTGTGATTAAAAACTTTGCGTGAGATCCCAAATATCAAGCTTCATTGTCCCCAATGGCAGATCACAACATTTGAGTTTGATGCATTGCTTTTATCGCTTGTGCTGGTTCCTGTATTCCAGCTGCCCACAAAACATCAAGTTTTGGGTAGCAATTGAAATTTTGGGCTGATTCGTTTATGGATGTCACTTCCTTGCAGAAAGCCACATGTAGGATGAATGCACATACATAGTAGACTATTCCAATGAGTATCACATGTCAGGAAGTCATCACTAATTAGGGCATCCTCCTGACACACGTGCATGTGGGAAAACATCACTATGCATCTCAAGTAATAGCGCATACCTAAGATTGGCTCTTTGTATACCCTGAATTATGATGTGATTCGGGGAGTTTGGGGGAAGGTTGTCACATTTCCAAGTCAGATTAGCAAGGCATCCTGAAGCACATCAGGGGGTTCCTAAGCTTCCTGGTGGCTTTAGCTCTTCAAAAATCATATTACTTTTCCTCCTCCTCTCCTTCAAACTAAAAGCAAGTTGACTGAGTTAACACCCAATGCTCAATAGGGCAGGAATGGAGAAGAAAGAAGGTCTGTTCTTTTTATGATTTCTCCCTGCACACGGGTTTTTAAAAATGTGGAGATGTTGTGTTCTGTTCATTTTCTAATGCCATTGTCCAACCCATAGATTCTTGCATGCAACAATAGTCTAAGACAGGCATAGGCAAACTCGGCCCTCCAGATGTTTTGGGACTACAGTTCCCATCATCCCTGACCACTGGTCTGGTTAGCTAGGGGTGATGGGAGTTGTAGTCCCAAAACATCTGGAGGGCCAAGTTTGCCTATGCCTGGTCTAAGAACAGAAGAAGATCCTTGCTGGATCAGACCAAAGATTCATCTAGCCCAGGATCCTGTTCTCGCAGTGACCTATGGGAAGCCCCCAGGCAGGAAGGTGACCAGAGAGGACCTGAGCAGAACAACAGTCTCTCCACTTGTGATTCCCAATAGCAGGCGTTCAAGCAATATAGCTCATAGTTCAACAATGGAATTCATGCCCAGAGGTGTAATTATGGGCAACAACCTGGATGGCTTTAACAGAGCATTAGATGTCAGTGTGAAATATGAGAGGCTTCGTCTTCTATGAAGGGGTGACAATGCCTGCAAATTGTATCAAATTCCATAAGAAAATCAGAAAGTTATTGCCTTTTCCTTTGCTTTTTTTTAAAGAATCAAACTTCAAACGTGCTCTGAATGAAAACCCCTGGTTGTATCTGCTTACAGTTTGGCAGGAGGCTTAATCAAATCTGGAGCAGCTGCTGTTCCCATAAATTCCATCCACTTTGTCCAAAAGGGGGGAAAGTTCTAACCATCTTTAGGCCCTTCATTATAGTGATTGGAATTATTCTCTTAATGTGCAGATACTGATACAAGGTGGATTTGGGGGGGGGCTCTTCACACCCCCTACTATACATACAGTGGTACCTTGGGTTAAGTACTTAATTTGTTCCGGAGGTCCGTTCTTAACCTAAAACTGTTCTTAACCTGAAGCACCACTTTAGCTAATGGGGCCTCCTGCTGCTGCCGTGCCACCGGAGCACGATTTCTGTTCTCATCCTGAAGCAAAGTTCTTAACCCGAGGTACTATTTCTGGGTTAGCGGAGTCTGTAACCTGAAGCATATGTAACCTGAAGCATATGTAACCCGAGGTACCACTGTAGTAGCAAAGATAGGTGCAAACAATTAGCGTGTGTGAAGCAATGTAGAATAGCTTTAATAGTTATTTATGCCTACATGACATTCAATACAGCAAGAAGGTTTAGTATGATAGAGGTAAGGGGTTGTCTTTTCTGCTTCGTGCCATTAGTAATACTGTATTTCATTTCCCAAAAGGGAACCACCATAAAAGGTTTTAAATAGCTTAGGTATAAAGGGATCTCTATTTCCATCACAAGTTGGGGGGGGGTATTAATTTGATAGCACTTTGAGGTTTTTATCTCATTCCGGGTGCCACTAATGTTTGAACACTTCAGCTGATTCAATTTTAATATTAAAGAGGCCTTCACTTGTTCCTTTATGAAGTCAAATCCATCATTTCTCAAACACGACAATATTCCAGATTAAAATAAAGTGATGATAAATGTAAGAGGATTTAATTAAAAACAACAAATCATTTGGCAGCTTCTAGTGGGCAACCCTATAATCCAACACTCTTAAGCTATGCAAAATAGTGAAATATGAAACCAATACCATACCGGAAATGAGAGAGGATTGTAAGCCATTAGGCTTGTGTTGCCTTGATGACGGATTTACATTGCATGGTTGTAACCACTATGGGACTGTAGTCATACATAACATGTTTGCACAGCAACAAATGTATTTCCCTACTGCAGTGGGGAGGGGGACAAAGACTGCAAAACACTTTTCAGCTGAAGTTGGGGAAATGCTTTGTCTTGAGGATCCAGTGCTATAGAATAAGAAAGTCGTGTCCCTGAACATACCTGTCTATGCCATAGCTTTGCTATTTGTACCCTAGAAACAGAAACGCTGGAAGCTCCTAAAGCGAGCCCTTTCACCATTGCCTGTGGTTAGCAATAGGAAATGGCCATATGTGTGTTGCATGTTACTAGGTGGTCAGGTTGGGTGATGCCAGGAGAATGCCATGGTACTTCAGGTAGGGTTGCCATATTTCAAAAAGTACAATTGATGTTTCGATTGACTTGCCCAGGATCCAAGGCAAATCCACCCCACCCCACCCAGACAACAATTCCACCTTTGAAATCCTGGTAAGGTCTGGGGCAACCCTGACATATGGCAGCCTTACTTCAGGTAATACTTTAGTCACACCCATGTTGCTCTGGAATTCCCATCCTTTGCTCACTTTTATGGGAATCCCACCCAAGGTCATTAACAAACTGTTGCACTGTTAATTTTTCTGTGCTGTCTTCCAATATTATTTTAGACCTCATTTGTGGCAATAGCTTTGCCGAACAATGGAGTTGCAACACAAGCCTGTTCGGTGTGGATGGGCAAAATGCAGTTGAGGCTATATCCTGAGTAAATGTTCCTTTAAACTGAAAGCTTCCTGTTCAGAGGTTCAGCCCATTTTCCTTATCGGCATAGTTGTTGGATTCGGGGGGGGGGGGCTGAACTGCTGCTTGGAAAGAGTCAAATTCTTCTCCCGGGGGTGGGGGGTGGAGGAGATGTTAAATGCTGGCTTCTTTCCCTGATAACAAAATAGTTGTAATCCATGGTAACAAAATCTGACAGGCAACAATTAAGAGACAATTCAGTTAGCGCTAATTGTGCTGAGCAGGAAAGCAATAACATGGGTTGAGCAGGAAGCTTTCAGTTAACATTAGAGAGGACTTTGCAGAATCAAACTGACTTGTGGGTAGATACTCTAGAAACTTCTTTGTCACAGGGAAAGGGGTTGATGGAGAATATTTTGTTTTATAAAGTGCATGTGAAGAACCAACATTTTAATTCCAGCTGATGGCAGGAAATCAGTGCCACAGCAGTACCAAAGGAAACGTCTGTTAAACAGATGAACCCAGAAGGAGGTTTAAAAAATAGTGAGGAAGGCTGAACACAAATATTTCTATTTAAAGACATTCCAGTCCTCAATGGGCTTCTATAATTCTCCTAGACCTATTTGTGGCACTTAAAATAAAGGCGGGGTGGGTGGGTGGAAAGTAAGACCTTAAGAGAGTCTCTCTCTCTCTCTCTCTCTCTCTCTCTTGCTCACTTTTTTTCCGTGATAAATGCCGTGATAAATATTCCCCTTGAAGAAACAACACCAGAACATCATTTCACGTCACTGGTAAACATTTATTTATAGCATGTCAGCTGATTATATCCCAGTAATGCAAAAAGGAGAGAGTCTCTGTCAACGAGTGATGGACTTTGAGCAAATTAAAATAGCACTGGCTCTGGCTCAAACAGTGTCCATTCTTTAAAAATAAAAAATACAAGCTAAATATAGTTAGCACGTAAGAATCTCAGAACTATTGGGGAACAGAGGATAACTGTAACATATCTAGCGTGGGCAAACCCTAGCTCAGATATCAGCATGTGTGTGTGGCAAAATAGATTTCCACCACTGAACAATTAGCTACAGCATAGAGCAGGCCCCAACAACATGAAAGTTGTTTGTTCCTGATTTATATTTTCACTGCTGTTAATGTTTTGAAAGTCACCCTTTCCCTTCCCTTTCAGTTACCCTGGAAATTACAGCAGACCGGCTCCTAAGAGAGCAGGCCCTATCATTGGGCAGCAGGCTCAGGTGGCAGAAGTTGTGAGGTGCAGCGTTTCCTCTAAACTAGCCTGCTCACATGAGGTGTTGTGGAGATACACCCCTATTGCTAGTGCTGAAGTAACTGTAGCCACCCTCTGCATGTGGGATTGCCATCTTGCCCTTTGCCTCAGGCAGCAAAGTGTCTTGAGCTAGCCCTGGCCCCTACCACCCACAAACAACCCTTTCAACAACACACACCCCAGTCCTTCTTAGGTAGAGCTACTGGCACAGAACTTGTATCTTGTTCCCTGAACCCCCAAGAGATATAACTGCCACAGGAGTTCTGCTACATGACCAGAGGCTACTCAGAAGATCAAGAAAGCCCTGAAGAGCTTCCCTAAAAACTTGAAACCTCACTGCTTAGAAAAGTCCCATGGCTTTTTTTAAAAAAGGGCGCAGGTCCTTTAACTCTCCACATGCAGCCCCCATGGGGTGGGGCTTCCATCTTGACTACCAAGCCCAGATTATGAAATTCTGCCAGTTGCTGCAAGACACCGCTGAGACACCATGTATTTCCTGGCTCAGATGAGGGATTGTGGTTCTGAGTCAATACCTTCTTTCTCGCACACAGCCCTGACCTCTCCATGACTTGCCTTCCTATCTGTTTCAGAACCCTGGGAGTACTGATTCTGTCTTGTGTGGGCCATCTCTTTGATAGAAGAAGAGTTTGGATTTGATATCCCACTTTATCACTACCCTAAGGAGTCTCAAAGCGGCTAACAATCTCCTTTCCCTTCCTCCCCCACAACAAACACTCTGTGAGGTGAGTGAGGCTGAGAGACTTCAGAGAAGTGTGACTAGCCCAAGGTCACCCAGCAGCTGCATGTGGAGGAGCAGGGAATTGAACCCAGTTCACCAGATTACGAGTCCACTGCTCTTAACCACTACAGCACGCTGGCTCATGACTCCCTTACCTGCATGCTCTAAAATGAAAAAGTTGTGATAGCACCAAAATGCGTGAGGAAGGTTCAGGGAAATGAGGGCCCGCTGTACAAATCAGGTGTCTGGCAGCAATAGGTCAACTTCTTAAGCATTTCCTGCTCCAGCCATCCCCTTTCAATGGTGTTTTCAGAAGTGTTTCAATGGTGTTTAATCTTTTATTATGTTTTTATGTATGTTGGAAGCTGCCCATAGTGGCTAGGGCAACCCAGTCAGATGGGTGGGTTAACAGCAACAACAACAACAACAACAACAACAACAACAACAACAACAACAACAACAATGTGATATTCTATTCCTGAATTGTGGAATTGTATCATGTGGTTATTTATATTTGTATTTTATGCTTTATGCAAACTGCCCTAAAAGGTGGCCAAAGAAGAATTAAATTAAACTTTAAAATGTCCACTCTTAATATTCTGTAGCTATATTCCCTTCCATTAAACCATGTGGGTTTTGTGCCAGCTGAGCTTTCGGAGTGATATATTGCCGCGGGAGTAGAATTATTTATTGAAAGAAATTGGGCGGCATTTTACAAAAGCAAAAAAAGTCGGTGATGACACACATGATTAGTTAGTCTGTTTCCAAAAACAGCAAATTGTGCTCTGTGGGACACATCCTGTCCCCCATCTGACGAGCCATTAAATGCAAGTCGCAACAGGAAGATTTATGGGGAGAGGAATTTCAAGACATAAGCAGCCATGAAACTTGCTCTGTGGCATCAGATAGCCACCCGTGGAAATGGGTTGTGTCAGCAGGAATGAACTTGGTTCTAAAGGTTTAGCAAAACAGGAAACTGCCTTGGTTCATCTAGCTCAGCGCTGTCTGCACAGAATGGGAACTGGTCTCACACCTGTGCCATCTCTCTCATCCCTACGGTTTGAATTGTAAGAAAAGTTAATTTAAGGAAATTCATGGAAAGCAAATTTCCCTGTACCCACCTAAATTGTGGCAGCGTTAGGGATGCATTGCAGAACAAACTGAAGCAAAATATTGTTGGCATCCATCTTTCTCAAGAGACAATGGAGTGTGCCTCTGGGGATGAAGGCTAACACTAGAACGGGCCTTCTCTACGGTGGCTTCCCATCTGTGGAATGCTCTCCCCAGGGAAGTTCACCTGGTGCCTTCATTACACACCTTTAGGCGCCTGGCAAAAATGTTCCTTTTTAAGCAGGCCTTTGGTTGGCCTGATGGACACCCTATGCCCTTTTAAAATGCGGTGAGTTTTCTTGGGGGAGGGGGCTATTGGGTTGTTGTTACAGTGGAACCTCAGGATGCAAACGGGATCTGTTCCAGAGCCCCGTTTGCATCCTGAATGGAACGTAAGACGCAATGGTGCATCTGTGCATGCGCAGGTCACATTTTGCCGCTTCCGCGCATGCACGTGATGTCATTTTGAGCGTCTGTGCATGCGCGAGCGGTGAAACCCGGAAGTCATGCGCTCCGTTACTTCCGGGTTGCCATGGAGCGCAACCTGAAATCGCTCAACCTGAAGCACATTCAACCTTAGGTATGACTGTATTTTGATTTTGTATTTTGTGGTTTTATATTTTGATTTTATTCTGTGAACTGCCCTGAGACCTCCTGGTATAGGGCGGTATATAAATTCAATTAATAATAATAACCGTAAACCATTACATTAGTGACCTCTCCGGGGAGCAAGCCTGGGCAGTGTGTATGGAGGTCCTGGGCTGCAAGACCCACCCATGCCTCTCCGCCTTGCCGATGCTGCCCAAAGGAAAGCAGAGCAAGGTATTTGGCACCAGCTTGGCTGCAGGAGTTGCCAGAAGGAGGTGTACAAGGCACCTTACAACCATCTTAGGGACTCCACTCTGGATTTGTGTAGGGTTTATTCCTTAGCCTTTTCTTCTCCCGAAGATATCCTACAAAGCAGCAGAGCCTTAGGATAAGAATTTTCCTTCTCCTAGATGGGCTAGGTTGACAAGCTCCATCTGCCTCATACTTCCCTCTACAGCACATTCAGTAACCACCTTCTTGACAGTTGGACCTGCTATGGGTCTTGTCTGCTCAATTCACCAGAGCCTGTCTTCACACGCAGGGGAAGTTCCTAACTCACCAGCGGTTTGGGACTCACCGGCTACCCTCGCCAGGTATAGTCGAAGCCATTTCCCAGGCTGCGGCCATTGTGGCATAGTGACAGCTTCTAGGAGCCACAGGTGAAAGCTGAGTGCAGGGTGGGGCCCAAAGGTGGACAAACCACCTCAAAAGGAAAAGGAATCCCCAGCAGAAATATCAGCCCTCCCCTAACATCCCATGCACCCCGGAATCAGCAGAAATTCACCACTAAAGCATGTTTATTGTGTCAAGAAGCTGTTGCAGACTGCACCCGCATAACAGCACCCCTTCATCCACTTTAAATTTGCAAATATAAAGTTCTGGAATTTGACTGAATCACTCCCACAAAACCCTGAGAGTCTGGAGGTGCCCTGCATGTTAGCTTTGCTTGAGACACGGCTATTTGAATTGGCTTAGGGAGTGCATTCTCCAAAGAAAGTCAGCATACTCTGGAAAGATTTCCACTGAGGTCAGTGGGAATACTCCGAAGTCAGGGATTGGGAGAGTGGCGCTTCAGTGATGTTAGAGGCTTTTCAGACAACGTGACCTTATTTCTAAGTTTGGAGGAGAATAGAAATTACATTGGGGCATTTAACTGAGGTTGGTTCAAAAACATGAAACACATAAGGACAACAAGATCTGCAAGGAGGGTCCCCCAAGGTGTGTGATTTCACATTGGATAGAGCAACGAGCATTTTTCTGTACTTAAAGCAGAAAAGAAAATGCTGCAAAATGAAGTCTGGCCATTAATTGGGACAAGTGATCTTTACTTACAAGGTTATCCCTGCTGCGAGACCCTTTGAAGCCGATTAACTTTTGCATCTGCTACAAAGAGAGAGAGAGAGAGAGAGAGAGAGAGAGAGAGAGAGAGAAATATGAAGCCTGACAACCTAGTTCTAAACTCTTCTGGAAACTGGTGCTGCAGTCAGGATGCTACAATGCGAAACATTTTTCCACTGTTTTTGCAGGAATTTGGCTTGTGGTGAAAACAGATACAAACAAGTCTTTGCAACCTTTTTTGAACTTGGGAGGGTGTGTGTCAAAATTGGCTTTACTTTCTGGGTGGCCCCAACCCAGCATTAACAATCCGTTCTTCAGGAGAACATACTGAGAGATGTTGCATATAGACAGTTGTGTATGATTACTGTTGGAAAATTCAGGGCAGGCAAAAGAAAGCACTTCTTGATGCAGCTCATGGTTCATCTATGGAATTCGTTCCCACAAGGTGTGATGGTGGCCAACAACCTTCTCAATGAAGATACGGCTGTCAGGAACTATTAGCCCAGCAGCCAGTGTTCTCCTTCCACTTTCAAAGGCAGTCTGCCCCTGAATACCACTTGTTCAGAATCACAAGTGGGGACAATGCAGTTGTGCTTGAGTTCTGCTTGCAGGCTTCCTATAAGCATCTGGTTGGCTACTATGAGAACAGAAGGCTGGGCTGGATGAATCTTTGGTCTGATCCAGCCATGTTATTATTGTAGTTTTAGACTGTGCTTGATGCAGGAATCTACCGGCTGGGCTACAGTGTTAGAAGATGAATAGAACAGGCTGCATTCATCTCAGGATCCTACTCCTTCCTGGAACTGTGTGCCCCTCTCTAAATGTTCTCTCAGTTTGAGGGTTGCTGAGATATGGAGGGCTGACTAAATGGTGTAGGGCATGGGTAGGCAAACTAAGGCCCAGGGGCCGGATCCGGCCCAATCGCCTTCTCAATCCGGCCCACGGACGGTCCGGGAATTGGCGTGTTTTTATATGAGTAGAATGTGTGCTTTTATTTAAAATGCCACTCTAGGTTATTTGTGAGGCCTGCCTAGTGTTTTTACATGAGTAGAATGTGTGCTTTTATTTAAAATGCATCTCTGGGTTATTTGTGGGGCCTGCCTGGTATTTTTACATGAGTAGAATGTGTGCTTTTACTTAAAATGCAACTCTGGGTTATTTGTGGGGCATAGGAATTCGTTCATTGTTTTTTATTTCAAAATATAGTCCAGCCCCCCACAAAGTCTGAGGGACAGTGGACCAGCCCCCTGCTGAAAAAGTTTGCTGACCCTGGGCGTAGGGTCTAGAGCAGCAGTTCTCAACCTGTGGGTCCCCAGATGTTGTTGGACTACAACTCCTATCATCCCTGAGCTCTGGCCTTGGTAGCTAGGAGTGATGGGAGTTGTAGTCCAACAACATCTGGGGACCCACAGGTTGAGAAAGGCTGGTCTAGAGAAACATTTCACTGACATTCCTCATTGAACATAGTGCCTTTTAATCTGTTACTTCTTCCAAAGGTTTGTGCATAAAAATGGACCTGGCCCTTGCCTTGGTAGTGGTATGGTGTCGTGCCCAACTTCATCTCATCCTGCCTAAAGGAGAGCCTCCTAATTTTACCTTACATGTACCTTACATGTGGAAGGCCGCAGGCTCAATAAAAGACATATCCAGCTATATCAGATAACAGCCCTGAGAAAATAAAAGATCAGATAAGGAGAAGTTTTGTTGTTCTGGAATCCATGTCACAAAATAGTTTGCAGGCTGTCCTCATCCTTGAGTGAAACATAAAGGAAAGACCTGGGTAACAGTCCATTCTAGAGGCAGAGAATCAGCCACATTTATTCTTCTTGTTTCCAGCAGGACTTGGTGCAGTTTGATACCTGAAAAGCACCTAAATGGCTTAATTTGAAATTCCACTGCCTCCTCCCTATTCCATTCTAATATTGTGACCAGATGCAGACTCATGGACTTCAATACTAGACAAATTCTGGGGAGGAGTGGGCTCCACGGTTCCTGGCTTGGCTTTACCATCTAGCCTGATCAAGAGTTCTGGAAAACTGAAAAGCTTGCACACTTATTTTGCAATATATGTATTGGCCTCATAAACGAACTGCCCTCATTTGAATTTCAAAATTTCGTTGTGGGCCAAACCAGCTACCGTTACTTTTTTGTGTTTATCGTTTGAGTCATGTATATGCTGACTGCAGCATGAATTCTGATGCCCAGGCATGGAGTTTGCCAACAATCAATCAATGGAGAAGGAAGATCTGGGATATAATGGCCATGAACAGAATCACCAGATAGAATTAGTTATGGGATGGAAGACTCAGTCAATACAGACCTTTCAACAGAATTGGACACTGTTTATTATGTATTGGAATCAGTAAAAGAGAGATGAAACAGATAACCATGGATATATTAATGTTTGGGGTAGTCAATCACGCATAAGCTATTAGGGATAAATATAAAATAAAATAACCTTTTTCGCTGAAAATAAACTACTGTTGGCAATGTTCTGTTTGGATAGAATGCACTGTATGAATCTCAAATCGGAGTCTTAGCTTGCAAAGAGCAGCCAAAATACAACCAATTCAAACATTCAGGGCAAGTGCAGGCCCTCCAGATGTTTCCTAACTACAGCTCCCATCATCCCTGATCATTGGCCATGCATGCCGGGGCTGATGGGAGTTGCAGTTCTTCAACATCTGGAGAGCCAAAGGGTCCCCACACCTGATTCATTCAAAAAATGAATGAGATCTGATCCATACATTGGAAACCTTGGCTCGCTGTAGTGCCACGTTCATCCACACAATTGCTGGACCAGATATGAACGCACAGCCAGCTCCCCATGTTCAGCCCAGTGATGTGACGTATTAGCCTTGCACAGAGACACGTTCCACACTATTGGCTGTGCACCAGACTGTTTGAAACCAGAACCAAGGCAGCTGCCATTGAGTAGCATAAAATCTAAAATGTCAAACACATTTGCATTCATTTACACTTAGTGTCAGTTCCACAGCAGTCACTAACATATACATTTTCCCCCTTAGTGCATATATTTTGCTCCTTTAAAATAATGCTTTTGATAAATGCTCATGGCATAACAATGCTTTCAAACAACAAATGCTTAGAGTGAGCATACCCTTCAAGAAAGGAACTCGCTGATGATCCTTTCCACTTTCTGAATGATCCACAATGTTTTATAAATATATGTGAACGAGCAACATTCTCCGCTGCCTCTATTTAAGTTGCCCTGGGAGCCTTCCCATTTCCTCTTCTAACGCTATGAAAGAAGTGCCTTGTATTCCATTAGGTGCTACCAGGGATAAATGCTAATATTTTCAGACATTTTTGCCTTTCAAGTCCTAAAAGGGGAAATCTAAATTCTTATAATAATATAAAGTAGGGGCTTGTACCAGCCACAAGATTTGGAAAGCAGCCCGAGTTAGTCTGGAGTGCTTTGGAGGCTGCCTTGTTTGGTTCAGGTAGGAATCCGAATCTCATTTCAGAGAAATGAAGCTTTGTGTCTCCCCCATTCAATAATATGGAGAGATTTAAAAATACCCCGTTGTTTTGGGCCTCAGTGAACCTGAGGATGTTGTGTCCAGTAGTTTGATCACTTCTGACAAAGCCCAGACTTTGAATCACAAGTCTGAGGCAGCCTCCATTCAGACAGGAGTGCAGACGCCATTGCCTTCTTATCGGCCCTGATATGCAGACTCTTTCTTGCCCGGCATGTTTCATTAATTACATCTTGATACGCTATTAATAGGAATCGCAAAAAAAATGTTGCAGTGCAGACTGTGCTTTCTGTTCAGGATTCCAGCCAGCCAATGATGCCCTTCTGGAGTACTCTAGTCAATTCTTCCTCCTCCCTGCATTTTGCCTTCCTTGTCAATAAACCTCTTTCAACCCCTCTCCCCCCCACAGCTTACATTTTCCCTCCAATATTAGTCAGCACTCCATGGCCACAAAACCTTGCTCACTCTGTACAACTAATCCAGAATGCGGCAGCTAGACTGGTGACTGGGAGTGGCCATATAACACTGGTCCCGAAAGACCTGCATTTCCGAGCACAATCAAAGTGTTGGTGCTGACCTTTAAAGCCCTAAACGGCCTTGGTCCAGTATAACTGAAGGAGCGTCTCCACCCCCATCGTTCAGCCCAGAGACACTGAGCTCCAGCGCCGAGGGCCTTGTGGTGGTTCCCTCACTGCGAGAAGTGAGGTTACAGGGAACCAGACAGAGGGCCTTCCCAGTAGTGGCACCTGTCTTGTGGAATGCCCTCCCATCAAATGACAAGGAAATAAACAACTACCTGACTTTTAGAAGACTTCTGAAGACAGCCCTGTTTAGGGAAGTTTATAATGTTTGATGTTTTATTGTGTTTTTAATATTCTGTTGGGAGCCACCTAGAGTGGTTGGGAAACTCAGACAGATGGGCGGGTATAAATAAATTATTATTATTATTATTATTATTATTATTATTATTATTATTATTAGGCCATTTTGAGGTTTTACCTATATTCAGTTTTATATACTTAAATTTGTAGTTGTTGCTGCTGCTGTTGTTATAAAAAACGTAACTCTTAGCAAGCTACAATTCCCACGATTCTTGGCTAGGGCTGAGTTATGTGCTTTCAATCTGCTTTAAATGTTTGGTGTGTATGTAGTGAAAATGCTCTCCTTTTCAATAAAAACTTCATTGTTGGGCGGTGGGAGGAAGAGGCAGAGAGGATGAGCTTCAGTGAGATTCCATGTTATAGAACCTGCACTCTTGAGCTATTTCTCTGTCCTCTGTTTTCCGTGCTCCATCACCATGTTTATTTCAGCAGCTACAACTTACTCAGGGCCTGGCCTTGGAACACAATGAAGAAGAATGTGAGGGAGATGTTGTATAACTTGTTTATAATGGAATCTGGCCATTTTTCTTGTTATTGATTGCATTAGACTAAGCCACAACAAAGAGTTCATTAAAAAGAAGAGGTTGAATTGGCATCTTTTTTTGTGAGTGGGTTATATGCAGGCTTTTGAGAAACTCGGCAGAATGGAGTTGCTAAGCGGGGGCAGGGGGGGGAACCATTCTACAGATCATGTTCTCACAGTGGGGTTCTTTCTCCCCCACTTTTGCGCTGATCACAATACACCCAAAGGAGAATCTGGCTGGTTTGTCTTCATTACCTGGGAAGATACAATGCCCTGTGTTACTTGATTTCCAAGGGGGGGGGGAATGGCTTAGAAATAATTCTGAACTTGGCATTAGTCTGGTAAGCCATCATTCACAGCAGGGGTAACCCATGTGGTGTCTTCCATATGCCGTTGGACTACAGCTCCCATAATCTCTGGCTGGGGCTGATGGGAACTGGAGTCCAACAACATTTGAAGGGTACCGTGTTACCTATCCCTATCCCTGTTCAGCTTATCGCGTGTGCACCTACTTATTAAGAAAAACCAGTTTGTTTGTGCCTGTTAGGAACAGACCAAAATTCACGTATCATTCTGAAAATGAAAATTATCTTCTACAGTGGTACCTCAGGTTATGTACGCTTCAGGTTACATACGCCTCAGGTTACACACTCCGCTAACCCAGAAATAGTGCTTCAGGTTAAGAACTTTGCTTTAGAATGAGAGCAGAAATCGTGATCCGGCAGCGCGGTGGCAGCAGGAGGCCCCATTAACTAAAGTGGTGCTTCAGGTTAAGAACAGTTTCAGGTTAAGTACAGACCTCCAGAACGAATTAAGTACTTAATCCGAGGTACCACTGTATATGGGGATTTAGACTAAATTGTGTTAAACATGTCATTTAGGAAACTGGCCAGTCCTTTATGCCAGAGGTTTTCAACCTTTCCGAGTCCATGGCTCCTTTAGCCAACTACCTTCTTTCTGTGCCACCTCTGTGGGGCTCAGGAGCCCAGTTAAGTCACCCCTTGCCTGCAAAGATGGCAGCCTCTCACCCTTTTTTCCAACACCCTCCCTTGTGGAGTGTTCCCTCAGCCTCCTCTCCTCTCTCCTCTCCTTGGGAGTCATCCAGGCACCTGCTGCTTCCGCCCCTGGCCTCTGAGCTGCCCCCCCGCCCCAAATAGAGGTACGTCCCAGAGGCACCATTCGCCTGCAGAACTTATAGCCAGGGCTGCTGCAATAAACAGCTGTGCATGTCTTTGGAAGGCAGAGGTGCAAGAGGGCCTCAGTGGAGGGAGGAAAGGAAAGAGGGACGGTGTTGCCCATGGCACCCCTGACCATCATTCAAGGCACCCCAGGGTGCCGAGGCACACTGGTTGAAAACCACTGGTTTACACCTTATACTGGTTTCCATAGCTCCCTTATGCCTTCCTCATTTCTATGACTTCACCTGTGTCCAGCTGTGATCAATTCTGAATCAAGCTGCCGCCATTTCCCTTTGATCGCTTCCTGTTAATTGGTCCCTTTTCCCTGAGTTGGTCCCTTTTCATGCATTTTGGTGACCTCATGACTTAAGAGAAAATATTCTCAGCCTATCCAGAAGAGCCAATATTGGGGGGGGGGGCTGTGCCCCATCCCAGAAGACATTGGTGGGCTGTAGAGGACTCAGCCCCCTAGAATTGGTGCGGCTGCCACTCAGCCATGAAATTCACTGGGTGAATTTGGGCCAATCACTGGCTCTACTTCACAGGGTAGTTGTAAGGATAAAACAGGGCGGGGAAAACTATGTACACCACCTTGAGCTCCTGAGAAGAAAAGTGGGATATAAATGTAGGGTGTAAAGAAATGTAGGGTGTGGGATATAAATGTGTGGTGTAGTGGTTAAGAGCGGTGGACTTGTAATCTGGTGAACCGGGTTCGTGTCTCTGCTCCTCCACATGCAGCTGCTGGGTGACCTTGGGCCAGTCACACTTCTCTGAAGTCTCTCAGCCTCACTCACCTCACAGAGTGTTTGTTGTGGGAGAGGAAGGGAAAGGAGAATGTTAGCCACTTCGATACTCCTTCAGGTAGAGATAAAGCGGGATATCAAATACAAATTCCTCCTCTTCTTCTTCTTCTTCTTGTTTTTCTCCTATGTATTCATTTCATAATCATATATAATAAATAACCATTAACAGAAACAAATTTGAAAACAAATGAGATACGTCGACAATCAGCTTGCTAATTGACACGAAGGCTGCTGGCTAGGAAGAGTTTCTCCAGTCAGAAGCTTTACAAAATCTGCTTCGTTTCAGAGAGGGGAGAAGAAGCAGACCATAACTGTAAAATACAGCCAGGGTTCTTTTTCAGCTGCATCCCAATAAGGCAGCAGGGATATTAATAGTAAAGTCTCAGCAGAAAAATGTTCACAGCTCAGTGCTGGTGATTTAGGGTTTGTCAAGGACTTTGGAGACATTTTAATCTAGCAGGAACAGAAGGTTGCAAAAAAAAAGTTTATGATTTGGTAGGAAATTCCTCGGCAGCGCGAAGACATTGAGCCTGAGCTGACTGTTAACGCAGTAGGAGGGAAACGGTTGTTGCAGTTGGCGTGCTAAAGGAGGTACCAAAGGTAGCAGGAGGCGTGGAGGGGGCAGCTTCCCTGTGCAACCTCCCACCACCACCACCACAGAAAGCAAACGGACGTGGGCTCCTTTGGGTCCCCTATCACGCACACCCTTTTGGATCCTTTCCATTACCACAGATGGTGTGCTTTCCTGGAGCGGGAAGTCAATTGCCAAGAATACTTGCATGCGTCCCTAACAAGTCACGTGCTCACCCTTCCCTGCTGCAGATGGGCAATCTATATTTAACATTGATCTTAAGGGAAAGAGGTGGCGGGGGGAGCGAAAGACTTACAGCGAACCAGTTGAAAGCCAGAATAAAGGCATCATAAACTGTCGAGCAGGCTGGCAGAAGTAAGCCAAATTCTTCGCCATGTAGCTTAACCCAGAGCATAGGAGCCAACTCCTAGGGGCCGAGGGGTTTTTAGCCCCCCCCCATAAAATATTTGAGGGGCTGCCCCCTCCCAAGTTGATAGGCATTGCCATTCATTTTTTTATATAATATTTTTTATTAATTTTAACATATAAATTATAAAATGTACCACAAAACTTATCACTTATACAATCTTTTTAGACTTCCATCAGCACCTCTGATGATCCACTGTTTTAACCACTTCTTATGCATTTCTTAACTTTATATTGCCTTTACATCTCTTAACAAATCATCCTCCCCCTTGTCCGTTTTTACAACACTTCTAATAATACTCCTCACAAAACTTCTTGCAACCCTACAAACGTCGTATGTTCTTCACAATTACTTTTCAAATAGTCCGTAAGTTTACTCCAGTCTTTCGTGAATTTCTGGTCTCGCCGGTTTCGAATCCTTCCTGTTAGTTTATCTAATTCTGCATAGTCAGATAGGCATTGCCATTCAAATGGTGTGCATGCATTGTGTCAGGTGATCGGTTATTTTATTCAAGTTGGCACCCCTGAGCAGAACAGACACTTTTGGGGAAGGGCTGTGGCTCAGACCTAGAGCGTTGGCTTTGCATGCAGAAGGTCTCAGGTTCAATTTCCAGCATCTCCAGGTAAGCCTCTTGGTCTGAACCCCTGGAGATCTGCTGCAAGTGTGCACTGCTGAGCTTGATGGACTGAGGGTCTTACTCAGTAGCTTCCCATCCTCCATTCAGCCAATTGGCAGACTAGTTGTTAACAGGGTTGGGTCACAACAAGCTAGTACCATAATCTGATGCTTCTCTGTCAGAAACTCTTCCCAAGTAAAGCACAACACAGGCCCTTACAATGGGCTGAGTTTCTCTGTTCTGCTGCCTCTCTCTCTCTCGCTCTTTATTATTAAGGAAGTTAGAAGGGGAAAGGGCATCCCAAATGCATTCATTTCAGTGCGTGCTCTTTAAAAAGCACCACATAACTAATACATTCAAGCTTTTTGTGCTAGTGGACAGAATTTGAATGAATCTGAATTTTGTCAGTGTCATACAAAACGCTAAGTACGGAACACAAAACGTCAGCCTCTAAAAATGAATTGTTTTGTAAAAGGCATGCTTAGATTGTCAGGGAAGAAGAAGAAAGAGGCAGGGAGTAGCTGTGAGGACCACTACAGATGTCAGCAATATGGTGATGAGCAGGCAGCTTACCTGTGCCTACCTGGTCTTTTAGACGTGGGCCCAGCCCATGGACTCAGCCTTAGATACGACGAGTATCCTATTGAGCTCCCCTCAAGTACAATTTTCTCTCTCTTTGTTGTTAAGCGTTACTACTGGAGATGGAGGCATGCTAGCCTGCTTGGTTTAGAAAGAAGATACTGGCTTTCCTTCCCCTAAGGAAAAACAGAATAAGATGTTGATTCCACTGCTAGAACATCTGTGCTTTGCCTGCAGATTTCCCCAGATTCAGTCTCTCGCATCTTCACGTAGAGCTGACAGTGGGAATGGAAAGATCAGTCAATCTGGGTTCTTTCGGCGTCACGTTCTTCCAGTCTTCAGTTCTCCGCGTTTTGCAGAAAACGGCTATTTTAAAAAAGAAAATCCCTTGAAAATTTGAGTGAGCATTTCTCTGAAATTCAAAAATGTATGCATTTTTTGCCGAATATACACATTTTAGCAAAGCAGTTTCCCGGATGCTTTTTGCTTGTCTGTAATTCTCAGAAATATATGTATTTTGAGGCACACTTCACCCCGGTACAGGAATTTTTGTACACATTGCTCAGCTGGAGAACTTGCATTGCAAAATGCAGGAAAACTGTGTATTTGTATATTGTTTCACAAAGTATGAATTAGGTAGATTTGCCTTGAACTGTGAACTCCTCCATCCCAATGCAACGCCAGTGCTTATCTTGACACACTCTAAAAGGGTGTGCGAAGGGATGGGTGGATAATTCATTTTTAATTCAGCAACCTGAAAAAGAAAGTGTACTGCAGCTATCAGAAGTTTGGGGGAACAGTGGCCTAATTTACATCACTTTCCTTTATCCATGGTACTCCCTGACAAGCAATTACAAGCTAGGCGAAGGGCCAGGCTCCATAGCCTCTTCAGAAGCACCGCATTGTTTATATCCTGGCAATAAACACTAGGAAATGAGGTTCACTGCAGAATAAAAACTGAATACAGCTTGGAATGAAAAGTATGAGAAATTTACCTGAGCTGTTCCAGAACCTACCTTCCTCCTAGCTACACAGTGATAATTAGAAGCACTACATAGCTAAAGAACAGGAGAACAAAGTATCCATTTTCTATAACTGCTTATTTAAAAAAAAAACACCAAAAACCCCCACGAGCGAGTTATCTATCCTGCTGGCTGCTGGAAAGAAAACTCCGAGGTGGAGATTTGAGATCTGAGCTAATTACCTAAAAATACATTTGTGTGTGTGGCTGAACCAGGTATTTCTAATGGGAATCATTCCTTAATTAAGTCTCCAGCGGAAATAGAAGGTTTTAAGAAAAGCGCTAACCAGAGTTGCCCAGGCTGATGGAGAAGGATTTGCACCTGCAAGCTGTATTTTGTCCTAGAAAGCAAGGGGATGGGGGGGAATGTCACCTAATTGGTGCCAACTGTTTGCAGGAGAATTATTGAATTTCCTTCCCATCGAAAGAGTGTTATAGAAATGTTCCCAAGGCAGAGTAGCTAAGTCCAGATATGAATCATCGCCTCTGTTAGTTAACGGACGTGTTTTTCCTCTAAATAGCCAGCTCCTACATTGTCGATTTCCTCCTCTACAGCACTGTACAATATTGTGTCTATAAGTGGAAAATATTGGATCTGTTGGCAACAGTGTTCTTATTCCCCCAAGTGGAGGCCTAGGTCCTTAGAATATAACAGTATATAATATAATATAACAGTAAAGAGAAGTGCCTTAAGGGTAGGGAGAGGGTTTAGCAGAAGCTCTCCTTGGCAAAGGGGTGCTTATACAATCAACCAAGGTGAGAGGATGTGGAGAGACTGTGGAGAGCCCAGGCAGGCTCACAATATCTTAACGGTGTTTAGCCAGGATGATACAGGTGCCTCCTCAGCATACCTCTTTGATGAGCTGGTGAGGACAACTTCAACCCTGGTGGTGGTACAGGACCACCTGTGGGGCCATAGGCTAACACAGAGCAGGCTATGAGGTGCACACAGCTTAGTCCTCCCAACATCTTGCTGACATTCCCCACGTCATTGCATCTGCTAACTATGATACCCACCTCACTAACTATGATACCCACATGGCTAGCCCTAGCCATGCCTCATCAAAACCGTTTTTTCTATCTCTTTGTTTTGACTTCTCCCATCTGTATGCAGCAAACATCTGCAGGAACTCTGAATTTTGAAATTCTTGAGGAATTTGTTTCCCATGGGAAGACACACATCTCTATGTCACTTATGCAGTGGTACCTTGGTTTCCGAACACCGTAAACCCGGAAGTAGCTGCTTCGGTTTTCGAACGCGCCTCAGAAGTCGAACAGGAAATGCAGCTTCCTCTAAGTGCGAAACCCTGAGGCCTAGCTGTTGGCTAATGAGTTTCGGTTTCTGAACGTTTCAGAACTCGAACGGTCTTCCGGAACGGATTACATTTGAAAACTGAGGTACCACTGTACTAGATAGGGTTGCCATATTGCAAACAGTAAAAATAGGGACAGAAAAGTTGTGGAGCGTTTTTAGCAAAATCGCAAAACCAATTGCCATTTTTGAGCTATTTTTATGGAAAATTAGCCTGCCATATGTCAGGATTTTGCCGATGTCCACCCAGACACTGCTTCCAACTGCAGTATTCTGGATGTGTCTGGGGAATTCTGGATGTATGACAATCCTAGAAGATGTAAGAGTTTCCTGTACAAGGCCTCACTTGCTCTTCCATAAGTATGGCCACACCACCATTGCCTTGGTAAGAAACATCCCTTCACTTCAGTGACCTAGTTGCACTTTCCTCAGGGATGCCTGGGTAAATCCTGTCTCCTCTCTCATTGAGGCAGGTGCTCCCCTCAGCAACAGGCAAGTTGATGGAGCTACGCCCTAGAACAGCCTTTTTCAACCTTGGGTCCCCATATGTTGTTGAACTACAACTCCCATCACCCCTAGCTAGCAAGGCCAGAGCTCAGGGATGATGGGAGTTGTAGTCCATCAACATCTGGGGACCCACAGGTTGAGAACTGCTGCCCTAGAATATCAGTGGCAGTACCCAAACACACAGTGTTTTTGTAAATAATATTTGTGTTATTTGGCCACTCTTGGCACAGAACTCGCTCAGAATCAGTTCTTTTTTTCTTTTTTCTTTTTTAAATATTTATTGAATTTTATAACAATGATACAAATCTCATTCATCTTGTTGTTTACAATTATTCTCCCTCCCCTCCTCTGGACTTCCCTCAACTCCCTCTCTGCTTTATTTATCGTATCCTGCTTTTCCTACACAAAAATAATATCCCTTATCATTTCTCTGAAATATGTGTTACTCAAATGAAATTGTGAAAGTTTATTCAAATCCTGCCAGTGAATCCAGTCCATTCTGTTGTTTCTGCAAATAAACTGTAAATGATTCCCAGACTCTTTTGAAGTCCTTTTTGTCCTTCTCTCGTAATTTGTCTGTTAGCTTAGCCAATTCTGCATAGTTCATCAGCTTTTCTTGCCATTGTTCCTTTGATAGTATTTCTTCCATCTTCCAATATTGTGCAATCAAGATTCTTGCTGCTGTTGTAGCATACATAAATAATGTCCATTTTTATTTTGGTTGCTCTTGATTTGAGATACCTAACAAAAAGGCTTCAGGGTGTTTAACAAAATTCATTTTAAACATTTTTTTCAATTCATTGTACAGTGGTGCCTCGCAAGACGAAATTAATTCGTTCCGCAATTCTCTTCGTCTTGCGGGTTTTTCGTCTTGCGATGCACGGTTTCCCATAGGAATGCATTGAAAATCAATTAATGCGTTCCTAGGGAAACCACCTTCAGGCCAGGTCCGGGGACAGTCTGTCCCCGGACCTCTTCTGAAGGCTGGGGGGGGGGGGACAAGGGCTTTTCTTCCCACCCCCAGCATTTTAAAAAACCCTGGGACAGCGGAGGACTTCTCCGCTGTGCGGGGCTATCTTAAAATGCTGGCGGGCGGCATTTTAAATCGCCCCGGACAGCGGAGGACTTCTCCGCTGTCCGGGGCGATTTAAAAGCCCCTGGGAAGGCAGGCAGGGGGGACAAAGACTTTCGCCCCCTGCCCGCCTTCAGAAGGTGTTCCCGCCCCCCGCCCCCCTTCGGAACATCGTTCCGAAGTGGGGCGGCTGGGGCAGCTGTTCCCGCCCCCCGCCCCACTTCGGAACAGCTTTCCGAAGTGGGGTGGATGGGACAGGTGTCCCCGCCCCCCCCGCCCCACTTCGGAAAGCTGTTCCGAAGTGGGGCGGATGGGACAGGTGTCCCCGCCCCCCCCGCCCCACTTCGGAAAGCTGTTCCGAAGTGGGGCGGCGGCGGCAGGTGTCCCCGCCCCCCCGCCCCACTTCAGAAAGCTGTTCCGAAGTGGGGCGGCGGCGGCAGGTGTCCCCGCCCCCCCGCCCCACTTCAGAAAGCTGTTCCGAAGTGGGGCGGCGGCGGCAGGTGTCCCCGCCCCCCCGCCCCACTTCGGAACAGCTTTCCGAAGTGGGGCGGCGGCGGCAGCTGTTCCCGCCCCACCTCCCCCCTTCGGAACATCGTTCCGAAGTGGGGCGGATGGGGCAGCTGTTCCCGACCCACCTCCCCCCTTCGGAACATCGTTCCGAAGTGGGGCGGCTGGGGCAGCTGTTCCCGACCCACCTCCCCCCTTCGGAACATCGTTCCGAAGTGGGGCGGATGGGGCAGCTGTTCCCGACCCACCTCCCCCCTTCGGAACATCGTTCCGAAGTGGGGCGGATGGGGCAGCTGTTCCCGACCCACCTCCCCCCTTCGGAACATCGTTCCGAAGTGGGGCGGATGGGGCAGCTGTTCCCGACCCACCTCCCCCCTTCGGAACATCGTTCCGAAGTGGGGCGGCTGGGGCAGCTGTTCCCGACCCACCTCCCCCCTTCGGAACATCGTTCCGAAGTGGGGCGGCTGGGGCAGCTGTTCCCGACCCACCTCCCCCCTTCGGAACATCGTTCCGAAGTGGGGCGGATGGGGCAGCTGTTCCCGACCCACCTCCCCCCTTCGGAACATCGTTCCGAAGTGGGGCGGATGGGGCAGGTGTCCCCGCCCCCCTCCCCCCTTCGGAACATCGTTCCGAAGTGGGGCGGATGGGGCAGCTGTTCCCGACCCACCTCCCCCCTTCGGAACATCGTTCCGAAGTGGGGCGGCTGGGGCAGCTGTTCCCGACCCACCTCCCCCCTTCGGAACATCGTTCCGAAGTGGGGCGGCTGGGGCAGCTGTTCCCGACCCACCTCCCCCCTTCGGAACATCGTTCCGAAGTGGGGCGGATGGGGCAGCTGTTCCCGATCCACCTCCCCCCTTCGGAACATCGTTCCGAAGTGGGGCGGATGGGGCAGCTGTTCCCGACCCACCTCCCCCCTTCGGAACATCGTTCCGAAGTGGGGCGGCTGGGGCAGCTGTTCCCGCCCCCCGCTTCGGAACAGCGTTTTAAAATGCTGGGGGTCGGCAGCGAACGCTCCCGACCCCCAGCATTTTAAAATCTCCCCGGGACAGAGACTTCTCTGCTGTCCCTTGGAGATTTTAAAATGCTGGGGGTCGGCAGCGAACGCTTCGCTCCCGCCCGCCAGCATTTTAAGATCACCCGGGGCAGGCGGGGGGGAGGCAGGCGGGGGGAGCAAAGACTTTTGCCCCCCGCCGTCCTTCAGAAGAGGTCCTCTTCTGAAGGCCGGCTGTGGGCGAAAGTCTTTGCTCCCGACCGCCAGCATTTCCCTATGGGCTTTCGTCTTGCGATGCAAGCCCATAGGGAAATTCGTCTTGCGAAGCGCCTCCAAAACAGAAAACCCTTTCGTCTTGCGGGTTTTCCGTCTTGCGAGGCATTCGTCTTGCGGGGTACCACTGTATATCATTTCCCAATATTTTTTAATGCATTTGTATTCCCGCCACATATGACAAAATGTTCCTTCCTTTTCCTTACATCTCCAATGTTTGTTATTTTATTTCCTAAACATCTTTGCCATTTTCACTGGTATGAGATACCATCTACCATATTTTTCGCTCTATAGGACGCACTTTCCCCCCTCCAAAAATGAAGGGGAAATGTGTGTGCGTCCTATGGAGCAAATGCAGGCTCCTTGGCTTCAGCAATAGCAATGTGAAGCCCCCGAAGCACAGAGGGAGTGTTCCCTCCGCGCTCCGGAGGCTTCGCATTGCTTTCGCTGAAGCCTGTAGAGCGAGAGGGGTCGGTGTGCACCGATCCCTCTTGCTCTCCAGGCTTCGCTTCGCTGGAGAGGCGCTGTACAGTTTTCCCTCTCTGCGCAGCGCCCCTTCAGTGAAGCGGGAGGAGAAATGGAAGGGACTCCGTTTCTCCTGCCACTTCACTGAAGGGGCGCTGAGCAGAGGGGGTGGACTTTTTTTCCTGTTCTCCCCCTCCTATTGTCCAGTGTGTCCTATGGTCTGGTGCGTCCTATAGAACGAAAAATACGGCATACATCATTTTCATGCAATTCTCCCTCAATAATATGCAATCTGTGAATTTTATATCAACTGATTTTAGAATCAGTTCTAAACATTGGAAAGAACAAGCCCGCAGCCTTTCTCAACCTGTGGTTCCCCAGATGTTGTTGGAATACAACTCCCATCACCCCTAGCTAGCAAGGCCAGAGCTCAGGGATGATGGGAGTTGTAGTCCAACAACATCTGGGGTCCCACAGGTTGAGAACCGCTGTAACAAGGAGTTCCAGCCCAGATGTGCCTAACCATTTTTCAACAAGGAGCAGCACTCACTCTTGGCCAGACCCTTTGGGAGCTGCATGCCTGCGTTGTGGGGAGGGGGGTGATAGAGGGCAAGAGGGGAAGAAGGAAAGAGATCTTTGACTTGTGAGCTACGCCAATGGACACCTCCTGAATGAACCCGCAAACTAAAACTGCCGCTCTCGTTTGAAATCTGCAGTTCTGTGATTTATTTATTTTTTGTACAGCTGTGTGCAGTAAAGAAAAGTGCACAGAACTGCGCAAATTAGTGAAAATAATGTCCAGAACTACATAAAACTGGGAGTGGGGTGGAGAGAATGCTTGCAAAGATGTGCAAGTTAAGGAAAAATATTCATGAAAATGCATATAAGTTTCCGTGTAGAATGTTTTTTTCAAAAGAAGGCGCAAAAACTGATGCAGAGCTAGGGTGTAGTGAACCTGAGACTGGAGGTAAGGGGAAACAGAGAAAGAACAAAAAAAAAGGCAGATCCTTACCAGTTTGCTAATTTATTCCCTGGTATTTCTTAATTTGTGGCGGCCTCTCGGGTTTTGGAAGGGGTGCTGGGGTTCTGTCTCTGAGCTATGTAGTCTGGGGGTGGGAAGCATGTTTCTCTGAGCACTTTGTAATAATGAATATAACCCTGGAGACTCGAAATGGGTTTTGTGCTGTAAATAGCTTTCAAAGATGGGATTGCACTATACACTTTAATTTTTCATCCGTGCAAGGCTTCAGGTTAATGATTCATATAGAGTGAGAGAACTCCACTGCAGACGTAGAATTTTAGGAGAGCTAATGAGCCTTGGGCTCCTGCGTTTATACCCTTGCTCTTCCCCAGAGCTAGGCGGGTGCAATAAGTGTGCTTGCTTTTCTTCTGTGAAGGCAGAACTAAACAGTGGTTCATTTTTTAAAAATAAAATAAAGCGCTGGTTTACATATCATCATATCGCAGGGACAGAAAGATTGCTGACCCTTTCTATTAACTGCCTAGCAAGATCTTACAATAAAGTGTCTTAAGGCAGCGGGTTTCAGTTTTAAGCAGAACAGCAGGTATTTCTGATACTGTTGTGGGATTCAGCACAAGACTGTAAAAATGAACGGAATCTGTGTGAGGTTGTGCTTTGGGGCAGCTTTTATCCATTTCAGCTGGAATTTTTCAGGAAACATTCACAACAGATTGCGCTCTGAACCTCCTAAATTATATTTCCACAGACTCCTTTTTCGGGGGGAAAGGTGGGGAAACTCACCATGAAGTAAGTTTGTTTGTTTGTTTGTTTGTTTGTTGTGGGCCCAGTCATTATGTCACACACACACACACACAATCCCACATGCAGTGGCAGTGGCTAAATGTAAGATGTGATTAATAAACTAAAGCAGACAATGATCTGGATTAGACATGGCCACAACTTGATTAGAGATATATGTGGATTTTTGGCCCAGGCATTGGGTGTATACTTATTCCAGCCTCCCATCAGACAAATAATAATAATAATAATAATAATAATAATAATAATAATAATAATAATAATAATATTTTTAAAGGTAAGGAAACTTAGTTCCTCTGAGTTGCTGCTCAAAAAAACAAAGCAAAACAAAACAAAACAAAAAACCTGTCCACAGTTTTCAGAGAGACACTCCCAGGTAAGCATGCTCAGGATTACACCTGGGCAGACTCATTCTATGCATGTTCACTCAGAAGTAAATAAATGGCAAAATTGTTTATTCCCCCCCCCAAAAAAAAAAATTGCATGCTTAAACTGCAACTCTAAATGCACTTATCTTCAGGAATTATACAACTTTAGGTGCTAGGCAAAAACATTCATTTTAAACCAGGCCTTTGGTTGATCTGATTTACATCCTATGCCCTTTTAAGATGTGGGTTTGGGGGGGGGCTATTGGGTTGTTGTTTTTATTTTTATTATGTATTTGATGTTTTTATATCTTGATTTTATTCTGCGAACCGCCCTGAGACCCCAGGGTATAGGGCGGAATATCAATTCAATAAATAATAATTAGTGCCATTGATCTCAACAGGACTTACTCCCAAGTAACAGTGAACTAGGCTTTAGCCCAGCTTTCTATCTCTTTCACCCATTTGCTTCTAAATAGTAATATCAGAAGCCTGTCTTTAATATTAGAAGGGTATTATTTCCCTCTGTTTCAGAATGCAGTCAGCTGCTATGAAAGGGATAATCATGTGTTGATGAAAGCTGTTTTAAGCAACATTCCTTGAGTGAAGCATAATTAACCGTATTCATCCATGAGTCCAAAAGCGCTTCTTCTTCCAAAGTAGGGATGTTAACCCCGCTATCCTGGCCAGCTTCCAGCCCAGACAATTACATTCTTTCCACAGTGGTTAAAAATCCCTAGATAATGTATTCTTCATCCCTCCATCTCCTAAGCCTGATGAATAGCTCTGCTAGCGCTATTACATGGTTGTCGGATTCCAACCCAGAGGTCCTTGAATTTTCGTTATAAATGAAGTGTATATGGCTTGCAATTTTGTAAAACACTCTGGAGCTTCTGAGTGGCACTTCGTGGAGTGATGCATCACTGTGTTTGATGTTATACACTTGACTTAGCGGGAGGATGAGAAAATATCGGGGTAAGGAATAGAATTGCCAAACAGAAACAGCTATGATGCTTATAGCCTTTCTGGAATAGTTTAGCTGACAGATATTTGCTGGAGCTTTATTTCCATTTTGACATGCAGGCCTCCTATATACCCTTTTCCTTTGTGACTGTAATATGTTTTAACTGTTTTTAATGCAAAATTAAACTGGTGCAATTTGCCCTGGCATCTGCTGGTGATGGGCAGGTAATATATTGGGTGGTGATGATATAAACCTGGGCAAGAACATTTAAAAAGCCTGTAAGAATGCTGTAATGGAGAGGATTTAGAGGAAGAGAGGAGTGAGTCAGTGTTATAAGAATTCCTCACAAAAAGAGCATGTTATTTGGTTTTTTGTTCAACATCCCCCTGTCCAAACTGTACCCTCATTCTAGCTAGCCCACAGTTAATCTGATCTGGGACGCAGGTGGTGCTGTGGTCTAAACCACTGAGCCTCTTGGGCTTGCCAATTGGAAGGTCAGTGGTTCGAATCCCTGTGACAGGGTGAGCTCCCGTTGCTCTGTCCCAGCTCCTGCCAACCTAGCAGTTTGAAAGCACGCCAGTGCAAATAGATAAATAGGTACAGCTGCGGTGGGAAGGTAAATGGCGTTTCCGTGCACTCTGGTTTCTGTCCTGTTGCACCAGAAGCAGTTTAGTCATGCTGGCCACATGACCCAGAAAGCTGTCTGCAAACAAACACCAGCTTCCTCAGCCTGAAAGCAAGATGAGTGCCCACCCCATAGTCACCTTTGACTGTCCTTTACCTTTACCTTTACCCTTTACCTTCATCTGAACTGCCATGTGGGCAGAAATAAGTGTGCAAATACCTACAATTGCTCTCTGTGTGTGTTTTGACTAGACGAAATGTGTTAGAACTCAGCCCCAGGAGTCAAAAAGCCTATTTGGTCATGGCCTGTCCTGTGCAGATGTCAATGTTGATTGGAGTGCTGAAGTGGGGACTAGGAGATAGGGGTTGAAATATCAGCCAATCCGTTCCTTGAGCAAATGGGTTATTCTTTTTTTATTTTTTAGGAAATTATAGTGTTAGTGCCAGACCAGATTTATCAGATTTAAGTCAGTTCATGGAGGATAGGTATTAGTTCTGATAGGTAAGTGCAGGCATGCAAAACCTGTGGCGTTCCAGATGTTGTTGGACTCCAATTCTGAACAATCCCACCCAGCATGGCCAATGGCCAAGAATGGAGTTGGAATTTGTCGATATCTGGATGGCCACAGGTTCTAGTTCAGTGGAGCTTCTATGTAGGAAGCAGTGTGTAAAAGAACCAGTGTGGTGTAGTGGTTAGAGCATAGAGCTAGGACCTGGGATATCATGGTTCAAATTCCCACTCAGCCATGAAGCTCACCAGGTGACCTTGGACCAGTCACTGCCTCTTTGCATAACTTACATCACACAGTTGCTCTGGATATTAAATGAGGAAGGGGAGAACTAAATAGACTGCCTTGCCCGCCTTGGAGAAATAGGTCAGGTATGAATGCAACAAATAAATTCAATCAGAAAACCATATGCTAAGGACAAACAACAGGAGAGGACCACCAACTTTATAGAATCACAGAATCATAGAGTTGGAAGGGACCCTGAGCATCACCTAAGTCCAATCCTCCGGGAATATGCAGCTGTCCCATACAGGGATTGACCTGCAACCTTGAAGTTATCAGCAGCACCATGCTCCAACCAGCTGAGCTACCCAGGGCCAAGTTTATGTTAAGCTTGTGCGATTCTTAAGACTACTGCTGGAAACAGAATACTGGCCTTGGTGGACTTTTAGGCAGACTTGTTTCCTTAGCGATTCAACTCACCGCAGGTCATTTCAAGAATGCATGGCAAATGAATGGCTATCCACGGCTTTGCAAAGCTGCTGCTCTTTTCTGTGTCGGATCTGCAAAAAACTCTACTGACTTTGGAGTCTTGGCAGTGGGGAAATGTGAGAATTTATAGAACCCCAACCTGAGATTAGAGGTTGTCACAGAATATTAATAAGGGAAGGACACAAAACTGCTGATCTCCTTCTGTGTCCCTTTCTTCATTTGTAATCTTCCTGTCTCCGATACATTATACAATGGACCTTTACGAATATGCTGGCCTTGCTCAATGCAACGCTGGCCGAGGTGGAACAAATGATAGATTATGTGTATAACCTCTGAGGCATTCTTTCGAGATGGTGCATAGCCTATTACTGAAAGAGGAGCTGGGTATAAACTTGCAGCAAATGCACCGAACAATTATTATTATTTTTTAAAGTGGAGCAATAAAGGGACAAAGGACATTGGGAGGGAGCGTGGGGATGAATGATGAGGCAAGTGTTGCCATTTATCAATGGGATTGTCTGTAGGGTTGTAGAAAGCAGAGTCCGCATTGGAATTGTAAGGCTCTGTGCGATATATTTTGCAACTGCATGGTGCGAGAGCATCATTGCAGATGTCATGTAACTGGACAGGGCTTTGGACCTGAGTTTCCCCACATTCAAGTCCAAAATACTTTCTTGTACCTGTAGCATGCTGGGCCAAAAGGGTTCCCTACCCCTTTCTCCAGCTCACTACCCAAAATGGCTGCACCATGCAACGTAATATTTTAGTACACTAATACGATACCTTCTTGCTGCCACTAGATGGTTCTTGTGATCACTGGATGGCAAAAGGCAGAATGTCTAGTGGGCAGTAGTGGTGTGGTTAAGCACTTTTACAGAGCTTTCCTAACCCCATAATCCACCATGCTGGAGGGGCTAGGATGTGCCTCCTTCTGCTGAGCTCTGCCAGAATTTGCCATTTGGTGGGGGTGAGGGCTCTGCTGCCATAAAAGGCCCCCACTGCACCTGTGGAAAGCATGGTTGGGAACGACTACTGCTGGTAGTTGATAGTTGACATACCCCATGGGATTTTTCAGGGCTGGGGAGGGGCAGAGCTGGACTAGGCTGGCCAAGGATACACAGTGGATCTCAAGGCAGTTCAGACATCTTCAATGGGCCAAGCGAGAACTGGTGAAGTTATCACCTTCTGTCCTAGCCAGGGCTTGAGTTGCAGTGGCAGCTCTGGTGCTCCATTGGGCCCTGCTGTTTCTGACCAGAAGACAAGATTGCTCCATTTGGGCATCCTGGCAGCCCTCTCATTGGAGGATAATATACATTGCTTCACTTACTTGAAAATGTGGAAAGGCAGCACTGGGGTGTTAGGGGCCCCTCCAGTTTATTCTGCTCAGCAGGGCTGTAGAACCTGGAACCAAAAGCCCTACCTCTGAGGGCACCACGAGTGAAAGGGGGGGGGCTTGTTTCTACAGCGAGCCTGTTGAACACTGGTGGCAGAAAAGGCAGGTCTGAACTTTCAGGTTCAATGTGTGACCTACAAAGTTCATCACATGGAAACAACAGGGCGTAATTTGAAAGGAGTCTTTCCCACAAGCAATGTGTCTGAAGAGAAGAGGGCGGCTTGGCTTCTGACAGTCTGCATCTCACAATACACTGCAGGGTGACATCAAAGGCTGATGGGGAAAGTTTGACTTTTTTGCGGGCGGCAAAAAAATCCTCACCACAAAAAAATCTTTTAAAATACAGTCGTACCTTGCTTCTAGAACGCCTTGGTACTCGGATGTTTTGGCTCCCGAATGCCGCAAACCCGGAAGTAAGTGTTCCAGTTTTCGAACGTTTTTCAGAGGCTGAACGTCCGACGCAGCTTCTGATTGAGCACAGGATGCTCCTGCAGCCAACTGGAAGCCACGCCTTGATTTTTGAATGGTTTCGGGAGTCAAACAGACTCCTGGAACGGATTAAGTTTGAGAACCAAGGTTCTACTGTACACTGCTTTGTAGTGGTGGTTGTTTTGCTGTTTAAATTCTGAATACAGTGGTACCTCGGGTTACATATGCTTCAGGTTACATACGCTTCAGGTTACAGACTCCGCTAACCCAGAAATAGTACCTTGGGTTAAGAACTTTGCTTCAGGATGAGAAGAGAAATCATGCTCTGGCAGTGCAGCGGCAGCGGGAGGCCCCATTAGCTAAAGTGGTCCTTCAGGTTAAGAAAAGTTTCAGGTTAAGAACAGACCTCTGGAACAAATTAAGTACTTAACCTGAGATACCACTGTATATCAAAAAACAGACTTTTGAACTGGGCTAGGAACCTTGCAACCCACCCCTGAAATCACTTTGCCTTTCTCTCTACACACAAATCAAAAGACATCCCAGGCCCCATTTTACACAAAGACCAAAGTAGCAGTTAAGGGTTCCTCGCTGAACAACTTGGTGACATTCTCCGAAGGGTTTCCAGTAAATGGGAGGCGGGAGGCTCTAGGAAAAGGATGCAACAACGAAAAGAGAAAAGCTTGGGTGAAGAAGTAGTCTCATATGATGGTGATGCCCTTTCTCACCTTTTACAACACAGCATCAAGGCCCAGAGAAGCATGTTTCAAAATGACTACTTGTCAAGGCTAAGGGCCCAAACCACAAAGGGAGACACTGTACCAAAAAGAAATCAGACGTAGTTTAGGAGCTCACATGGATTATGTTCTCAAGGACAGGCATGTTGCTTGCATCGTATAAGAATCAAAAGACTCTTCTCTTTCAAATCAACCCACCCTATGACAGGGTGGGGTATCTCAGCAGCAAGGCTATCCCTCTTCTCCATCATCAGCACAATATGGAGGGAAAGACTCTTCCTTCAGTGGCATTGAATCACGGTTCTTTTAATAACATCCAAAGTTCCCTTCTTCCATCTTCAAGATCTGAAAAGGCTCCAAGACACAGCTCAATGACTTTCCCAAAGATCTCCTCATCAATATGATAAGCAGCTCCCATATGTTGTGTTTGGGAGGGTGGGGGAGATGTACATACAGCGGTACCTCGGGTTACAGATGCTTCAGGTTACAGACTCTGCTAACCCAGAAATATTACCTCGGTTAAGAACTTTGCTTCAGGATAAGAACAGAAATCGGGCTCCAGCGGGGCAGCAGCAGCAAGAGGTCCCATTAGCTAAAGTGGTACTTCAAGTTAAGAACAGTTTCAGGTTAAGAACGGACCTCCAGAATGAATTAAGTACTTAACCCGAGGTACCACTGTATAGCTTATGAACAAAAACCAAAGGCTGGGATGCAAGAAGGCACCATTTTCCCCTTCACCCGCCATTTATCGCATGTAGTTCGTCTCCTGCCAAATACGGCATTCTTCACCTTGCTGTCTGCTGTGGTGAAATTACGTAACTTGCATAATGGACATAATTCATTACATAAATTATGTTGAAATTACATTATTCCATCCCACTCATTTCAATGCAAAGGAAACACAGTGCAGATGAGTTGGGGGAGGGTATCAATTGCAGCGTATTTGCGGACTGAGAGCAACAGCAGCAGCAAATACTGATCGTATTTGCAGGATTCATTTACACTCAGGACATGGGGTGAATAAGCAAACACCAGCAATTTCCGCTCCCATTTCTGATTCGGTCGGAAATCTCTGACATCTGTACTGAGGAACTAGCTCACTAATGAAGACCCTTAAAAGGCCTCCCTTAGAGGGAAAAACGTGTGCTGTGAGTCGCATGCTTGTTATCTATTGATTTCTACAGTGCCTTTTGGAAGTAATGGAACTTCACACGCCTGAGTTAAATGCTAGGAGTTCAGCTCCTGGCTGGTCTAAAGATTTTTGACCCTGTGCCCCAGAAATGCCCTAACAGCTGCAATTGAACAAGGTAGCCAAACTCACGTCCACTTTTCGATTACTACCTTTCCGACTCAGTCTACTAGAGCACACATTTGATTAACTTCTTCATTGCTTTATGAACAAATCTGAGGCCTCCTTTGAGGCTGGGAGAACTCTCTTAGCTGGAAGAGCTGTAAAACATTTCCTGGAACATTTCAAACTTTGTTTCTCTTTTCCCTAAATATATGCAATGGCCCAGAGCGTAGTTAGTCTGCATAATTATACACGTGTGATAAAATATTTGGATTCAGAAGGCTGGATAATTTTGCAAGGCTCTTGCAACTTGGTGTTTGCTTAAGGGGGCGTCAGTTATAGGTGGCAGAAGGAGCTTCGCCCCCCATAGTATTTGTGGGCAGGGGACCAAGCCCCCCAATACTGAGGAGCCCCCAAACAGATTGGCCTCCCACCTGCAAACACATCCTCTGTGCTCCCCATCCCCCACTGCTGATGGGCCAGCGCTTGTGTGCTGGGGGAGGGCATAGATGGTGATCTTTACTCCCTGTGCTCTCCAGCCCCTGTCGCCGGCAGGGCACCATGGGGATCTCTCTGGGGCCATATGCCTTGTGTACGCCCCAGATTGCATGCCTGGTGCAACAGCCATCCTGGCACCCCCCACCAAGTGCATGGCATCGTGCAAATGATATCACGCAACACTGGGGGCCCCCAATGGGGAGGCAAGTTGGTACCCCAGTTTGTTTGTTTGTTTGTTTGTTTGTTTGTTTGTTTGTTTGTTAGCTCTTACACATGACCATGCACTTCAATTACAATTATTTCCAGAGGGATAACCATCTTAATCTGTCGCAGCACAAACAACAAAGAGTTTTGTGGCATCCTAAACGAGAACAACTTTATACAGTCGTACCTCGGAAGTCGAACGGAATCTGTTCCGGAAGTATGTTCAACTTCCAAAACATTCGGAAACCAAAGTGCAGCTTCTGATTGGCTGCAGGAAGCGCCTTCAGCCAATCAGAAGCCACGGAAGCCCTGTTGGATGTTTGGGTTCCAAAGAACGCTCGTAAACCGGAACACTTACTTCCGTGTTTGCGGCATTCAGGAGCCAAAACGTCCGAGCATCAAGGCATTTGGGATCTAAGGTACAACTGTACCGACATAAACTTTTGTGGGCTACAGAAAATGGATTGTAAGGCCAGAATGCATTTTTTCATCCTTAAATTAATTTCTGACTTATTTATAAGGGTCCTGTCCCCCCCCTTCCCCGTCCCCGTGTGTAGATTCACCGTCAGGTGCAGGTCAGCAATAAAACATCCAGTGTAGTTAACTCTTTTTTTCAAAGGAACCAAAACAGAGCGAGCCTAGAGATTGCAGCAATTCTTCCCAGCGGGTCTTGCGCCAGTGAGGCAGTTACGAGGACTGAAGGTCTCCACCTTTCCACCACTATGACTCCTCCCCTGGGTCCTTCCCCAGCAACTTGAGGCACCTTGGTTTTGTCTCTCTTTCCTCCACCCTCTTCATTCCTCTCTGTGTTCTGGGAGGCTATAGGGAGAAAAGCTGGTCATAGCAGGAGGGGGAGACCCCCCTGGATTCTTCAGAACCCTGTCCCCACTCCTCTCCAGCCTCTGCTTCCACCTCTGAGTTTGAACTGCCCTCTGCCACAGCCTCTTCCTGCTCATTAGACCCTATGTCCTTTTCAGCTTCCTCCTCCCAGTCTGCTCCCTCTTCTCCCTCTGACCACTTAGCATCGTCCCACCACCAATCCCCTGGCTCTGAGCCTTCTTCCCCCGGGGGTTCCCTTGGGGTTTCCCCAGCTGGTGCCTCACCACTCCTTTGCACCCAGCCAGTCCATGATGACAGACATCAGTCCACTGCTGCTCTGCAAATGTGTTTCTTTGGTTAGAGTTGGTGGCAAGTTTGGATGGATGTGTCATCAGTTCATTCGGAGTGCATACTATTTTAGGTTTCTTAGGGAAGTAAACACGCGTGTACCAAGTGTATTGAGCTCCAAACATGGTGAAACCATTCTACTGATGAAATTAGGCAGGTTGATAAGAAGGTTCCTAAGAACTCTTGTGTAAGCTTTATGGGTAACTGGCCTGGATGAGATGCTTCATATGTAGGAACTTTATGAGTTCCTTGGAAGAAGAACAGAGTATCTATAATAAACAAAATGTGGGATAGACTGAGGCTATGCTAATGTCAAAGTCCAAGACAAAATGTTGACAGATGGTGGTGGTTGTCCCACACATCATATTATGCTTTCTTTTATAAGGGAGGTATTTTGCTGTGCATCCAATTTGGCATTAAAATACTACATTGGAAGCAAGAAGCGCTGCTGGAAATATAAACCCAAATCTAATTGCAGGGGATGTTATATAAAGCACCCTGCATTTATAAATGTGTAGGATTGTCTCATGAAAATCAGAGCAAGCGGTCAGGCTAATCAGCGATTATAATGAATTGCATGTCTTCCAGAAGCAATTAGGGAAATTAAATTTTAATAAACAAATAAGCGCCAAAGTCCATACTTGCTTATGGTTCCTAATGAATTTTAGATGAACAAGGACTAACTGATGATTAAACTATGGATGAGCTTGTACTGGATTTAGGCATCTTACACAAAAGTTACATTAAAAAAAAATCAAAATCAATGTACTTGCATTTCTTTCCTAAGTGTATTTTGTATTCCTGAATTCAGTCAGCCAATCCAATTTATTTGTTAGGCTTCATACACACCATACATTTAAAGCACATTATTTTCCCCCCAAAAGGCTTTTTCATTTTTAGAAAAGGGATGCTGGACTAGATGGGACCTTTGGAGTCATCCATCAGTACTACTGAATAAATTTGCTGTAATTAAAAGTGGTGTTCAAACCTGCAGGAAACAACGAAATGTATTTCTTTGTCCATTCATTTTTTAAAAATCTTGCTAGTTCATTCCTTTGGGATTGGCAGTTTGGAATGTTTACTTCCACACCTTGAATCCAAACTTCCCCATAGCTTACGTCTAACAAAGAAGTGTCCTTTTCAAGTTCAAGAGTCATACTGGTACTCGGAAGCTTACTGCCTCCAAGCGATATATAAACTGTTGAAAGAAATAAAATTCCGCTTTCTCTGACTATACAGTCTGTCTTGGTAAAGGAGAAAATGGAGTTCCCTGAAAGTTCCAGTTGCCAGATGTTCCGAACGACCAGTACCCTGGAGTTATGATTTGTGTTGTTCTGAGCGTTCAACGCAAGCTGCATTCTAACTGCCTCAGAACTCCAAGGGGCAGTTGCTTCAGTGACCAGCTCAGACCAGCTTCAGTCTTCTCAGGTCTTCTCTGAGGTCAGACACACGTAAGAAAGACCTGGAAAAAGTCCTTGCGTACCAGAGAGTGGTTGAAGAACCAATATCATGTAGGTACATATATTCAATGGTCCACCAACATAGCAGTGTTTCATTAGATAAGAACGAGTTGACTTTAATTTCCTTTTGTCTTGTCTGAATAATGGAGAGGGAAGGGAAAATAAGATGCAGAGGAGGAGAGGATTAGACAGAGCCCTCCTTATCTGCATGAAGGGGGTCTGTGCAACAAAAGAGGTTGTGAAGTCGTGCAGTTTTTTTCTGCCTCAGGTGTGTGAGCAAAGTGTCTACATCTGCAGGGAGAAAGGCTAGGCGCATAAACCTCTAGGCAGAAAGGGTTTTGGCCCCACACTAGTCCATGTGCATAAGCTTCACTGAAAAACTGAGGAAGTGTGATTCCTGGCACCTGTGATTGCAGGTGCAGCAGACTTTTCCATTCCTACGTCTCAAAGTGGGAAATGTAGAATTTGTCCTAGAATCATGGCATTTTGGCTGCACATCACTATTTGCTCAGACTTTAGGGGATGTCCATATGACATTGTACCTGAATATCTAACTGTTGTTTTTGTCTTTGTTTTTCTCCAGCATGCCTTCAGTTGCCTGCCTTGCCTGTACTCAAGCAACAGCACTGTCCCAGGCAGATTATGGCTCCCTTCCTGTACGGTGGCTGTGCAGGGCGTCTTACTTCCAAGTAGGTACCTTTGTCTTGGCTCTTTTTGGCTGTGTTATGTGCATCTGCTCCACAGCCAGTGTCCAATCGAGAATGTTGACAGCATCATGGGCGGCAGCAGACCTGGCTTTGCAGGGATTGGGCTCTGGGTTGCCTGTTCTGCTCATAGAATTTCTTTTTTTTTTCCAAGTGAATTTTTATTGTTTTCCTTACATATTCTTTTCCAACGAATTGTAATAGCACCATACATTCCCTTTGACTCTGCCGAGTCACGACCCCCCTCCCTCCCCACAACTGGTATATTTATCCTCTTTCCATCACACACATCATTCTCATATTAGTACTATTATACATTGGAGGTATTATGTCAATCCTGCTAGTGTCTTGACCTCTTTACAATTCTTCTTTAAATATTCAATAAATTTACTCCAGTTATTTTGGTATCTTTGATCTCCCTGCTCCCGGATCCTCCCTGACAGTTTGGCAAGTTCTGCATATTCTGTCAACTTCGCCTGCCACTCCTGAATAGTTGGTATATCTTGTACTTTCCATCTTTGGGCCAGAAGGGTCCTCGCGGCAGCTGTAGCATACATGAACAAATTTTGATCTTCTATTTTAATTTCTGTTCCTATTAAGCCTAATAGACACACTTCCGGTCTTTTGGGGAAAGTATATCTAAATATTTTTTTGAGTTCATTATAAATTGATTCCCAAAAATTTTTTACCTTATCGCAGGTCCACCACATATGGAAATAGTCCCCATCTGCCTTTTTGCATTTCCAACACTTTCTTTCTTTTTTCCTATACATTTTAGCTAATTTTACTGGCGTCAAATGCCATCTATACATCATTTTTAGCAAGTTTTCCTTTAAAGCCATGCATCCTGTGAATCTCAAACCTTCCATAATCTTTTCCATGCATCCAATTCAATGTTATGCCCAATATCAATTGCCCATTTTATCATTGATTCCTTTACTTCTTCGTCTTTTGTATACCATTCTAGCAATAAACTATACATTCTTGATAAAATTTTGTCTTTACAGTCTATTAACTCGATTTGGAATTTCGATTTTTTATCTTCGAACCCATTTCTCTTTTTGTCTTCCTTTAATAATTCACTGATCTGATGGTATTGCAGCCACCCTGTTAACATCTTTTCAATTTGGTCATATGTTTGAGCTTTCTATTAAGAAGATAAATGTTTTGTGCACAGCATTAGCTGATGATGAGTCCCTTCCCTCTGAAATAGTTATTGCTCAGGACTTCATGCCATTAGCCTCCATTGTGAATGCGGTGACCGTGTTTTGAATGGCCTTTCCATTATATAATAATAATAATAATAATTATTATTATTATTATTATTATTATTATTATTATTATTATTATTTATTATTTATACCCCGCCCATCTGGCTGGGCTTCCCCAGCCACTCTGGGCGGCTTCCAAAAGAATATTAAAACACTACAATACATCAAACATTAAAAGCTTCCCGAAACATATAACATATATAACGTTTCCAAGCCTGGAAAACATGGAGATTTTATATTTATCTTTTTTCCCACAAGAGTCATTCTGGACTTAGCTGCAGGAACATTTGTGCTCATTTTCGTTTCCTGGAATATGTATTCCATCCTAGCGAAGGAAGGAATGAAGCTCCCTGATGTTTTGGGATTGCCTCTCGTTCCAACAGAGCAATGCGTTGGAGCTGCTATTTATGTGGGGTTCATTGCTGCAGGTTCACAGCTCTTAAGCGGAATGCTTGTTCTTGGTGAAAAATATTTCTGGAGATTCAGGGAAAGAGTCACTTCCAAGGAAGAAATTGTTACTGAACCTAAAATTGTGGAAAGTGAGAGCCCAGCTCTGAGGCTAAAGTGTAGGGAGGATGCCTCTACTATGAAACATAAGTGTGAAGATCAACCCACTACTTTATAGAAGGCATATGAAAATAGAATCTATGCCAAACCCATCAGGCATGTGGCTAAGAATGGCTCCAATCCTGGAACTGACTATTTTAAATGCTGGCATGTGACATTGTGTAGATTTACTATCAAATTTGTTGATTTTATCCATGGGTTGGCAAACTAATGACCACAGGCCGGATCAGGCCCAATTGCCTTCTAAATCCGGCCTGTAGACGGTCCGGGAATCGCCATGTGGATTACCAGCGCATGCGTTCTTTCCCTCTCCCTCACATGGTGCCGCCACCGCCTCCTCCTCCCTCCCTCCTCCAGGCTTCTCCCCACCCTGCCTAGAGGAGGAAAGGGGCTGGGCTTTGTTGGTGACAGCCCCTCTCCAGAGCCCTTTCGTGCGCCGCTCATCATCCCTCCGCCACCACCACCACCAGCCCCTGCCGCACGCAAAACACAGGAGCCGCAGTTTGCTGAGCACCCCTCTCGAGTTGCCGCCATTTAAAGCAGTCCCTCTTCAGAGCCCTTTTGCTCGCCACTCATCATCCCTCATTCATTCCCCCCCCAAAAAAATATAGTTCGGCCCCCCACAAGCTCTGAGGGACAGTGGACCAGCCCACTGCTGAAAAAGTTTGAGGACCCCTGGTTTTATCTTGACTTGTGAATATTTTGTTTGAATTTTTGTTTTACACTGAATGCTGTTACATTCCACCCTGGGATGACTGCAACATAGGATAAACTATAAATAGGGAAAATACATGAAAAATGCCAAATTATTATATCTAGATATTAATTTCATGCTATATCATTTTTAGCAATAAGAAGAATGCTATCTCATTGCACACTTCCGCAGGACTGCTTATTTTGCTGCAAGCTATATGTCTATTGTGCTTTACATTTCAAATTTTCTGCATTTCAGGAACTCTTTGTGCATTGTCTTGTGTATGCCATGGAACATGTGCAAATCGCAAAAGGTTCTAGGGCATGCTTGTGTGTGTGTGTGTGTGTGCAGTCAATTTCACAGAGAATACTGGCCAAGCTTTTGAGGGTCTCTGGTGCCACTCCCAGCCTTGAAGAGCGTGTTCAGTGTGGTGTAGTGGTTAAGAGCGGTAGTCTCGTAATCTGGGGAACCGGGTTCGAGTCTCCGCTCCTCCACATGCAGCTGCTGGGTGACCTTGGGCCAGTCACACTTCTTTGAAGTCTCTCAGCCCCACTCACCTCACAGAGTGCTTGTTGTGGGGGAGGAAGGGAAAGGAGAATGTTAGCCGCTTTGAGACTCCTTAAAAAGGGAGTGAAAGGCGGGATATCAAATCCAAACTCTTCTTCTCTTCTTCTTCAATGATAAGGAATACTCCATTTCAGAGGTCCAAAGTGACCTCAGCCTCTTCTATCTTTTGAGGCCCCTAGGCACAATTAAAAAATGAAAATGATGCCACACAAAAACAAAATAGGGCACACACAAAAGGAGTGATATATAATTTTATATGATGAAATATCAGTGAACACACAAACAAAAAACCCCCAAGTCTTTTACCAAATCACATCTCTCGTTTGCTCAAATTTGCAACTCTCGGGTCTTCTTTTGAGAGAGCATCATCTAGTACAGGTGCCTGATCTAGTATTTTGAAGGTCTCCTATCTACAATTTATAAGATCCTGCACCAGTCTGAATCTGAAAGTTAAGTGGAAGCAAATGTTAACTTAGTGTATGTAGCTGGAATAATGGGATTGCAACTGCAAAATTGGTTACAGTGGTACCTCGGGTTACATATGCTTCAGGTTACATACGCTTTAGGTTACAGACTTTGCTAACCCAGAAATAGTACCTCGGGTTAAGAACTTTGCTTCAGGATAAGAACAGAAATCGTGCTCCGGCGGCCCTATAGGACGCACTATAGGACGCACTTTTCCCCCTCCAAAAATGAAGGGGAAATGTGTGTGCGTCCTATGGGACGAATGCAGGCTTGGGTGCGCACCGACCCCTCTCGCTCCCCAGGCTTCAGGAAGCTCTGTGCAACCCTCGGGAGACCAGTGCAACTTCGGCCGGTCTCCCGAGGGTTGCGCAGAGCTGCCTGCAGTCCCGGACTTTGCGCAGCTTTGCACCACCCTAGGGAGCCCGGCACGAAGTTGCGCCGGGCTCTCGAGGGCTGCGCAGAGATGCCTGCATTCCGAAGCTTGGGGCGCGCTGAAGAGCGCGCCCGGGCTTCGCGCAGCTCTCCGCAAGCCTGGGGAGACCGGCGCGACTTCCCGCCAGGCTCCCTAGGCTTGCGGATAGCAGGCTGTTCTCGGGGCTGGGGTCGGGGGAAGCTCGGGCTTCCCCCGCGCCAGCCCCGCGCCGGGGGGGGGGATAATTTTTTTTTCTTTATTTCCCCCCTAAAAAACCTAGGTGCGTCCTATGGGGCGGTGCATCCTATGGGGCGGTGCGCCCTATGGGGCGAAAAATACAGTAAGTTCTTAACCCGAGGTACCACTGTATTTGTGTGTGATCAGTACAATTAAGTTGAGATTCTTTGCCACCCATCTCTTATGGATGGGTTTCTTTTATGTAATAATGTTTTTTTAAAAATGTGTATACCACCTTGTGCTATTTTATATGAAAGTGTGGTTTATCTTAATTGATTGATTTAAAATGGGAAAGCTAATTTCTATAAAATGCTCTATTTGTGGAACTTAATGCCTATTCCGCTACAGTGCCTTTATTCAAATAGTTCGGATACATGTTGGAAATGAGTTGCTCTGGAGCAGATTTTCAACCATGTTGGTGGGAATGTGTTCAAATGAAACCACATTGGATTCAGATGAATAGCATAATAGAATAGCAAAATCTTGGGCGATGGAATATATCTGTTGTATCATCTGTTTTTCTGCTTGGGTATGTAAAAATACAGCTCCAACTAATGTTTACATTCAGCTAGGAAATGTACTAATTAGTGTCGCTGTCACATTTAGCCTTGCCAAACTAGGAGGAGTATAGCATCACCTTCAGGGGAAACAGAGTGAGTTAAAGCACGTCGGAGCAAAACGTTTTACATAAAAAGAGGAAAGAGGGATTTGTCCCTGCAGTCTTTTTTCTGGTAAAGTTTTGAGCCATATTTTCCTTGGGGAAAGCAAACAACCTCTCCTCTTGAATGCAGTGGGACATATGAAGCAATATTTTTCACAAACAGCACTGTGCCGTGTTAGAAAGCTTCATCCTAAAGAAATGCTTTTGTCTCCTTCAGTGGGTTATTTAGACTGTAAACATCTTCATGCCATTAGTGACAGTGATGGAAAATGAAGATGATGTGCTGGGAGTTGTATCCAATTATATATATATATATAAAATTAATTTTAAAATACAAAATTATAAAACATACCACACAATTTATCACAAATACATTCTTATTGGACTTCCATCAGCTCCTCTGATAATCCTCCGTCTTAGTCACTTCTTACGCATTTCCTAACTTAATATTGCCTTATATTAATAACATATCCTATCTCCTTTTTCATTTTTACAATATTTCTAATATTAATTCTTCACAGAGCTTCTTGCAAACCTACAAACGTTGTCTGGTCGTCGCAAATACTTTTCAAATAGTCTGTAAATTTACTCCAGTCCTCAGTGAACTTCTGGTCCTGCCGGTTTCAGATCCTTCCTGTTAATTTGTCAAGTTCCGCATAGTCCATTAATTTCATTCTCCATTCTTCCATCGTTGGTAATTCTTGTTTCCATTTTTGGGCCAATAATATTCTTGCTGTTGTTACTGCATATAAAAAAAAACTTACATTCCTTTTTATTTATATCACTTCCCACAATGCCTAAGAGAAATGCTTCTGGTTTCTTTATAAATGTATATTTCAACATTTTTTTAAATTCATTTTATACCATCTGCCAGAAGCATTTCACCTTTTTACACTCCCACCACATGTAATAAAATGTTCCCTCTTTTTCTTTACATTTCCAGCATTTATTACTTACTTTATACATTTTTGCTAACTTCACTGGTGTAATGTACCATCTATACATCATTTTCATCACATTCTCTGAGTTGTATCCAATTCTTGGGTGTGGAAGATTCAGTGGGAAAGTAGTGCATCCTCCAACAGAGACAGCTAAAGAAGTTGAAAAAGAGTGTTCCAGGAAACACTGCGCAATCTTTCCCTAGAAGCCTCTTCATGTCCATACGGCCTTCTCTGCAATCTTCATGTTTGAGGAAAGATTATGGCCAAGGTCTTATAGATAGCCTTGCTTCCACCTTCTATCCCCACCCCTATTAGTCCCTTGAGCTCATTCCACAGAATTCCACTGAAATGTTTTTTGCAATGCTCTTTATTTTTTCTCTGGAAATCCTTGTATGGCAGATTTGCTGGTTTTCTGCTTATTGGTCCGCAATTATCCAGTTACCATGCATGCAGCATGGATCAACGAGACATGAGTGAAAATCCAGATATTGAGATGTCTTATCCGACTTTCTAAATAAGAGGAAGGGCTACAGATGGGGGGAAGATACATAGACCAGTAGTGTAAAGCATGGGAATGTTGTGGATATTAGGAGAGGATATATTGATTCAATATTATCCTTCCTCACTCACGCTAGTGAGCTAGTAGCAGAGCACATTCCCTTGCACATTGCTGGAATCTAGTTGATGGATTCCTTAGAACCAATTGAGTTACGCAATCCAGTCTGGCTTTTCCAGATTAGATTGTTCCTGGAAAATCCCCTTTAGTTCCCTCTTAGAAACAATAATGACACAGCAGTCTTCTTTTAAAAGCAATGATAAGGTTTACTTACACTCAGTTCACAGTATGATCCTGAAGGCAAGCTTTATCTTGTAGTTACAGTTACAGAGAAAAGTGTGGGCTCATCCTCTTGTGAGAGATGAGCCACATGCTTCTGGCTGAGAGACAGCACACAGCAAAAGGCATCAACAGAGGCAAGAGAGAGATGGCTGTGTGACTAGCAGACAGGAAGTCCTCCTGGCTGGAGCACCATTCCCATGTGTGTCCACTCTGGGCAAACAGGAAATGTTGTATTTGACTGCTTCTTTGATGTTACATTCCACATAAAGAAGGCTTCAACTTCAACTCTTGACATGTCTGTCTAAAAGTGTTATGTACTGAAGTTCTCACCCTGGGCCAGTAGGGGGATACTGTAGATAGTTTTCACTCAGGTCCACATATGCAAATAAGGGATTGAAAGTGACATTCAGTGATTGGATAGTTACAGAAAGTTGCTACTGTTGCATTGTAGTGGAGCTCTATATAAGCAGGCTGGCTGAACTCTTCAGTTCAGTTCTGTTCTGGCCTGTGAGAGCTGTTTGAAGAATCACTGTTTTATCTGATATGTTCACCCACAACTTAACAAAAAGAATATTAGGGGACGGGGTTCAGTGGCGACTGGGGCCCATTGAAACTGGTGGGGCGGAAAGCAGAGAATCCAGCAATAGCGGGAGGCAGAGCCAATGACAGGCAGAGCCAGCTAATGCTAATTTTGACATCACTTCCCAGCCCCCCGGCTGAGACTAAGGAGGAGGAAGCTGAGAGCCAGAGCTATCCCTGACTGGATGTAAGAACACTGCTGTAGCAATGGGCAGATTGTGCTGGTCAAATACAGTCTGGGCTTTTTCTTCAGCTGAAACTCACCAGAACTCAGTTTCGGCACCTCTCAGGTGGGTGACATTGCCATTATAAGAGAACAAGGGAAGCGTTCATGATGAGTTCCAGCACCTCTTTTTCTAGGAAAATAGCACTAAATACAGTAAGTCCATAACTTATGTGGGGGTTACGTTCCAGGGATCGTGCCTAAAGCCAACATTGCAGATAGTCAAAGCCCGTTGGGTTCAATGGTGGGTGGGATTGCCAAAGTCATCCCCCCCCAAAAAAAACCTGCTTTATGACCCTTTAAAAATGTTATTTTATTTATTTGCCACACGCATAAAGCTGAATGCGCACAACTTAAATGTGCGTAAGTTGCAGGCTTACTGTATATAAAACTGGCTGGGTATATAGTATATTGGGGGAGTGGTGAATGGGGCATGATAATATTTTTCAGGTAGCTGCAGCCATATAATGCATTTATCCCTGACCTCAACTTTCAAAACATACAGGGAGTCATGAAAAAGTTTAAGAGACTCTTCTTGTAGCTCATACATCTGCTCCAGAAATTGATAAACAATAGTAATTTAATACAGTACTTGGGAAAGGTGTTAATAGGCAGTTAAGATGTTTATTGCATGTTTATTTGGAAATCCCCAGGGTATTCCAGGAAAGTGTAAACCGGATTGCAGCCATGAATAACTGGCAAATTTAAACTTACAAGGAAAAGGAGAAGGGGCCATTCCTTTGCAATGTGAATTCATCTCCCATGAGCCCACATTTCTGTAGACATGTAAAAACAACAACAACAGGAGGTATAAGTTTCCCACACTTCCCGTCTATCCCCTCTACACAAGTTCAAACACCTAAAGCTTTTATAAATTGGGTCTTTGTAGAGGCTCTGTTATGTAATTTTGGTGTAGAAAATTAAGTGGAATTTCAAATTTGAAACAGCCCCTTAATGCTGTTACTTCCAATGGATTTGAAAAGCTAATTTACAGTGATAAATTTCTAGCCACTGCCTCGAGTGGCTCCAGGGAGTGTGGCTATAAATTAGCATGGTTAAGTGGGCAGGTCCTTTTGCTCTGAAACAAACAGTGCTGTGGTACATAAAGGATTTGGGGCAGATATGGTAATTGAGCTGTCTGTGAGGCCTCTGCAGATAAGTGGGAAAGGAAAAGATTGAGGATGCAACTGATAGCCCAAAGGTTTAAAGGAAATTAGATGTATATGAATTTGTTACTGTTAAAAAAAACCACAAACCAATGTTAGATGAATAGTTTGCCTGAGCAGCTTTGTGCCAACTGTGGCAGACCTATGCACATTGCACACTGAACACAGGGACTTACTTCCGAGTAAGCATGCTTCACCACAACATTGCACCCGGTTTAAACATACATTCAGGGCAACTCACTTAATGAGCATCCATTCTGACTGGTTTTCAGGGAGGTTAGACAACATTGGCCGTTCACTGAACAGCCATTCTGGCTGGTTGCGGGGAAGTTAGACGACACTGAGTTAAGCAAGTTCCAAGGGCATTTTCCTTGTTGCTTTCCTTTTTGCCCAGAAGTCGGTATTGGGGAAGTGGGTTTATTGTGCCAGACCTCCCAGCTGACTGCAATTGTGCAACATGCATTTGCTGCAATCTGATTGAATCACATGAGGAAATAGCAGCGATATAGAACAGTCTCTCTAATCTAACCTGAAAGAAGCTAGCGTATCCTATTTTCTGTTTCTCCAGAAGGGCTGAAACTGATGTGATGCAGAAAGAAAGATCTCACCCTCTTTATCAGGGTTGCTGGTTTTGACTGGAGCAACAGCCATGAGGGAGGTGTGGGGTGGGGTTCGTTCTTTTCCCCATTGTAAAGTGCTCCCCGCCAAATCTGCTATTAAACCTGCTATGGGAGAAAAGGGTAACTTTATATCCCTCCCCCAAGTTGGTCTTAAGAGCAACTGGGGGAATTCAGATCAGGGGGGAAGGGTTACACATCACCTCCCTCAGCACGACTCTCGTAAAAATCAAACCCTCCCACATCTCATTTGAAGTATAGAGCGGAAAAACCGGAAGATCTTATCACAGCTCTCTCTCTTGCATCAAAATCTGTTTTGGCTCTGAGTCATATTTTGGAGGGGAAATCCAGAGGATTTAAACCATTACTTTCCCCCCATTCACTAACTAACGGCATTAAGTGTTTTTCTTTGCAGTAGTTGGTTACACACAGATCTTTGAGGACTGTCAGTAGCAGTTACTGTATTTTTTGCTCTATAAGACTCACGTTTTCCCTCATAAAAAGTAAGGGGAAATGTGTGTGCATCTTATGGAGCGAATGCAGGCTGCGCAGCTATCACAGAAGCCAGAACAGCAAGAGGGATTGCTGGTTTCACTGTGCAGCGATCCCTCTTGCTGTTCTGGCTTCTGAGAGTCAGAATATTTTTTTTCTTGTTTTCCTCCTCCAAAAACTAGGTGCGTCTTGTGGTCTGGTGCGTCTTATAGAGCGAAAAATACGGTAATCTTATTCCGGGGGAATCCTTTTATCACCTCATATTGTGCTTTTAATTATTTTGTTTTTTGTTTGTAGCATTGTATTATTTCATAAGCTCCAACATTTATCTGATGAAAATAGGGACACCTTATATAATAATAATAATAATAATAATAATAATAATAATAATAATAATAGATATAAATGCCCCAACCATCTGACTGGGTTTGCCCTAGCCACCCTGGGTGGCTTCCAACATATATAAAAACATAATAAAGCATTAAACATTAAAGAAACTTCCCTATACAGGGCTGCCTTCCAAGGCTGCATAGTCACTTATCTCCTTGGCTCAGTGGGGCCACATAACTCCATACCCTCCCTCATTTCTCCAATGAAAATAGTGACGTCCTAAGGGAAAGCGGGATATTCCGGGATCAAATCAGAAACAAGGACGGCCTCTGTAAATCCAGGAATGCCCCTGGAAAATAGGGACACTTAGAGGGTCTGTGTTTTACTATTGCTTTGAGTTGCTTGTGTAAAGTGATTAATAAACTTAATAAAGAATAAAACCCTGCTACTATTACAACTACCATTAATAGTAATCATAATGTGAAAGCATATCTCTGTGAGAGGAGACAAATTCCCCTTTCATATAGCAATAAGAACCCTATAACAGGCAAATATAGCGGACAGTAAGTTTTCACTGTCATAAACTCTGACCTTGCTCGTTCCAAGCATGGAGATTCACTGACACTGCAATGTATATGCATTTGCTAAGTCTATACCCTTCCCTTGTCCCATATGTGCCGTTCTGTAATACTCATTACCCAAGGCAAAACTGAGAGGCTATTAAAAAGTTGTCTTTTGAGAGGCTATTAAATGCCCAGGTTCTGGTATAAACAAGAAAAGCTTTGGATTTCATACCATACTTAGGCCATGCGATATATCATCATAATCCTCATAGCCACCTTTCAGGAGGGGGTGAACATTTAGGGAGCAACCTGTGTCCTCTAATGAACAATGAACAGTCAAGACTTCTCAACAAAGATGTGGATTCGGGCATTTCATGGATTGACTTAAGGTTGCAATTCAATGCACGCTTCTCTGGGAGTAAGCCCCCAATTGAATGCTGTAGGACTTACAGTACTTCTGAGTAAACGTCTCAACTGTGGTGTTGACGTTCTGATTTAATGGGAACCTAGTGTCGGAGAACGAAAACTTGTACAAGTGACACAGTCATCTGAACCCATATATATATATGTGAATGAAAAGAAGAGGAGCAGGTTTGCTCAAGTGTGTTGCAGGTAGAAATGCTGTTTGTAATGAAGTGAGAGCAGTAGTTTACTTGCTCGAATTATCAAATAAGAAAGTTTTGAGAATTTAAATTCTAGATTAAAAATGATTACGTAATTGAGAAGGGGATTGTAACCAAAACACTGGGGACTAATTTGAATGGTAGAGTGTCTGGTATCTGGTGGGCAATCTCATCCTTTATTTCCACTCTGTGGCTGCAGACCAAAGTACAGTGGTACCTCGGGTTAAGTGCTTAATTCATTCCAGAGGTCCGTTCTTAACCTGAAACTGTTCTTAACCTGAAGCACCACTTTAGCTAATGGGGCTTCCTGCTGCTGCCGCGCCGCTGGAGGCCGATTTCTGTTCTCATCCTGAAGCAAAGTTCTTAACCTGAAGCACTATTTCTGGGTTAGTAGAGTCTGTAACCTGAAGCGTATGTAACCTGAAGCGTATGTAACCCAAGGTACCACTGTACTCGTCAGGAGAGCTATGAGATCCAGGTGAGGGTCAGATGCCTTGTCAATCCCAGCAGGTATATAACAGGAAGACCTGGCCTACCCAGGCCACAAAAGGTTTACAAAGTTCAGTTATTGCAAAAGTTTTTCAGTGTTAATTTTATGCATTTTTTAAAATCACCATGGTATTTAACAATAGTATCATATGTTCTTTAAAGGAGAAAGTGTGAATTTCAGAAGTTTAAATAGCCGTCATCATCCTTGGCTTCACTCAGTTTTGTTTATAACACTCTTCCATTTTCTTCTAGTTGTGAGAGTGGGGGATGGGGAGGGGCCTCACAAGAGAGTAGCCTAGGGCCTTTCTTCATCTAAATCTGGCCCTGCTGTCCATGCTGGAATATTAAGGAACAATAGGCTATAATAGGACTGATGAACAGCCAGCCCACATATCAATCTATGGTGTTTAGTTCAATGACCTGTTTCTCCGTAATCTGTTTTTTGAGGACTTTTGGAATAATAATGATTGCAATTAGACAAGCTCCTTGTTGTTGTTGTTTTATTGCATGTCATTATTTATCTTCATTTCAGCTGGCGAAAACCTACCCATGTCACCTTAGATTGTTCTCTTCTCAGATTTTGAATAATGAGGTTTTATATTACCCTTTCCCAATCTTATATGCAAAAACTTCCTGCCCACATACTTCCTGTGTGCCCTTCGTCCTACGCATAAGATTTATTATTGCCTGTTAACAATGGAAGCTGTTAAGTGCAGGCTTTAAAACAACCATTTTAAGTTGGGTCAAAATACCCATGGCTTCTAGCAGAATGAATTTACTGTCTTTTGCATAAATGGAACACCCTCCCATCAGATGTCAAGGAAATAAACAACTAATTGACTTTTAGAAGACACCTGAAGGCAGCCCTGTTTAGGGAACTTTTTAATGTTTGATCTTTTATCGTGTTTTTAGTATTCTGCTGGGAGCAGCTCAGAGTGGCTGGGGAAACCCAGCCAGATGGGCTGGTAATAAATATATTATTATTATTATTATTATTATTATTATTATTATTATTATTATTATGTCAGAGGGAAAGAGCTGAGAGTTTCCAAAGGGAGTTAACAGAAACTGAACAGAGGCAACTTTGGATACTGTGGCCGGGAGATCTTGTACAGTATCATGCATGAATTTAAATACAGTAGTACCTTGGGTTACATACGCTTCAGGTTAGATACGCTTCAGGTTACAGACTTCACTAACCCAGAAATAGTGCTTCAGGTTAAGAACTTTGCTTCAGGATAAGAACAGAAATCGTGCTCCGGCGGCGCAGCAGTAGCAGGAGGCCTCATTAGCTAAAGTGGTGCTTCAGGTTAAGAACAGTTTCAGGTTAAGAACAGACCTCCGGAACGAATTAAGTACTTAACCCGAGGTACCACTGTACACAAATTGGGCCAGGAAAGATAAGCACCCTGGGAACGTAGGGTCTTAATTGTGTATTAAATCCTATATTTGAGAAGTCAGCAAGGGAAAGGTATCCAGCTGGAACTCACCAGATCTCAGTTCTGGCACCTCTCAGGAGGGGGTGGGGTGCAGTGCCACTACAGTCGTACCTTGGATCCTGAATGCCTTGAAAGTCTAAAGTTTTGGCTCCCGAACGCTGCAAACCCGGAAGTGAGTGTTCTGGTTTGCAAACGTTCTTGGAACCCGAACGTCCGATGCGCCTTCCGCGCCTTCCAATTGGCTGCAAGAGCTTCCCACTGCGCCTTGGTTTCCGAACGTTTTGGAAGTCGAATGGATTCCGTTCAACTTCTGAGGTACGACTGTATAAGAGAACAAGCATTCATGGTGAGTTCCGGAACCTCTTTTTTCTAGAAAAATAGCACTGTGTGTGTGTGTGTGTGTGTGTGTGTGTGTGTGTGTGTGTGTAGGGAGAAAGGGAAGTTCTTTTCTTTTTGTCACCACTGCAGAATCAAACCATCAACCAGAGAAACAACACACAAAGATATTCTCTTGCATATGGCCGGGGAAAATTAATGGATGTTGCATAAAGACCCAGATGCACCTCTTGGGAGCTCCTTTCATTCAGCTGGACCTTGAGAAGGGGGAAAAAAGCACAGCGAGTTAAAGACATATAGATGTTTTCAAGCAGCGAAACAAAGAAATCAATACGAGAGGGTCCTAAGGGCTTTGTTCCAGGTAAATTCTGAACATTCTTGGTTTTTGTCAAACCAGCATGCTAAACCCTGCGTGGCCTCTGGTATATTTGATGAAATGGTGCTGATTTGTCAGCAGATTGCCCAGTTCTTTTAAATACTTCCTTAGGAGCCTCCAAATGGGATCAGGATTATAACACTAGGGGAGGGGGAATAAACCTTTTCCTCTGAGCCAGGTTGCCTGTCAGCCCCCTCCCACTTACAGTTTGTCCCAGGAAGGAAAAGTACCCAATTTTTTCTCCACAGGGCAAACAGCACCTTGGCATTTAGATGGGGATAACTGTACAGGGGGGAAATAGTCAAGTCCCTACTCCAGTTTTAAAACACTAGCTGCTGTTTTCTTTTTTTGTAATATAGTATGTGCATGCTTGCGCTCTCAAGAGCTAAGGATAGTAATGAGAAAGGGGGAGCGTTAGGTAACTTAGGCAGTGTGGGAAATGAGAAGATAGACTGCCATCCACTGTCCTCATCCCCATCCAAAGCCCTAAAACAGACCACTGCAGCTGGGTAGAAGTCTGTAGGTGTTTGAGGAAATGTGAATGCAGTTCTTCAGTCAGGTAGGAATACACATTCAGAAGCACCATATTCCCCTACCTGGATTGAGATATATGTGTGCCTCTTTATATAGTATTTTTGCATTTGAAAACACCCTTAAACAATACAGTGGTACCTTGGGTTACATACACTTCAGGTTACATACACTTCAGGTTACAGACTCCACTAACCCAGAAATAGTACTTTGGGTTAAGAACTTTGCTTCAGGATGAGAACAGTGGTGCGGCGGCAGCAGGAGGCCCCATTATCTAAAGTGGTGCTTCAGGTTAAGAACAGTTTCAGGTTAAGAACGGACCTCCGGAACGAATTAAGTACCGTATTTTTCGCTCTATAACACGCACCCGACCATAACACGCACATAGTTTTTAGAGGAGGAAAACAAGAAAAAAATATTCTAAATGAAACAGTGGATGTATGATTTTTGTGGTTCATGCTGTGGCCACAGACATGTGATCTGACAGTGAGTTTGGAGTAGCCCAATGCAAAAATCCTGAGGATTCATGTGGATCCATGCTTTGTAACCACATTTTTGCACCACTGCAACCCTAGGCAACAGTGGGTGCGTGATTTTTTTGGTGCAGGCTGTAGCCATGGACATGCTATGTTATCTGATGGTGAATTTGGGGTGACCCAGTGCAAAGATCCTGTGGATCCATGCTTTGTAACCACGTTTTTGCACCATTGCAGCCCCAGGCAACAGTGGGTGCGTGACTTTTTAGGTACAGACTGTAGCCATGGACATGTAATGTGATCTGATGGTGAATTTGGGGTGACCCAATGCAAAAATCCTGAGGATCCATGTGGATCCGTTTTAAATGGGGAGGGAAGGAAAGCAAAAGTCCCCCCCCCAAGCCAGACAGGATATACGAAGTATGATTTCTTTTTTATTTACGGTAAATCAATTTTAATGTCCCTATATAAAATGCCTAGTGAAGCAGAAGTGAATCAGCCACTGTATTAAGGCTAAACGTTTGAAGAACAGCTCTCTATGGGGGGGGGGGAGACTAAATTCCATTTTCAATCAATTGTTATTGTGGCAGCAATTATCAGTGTATAGCACACAATGAGGAAAAGAACTTTAAATATATATATATATATAAAACATTCTCACGTTATACTTCTTCAAAGAAGAGTATTAGGCTTTTAATGAAGGGGAGAGGAGAGATGCTGTAATCCTCCTGGCTCAGGAGATTCTGATTTACCAGCCTCGTGTAGAAAGTATAGATTAAGATATTTGATATACAGCATATAAATCCAGAGATTTCCATGTCTCACTCTGCAATCCAGCCAGCTGTTACTTACGAGCAGGGAAGCAGGGTTTCTCTTCCAAACAAGCATACTGTCTCCCTCCAGCAGTACATTGCTTGGAGAAGCTGTAATTTGGAGGGGGCCTGGGGGCAGGGCTCTCTGCTTTTGGAAAAGAAATGAGAAACCTACCATTGTAAAGCAAAAGTCGTCCCCCCCCCCAAGCCAGCCCTCTCTCTCTCTCTCTCTCTCCCTCCTGCATGCTTTTGCTTTTCGGCTGCCTGGGAGTCCCTAGAGCACGGAGAGGAGGAAGTGGTGGGCTGGAGCCTGCACGCAGTGTGACTAGGGAAGGATTAGCAGGAAGGACGGGATCCTTTCCTTAACCCTCTGCTTGCCAGGAGGGCAGGGGATTCCCTGCTCTTTGTTGAGTTTGAGCAAACGCAGCAACAGAAACGGGTGGGCAGTAAGACCCTGAGGCAGAATGCAGGAAAGCTTCTGCCTTCCCTCTTCCCTCCGCCCGCCCGCCCGATCTTATTTTTGCCTATTTTGCCCCTGCGCTCCGGCGAGTCAGCTGCAGGGACCACACATTCGCTCCATAACACGCACAGACATTTCACCTTACTTTTTAGGACAAAAAATCTGCGTGTTATAGAGCGAAATTTACGGTACTTAACCTGAGGTACCACTGTACAATTTTAGGGTCAGGCAATCATGCTTTAGTTTGTTCTCATGCCTGCTTCCTGAAAAACTATGAACACAAATTTATATATGGGTTTAAAAAGCACAACATGTGCATAGAAGAACCACAATTTCCACAGTTTCTCCAACCATTGGCAAGACTGATCTGAGTAATTTTACTTAGCAAAAGAGGATGTATGTACAAGTGGTGTGGAGAACCTTTATTGAGTTTTTGCAGGGGAGGCATGCTCAGGATTGTGCCCATTTAAAACAATCGCCTCGCCTCTCCCAAGCAATTGACGCCTCTCTCCATATATATATATATACACGCCGAAAAGCAACAAAGAAAAAGTGTTAAAACAAAACAAACCCAAAAACCAACCACCACCCCACGACTGTTCATAAGTGGAAGGAATGCGGCGTGGCAAGTTCAAGGGTGGGGGGAGAGAGAAGCCATCATCCCTGGAAATGCCATTTTAAACAGCTTTTAAACAGGATCCCTTCGCCTCCCTCCCGAGGGATCCTGGAGATAGTCCTGGGGCAACCCCTACCTGCCGTGCAGTATTGGTGGGCAAAGAAACCTCTTTAACCGACTTGAGACACAGAGGTAACAGTTGGAAGGAACCCCCAAGGGTCATCTAGCCCAACCTCCTGTAACGCAGAAATAATATATCTGTGTTGACACTCTTGATATATACTCTATACACACACACTTTCCTTCTGTCTCTAGACCACGGGTCAGCAACCTTTTTCAGCCGTGGGCTGGTCCACTATCCTTCAGACCATGTGGTGGGCCGGACTATATTTTGGAGGGGGGGGGAATGAACGAATTCCCATGCCCAACAAATAACCCAGAGATGCATTTTAAATAAAAGCACACATTCAACTCATGTAAAAACAAGCTGATTCCTGGACCATCCGCAGGCCAGATTTAGAAGGCAATTGGGCCGCATCCAGCCCCCGGGCCTTAGGTTGCCTACCCCTGCTCTAGACGCACCATCTCTCTATACTTTCCCTACCAGGGTTTCCCAAACTTGGGTCGCCAGCTTTTTTGGGGGGGGGACTACTATTGCCATCATCTCTGACCACTGGTTCTGCTAGCTAGGGATGAGTTGTAGTCCAAACAAAGCTGGAGACTGAAAGTTGGGAAATCCTTCTCTACACTGTGTGTGTGTGTGTGTGTGTGTGTGAGAGAGAGAGAGAGAGAGAGAGAGAGAGAGATCTAGGGTAGCCCCATGAAGCAGCCCACGTACAGCAGGACTTACGCGGCAGCCCCATGGGATCGAACCGACGTAGGATCGAATCGCACGTGGTGCGCGGAGTTCCCATGCGCACAGCCACGCTGCACCCGCCTCAACTTCATATATTTATTTTTTCCGCCTCCGTGGGTTGTTTTTTTTTGGGGGGGGGAGTACTGGGATTATCCCCTCGGCCTTGTCAGCCTCCTCCTCCTCCCGCTCCCCCCCCATCTCTTTCCAGGAAGTTTCCCGGAACCTCCCCCGCGCGCAACGCGGTATGAGTGCAACTTTCTCTTCCCCTCCCCGCGCGCCCCGCCAGCCGCTTCCCTCCCGTAAGCAAGAGCCCCTGTTCTTTGCGGCGGAGCGGAAACGAAAGCTAGCCGTGGGCTGGTGAGAAACGACGTGCAAAGTAAGACAAGGACTACTTTGTGCGAGTCCTCCTCCTCCTCCTCTTCCTGCAACTCCTCCTCGCCCGGGAGTCACTGGCAAGGCAGCGGGGGGAAGTTTGAAGGAGAGGGAAAGTGGAAGAAGAAGAAGAAAAAAAGAGAGCATCTTCCTAGATTCGGAGGGGAGAGGCAGAAAGAGTGAGATCCCTATTCCAAACAAAAGTTTCTAGATGGGAGGGTTCAAGGGAGCTGGAGGGAGGATCCTCACCTCTCTCTTAGCTTGGAGGGGAGGGGAGAAAGAAAATAAGGGCATGAGTAAGTTTTCAGAAAGATGATCACATCTTGCAAAGGAGGGAGAGAGGGCTGGCTGCTTTCTCCATGTGGAAAGTGCGGGAAAAGTTCTAACTTTGCTTTTCTCTCTCTCTCTCTCTCTCTCTCTCTCTCTCTGTGTTGTGGGGTTTTTTTTGGGGGGTGGGGGTGGATTAGACCATGACACAAGGCGGAGGTGGAAGGGAGTCTTCTCCAGAGCAGAAGGAGGAAAAAGAAAGGAAGAAAAGGAGAAGGAAGAAGAAGAAAGATGCGGGCAAGACACGGAGGGTATGTTCCAACTTGCTGGCACCTTGGCCCGAAGCGGAGAACCCCCCTCCTCCCCCAGCCAACAACAGGCTGAAGACCACCAAATACACAGCTCTGTCCTTCCTGCCCAAAAACCTCTTTGAGCAGTTCCATCGCCTGGCCAACGTTTACTTCGTCTTCATCGCCCTGCTCAACTTTGTGCCGGCTGTCAACGCCTTCCAGCCTGAGCTGGCCTTGGCCCCCGTCCTCTTCATCCTGGCGGTCACCGCGGTCAAGGACTTGTGGGAAGACTACAGCCGGTACCGCTCCGACCAAGAGATCAACCACATGGAGTGCCTGGTCTACTGCAGGTAACTGGAAAGGGTTTTTTTGTGGTGGGGGGGCAGACACTCTGCCTGTTCCTGATGGTGGCGGTAGTGGCATGTAGATGTGGAAAGGGCAGCCCCACGTGTGGAGGTTTGTGGCTGCGCTTGTGGGCCCCGCTGGCGGGGAAATTGCGCCAGGAGAAAACAGGGCATTCCGCTGCTACGGGAAATGGAGCTTTAGATATTGTTTTTGATAGTTGAAAAGGTTTCTCGTTCTGAACCTACAGCTGCCCCAACTAACCGTTCTCTGCAGTGTGCAGGTGGCCTTACCCGCTTCTGGCTTCCTATTTCCTTTGGCATAATAAAAAAGTGATAAAATAAGAGATTTATTGCGATGACAGTGCTTTTCTCGCCTGGGTGTCTGGCGTCTGCTTAGTTTCCTTTTCTTCGCATTATTTTTTTCTCTTGTTCCATTCCTCTCTCCTGCACACGTGTGTGCCTTGATCTGCTTTCTATGGAACCGACGTATTATAGGCTTTCTTCCATAAACCGTCTTACTGCGGAAGAGTGGTCCCGCTTGAGGGTTTGGTTGGAGGCTGGAGTAGTTCTGCCTTTTTGTGGTTGGTTGTGTGCATGCACGCAAGTTTTTGGGTGAGTTGGCGGGATTTATCCTAGCCAGCAAGCCCAGCGAGGCTTTCTTCTGAGTGAATGTGCTTTGGGTCGCACTGTTTTGACCAGGGTTGAAAAATCCTGTCAAATGTAATGTCTGCACAAACTCACTATGCAAGCCTTCACAGACCTGGTGGAAAAGGCCTACAGGTCAGTGGCAGGCAGTGTTCGAAATTAGCCAGGCGCCGGGTGCATTTTGGCCCTGGCTTTCGGCTACTTGCGACCAAGTGAAGATGTCCGGGTGCCAGGATAGTGCCTGACATCTCCACCACCTGGAAGTGCGTGCCTGGGGATCATTGGATCTGGACTGCTTTCACGCACTTAATACCCCATCCTGTAGCATTCTCTTTGTTATATTTTACCTGCAGAATCAGAATGAATTTCAGGAACCAAAATGCTTTTTCTGCGCGGCCAGAGCAGGAGCGGTAAACAATGTCATACTTAATCGTTATCACTTGCCTTACCCCACCCACAGTTGTGAAGAATATGCTTAATGTTATGAATGGTCCATGTCACTGTTAAGAAAAAGAGGTAGGAATAGCCCAGTGTTTATGTGGACCGTCCCTGGATCAAGTGCCTTTTCTTCTTCGAGTTCTCAAAAGTTCTTAACCTAGCTCAAGGTTGTCATCTGAACTAGCCAGATGTTGAACTGAGAATCACATAGTCCATCGTTTGAAAAATAAGACTTTAGAACCGTCTTGCCCCCAAATGGCAGCTAGACATCCTATTTTGGCGACTGCAACTGTGGTCTAAGGAGCCTTTTGGTACCTAGCTTATATATCTGAGTTTCTAAAACTGGTTGCAGGACGGCTGCTTTGCAGTCAAAATACCCCAGCATTTCCAAGAGACACTGGAAATGTCCCCCATCTGAAACCCTTTTTTTTAAAAAAAATTATTTAATCATTTTTTTCTGAAACCCTTGATAGCTCCTGTCAGTCAATAGAGACCACCCTGAGCCAGACAGACAGAGGATCTGACTTGGTTTAAGGCAGATTCCACTGTTCCTAAGTCTCACTGACTCCATGTGCAAGCAGAAAAACAGCATTAGATTGCACATTTCCCCAAATGTGTCCTTGACTGCCCTCCTACGTTAGATACCCTCAGCCAGTGACTTGCTTTTATGTGAAATACCTAATGCTCCTAAAATACTTTCCCTGCTAATTTTAGAAATGGGAAAAATCAATTTTCAATCCATCATGAACTCTTAATGTTATTTATGTACGATTTTCATAGCACTATTTGATTGACTTTAAATTACCTAACCAACTACCATATTATTAAATGGCTGGCGTGCGGGGCGCAGTATAGATCTGTTGTCAGTGCAGTCTCGTGCGAGATGAAATTAACTTTATTCCCGAATAGCAAATGCATTGTTTCGTTCATACATCTTGGAGATTACTTCTTTGCAGAAAATGGTTATATTTATAGCAGTACAGTAATTCTGCCCTAGTAATTTGAAACCTCATTACAGCAATATGCAGTTAAATCTTCGCTGACCAGACAGAAAAGGATAGAGATTCCTATTTTTCAATTATAGGGTGTACGGCTTAGGGAAATGTGAATTAGCGAAGTTTTGCTGCACTTGCCTCTCTCACTGCCAATTCAGATGTGGGTGTACGTCTCTTGATGCTGTTTTGTTTAATGACTTGTAGGCAAAAGTGTGGACAGAGAAGACTTCTTTGGAAAATGTTGGCCCGGTGCAGACATCACATTCCTGGGCCTAAGCAACCATGAGTTACTGAGCTATTGATGCACCATTTGTCTTTGCAGTCCCTTCCCCTCCTTTCCTTTTTGTGCTCTGCCAAATAGAAGACTTCTGAATTTGTTAAACTGTGGTTTGCTCTGGTGCCTGAATTAGGGAAACTGTGGTTTGCGCACTCTGTACTAGGGCTGGGCAATATCTGGTTTTCAACATCACAATATATCACCAGCTAAATATCATGATATATCACAATATATGTCTGCAACAGTGGAGGGCCTTAAAATATAAGGAAATACAGTGGTACCTCGGGTTAAGTACTTACCGTATTTTTCGCTCTATAGGACGCACTTTTTCCCCTCCAAAAATGAAGGGGAAATATGTGTGCGTCCTATGGAGCAGATGGATCCATTCCGCTGGCTGTCTTGGCTTCCTCTTTAGCCACGCGCAACCTCTCCAGCCGTGAGAGGCTGCATGCGCTTTGGCAGAAGCCAAGACAGCCAGTGGGATGGATCCTGCTCGCTGTCTTGGCTTCGTTTTTAGCCGCGGTGCTGGGGCGGGAGAAGCCTGAGCTTCCCCTGACCCCAGCCCCCAGAACAGGCCCAGGAGCGGCGGCAAGATTGCGCACAATCCCCGGGCTTTGGGCTGCAACCTGCTATCCGCAAGCCTTCGGAGCCCGGTGGGAACTCCTGCCGGGCTCCGAAGGCTTGCAGATAGCTGCCCAAAGCCCAGGGTGCGCAGCCCGGCGGGAAGCAGATAGCTTCCTGAAGCCTGGAGAGCGAGAGGGGTCAGTGCACACCAACCCCTCTCGCTCTCCAGGCTTCAGCGAAAGCCTGCATTCGCTCCATAGGACGCGCACACATTTTCCCTTCATTTTTGGATGGAAAAAGTGTGTCCTATAGAGAGAAAAATACGGTATTTATTTATTAAAATAGATTCTTAGAGGTTGATAGGAGCTGCCTTCTCCTTAGTTACAAGTAAGTCCAGTGAAGAATAAGGAGAATCGATGGTCCACAAGTAGTCACAAAAAGTCATTAATGGAAAATACTGGTAAATGATTGTCAATTGCATCTGGCTATTTGAACCAGGCTATGGGATTTCCCCCCCCCCCTTACTCCTCCCAGATACACTCCTGAACTTACTTTGAGAACCCAACTTTAGAAAGAGTTGTCTATGCTTTAAAAACCTACCAGAACTATAGGCGACTCCTAACTTACATGAAAGTTACATTCCAGGGATAGTGGATAAAGCCAAAATCATATACTGTATAGTCAAAACACTTTGGGTGCAATGGCGGGTGTGATTGCTAAAGTCCCCCCACCCCCGGACTATCTATCCATCTATATATATATATGTATATATAGCACGTAATACTAAATGTAAGTTAGTTGTGAGTTACCTGTAAAATTCAAGTGGTTTAGCAGGAGAACAAGCGTATGCTCACATTACAACCTTAGAGTCAGTGAAGTTGTTCTGCCAACCCCACCCCACCCGCAAATATCCAGTGCGTTTCATAGCTCTCTCCCCCCCCCCCCAAGGTGTTCACATCAGCACGGCTTCATTAGTGTTCCTGTTTGCATATATACACCAAGCGGGCATTATGCCTTTACCCTATGCAGATCTTGTCTAGAGATGAATGGCTTAAAGACTCCAGCTGGAGAGAAGCTCGTCTGAGAAACGGCACACCAAAGAGTAATCTCTAAGAAATTACAGGAGACACTGGGATTTTGAGTCATGTGAACATGGATTAAAAATCGAGGATCAGAAACACAGTTAGCTTAGGAGAATTAGCTGGTGAGGCAGCAGGCTAATGGGTATTCCAAGAGAAGGAACTTAGGTTTTATTTCCCTTTTGTAAAAATTCTTGTATGGAAAAGCACAAAGTGCAGTGGCATTTGGCAGCGACAGCAGTAACTCCCAGGATGTGCAGAAGGATCTATGTTTTTGAACAACGGTAGCAGTCCCTAAAGCAATGCACTGCCCTTCCAACAGTGGTGGGATATGGAAGAGCAAGTTTCACAGTGTATTGAGAGAGAGATAGAGAGAGCTATGGATGATAGAAGAAAAGGAGGAGTTTGGACTTGATAGCCCGCCTTTCACTCCCCTTAAGGAATCTCAAACCTGCTAACATTCGCCTTTCCCTTCCTCCCCCACAACAAACACTCTGTGAGGTGAGTGGGGCTGAGAGACTTCAGAGAAGTGTGACTAGCCCAAGGTCACCCAGCAGCTGCATGTGGAGGAGCGGGGAAGCGAACCCAGTTCACCAGATTACGAGTCCACCGCTCTTAACCACAACACCACGCTGGCTCTCCCTTTCTGTGGGTCATTGGTAGTCTAAATAGATTTTTTTTTAAAAAATGGTATAATTTTTTAAAAAGCATAAGCCAAAAAAACAAAAGGCAAGCATTTAAAAGTGATGTGCCAAGCTTAATAAAGATGTTCATTAGTCTTTAATTCAGACCAAGAGTCTTAAAAGTGTACCTGCAGTTCTGTAGCTTACGGCTGCATATCCTTGGGTGTGCCAGCAGATACCGCAGATTGTGTTGAGGTTTTGGCCAGATATAACAGGAGAGAAGGTGGTAGCGAGTGGGAGTGAAAGAACTTGGAAGCCAGGAGCATCTTTGATCGGGAGAAACAAGCTCATGCTTTCCTTGAACACCTGCCTGCTCCTTTTGGTCATGCCTGGTGTGTAACATGCAGTGAAATAAGGAGGAGGCAATGGCATATTTTGCATTGCATAGGCCTTTGGACCGGTGATGTCGGTAGTGGTGGTGGTTTAGAAACTGTGACCTAAGTGGAGGCTTTGTACACACCACTGCCTTAAAATGCAGCAAGGTCATTCCCCCCCCCCCACTGTGTTTCAAATTGCAGAATATGATTGATTGGACAAGTTCCCAAGTTGCCCGCTTGGCACTTGTGGGCATAGAGTGGAAGAAGAAGAGGAGTTTGGATTTGATATCCCACTTTATCACTACCCGAAGGAGTCTCAAAGCGGCTAACATTCTCCTTTCCCTTCCTCCCCCACAACAAACACTCTGTGAGGTGAGTGAGGCTGAGAGACTTCAGAGAAGTGTGACTAGCCCAAGGTCACCCAGCAGCTGCATGTGGAGGAGTGGAGAAGCCAACCCGGTTCACCAGATTACGAGTCTACCGCCCTTAACCACTGCACCACACTGGATGCCTTCATATGGCCTACATTTTCAAATGGAACTCAAATGGGGGGGGGCAGCAAAACTCAGTATATCTCAAGAGGATAGATGTGAGTTGTGTGTACACAGCTTCACAAACCAGCCGTGGGAGCACACAGGATGCAGTGTACTGTATGGGAGTGTGTGCACACAGCCGAACAGCTTTAGAAACTCAGATATATAATTATCTAGGCGCCAAACGGCTCCTTAAACCAAGGTTGCAGTCGCCAAAATGGAATATCTAGCTGCCATTTGGGAGCAAGTCGGCGCTAAAGTCTTGTTTTTTAAATGATGGGCCAACATCCGGCTACTTCAGACAACAACCTTGAGCTAATTTTGAACTTCAATCTCTGAACCCTGTCAGCTGCCCTTCCTTTTTGCACAGACCCTAGTTTCCCCCCTCTTTACAACTCTATTGCTTTCCTCCCTCACCAGACACCAGCTCCCAGACTTGTAAGTCATAACAATGCAAAAGTGAGATAATCTGAGCGAGCACTTAACTGCAGAGACTTGTTGCTGTTGTTTTTTAGTTCCCAGCAAATCCCATTATTGATTTCACGGTTTCGCATGGATGTTTTCCAGTAGTGTTGGAGGGGAGTGGGGAAGAGCAATGATTTCACATCTCCAGTTGAGGGGATATTCCAAAGTTGTGGCTCTTTGGCTGCCCTCGGGCTCTGGAACTTAAATAGTTTAAGAACATTTGTAATTAGAGAGGCCACGATGCTAAATCTTTCTAGCCAGCCTGTTTACAGAACGGGCGCCGCTTGGAGTCAGTACCAACGTAACTACAGCCGCAACCCTTTTCCTTTTTAAAAGGAAGGGCAATTTGTAGTTAACAACAAATAAACGAAACAAATGATTGTCCTCTTACTTAGCCAAGCAAATTTGTTCCAGGCTTTGGGATAATTGTAAGTTGGATAGGTGTTGTGTGGTTTACATGGCATATATCCTAATAGCTTGAGTAATTGGAGGAACCAGTCGATCCTGAGATGCCCCTATTTCCTGACCCACTTTCCAAAGCCTTATAGAATTGTAGAGTTGGAAGGGACCTTAAAGATTATCTAATCCAGCCCCCTGCAATGCAGGAATATGCAGCTGTCCTGTATTGGGATTGAACCTGCAACCTTAGCGTTGTCAGCACTATGCTCTGACCAACTGAGCTATCCACTTGACTTGATTTTGGCCAGTGAATGTATATGTATATGTATATGTATATGTATATGTATATGTATATGTATATGTATATGTATAAAAAGGGTAAAGGGACCCCTGACCATTAGGTCTGGTCGTGACCGACTCTGGGGTTGCGGCGCTCATCTCGCTTTATTGTCCGAGGGAGCCGGCATACAGCTTCCGGGTCATGTGGCCCGCATGACTAAGCCACTTCTGGCGAACCAGAGCAGCGCACGGAAACGCTGTTTACCTTCCTGCTGGAGCGGTACCTATTTATCTACTTGCACTTTGATGTGCATTCGAACTGCTAGGTTGGCAGGAGCAGGGACCGAGCAACGGGAGCTCACCCCGTCACAGGGATTCGAACCGCTGACCTTCTGATCAGCAAGTCCTAGGCTCTGTGGTTTAACCCACAGCGCCACCCGTGTCCCATATGTATATGTATATGTATATGTATATGTATATGTATATGTATTTGTGAGAAACCAGCTCCAGGTTTGTAGGTGTTCTGCTCTGATGGGTCTCTCCCCTTTAATATTTGTTTCTGCTTAAATGTGGGGTTAGACTTATTCAGAAGGAAAAGGTAGCTGGACAGCAGCATATGTTACGTTGCTGCATGGCGTTGTGAGCAATTCCAACGGGGGCTTCCTTGTGCGGACTGGGGCTCCAGAATTTGGAGGAAGGACAGGGTCTACAGCAGTGATGTTGGACATGGTGGGCTCTGATACTGGGTAGACAGCAGTCAGGTGTTGCTTGATCTACACTCTTGATAGTCTGCAGTACTAAAAGAAGGACCATTGCTCAGCTGGTAGAAACATGTGCCTTGCATGTGGAAGGTCCCCGACTCAATTCCTGGTATATCCAGGTCAATCCCTGCCTGAAACCTTGGAGAGCTGCTTGCAGCCAGTGTACACAATACTGAGCTAGATTGGCCAGTGGTCTGACTTGGTTAAAGTCTGATTCCTATGCAGTTTGCTCTTTTCTCTGCACAGTTGAACCAGGAGACAAAGGGACCAGGGTAAGGAAACTCAAATATATAAACTAGGCGCCAAACGGCTCCTTAAACCAAGATTACAGTCACCAGAACAGAATGTCTAGTAGCCATTTTGGGGCAGGAGTCTTATTTACCAAATGATGGACTGTCTGTGACTGATTCTGAGTTCAACATCTGATTAGTTCAGAGGACAACTTAGAGCTGGGTTGAGAACTCTGAGAACTTGAAGAAGAAAAGTCACTTGATCCAGGGACAGTCCACGTAAATATTGGGCTACTCCTACAGGGTATGATATTAGTGTGTGTGAACAGCCCAGATCCAGTTATCCCCAGGCATGCACCTCCAGATGGTAAGTGATGTCAGGTGTCATACTTGGTGCCTAGGCATCTTCACTTGGTCGCGAGTGGACGATAGCCAGGTGCAAAATGCACCTGGCGAATTTCGAATGCTGCTACTGGTCTGGGATGATGGCAGATGCAGATCAACAACATCTGGAAGGAAGCCACAGGTTAAGGCACCCCTTAGTTAGACTGAATTCTGCAGTGTGTTGCTGCTTCTCTTTTCTCCCATTATTTTTTTACCTATAACGCGTTCGTTGTTGTTTAAATTCACATTCAGGCAGCTGGGGTAGGTTAGTTGAACTACATTAGTAGTTTTGCTGTAATTATTCCAGCCCTTTGTGTGTCTTGGTTACTTCTCTTGGATCTGTATAGCACTCCTGTGCCGTGATTTTTGGTTTTGTTTTCCAACGGAAAATTTCGAGCCTCCCAGCGAGGAGGAGGAGTTTGGGTGGTTAGTTCCTAGAGCCCCAGAAGAACACTGGAGTTTATTTGAAGATACTGGCACAAGGGCCCATTAGCTTAATCTTATCTTTCTGAAACATCTTGTTATCTGAGCACAGTGTGTGACCTCCACCTAACCCGGTGTTTGAACAACGCCTGTGTAAACAGCACCTTGCTTAAAATGAACTTCTGGTATTTCCAAAATGCCTTCGCTGTCCTCCCAGGTTATTTGGACTAGTCATTTGCTACCACATTGTTATTTGTCAGTTGGGTTTCATGGCTTTCAGGGTCCGGAAGGTGTGATCTGATGCTGTTGCGCCCGGCCTGAGAGTCTCAGTTGTGGCCGACTTGAGCAGAAGCTGCTGGCAGCGAAGTTTCTGAACTATATCAAGGATCAGAAAACAAGATAGGAAACGATTGTGCGGATGCTCTCAAGCAGGTGGGAATACTGTGAAGCTGCCCTGGCCTGCCCAGGCTTTTAGTTGGCAGCTGTGAAAGCGGGGGAGTCCCAAGGGGGAAGATGATACTTGCTCTTTCCCATAACACTGCCTGTACTTTCCAGTAAGTGCTACAGGGTGAGGCAGAGTTAGCCTTCCTAGAATCACACAATTGTAGAGTTGGAAGAGATCCTGAGGGTCATCGAGTCCAACCCCCTGCAATGCCGGAATCTCAACTAGATCACCCATGACTGGTGGCCATCCAAGCTGTGCTTAAAACCCTCCATGGAAGGAGAGACCACCACCTCTCGTAGGAGTCTGTTTCACTGTCGAACAGCTCTTACCTGTCAGAAAGCTCTTCCTGATGTTTTGTTGGAATATCCTTTCCTGTAACTTGAAGCCATTGGTTCCTGTCCTACCCTCCAGAGCAGGAGAAAACAAGCTTGTTCACTCTTCCACATGAAAGCCCTTGAGATATTTGAAGATGGCTATCATATCTCCTCTCAGTCTCCTCTTTTCCTGGCTAAACATACCCAACTCCCTCAACTGTTGCTTGGTTTCCAAACCTTTATCATCTACATTGCCCTCCTCTGCACACATTCCAGTTTGTCAACATCCTTCTTAAATTGTGGTGCCCAGTATTGGACACAGTTCTGAAAGCTCTTCCTGATGTTTAGTCGGAATCTCCTTTCCTGTAACTTGAGTCCATTGATTTGAGTCCTACTCCCTGGAGCAGACCCCAGATGTTTTCTAGAGCTCCCATCAGGCCCAGCTAGCATGGCCAGTGCTCAGGGATGATGGGAATTGCAGTCCTAAATGTCTAGAGGGCACAAAGTTGGGGAAAGCGGGGCTTACGCATAATGTGTTATAAGGTCCTGCCGCTGTGCATCTCTTGGCTGTCCATGGAGTTCCATGAAGCCCATTGGGTGGCAAAGTGGAATGTTAGGGTGCTGCTCATGTCTCCCGTTTAATATATCTCTGGAGGGGCTGCCTCTCACTTTGAGACCACTGTAAAACTTTGCATCCACCAAGCTGAACATAGTCCACTGCGGGCAGAGGCTCTGCTTCGTAACATTGCTGATGTTCTACTGGCCTGCCAGCTGCAGAAACAGAAGTCTTGTTAAACACATGGTGGATCCCAGTGTGTGTGGCTGGTGTGCTGTGTTTGGCTTGGTGGGCCACCAGTTGTGCTGGGCTGAACTACGTGACATTTAACTCCAAAGCGTCAAGCCTTCATAAATCCCCAGTATATACCAAGGGAAGGAACTCAGCTTTTCCAGATGCCCTTCTCAAAAAGTAGCACGCAGCGCATTCTACGCTTGATAAATAACGCGGGCATCGTTCTCCGGGCGTTGCAGTTCGATCGCTCAGTTAGGCTAATTCGCCGATAAGTTGATTGCTTTACTTGCCAGTTTCTTCAACAGCACAAATCCTCGCTCAAAAGTGTAAGATGGCGAAGGGGGAGAAGATAAATAAAGCTGGCAGCCGCAGTGCCTGCTTGCAGTGGCACTCCATCAGTTCTGTATAGACAGGAAACACCTCTGCAGTAAGGGATGTTTGAGGATAACTAGATAACTCTTGATGATAACTTTTTGGATCATTCGAAACACATTAATCAAGAGCGTTGGAGCTGGAGCAAACCTGCAAACTTTTCCCTTTCCCTTCCCCTCCTTTTTTTTTTTTTTAAAACAATGCAGGTACCGCCGCAGTGCCGGTCCAGGGATCCGATGGACTGGACTTGGCAGAAGCATCACAGTGACAGCACTGTGACAGATGATGCAATGCAGCAGCAATAGCCTCTGAAAATCAGGGCAGCAGCTGTTCTTCCCTCACACATTCCTTGCTTTAACCAAACCGCTTTGCTTGAGGTTCCTTACAGCTGGAGAGTTGGGGGGCTGCTTTCGAAGCTCTTTCCTTGTGGAGCTTGCTAGGTTTCTGGACTGGCTGCAGCTTTCAGAAGGTCATTGGTAGAATGCCGTCCATTGCCTCCTGCTTCTGCAGCAGGGCACATCTTACATTGCCAGCAGGCTTACCTTGCTGCGGCAGTGGAAACAGGGAAATGCTGCCCAAATTTTCCATTGCTCCGGATTGTGAGAAATTAGAAACATGGCTTAACACTCAGCAATGGGCTCTCCTGGGCCCCTGGCAGTTGCCCAGTGGTCATGTATTGATGCCAGGCCTGTTAGGTTTCAATCTTAGTGAGAGATGGTGCTTTGTCAATGTTTCTTTTTGTGTGTGTGTGTATATAGATGAATTAATCTGGAGTTCTAAGTACGGTATGTTATTCTAATTGATGCCCTGCTTTCGAACATCCCAAAATCATTTCTCTTGGATGCTTTTGGAGATGGAATGCCAAACCTACATAGACCTCGGTCCGATCTAGCAAAGCCATTCTTCCATCTGCTTCCATTCTAAATAAGTGGCTTGGGTTGCCGAAACGCAAACCACTTTGGCAGAATGAGACAATGCAGGCCTGTTTCAGGCCTGCAAAATCTTGACATCTTTGGGTTCGAGTCCAGCAGTATTTGCAACGTGGCCTCAGAACAGAGGCTGGGTAGAGGGGGGAAGAGTGTGCTTTTCCCTGGAAAGGGAAACAGTCTTTGTATGTTTTATTTATTATTAAAAGGTTTCTACTACCCTTCATCAAATACGGTTTCAGGACGGCGTGCAACATGTGCTAGTCGTAAAACAAGCTCACCTTCCAGGATATGCCAGAGCAGATTTTTAAGTGTCTGGGGTTAAGCGGAAAGGTGCACGCTTCTAACTGTTTGCATAAGCAACCTCTTTTGCCAAGCTGGCGCCGTCCAAATATTTTGGACTACGGTTCCCATCAGGCCCAGCCAGTGCCGGCTGGCAAAGGCTGACATAGCAGATTCTGCATGCTTAACTGGCTGCAGGGAGAAGAGGCAAAGGAACATCTGGGGAGAGGCGCGGAGACTCATGATCCAGTACGTTCCAGTGTAGCATTCCAGCCTTTCTGTTCGCTGAGCTGTACCAGATCTCTAAAGGCTGAGAGGATGGGCAGCTCTCCTAGCTTTTGCTGCCTTTAAAGCAGGGCCTGCTCAACTTGTGGCCCACCAAGTTGAAAGCAGTCTGCTGTGGGATCTCGAAACCCCCTTTTCTTCCACCTTGTCAAGGATTACAAGGCTCTGAGGGCCTTCTGACGGTTCCCTCACTGTGAGAAGTGAGGTTACAGGGAACCAGGCAGAGGGCCTTCTTGGTAGTGGCACCCGCCCAGTGGAATTCCCTCCCACCAGATGTCAGGGAAATAAACAACTATCTGACTTTTAGAAGACATCTGAAGGCAGCCCTGTTTAGGGAAGTTTTTAATGTCTGATGTTTTATTGCATTTTTAATATTTTGTTGGAAGCTGCCCAGAGTGGCTGGGGAAATGCAGATGAGTAGGGTATACATAATAGATGATAATGATGATGATTATGATGATGATGATGATGATGGTGGCTTGTCAGGTCACCTGACCAGCTCAGAGAAATGACTAGTTGACGTGGTTCAGAGGCCAGTGATAAACGCATGGTTTAATGACTTTGGGACAGGGTCTCAGTTGGACGACACATTAAAGAAATGGAAGGAGGAAGACCTTGACACAAGATTGCTGGATTGATGTTTGGGCTGCAGCTTTGTGTTTCCCGTAACGAGGAAGTTTTCCCCCGAGTCAGCAGTTTGGCGTGTTTAACTGAGTTTTGCCTGACTGACTTCTGCAATTCACAACCATTTTTTAATCTGTGCATTTGCCATCTTGCGTCCGCTAAAATGTTTTGGTGCTTAACGTCATGGCAGAAGTGTTTCTAGCACCAGGGTGAAACTGTAAAGTTCCCTTGTTTATTTTTGTTGTTTGCCGGTTGTTGTTTATGCAATCTTGTTATAGTTACAGTTCTGACACGCTGCTTTTTTGTATGTTATATTTGCTGCTGTATTGTTTTGCTCTGTTGTTAGGAAATCCTTTTTGCACTGTTTGGTTCTGAAATGTTTTGTTTTTTTTGCCGTAAACCGCTTTGAGCATGATTTTTGTGTGTGGAAAAACGGCATACAAATATGAGGAATGAATGAGTTTTTCTGAAATCAGCAAGTGCAGTGAATCTGCTGGCTGAGGGTCAAAACAGATGGAGCCCAGGAGAAATACTATAGGATCTGATGTGGGGTGGGAAATATCTGATTTATTATTATTATTATTATTATTATTATTATTATTAGAGTAGTGTCGCTGGGGAAAGGGCGGAATTAACCTCTTCCTAAGTAGTTTCCCTAGTCTAAGACACACAGACACACACACACTTCCAATAGCCCTTCTTGGAAAAACTACTTGGGAAAGCAGTGTTAGAAATTAGCCAGGCACCAGGTGCATTTGGTGACGGGTGCAGGTCCAATTGTGACCACATATTAATGAAAACAACAATAACAATCTCTATTGCAAAAAACCCCTGGTGCCTAGACATTCTATTGTGGCAACCGTAACATAGGTATAAGATGCCATTTGGCAATTATGTCATATATTGTGAGTTTCTAGCACTGCATACAAGATACCTGTATTCTTTCCTAGTGGGATAGCTTTTTCATGGATTTAGCCTGGGGGAGATGGCATGAAAGGAAAGTGTTGTTTTTTTTTAAAAAAAAAAAAACCTTTCAAATTGCTGCTGCTTAGATAGCGTTGGAGCCATCCATTCAGCCGTTCAACAGAATAACAACAATAATTGCATAATGAGTAGCAAACTAGTTGTTGCATAATATAAATAAAATGTAATTAATCAATTTATAATCATTTTTAATAGTTGGAAGATCTAATCACAGTCTTCTTATCACGATTGAGCCGTGGTTAAACCAGGATGTATCCAATTAACCATTGTTTCCTGTTTCATCCAAACCAGGAAACTATGGTTACGAGTTTTGAAATAAACCAGGATATTAAGCCAACTAAGCCATATCATTGAAGGGACGCAGATGGCGCTGTGGGTTAAACCACAGAGCCTAGGACTTGCCGATCAGAAGGTCAGCGGTTCGAATCCCTGCAACAGGGTAAGCTCCCATTGCTTGGTCCCTGCTCCTGCCAACCTAGCAGTTTGAAAGCACATCAAGTTCAAGTAGATAAATAGGTACCACTCTGGTGGGAAGGTAAACGGTGTTTCCGTGCACCACTCTGGTTCGCCAGAAGTGGCTTAGTCATGCTGGCCACATGACCCAGAAGCTGTACGCCAGCTACCTTGGCCAGTAAAGCGAGATGAGCACCGCAACCCCAGAGTCGGTCATGACTGGACCTAATGGTCAGGGGTCCCTCTACCTTTACCTTTAAGCCATCTCATTATAGCTTGCACTTTCATAGTCAACACAGAGCCTATTTCACAATATGCATAAAGGAGAAAGAGAAGAATTGGGTAGAATAAGTGCACTGACCATGAAACCTCTTGCCTCAGAATTTACCAGCTAGTGTTGAAGTTGCCGTTGCAGACCTTCTGCACTTTTATGCTTTTCTGGAATTTCTTCAGAATGCATAATATCTGCATTCTGCTTAGAAGACACTGTGATTGTACCAACAGGCCTTTGCAGCTGTTTAACTTTGATTACCCAGTCAACTTAGTGATTTTCTGTTTAATATGTTCCAACTGATGTTTTAGTAACATACGCCACCTTGATATGTTATGATGCGGCAATATAAAAATACTTCAATAAAAAACTGAGTGACTAAAACCTAAGCTTATTGCATATAAGCAAAGTGCTAGTTCATGCTGCTCAATCATGCCTGTTCTTTTTCTCCTTGTGCTGCGCTGGAATAAAATAAACCAGAGTGCTGGCTTAGCATTCCATGAAAACCAGCACTTGTGGCTTGCTTCCCCCCAAACAAACCACAAGCTGTAAGCCAGGAACAGACTTTGGCTTCCGTTCATGGTTTGTTTGGAGCAAAACAAACCATGAACGCTGGTATGTTAAGGCAGCGCTTGGGTGTGTTTCCTTCTGCCTTGGCATAGGGAAGTGAAGGGTGCAGTTGAGCAGTGATCGCCAGCATTCTGGTCGTTCACAATAAGCCATAGTTTGTGGCTTACCGTTACGTGCAAACCAGGCCAGTGTCAAGTTTGGGTCTGGATTGAAATTCCTGCTCATAGGGTGTCCATAGGCAGGTAACAATTCCCCTGTCAGTAACATTAGAATGATGATGATGATTATTATTATTTATTATTTCTACCCGCCCATCTGGCTGGGTTTCCGCAGCCACTGTGGACGGCTTCCAACAGAAGGTTAAAAATACAAGAGGCCCAGATCCAAAATGTTGGGAGGATAGAGGACTTTCAAAGAGTCCCTGTACCGCCTAGCCACCATGGTTTGTAGACTGTGATAAATCTTTTTTTAAAAAATCAATTTTATTAGAATATAAAGAAAAATACAGAACATTATCAAATATCGTTTCCCCCGAACTAAAACATTAATCTAAATAGTCTATCAAAGAAAAAATAAAAGAATAAGAACGAAAGAAGAAAAAGAAAAGACAGAAAGAAAAGAAAAGAAGAATAAGAAAAAGAAAGATACTTCCGCTTCTCCATCTTCCAATTACATATAAAGTAATTATTCAAAATATGTGACATCTGCACTCCAGAACATTTCTAGCTGTAAATAGCACCCAGCTTTTCCTCCCTCCGTAGGATGATATTTTCCCCAGTCCCCCTCCCAGGCCTCCCACCCTAGTTTTATCACTCAGGGAGTCCATTATAATTCTTCTTTAATCCATATTTTCTAATGTTCTGGATTAGTACTTTTCTGGCTCTTTGCGACGCCTTTTTCTTTAAGGATTGCCACAAATTTCAATCACGTGGTAGTCCAGACCATGAGGAATTATTGATTGATTGACCTCCTACCCACTGCTGCTGCAGATGGGACTCAGATTTGAGCACAGGGAACATAGCACCGAGTTCTAGTGGTAGCACTTTAGCATAGAAGGGGCTACTTAAAATTGCCTATGGCCTGGTTCCTGGAAGAGGCAGGGTTTTTTTGGCCTCAGGTGGCTTTTCAGCTTGATCGGATCCTGGCGCCATCCCCGACTTTTATATCATGGGGTTGTGATGAGGTCAAGGCAGAGAAAGATGGTACAACGTTTTGCATGCGAAAAGCGCATCGTATAAATAGTCAACATAATAACGACTATAGATGGGAAAGAACAGTGTTCCTCTGGGAATCTTTAATAACACCGTTTTACTGCTTGGCCATCTCTCTGTACCGTAATGCTACCCCCGAGCGAGGCCAAGGGAGCAGCAGCCAGGCCTTGCCTCACGTCAAGTCATTTCATAAATCCTCGCTGGCTTGGAGTGTTGCAGTAATGATAGATTACGTTTACTTCGATGTGTTTCTGGGGGTGGTTGCCTAGTAGCAGGGATCCTGTTTCAGGAAGTTAACATTGAGAGTTTTATCTGCCGAAAGATCTTCAATGACTTCCCTGTTTTAAGAGGTTTAGGCTTGATGTAAGGGTGCTTTTACAAAATGCTTCCCATGGCTTCAGGGTATGAATCAAGGTGCTGGCTTTTTAAGAGCTGCCACACTGCATTTTTTTATTTTTTTTATTTTTTTTGGAACAATAGCATTTTCAGCAGACTTTTGGTTTGTACCTTATTTGTGGCAGCCTAGGGTTGGCTCATTTCTCTTGCCACATGGCAGGGAAGGATTTCGTTCTGGAAGGTCACGAGGCTCCGGGCCATGTATATATATGTGTGTGTGTGTGTGTGTGTGTGTGCAAGTAATGATTTTATAAGGACACGGGTGGCGCGGTGGGTTAAACCACAGAGCCTAGGACTTCCCGATCAGAAGGTCAGCGGTTCGAATCCCAGCAACGGGCTGAGCTCCCGTTGCTCGGTCCCTGCTCCTGCCAACCTAGCAGTTCGAAAGCACGTCAAAAGTGCAAGTAGATAAATAGGTACCACTCCGGCGGGAAGATAAACGGCGTTTCCGTGCGCTGCTCTGGTTCGCCAGAAGCGGCTTAGTCATGCTGGCCACATGACCTGGAAGCTGTACGCCGGCTCCCTCGGCCAGTAAAGCGAGATGAGCGCCGCAACCCCAGAGTCGGCCACGACTGGACCTAATGGTCAGGGGTCCCTTTACCTTTACAATGATTTTATGCAATGGTGAGGACATTGATTAGTGTTGGCAGACTGACTCCACATTACAAAGACGTCTGCAAACGTGACATGAAGCCTGGCAACATCAACCCCGCTGTGTGGGAATCCCCTGCAGATGACCACAGTGCCTGGAGACAGGCAGTCAAGCTGTGCATGCACAGCAGTGACCAGAGGAGGACTGACCATTGGGAGGAGCATAGAGAGAAGAAACGCCACGGTGCACCTGCAGCAACACATCCGGACCCTTTCAATTACCCAGTGTTCAAAATTAGCCAGGTGCCAGGCGCGTTTTGCTCCTGCCTATTGGCCACTTGCGACCAAGTGAAGATGCCTGGGTGCCAGGATAGTGCCTGACATCTCCACCATCTGGAGGTAGCTGCCTGGGGACCCTTGGATCTAGAGCCAGTGTTTCTCAACCTGTGGGTTCCCAGATGTTTCTGGACTACAACTCCCATCATTCCTAGCCATCATGACCAGTGGTCAGGGATGATGGGAGTTGTAGTCCGACAACATCTGGGGACCCACAGGTTGAGAACCACTGATCTAGACTGTTCACACACAGTGATACCCCATCCTGCAGGATTCATACAGTTAAATTTCATCTGCACAATTAGAATGAATTTCAGGAACCAAAACACTTTTTAGGTCTGAAGCAATCACCATTGCAGGATGATGCTCAGGTGAGAGGAAGGTCAATTCACTGAGAACTAAAGCCTGTGGCTCATCGGATGATGCTAGACTACATTTCCCACCATCCCTGAAAGTTGGGCTGGTGCTAGGGAGCCCCGTTTCCTCTAATGCCTGAACCTCTTCATGCACCTTATGAAGTGGTTTGCAGTCCAGAAAAGCTTAACGCTGCAGTAAAACTGTACACCTCCCAGAAGATTCTTTGCTACAATAGCATGGAAGCCTGGACCTGGTGTAAATTCCATTAGCTCCTGAAGTTGGCCTGAGAATATTTGGTGCCATTTGTTTGTGTTTAAATATTTGAACCACCTTGGGGGAAAGGCGGGGTATAAATAAGTCCAAATAGATATGTAGACAACATCTGGATGACCCCAGAGTCCATACTGCTGCCCTAACGGGAAGGGAATAGAAGCAGATTTGGAGACCTTTGGGAGAAAGCTCGTAGAGAGGAAAGGTCAATGATGAAATGAGCCTCTGCCTGACTATTGCCTCAATTAGTGGTTGTGAACTGGGGTTTATGGGTGCAATATACCCCGTTCTATCTCTGAAACCGTGTGCCTTGGATTCTGTATCCCATGGGTCCTTGGCAGAAGTCCTCACTTTGTGGTGATCAGCATGAACCTTTTATATCAATCTCACTCTGACTTGTAGTTCTTATCCGATGTGGTGGTTCTGGAAACACAAAAATAAGTACCAAAGCCTAGTGTGGTGTAGTGGTTATAGTGTCAGACTAGGCCCTAGGAGACCAGGGTTCAAATCTCCACTCAGCCATATAGCTCACTGGGCGATCTTGGGCTAGTCACTGTCTCTCAGCTTAACTTACTTCACAGGGTTGCTTTTAAAATAAAATGGGGAAAGGGAGATCCATTTAAGAACAGCCTGCTGGATCAGTCCATTGTAAGACACCTTGAGATCTGTGGAAGAAAGGTGGGATATCAAAATAAATGAACAAAACTGAGGTTACTTTATTGGTGTTGTTGTTGTTTTCAAAATCATTGCTACACCACACTTCAGTTGTAGAAAAATTCCCCTGCCCCATTTACAGCCTGTAAGTAAAGCATCAATAATCCCACCTACAATAAACAGTGGTTAAAAGCAGAAATCAAACCCCATCAAAGATTAAAAGCTTTGGAAAAGAAAAAGGAATTTTTAGTGTTCCGAGACATCATTTGCTTGCGCTTGAGAGTTTTGTCAACCAAATCTAAGCCTTAGTAGATTTTTTCCTCTGGCCTGAGAGATAAGTTTCTAGAAGTCACATTAAGAGTCAGTAGCAGGAGAGAGATTACAGAGCAGTTTATTGGTATCCGATTGCTTGCTTTGAATCTCAGCCAAGTATTCCCACTGTATTGTTACGCTTGGGGGGCGACTGAGTGTGTTTGTAGTTTTTGTGTACTGTTCTCTCCTTCTTCTTTGTATTCCCCTGGAGGGAGCTGGGCAGCTGAACGGGGTGACCATCACAACTGCCTATTTTGTGTTGTCTCTCACTGCCTATCATGGAACGTAGAAAATGGCCTTATCCCGAGACAGACCATTGGTCTGTATTGCCCACATGGGCTGGCAGAAGCTCTCCAGGATTTCAGTCTTGCAGCCCTGTCTCGCAACCTGGGACTTCAGGCCTGGTTCTTAAGCTGGACCCAGAGCAAACTTCTGTGGATATGCACACTTAAGGCAGCTCCACATTAGATATCTCTACTGGCAAATGGAATCGTGTTGTGTGGATGCAAACTGGCCCAAATCTGGACTCATTTGTCCCCCTTGTCTAGAAAGTTGAAGCCTGCTGGAAGAGGCTTCCCTTCCATCAGTGCTGGAAACTCAGATATATAATCTAATCACCAAATGGCACCTTAAACCTAGGTTATGGTCACCACAACATGGAATGTCAAGGCAATGGGGGTTTTTTGCAATGAAAATAGTAATAATAATAATAATAATAATAATAATAATAATAATAATTTAATAATAATAATAATAATAATAATAATAATAATTGTACTGCTTTGTATTTTAAAAAACAAACCTCAAAGCCATTTACAACATCAAATAAAACAATCCAGAAGGAACAAATTCAAGCTTCAAGGAAAATATTTCAGATCAATTTTTAAGTGACATTTTGCTTTCCCTGTACAGTCATACCTCGTGTTGCGTTTGCTTCAGGTTGAGTGTTCTCAGGTTGCGTCCCGCGGTGACCCAAAAGTACCAGAAAGGGTTACTTCCAGGTTTTGCCACTCGCACAGATGCTCAAAATGACGTCATGTGCATGCGCAGAAGCGGCGAATCGCGACCCACGCATGCACAGATGCGCAGGCGCGGGTTGCGTTCTTCTCAGGTTGCGAATGGGGCTCCGGAACGGATCCCGTTCGCAACCAGAGGTACCACTGTATTTAATTAACCTACTTGATTTATATGCCTACCTCATAGCAGAATTACTTTAGGAAGCCAGTGTGATGCAGTGGTTAGAGTGTCGGACGAGGACCTGGGAGATCCCAGGGTTCAAAGCCCCACTCAGTCAAGGAGCTCACTGGGTGACCCTGGAGTCAATCGCAGCCTCTTAACCTACCTCACAGGGTCGTTGTAGGGATTAACTGAAGAGGGAGCTGAACCATACAAATGCAGCAAATCAGCTCTTCTGCTTAACCTGCTTAAGAAAGCTGGAGGGGCCAGCCAGATGGAGATGGAATCCAGAGATCTCCACATGGTCGCAATTGGACTCGTACCAGTCGCAAAACACGCCTGGTACCTGGGGGATTTTGAGCGCTGCTTGTGGCTCTTGGGTTCATGAGTTCCAAAAGCCATCTGTTCATGGATCTAGTACAGCTCTGCCTCATCTGGTGCCCTCCAGGAGTTTGGGTCTACCACTTCCATCACCCCAGAATTTGGGTCGTGCTACCTGGGGCTCTTGGGAGTTGTGGCCCAAAAGATCCTGCAGCACCTGGAAGGAGACTGGTTTAAGCGCCAAGTCTCACTTCACACACGGCAAGAGGAACTGGGAAAGCAGACGCAAGAGTTGCTTCCCTTATTTTTATTGGAATTAGAAACAGGCCCTGAATCAGGGGTGTTTACCTGCTTGCTGCCTCGATGGGCTTCCCCCCACCCCCCTTCCAGAATTTCTCCTTGGTACAAGAGCTTTTCTTTAAGCAGGTGTAAGCGGCAGGCAATTTACTTTGGTGAGCACAAGCAAAGAGTGACTCCAGGAATGTAGAGGGAGAATAGCAGGTTTACCCAGACGTCTTAGAAAATGTGTTTTGCATAAACACATTCTACAAATGGGATTTATAATCTACCTCCAGGCGCCCTTGGAGGGTGTAAGAATCCTAACCCAAATGTGCACATCAAAACGATAAATCTTTCGAAACCAAAGCAAACGGTACAAAAATTCCAATTGAGCTAGCTAAGGCATTAATATAATTACAGTGCAGAGATTTCATCAGGTATTCAGCTGGATTTTGTGGTTCATAAGGTTGCCGTGTTTCATAAGGCTCTTTTGCATGCATGGTCTATTTTTCTTTGCCTTCCAGTATTACTTCAGCAGCTTCATTGCTCACCTTGTCATTTTTACCAACTTCTATTCCTCCTGGCTACGTCTCTAAAAGGCTGGGGTGAAGGTAGGTTGGGGAAGAACTGACGACTTCAGTACTGGAGGGTGTGGGGGGCCCTGCCTTTTTATTTTTAGCACTCATTTTTTAACTCCTTCACAACAGAGCCCTCTGCTTCCCAGCTTACTGATGTGATTTAGGTTTATAAAATGCAGGAAGGAATGTTTCTCTACCAACCAACTTGCTTGGACTGTCTTTTCCTGTGTCTCTCTTTGCCCCCCCCAAAAAAAGCTCTTGAATGGAAGAATTTCCTTTTTGTGAGGAAATTTTAAGGACAGCTTTGTCCATCCTGGTGCCCACCAGACCTTTTGAACCACAACTACCATCACATGGGGCTGGGGCTGATGGGAATTGTAGTCCCCAACTAGATTTGGGAAGCAGTGGCGGTCGGTGGGACAGAGTAGGGCTAGCGCAGAGGGATAGCTCAGTTGGTAGAGTATCAGACTGTTCATCGCAGAGTCGTGGGTTCAAGCCCTGTGTTGAGTGAAATATTTCTTCACTGCAGGGGGTTGTACTTAGATGATCTTTGTGGTCCCTTCCAACTCTACAATTCTGTGATTCTGAGTTTACCTCAGGGGTCAGCAAACTTTTTCAGTAGAGGGCCGGTCCACTGTCCCTCAGACCTTGTGGGGGGCCGGACTGTATTTTTTTTGGGGGGGGGGAATGAACGAATTCCTATGCCCCACAAATAACCCAGAGATGCATTTTAAATAAAAGCACACATTCTACTCATGTAAAAACATGCTGATTCCCGGACTGTCCACGGGCCGAATTTAGAAGTCGATTGGGCCGGATCCAGCCCCCGGGCCTTAGTTTGCCTGCCCATGGTTTACCTGACTTCCCAGTGCTAGGGTTGATTCTGGTTTCTGAGAAATGGAGGAGTGAGGTGTCAGGGTGGTGGGATCCAAGTGGCAGATTGTGCTTGTTGCTGTGCCCACACCGCACGGACCTCTTTTCCACATCTCCCTCTTGGTGACTGTCAGTGATCCCAGTGTTGGGAGGTCAGGCAACCCCTGCAGTCCCACAAGGAAGAGGGCATAAGCAGGCTTCTGATCATGAAGAAATGGCTTCTCCTGAAGGACTGAGAGGGAACAGTATTAAAACAAACAAACCCAGAGATGAAGGAACAGGAAGCTGCCCAACACCAAACTGTTCCGAGGGAGGAAACTGTTATCTGCAGAGAAGATGCGACAGATCTCAGACTCAAATCTCTTGTTAATGGGGCTGTGGGCAGGAAGGGGTCAGATATTCTCAAAAGTTATTTGCCTTAAATCTTTGCGCTTTCAATTGCTGTCTTTCTGAGCTTCTAAATCTGTTTGTACCCTAGTAACCCATTCTGTTAGTAGCAAGACTACATCAAGAATCTGCCTCAGGGTTGAGTTTGGTGTAGAGTAGACCATGGAATTGGTGACCCATCAGAATTAATATGCATTGAAGCCTGCTAGATTTTCCTGTTCTTGTAGTCTCCATCGGACAACAAACACAGGAGGTTAATTGACTCTGCCACCCGTACAGAGGGATGCCACTCGCGGTGGCTGAGGCTCTTTTCAATCTGCTGTAGACGATTCTGAGAAGTAGATGAGAAGTAGATGAGCAACACAGATAAGGTTGGGCCACTCCTTTTGCTGGTCTGCGCCTGCAACAGCTTTCTCAGTATGTTCAGTTTCCTCACACACTTTTCCAAGGGCTCAAGGTAGGCAGCAATCAGTGTTAGAAACTCAGGTATATAACCTAGGCGCCAAAATGGCTCCTTGAACCAGGGTTGCAGTCGCCAAAATGGAATGCCTAGTCGCCATTTGGGGGCCAGGCGGCTTGTAAGTTATATTTTTCAGTACGACTTTTTGGTTCCTGAAATTCATTCTGGTTGTGCAGATAAAATAGCGCAGATATAATTCTGCAGGATGTGTTGCTAGTGTGTGAAAACAGTCGAGATCCAAGGATCCCTAGGCATGCATCTCCAGATGGTGGAGGCGTCTGATGCCATCCTGGCACCCAGACATCTTCACTTGGTTGCAGGTGCAAAATGCGCCTTGTGCCTGGCGAATTTTGAATGCTGGCTGCAATGTAGTTCCCCTGAGGGCAAACAATCTAATTTTCAGTCTAACATGGGTGCTGAAAGTGTTCCAGTGTCCATGCTGGAAAGAATGAGATGGAAATGTTTCACTCCATGTCTGCATGCCTACCCCTTCTAATACATGGGATTTTGTGGAAGCATCTGGGCGTAAGATTTTGATAGGTCTAGAAAAAAAAAATTGTTTCGGAGCTTACCATTCTGTTCTTTCTTCATCTGCTCCCCTGGCTTTTGGACTTCTAGGATGTTTATTATCCTTGCTCGGTTCTCAGATAATTCAGTCGCATCCCTGTTTTGTTGCTTCTAAGCTGAAAATATATTTTTTCTCCCCTCTCTCCTGAATCTGGAAGTCTGATAATCAGTTGTTTTAACTTTGGTGAATGCATTCCTCACTGGCAGTTAGTCTTTTCAAGCTGGGAGACCTTCCTTTTAAAACTCCTCTTGGCTATGTTGTCTGTTGGGTTGTTATTACCCCCCAAATCTTAGTTTTCAGCACTAAGCACTGCTCTTGTGACAGGTCTCATTTAAATGAAGATGGACCTGGCTACTTACAGCTAAATCTTTCCTCCTACACATTTTGTCCTTTGAAAGTTAGGAAGCATTTGTATTCTTTGTATTTCCTGTCAGATTACTTGATGCTTAAATTAGGCTTGCTACAAGCAATGTTTTTTCCAAAAAAAAGTTTGATTTTCAGTCATAACGGAATCAGGGTGTTGAGGGTTGTTGTTTTTTGTGTGCCTTTACCAATGCTTGAGGAAAGAATCCCAGTTGTGCGTGTAAATTGCTCGCCCTGTTTTGAAAGGTCACGTTTTATGTTTGGCCTACATATAGAATGGTGGAATGCTTGGTACCACTCAAGGCCACAGGTGAGATACACCATTTTAGAATGCTTCCCCGTATAAAATAAAGTCTCTCTGCATTGGGCTGGAACATTTTCTCTTTGCTGTACTAATTATTTACTTTCTTGGCGTTTGTTTGTTTACATGTGGAAGCATTAAAAAAGCAGTATGCCCTCACTTGCATTGCAAAGTGTTACAACCTGTTGTAGCACCTGAGGATTCTGCCATTTCTCTGTGTTGCATGAGACCACTGAATACCCTCCAACATTTTTCAGATGAAAATAGGGACATCATATATAGTTATTATTATTATTATTATTATTATTATTATTATTATTATTATTATATACCCCGACCATCTGACTGGGTTGCCACAGCCACTCTGGGTGGCTTCCAACATGTATAAAAACATAATAAAACCTTTAAAAACTGGAACGTCACTCCAGGATCAAGTCAGAAACCCGAACGGCTCTTTTAAATCAGGAACTCTCCCTGGAAAATAGGGACACTTGGTGTGTTATTGTGAGTCTTTCAAAACCATATGGCTTTCAATGAAATAGTTGCATGCATGCAAGGATTACTCCTAATGCGGTAAGACCTCAGCTCTGTGTCATCGTCAAATGTCATCTGGAGCATTAAGGAAAATATTTAGGTGGGTCGCAGGGGGAGGGGGGTGACCCTTGTGGTAATGGAACCCTAGCCTTGGTGTGCTACCTTGATTAAAACCTCATATTTTCATATGCTTTTCAGTGGCTTGGGTTGGAATGTATTTAAATCTTTTTTAAAATAAAAGAATGAGACCTGGGTTCTCTTGAGAGGTGAAAAGGATGGGGTTTAAGGTTGTGCTGAAACTTTGTCTACTTTTCCACGCCACACCGTTGTGTTGCAGGTGTAGGGTGGGCTTACCTCCTAAAATAGGGAAAGCCAACTTAGAAGCATGAAAATCTACTTTCCATAGCTATCTGTGAGCGAAGAGAGCGAAGGACTCCCCCCGCCCGGCCCTGGCTCCTCCAAGTGTATATATCATTTTAAGTACATTCCAAGAGCAGCGCTTTTAATTGTGAAGGCCTGCAGAGGGCAAAATATTATGTTTGGAAGATCTGCAAGAAGGATCGCTTTTTAAAAAGTTGCTTTTAATGGCATCTTAAATCCCACTTTCTTAGAAATAAACACTCGTGAATTAGATGTTCTCTCCTCTCTCCCCCTGCCCCGGGTTCCTGATTGCGCCTGATTGCAGCCAGGGTTGTCTGGACCTGAATTCTTTGAAGGTTTTCAAGACGGTATGTGAAAATATCTGTGGCTCGGTCTTCTAAAAAAATTCAGAGGAAGAAGAAAACATTCTGGCTCGCAATTGACTATCCCTTCCATTGTGTAGCCCTGGACTGGGTTCTGTTTTAGTGTTGCTACCACACTCTTCACTAACCTGCTGCCCGCCATTTGCAGTTTTAGAAACTCAGATATATAAACTAGGCGCCAAATGGCTCCTTAAACCAGGGTTACAGTCGCCAAAATGGAATGTATAGTTGTCATTTGGGGCCCACACGGCTCGAAAGTCATATATACGGCTTTTTTGGTTCCTGAAACTTGTTCTGATCAAATATCACAAATAGAATTCTAAAGGATGTGTTGTTAGTGTGTGAAAACAGTCAAGATCCAAGGGTGGCCAGGCATGCGCCTCCAGATGGTGGAGACATCAGGTGCCATCCTGATGCCCGGGCATCTTCACTTTGTCGCAATTGGCTGATACCCAGGTGCAAAATGCGCCTGGTGAATTTAGAACACTGTCTAGATTGTGTGGACCACAGCTTCCGTCAGCCCCAGCTAGCAAAGTAAAGACTGCAATGTAGGCGCCTGGCAAAAGAGCTTTGGGGAGATCATTTTGCAGCTGGGGTACCACTGCTGAGAAGGTCCTCTCCTTTGTAGCTGAATACTGTTCCCCTGATAAAGGAGACAGCTGGGAAAGGGCTTCAGTAGAAGATCTTAATGCACAGAGAGATCAGTTTTGGTAATCACTTACTCAGGTTATTGTAAATGTCTGAAAACTCTGTGCTACACATCAATAGGACTGCCAGCTCTTATGGAGGTATATCTGAAAAGTAGAGAGTTAGGTATATTTTTCAGTTATCAACAAAATTATCTGGGATTGTCAGGATTCACCAGATGTTGGACATTCATTATAATGTATATATGGTTTTTTTAGTTCTGCATTTGTAGCTCTTCTTTGGCGGTTTACCAAAGAATGAGCATGAAACTTCATAAGGAGTAATGCTTTTGGCAGACATATCTTGACTGGGATTAAGCAAATTGGGCTGTTATTTTGATACATTTTAGACTGCTTTTAATAACTTCATGAATCCCATGTTCAGCCCCCTGTTCAAATTACAATACAGTGATACCTCGGGTTAAGAACTTAATTTGTTCTGGAGGTCCGTTCTTAACCTGAAACTGTTCGTAACCTGAGGTACCACTTTAGCCAATGGGGCCTCCCGCTGCTGCTGTGCTGCCAGCACACGATTTCTGTTCTCATCTTGAAGCAAAGTTCTTAACCCAAGATACTACTTCTAGGTTAACGGAGTCTGTAACCTGAAGCGTCTGTAACCAGAGGTACCACTGTGCTCCCTTTTTTCTTAACTTCCTCTTTCCCCCCCTTTTTTTCTTTTGGTTAAAGAAGTAAAAGATGTTAACACAAGCCTGTGGGTGCATTACCTATTTTATAGCGGAAATGAACGGAATGATAGCTAGAATTAAAAAGCAGAGCGTATTCTTTATATGTTTGTGTGCATGCTTTTAATGTTTATTACATTTACATATCTGTATACGTCCTCCTTACATTGATAAATGTGGTGCAAACTGTAAGAAGTTTACAAGCAACACGCATGGAAGTTTGCCCAGCTTTGCAGCCCAAGATACATGAATGAGTCTTGCCCATTCATGTTTTGCTGGTGTCATTCTATGCAGGCATTGACCCAGCAAATCCTGATGAGCTGGTGTGTGTTTTTTCAAAGGCTGGTTGGCATACCACTTTGTATTAATGCCAGGTAACCAGCACCTGAGATCTGAAAAAAACAGAACTAGCAAGGAAACAAAGGCATTCCTCTGTGTCACAGGGAGGGAGGGGGAAACCGGGGGGGGGGGAGAGAACTCAAACCATTTTGACCTGGGTCCTCTTCCGGAAAAGGTGTCGAAATGAATTAATGGCATGTGCAGCACAATGCACAATTCTCGTGCTCTTGTAGTACCCAGATTAGACTGCTTCAACCTCTAGTGGGGTTGCGTTTGAGGACAATTGTCTGCTGCTGGCTGCATCTTGCCAACTCCAGCTTTCGTTGTTTTCCTTTTCGTTCCCAGGCACCATCCAAAAGGGTGGCCTTAGCCGATTCCCAAGCCATGTAGGTTTGTGAAAGTTATCTTCCATGGCAGCCTACTTAAGTACGAAAATCTGCATCAAAGGCTTCTGTGAGCTTCCACACAGGGGAAGGGCACCCCGTTTATGGCATCGCTCACAGTCTGTGGTGGGGCCTTGGCACCCTGCTGCCTTCCTGGCAGAATCCACACACACACACACACACTCCTTGTGCCCCCAGCCAGTGTAAGCCAGTGGGGCTTTGGATATAGCAACAGACCCACCCCAACACTCCCCACCCAGGATTGTTTCACAAGTCCCACTGTGTTCCGTGTGCAAATGTGTTTAGGGTTAGATCTGTCATTATCTGTTGTTCTTTAGCCCGATTATCCACTCCCATGAGAAAAGCAGGCTTCTAGCCTCTCTCAAAAAGCGGAATTTAAGAAAAACCAGGTTTGTGGCTTACCTGCTTGATTGTTTACTGTGCTTAAAGGAAACTCTGAAAATTGGACTGCTGTGATTTGAACTTTTGCGTTTGTTATTGCATGACCCAGTCCGGTTAAGCTGCTAGTGGTCTTTTGGTCACCTTGCAACACAATCCTGTCTGTGTTTACCTGAGTTTGAGCAGGGCTTACTCCCAGGTAATTGCATGGGGTTTTCAGCGTTGGAGAGCAAAGTTTTCTTAGTGGTCAAAGCACATGGCTAAGTCATAAGGTACTGACCTCAGGCTACAAGTATGAGCCAGCTCAGGCAAACCTCAGTGTCACCTTTTGTGAAATGAGAATAATATTTGTCTCTTTGTAGCACAAGGGGGGCAGGGACTGGTAGCAGATTCATGGGGGATAGGCAACTGGCAATGGCTACCCTGCCCTACTTTTCAGCTTCTCTGACATATGAAATTACCATTTGAGAAGGGCTTAGTCTCACTGAACTGGTAAATCTCTGCTTGGGCTTTGCCACAGGGGGCAGCCCATGTGATAGTGTGCCCCCCCCCCCATACAAAACATTTCCTTCTCATAGAAAACTGTTTGGTCAGCGGGCAGGCCAAGCAGTAGTAATTTCTGTGTAGTAGTCATTTCACATGTGCACAATTCCTATCAAAGGAGCCTTGTGGCCCATTCTTAGTTTTAGCGCCTAGTGAGAACAAGGCCACGCAGCGACTGCAATTTAAGGCTCTTTAATGTGACTCAGCTTGCAAGGGTTAAAAGCTTCTTGAATCTGTCTGAATACATGGAATGTAAGGATAAGCAGGTGTCAGGCTTTGGATTCCAGAGCAAGTATTAACCCAAAGCAGACAGGCAGGCAGCAATCACGCAGTATTCAGACACTGGCCAACCAGCCTGCCAAACAGACAGTATTGCAACACAGAAAATAACATTTTTTCATCTGTTAGTCTCTGAGACTAAGAGGTATGGCTGATCTGGGACTTTTATGTTGGGAATTGTCTTGTGGCTTAAGCCCAACTTTGCACGATCAGGCTCTGGGGATCTGGGGAGGCCTTCACATGCAGAGGTGTAGATATCTGAAGGCTTCTCCACTTCAGACATCCATACTAATGCATGGACTACAGGACCGGGGTACTAGGGGCAGGGCTAAAGGCGCGATCTATTATTGTTATTATTTATTAAATTTGTACACCACCCTTCATCCGAAGATCGCAGGGTGGTTCACAATAAAATGAGAACACAAAATACATAGTGAAAGAGTAACCAAACCAGTAGCCGTCCTCCCACAAGCAATTTAACAGGCCCATAGAATGTTGACCAGCCAAAGGCCTGGTTATCGAGAGACATTTTTGCGTGGCATCTAAAGATATATAATGCAGGTGCCAGGCGGGTCTCCCTGGGGAGAGCATCCCACAAACAGGGAGCCACCACAGAAAAGGCCTGTTCTTGTGTTGCCACCCTCCAGGCCTCACGGGAAGGAGGTGCATGAAGAAAGGCCTCAGATAGTGATCTCAGGGCCCAGGTCATGGCTTGCAGACACTTCAACACTTGCCCTTCCCAAGAGAAGACCACCCCCCCCCCCATTTTCACAAGGTTTTCTGTCAAAAAGCACATGTACCCAACCCCATTTTGGTGGCTCAGACCTGATTCAGATGAAGTATATTTTGCAGAGTTACCGTTCCACTGCTGATACATCCTTAACCCACCTCAGAAAGACGAGTGCTGGCTTTTTTCTCCATTCCTCATTCTCTTCCCGAGGTGTTTTCGTTTTGAGTCAAAAGACCCATAAACCTGTAGGCAGCTTGCACAGAACAAACCTATCCCCGGGATGACTCCTCCACCCGAAACAAAGAACACTGTCAATAATTTCCAGAATGTCCTGAAAGCCTTCAGGTTAAATACACACTGAAGGTGGTGGAATGGGGGGTTGGGTGGGAAGAGCCGAGTTGGGAACAAAATAAATAAATATATAAAAATCTTTTACCAAGCCCTGCTCTTTCCATCCAAAGGAAATACATTTTCTCTCTCATATATATATATATATATATATATATATATATATATATATATATGCAGGTTTTGGTGTCCTCGGGTGTCTTCCCGTGTAAAAGTTGGGGTGTCTAGGCGACGTTTCGACGAGGTCTCACTCGTCATCTTCAGGCTGGTGCTTTCGGCTTCTTGTTACTGGAACAGAGCTCTGTTCCAGTAACAAGAAGCCGAAAGCACCAGCCTGAAGATGACGAGTGAGACCTCGTCGAAACGTCGCCTAGACACCCCAACTTTTACACGGGAAGACACCCGAGGACACCAAAACCTGCATTCCTATACCCGTGAAAATCTACGAAAACATATATATATATATATATATATTACCCTAGCCTTGAGGCATGGCACAGCAGTGTGTTGCATATAGCGCAATGAGGTTCTCTTCCTTCTCTTGACAACAAATACTCTCCATATTGATTTTAATAGGGTACCTTCTAACTTGCTCTAGGCCATAAATCTGTCTTTGATGTGCAGAGCCTGTTTTCCAGGCCGACTGGCATCATCTGTAGGCAAAGAAAGGGAACATTCCAAGGCAGAAAGGAAAAGCCAGGGCATTTATCAGGCTCCTGGAAGGCTGCCCTTTGTGGCTGGTGGCCTCTTTTGGCCTTGATAGATCACAAGTTGTGCAGCCCTGCCTCGAATCGTTCAAGGAGGAGGAATTTGTTCCTAATTGCAAAGGGCTTTGGAAGCCAGTGTGTGGGCGTGTGCATTTTTGTTTAAGCAGGTAAACAGCAACTCGCAAGTGTACACAAAGCATTATGGTATCGAGCTTTGGAGTTAATCACGTTAACAGCGGGGAAAATGTTATTTTGGTTTGTGCGACTGGCCAGGCTGGTTAGGGACGGGCCGAGTGGCTTTGATGCTGTTGGCAAAGAGTATTTACTAATCTAACAACAATTCCAAATGTACTTGGAAGGCAGCTCTTTGGGTGGGAATGAAGCAAAAGACTGCCTTTGTTGTGCCAAAGTTATTCCTTTTTAACAGTGTTTCCTCCAGACGAGTTTACAAAACTGCACACTGAAGTACATAAATAAATATAGCTTTGTTGGAAACCTATTAGTTACAAAACACTGATATTGAGATGCTGACCTGATTTGAATCTGTTTCCTGGTTTTGTTTGAGGCTGGCTGGACAATACGAGCTTTGATAATATTATTGGGCACAATCTAGCAAAAATGCAACTCTTTTGCTTCCGTTAAGTTTGGCGGAAGTGTTAGGGCCACACTAGTTGTGACGTTAGTTTGCATGGTTGGTGTTTTCTGCAAAGGGGCTGGATGGGGACCATGGATGGGGAAGGGGACTTCATCGAATAGAATGACCTATGCCCCTTCCCCCTGCTTGCTATTTGCAATGGGAGGAAATCTCCCATTCACACCAATGAGGGCTTCCCTCCTGTTGCAAATAGCAGACACAGGTGAAGAGTTTATTACCAGACATCATGACAAGGGGTTACTATTCTCCTCCATCTTGAGCTATGACACTATCTTAACTTTTTCTCATTGAAACCAGCACAGTTTTTACTGCGGCTAGCTTATGCTCACAATAAGCTTCAGTGGAAGAAATATTTTCTTTTGTGGATTATTATTTTTTTTAAAAAAGGTCAAGTTTATGTGGCAGAGGCATTTAAACATTCTCATGTATTTATCATTTTTTGTCTTCATTGTACATCGTTTTAGCTTCGTTTCTTACCGTCTTGGGCTAAATCTTCATTGGATTTGTACACATGCCCACGAGTCCTCCTCAAGGACATGGAGATTTGTGGAACGAACGACAGCAAAGTCACAGTCTCTCCCCCCCCTCAGGTCCTTGCCCAGGTAGTTGAGATCATTGACCTAAAAACGGAAACTGGAGCTGCAGAAGCTCACTTCAGCAAAGACTGTGTTTGGCAGTGCACCCTGCAAGCCTAGTTCTTGGTAGAAATCTCTTCCCCGCCCTGGGATAAACACTGGGTCTTTACCTCCTCTGTCAGGCTGGAATATGGCCTTCAAGGAGAGAGCAAGAAATCCTGCCTTATACTTGTGAGGTTGTTCTCCTCAGAGAGAATAGCGCCCCTCCAGCAGTTGGTGAGGGAGGTTGTCTTCTGTCTGCAGCTGTCCTCCTAGAGTGATAAGGCGCTTGGTTTCCATTTAGACAAGCATTGGGTAGACTCTAGCTCCCCTCAGCCTCAGCCAAATATGCTCATTGGCCAGGGTTGGGGGAGAGCTTTGGCCCAACAACATCTGGCTGGGGGCTCACAGGCTTCTCATACAAAACCTATCCCTTCTCCTTACTGTTCATCCTGTGATCCAGTTCTTTAAAATGAATGGTTCCTCACTTTCCTGATGGTTCCGGAGTGTTGTCAGCATAATTTCCCAAACTGCAGCCAAACACATTGGTAACTTGGAGGTCTTGGGGAAATCCTGTGGGAATTTTCTTTAAGGTTGCCTCATGGGAAGGGATTGCCCCTCTTAACCTGAACCCACTACCTCCAAGGTTAGAAATTTCATAGGGAAGGACAGCATTCCCTGTTTCCAGAAGAGCGAAGTTGGTGTTGTTTTCGTTAATTTCAACCCAAATGTCTCCAAAAAATGTCTGTCTGTCGTACAAATTGCGGCTTTTGGGTTGCCCAAAATGAAAACGAGGCCCTGGGTGTACTTGTCCGCTGGGCTTGAATTTCAGCCATTCCATTAAAAAGTGGGAAAACATCCTGTTTCCACCCAACAGCATTCACTAGTTGCCTGGCCTTTCACATTTATGGGAGATAAACTGGCAGGTGAGGCCCTTCAAAAAATATTATCTTCCTTTCCTTCCTGAGGTTTATTCTGTACATAATTTCAAAACAAGATTATTAAAAAGTGGAGCTGCTGACTGAAGACCTCGGTTGCAGAAAACTGCCTGAGGGAATTGCTCCGGTAGGTCTGAACTCAACAGGAGTGTGGACTGCTTACGGCTATTATCGCTGAGAACTGTGACCTTTTGGCAATCAAGCGCCATCCCAAATGCCTCACGGTGCCTTTGGAATGAGCTGCTAGGAGGATAAATGAGTTTAATGAGTGCTTTTACTTCACAGAAGTCACCACGGCTAGTGGCCTGTAGAATGCATAACTTTTTAGGTAGGCTGCCTCCTCTCGATTCGTTTCTTTTCCTAAATAAAAAGGGGAAAAATGCTTCGATCTCAGGCGCAGAACAAGAATGGGGAATGAGGCCTCTTTGCATCCCAGTGGTGTTCCATTTACAAGTTAGGTAGCAATATCACATGGTGAACTTCTGTGTCAATGCCATGCCGCTGCGGTGTTCGTGAACACACACGTGTGCTACCAATGCTGTGGTAATGTGCCATGCATCAGTGGGTACATCAGTGCTGTGATGTTGATGCCTTGCCACACACAGGCATTTTTTTCTCAAGGGATGCCGTAATGTTTGAGCACATCCTGAGGTGTGCTGTGCCATGCCAGAGGTGAACCCTCAGGGGAAGATGGCTCAATAAGACATCAAACTGTTTTTGCTTCCCTTTACAGGGCTGCCTTCACATGTCTTCTAAAGGTTGTATTGTTATTTATCACCTTGACATCTGATGGGAGGGTGTACCACAGGGAGGGCGTCACTGCCAAGAAGGCCCTCCTCTACCTGGTGCCCCAAAACTTTACTTCTTGCCGTGAGGGAATTGCTAGAAGCACCTCGGCGCTGGACCTCAGTGTCCAGGCTGACTGAAGGGAATAGAGACGTTCCTTCAGATACACTGGGCCAAGGCAGTTTGGGGCTTTAAAGGTCAGCACCAACACTTTGAATTGTGCTCAGAAACGTACCAGTAGCCAGTGTAGATCCTTTAGGACCAGTGTTATATGGTCCTGGTCGCCGCTCCCAGTCACCAGTCTAGCTGCCGCATTCTGGATTAGTTGTAGTTTCTGAGTCACCTTCTAAGGTAGCCCCATGTAGAGGGCATTGCAGTAGTCCAAGCGGGAGATAACTAGGGCATGCTCCACTCTGGTGAGACAGTCTGCTGGCAGGTAGGGTCTCAGCCGGCATACCAGATGGAGCTGGTAGACAGCCGCTCTGGACACAGAATGTACTCTGCTGTGCAAATCGAAGCGTTCTATTGGTTCCTTAGCTCACTTTGCCTCTGGCCCCGCCCACCACTGGTCCAGGAGGCAGTGTGGAAAAGGCACCTCTGTGTCTTTCCAGAGAAGGGGAGCAAGGGTTCCTACACATCATGGGATTAGTTCAGTTACCGCAGTGGCCTTGGCAAGCATTCGGAATGGTTCCCATGGGCATGTGAGGAAGGGGACGTCATGGCATTGCAGTGGCAGGCTCTGCCTTCCTTCCTGCCCATGTTTATTCTAATATCGGTCGGGAGCCCCCACATGTACAATTCTCTCTGTAATGCCTGGCACTGCGTTCTCACCCTGGGACTCTTCATAAATTTCATCGTTTACCATATTTTTCGCGCCATAAGACGCAACTGACAACAAGACACACCTAGTTTTTAGAGGGGGGAATGCAATTGGGGGGGGAATTATTTAAAGGGAGCGCTGAGCGGAGCCTGTATGCGACGGGCTGCCTTCTCCCTCCTTGGGGAAAAGCCTGCAAGCGCCGCACACCCGCTCCGCGCGGCTCTTTAGAGGGAGCACGGCTCTTGGGGGCTTTTCCGGGAGGTGGGAGAAGGGACTGAGGGGCTGCCCTCTGTCCCTTCCCCCACCTCCTGGAAAAGCCAGGAATTGCCGTGCGAAGCCTCCTCAGAGCAGCAGGATGAAGGCTCCCCGTGCCCGGAAGAGGCTTCGCGCGGCTAAGCCAGAAGCTAGAACAGCAAGAGGGAGCGATCCCTCTCGCTGTTCTGGCTTCTGGGATAGCCGCGCAACCTGCATTTGCTCCATAAGACGCACACACATTTCCCCTTACTTTTTAGGAAGAGAAAAAGTGTGTCTTATAGAGTGAAAAATACGGTATATGCGTAGGTCAGGTGTACAGCCTGCCACCACAATGCCACTGCCCCCCCTACCTCAAAGCGTTTACCCATTTAGAAGCCTGCAAGGATCTTTTATCTGCATGACACACATTTGGTGAAAGGTGTATTGCATTCGCGCTCTGTAATGTATTGAAACAGTTGCCTTTAGCTGCTTTCAACTTTGCCACACCTATCGCCCCTATGTACATTAGCAATGCAGATGAGATGGATCGCAACCATTGGAGAGAGACCTCAAATCATGCCTGATTTCTGGGAATCAGCTAGCTGTGATGTGCAGCATTTGTTGTATACTTCCAATTTATTTTAAAAATAATTCCAGACTAGTCTGCTTAGAACTTGGAGGCTTACCCCAAACTTGTGCGTGCCAGATGGAGCTTTTCAGTTTTTGGGCCTTTGCCCTGTCTGTTTCTACATCATCTGGGACTGTTCTCCTTTTTTTTTTTACTCCGGCACTCTTGCTCAAGAAGGCCTAGCTCCCTGAGCACGTTGGCTTAAAGCAGCAGCTATCTTCTGCAGCGAGGAAGGTGTAATAAAATACATGCATCAGGAGAACCGAGGAGATTTATCGTTGTTTTGCTTAATTTCCGTGCGCCAGACTGCAGTTAAAAGCCAGCAGAGCAGGACCAGAATGCCCGGCGTTCAAGGTTGTCACTTTGGCATGTGAAAGCGTATCTTTCGGGAATCATTCTGCAGTTTGTGCACTTCAGTGGAAGCAGGATAATCTTCTGTACAGATTTACTTTAGAAGGTGTGAGTGAGAGGGAAAACGCCTAGCAGCTTCTGCACTTGGCAGTGGCCTAGTTCTCAGTGAGACAAAAAATAAAGGGGGAGGAAAACAACACAATGCTATCAGTTTGATTCCACCTCTCAGGTACTTCCCAACCATGATCAATGTGTGACTGGAAGCTCCGTCCTTGTTCTTGCCTGGCAATCCCCAGGGTTGCAGCAAGAGCTGTTTTGAGTGTGTTTTGCTAACAATAACCCAGGCCTCACAGTACTATATAACCACAGAGATGCTGTTCTATCGACTGTCAAAAAGGAAGTGGTTTAAGTAGTCATGAAGGGTGAAGGCTGCTGAGCAGCTCACCGGACTGTCTATTAAAATGCAAACTGGCCTGTAAATACCTAAAATGTTTTGACAGACTTTGGGCTAGTGTGCTAATCCAGCTGTTGTGCTGGACCACCGGCCTGGTACGTTAAGAATGCACACAAATTCTCCATGGATAAAACAACATAAGTTTCCTAAACTGTGAATGCATGGCTTTCATGAGCACATGGGCTAACCTCACATTTTAAAATTAGGACTGCAGATCTTTAGCACTGACATACGTAAGCCCTGCTTTCCTGTACAGTGGTACCTCGGGTTAAGAACTTAATTCGTTCTGGAGGTCCGCTCTTAACCCGAAACTGTTCTTAACCTGAGGTACCACTTTAGCTAATGGGGCCTCCCGCTGCCGCCGTGCCGCCGTCATGCAATTTCTGTTCTCATCCTGAAGCAAAGTTCTTAACCCGAGGTACTATTTCTGGGTTAGCAGAGTCTGTAACCTGAAGCGTCCGTAACCTGAAGCGTCTGTAATCCGAGGTACCACTATAATGGTTCGTTCTTTCTTTCTTTCTTTCTTTCTTTCTTTCTTTCTTTCTTTCCTTCTTTTCTTTTCTTTTCTTTTCTTTTCTTTTCTTTTCTTTTCTTTTCTTTTCTTTTCTTTTGTGAAACAGAGCCAAGGTTTTCTGTCCAGTGCAATTTTTTCCTCTTTAACACACAAGCTGGAATAAAGCGAACAGTGGAAAAACTGATACCAAAGGCAAATGCTGCTGTCATTAACATCCCAAAATGTGTTGCCTGACCACAAGACGCAACGTTTTTATTTTTATGGATAATGGCAAAAAAGGAATGGCCAGCCCTTTTCTGTCCTCCTTTCTTTCCCTTCACATGTGCGTTTCGTTGATCTACATGCATTCTTAATTATAATGCCATTATCAAAAACACTGAACTCAATTCTTTCTGGCTTTGCCACAGAACTTCGAGGAGATGCCAGGGAGTCAGCAGATATTGCTGCCTTGAATCAACAGTTGCAGAAACATTGCTACTCTCTCCTTTCCCCAAGTAATAGAAAGTTCACAGCAACATATGCTGGGTGGGTGGTTTATGTAAAGCCACGACACATAACTTCATGGTGTCATTCATAATCCTGATTTAAAATCTAGGGTCTCAAACTTTTGGGGGCCCACATTTGGGATTTTGAGAGAGTGCCATGGGCACCATCATCTTGGTTTCTCCCCACACCCCCGTGACGGAATAAAAGTTTGCATATGATCACATGTGCACACGCACTTTCCAAGGGTTGGTACAAGTTGGATCCAGTGGAATTAAAACAGATGCTCTTGATTTTGTATGGTTTTACACAGGGTTCCCTAAAAGAAAACCTACCATCACATTGAAGCTTCCAGAGATAGACTTCATAGTAAGCGTCCCAGATCTGGTGCCAGCACCACAAAAACATTGGCCCAAGACATGCAACGTCATGGATCATCATGAGTTTTACACATGGCGACAACCAAACCCATCAGCAGAGGACACAGGTGCCATCTTTGGTCTGATGGCCATTTTGAGGGGATCCCTTGTAAAAAAATAATAATATGAGAAACCATAAAGACTCATGGTTTTGCACCATGTTATCAGATGCATTAGTGCAGGCTTCCTCAACCTCGGCCCTCCAGATGTTTTGAGACTATGATTCCCATCATCCCTGACCACTGGTCCTGCTAGCTAGGGATCATGGGAGTTGTAGGCCACAAACATCTGGAGGGCCGAGTTTGAGGAAGCCTGCATTAGTGTATATACATGGTTCAGCCATCTGTTATTTGATGGTGGTTTGGGAGGAAGTTGAGCAAATGCCAGAGGAGTCATTTCACTGGATCAAACGTGGGTGGGATCCCTTCCCCCTCTCTCCTTTGTCTCTCTTGTGACACCACTCCCCACGCCACCCCCAGCTACTCTGTTTTCACACCCCCCCCAACCTTCCAGATAATTCCCTTTTCGTTCCTACTCTCTCTGTGGACCTTGAAAAAGCTCATAAAGTTGAAAGGAAGAAGAAGTGGGAAAGAGAGATGCACTCTTCCCACTTCCTCTTTCGCCTTTCTGTGCTTATCAAGGTTGACGTTTTCAGCTCAGATATAATTCAGGTGGTGATGCAAGCCAGTGAGTTATGATCACAGATGAATGATACTGTATAATAGAAAGAAAAGCACATAAACCTGGAAGTTCTTGGGACATACAGTTTCACAAGCATTCTTGATTCTCCACCTTCCTTTTTGCTCTCTGTCCCTTAAAGGACAGCTTTCTGCAATGGGGAAGCTGGAGGCTCGCATGTATTCTGTCGATAATAATTTTTATTAGTTTTCAATTACAGTAATCCAATAATAGCCTCATTGTAACAATGCCAAATTACAATACAATTACTAATACCAATCATTCAGTTGGGCACAGTTTCCTATGCTCCTAGTGGGCGATTTCCATCCTTTGTGTAGGAAACGGCATGAAGTTTGAAAGCACGACGTAGAAATAAAGAGCTTTTGGAGTGATGTTGCAATACATGTTAACATATTGCGTGTGATCATTATCTAGCTGAGCAAGATAAGCACTCCGTGAATGTTTATCTGACCAATGAGGAAGAGATACCACATTGATACTACTTCCTTGCCTTTGTGGTTTGTGGTGGCTGGGTTTATGAGTTTTTTAAATGCTGAACCTGTTGCTATTGCCACCACTAATAGCTGCCTTGCTACTGGCAGACAAGTGTTTAGACCTTTAGTCCCATGGTTGTGCAGTCAGCCATTTTAGTCTCTCCTCACTCAGGCTACTAACAAGGACTTAACTACGGCCAGTCTAAGGTGGTTAACATAATGTGTTTATCGGTCTTTATATGGATCAGGGATGGAGATTCCAATGAAACATTAGGAATAGCTTTCTGATGGTAAGAGTTGCTCAACAGTGGAAAGGACTCCCTCAGAAGGTGATGGGGTCTCCATTATTGGAGGTTTCTAAACAGAGTTTGAATGGCCATCTGTCAGGGTTTCTTTAGTTGTGAGTCCTGCATCGCAGGGGGTTGGGCTAGGTGCTGTGCACTGATGTTGCTATATAAATAAACATTGATAATAAGGATAAGATACCAAATTCATAATGTAGCCTGCAAAGCATTTCCTTAAGGCAGATAATGCAACACGTCTGATAGATGATAATTACAAACCTTAATAAAAAGTCATGGGCATAGTATTAAATATTTAGGGACCAGGCTCTTAGCTTTTAAAGCATGGTTAAAGAAAAATGGTTTCTGAAAGACACAACCCTCTTTTTGTGCATTTGACCAATAGTGTTTCGCTTTGTTGTTGTTTTAAAAACTCGCTTCAATGGACCTGTGCATGAATTGTCCCTGATAGCAATGAGAACCAACACAGTAACTGCTCAGCTATTTGGGGTCAGGGTTGTGGGGTTTGTTTGTCTGTCTGTCTGTCTGTTTGTTTGAGGGGGGAAGGATTGGTGCCTAAGAGCAAAATTAGCGCTCATATAGCCAACCTGATTTGCAAAATCCGTTTTCACCCGCAAGTATGGACTGTCATGGGTGAGATAAGTTTCAAAGTTTCTGTCTGAAAGCCCCATCCCTTGCCCAACAGCCCCACTTTGAAGAATATCAGATTTTAATACAGGCTAGAACTGTGCTGTAAGAGAAACAGAGTTAAGCAATAACCTGGGGATTATAGGATTTATAATCCAGCTACATCTGAAGGACGCTGCAGCAGCTAACCTTGATACTGATACTTGTCAGAGTCTAGTTGTTTGGTTTTTATTTACGGACTTAGTGTTTTATGAGTAAAAAAATGAGGTGCCAATTCTCATACATTGATAAAAGGGCCGTGGGTGCCAGCACAAAATGGCTTCTGTAACTAGTTCTTGTTTGTCTCCCAGTGCCCCTGATTGAGGGGAACTGCAGGATATGAAAAATAACAAGTAAATAAATATTAATATTGCATCACCCAATGTGCATTTGGGGGTGCATAGTTCTGCCTTATAACAAGTCTTCGTCTTCTCCTTCCACTCCACTCCCCCCCCAAAAAAAACAGTGCGAAAAAAACAACTTTAGACTTTCAGCTGCTCTTGATAGCAGTGTGTAGCTGCAGGCTATTTATGTTGCCTTCACATTAGTATTCTTGTGGTATTGGGACAAGCAGTGATCTATAAAGTTAAGGACAGGCGCCATAACCCTCTGACAGCAGTTAAATCTGGAAGAGAGAAATTACAACACACTTTTATATGTCACGGTTACTGTATATTTAAAGCTTGGAACAAAATATTGCAGATTCACCAGTCTGGAATAAATGTTTCGGCCCCTTCTTTCTTTCTTAGCATTTTTGGGTGGACTGAAAAGCACTTTTTAAAAGTATTTCTTCTCTTGGTTTATGTAATCCTACATCACAGCTTCTGGAAATAGCCGTGAGTTACTTAAATACATTTAAATACTCACAGCCCATAGTAGGGCTGGGCAACATCTGGTTTTCAACATTGTAATATATCGCCAGCTAAACATCACAATACAGTCGTACCTTGGTTTTTGAACAGCTTAGTTCTCGAACGTTTTGGCTTCCAAACGCCACAAACCCAGAAGTGACTGTTTCGGTTTGCGAACTATTTTTGGAAGCTGAATGTCCAACGGGGCTTCTGCGGCTTCCGATTGGCTGCAGAAGCTTCCTGCAGCCAATCAGAAGCTGCACCTTGGTTTTCGAACATTTTGGAAGTCTAACGGACTTCTGGAACGGATTCCGTTCAACTTCCAAGGTACGACTGTATACTAATATATTACAATGTCTGAAATAAGCTATATAGAGGCATTGGCTGGCTTCATGGTTTTTCCCGCATGGTGATTTTTGCTGGCACATGCTCTTGTGATTTGCTGACCCTCTGCATGAGGCAGGGGATTGCTGAGCTGGCAGAGTTAAGAGGGGCTGCAGGAATCAAGAGAAGTGTTGGCTGCACTACATTCCCCCCCCCCACACACACACACTGTGATTTTTGCATAAAACACACACACACGTGTCATACCCTGGGTTACAGACGCTTCAGGTTGCGTTTTTTCGGGTTGCGGACCCCCGAAACCCGGAAGTACCTGAACAGGTTACTTCCAGGTTTCGGCGGTCGCGCATGCGAGGAAGTGCTAAATCATGCTTTGCGCATGCGCAGAAGCGCCGAACCGCAACCCACACGTGCGCAGATGCGGGTTGCGAACTCTGCGGGTTATGAACGTGCATCCCGCACGCATCACGTTCACAACCCGAGCGTCCACTGTATATTATGATTTGTGATTTGCCAGGTCAAAAATTATGAAACCGATACCATGATATGGATATCATGGATAACCAGTTTTGGACCATATATCGCCCAGCCCTAGCCCACAGACTTGTCTCTTGTTTGTTAAAAAAGGGGTGCTCATGACCAGGAAGGCTCAATAAAGCTTGAGGATGCCTCAGATTATCTGAATTTCCCAAAGGTTATTCTTTTGTTAGAGAGCATCTATAATGGCTAATATCTGTAACTGACTAGGTGACATTTCCTAAAACGCCAAAAGACGTTGTTTACTGTCTGGCACTGAGCCTGGAAGCAGGGAGAAAATCAGCAGTTGTGTTTCAGTAAAAGTCTCTACCTTTTACTTTTTAATTTTTTTCATGTTCAAGGATAATGCCAAGATGATCTTCATATGTTAAGCAATATAAAATGTTGCAAGTTGCTCTGGGTGAAAGGTGTTTTCTTTTCAGATGCTTTATCCCCTCCCGATTCTCTCTCTCCGCCGTTCCAATAGTTTCTTTTCAAGGGCTGTACAATGAGTCCCTTGGCTGACAAAAGGGGAAAAAAGCGTTAAGAAAATAATTCCAGGCATCTAGCATTTTGTAAAAGCGAACAATTGTGTTATTTCATCCAAGACAAGGTAGTTAGTTTTGTAAATTGTACCTCCCGCTCCCCACACCCCAAGCAAAAAGACAGCAAATTCTTTTCTTTATAAATCTAAAAAAAAAACAACAACAACTGAGTCGCTCAGGTTTCTTAGGTGCGAATTCTCAGATCAAATTGAAGTCAGCTGGCTTTACAAAAGGAAAATTAGCACTTTCAGAGCCTCAGAAAGCCATTTAATAGTGCGTTTAAGCCTTATTATTCCTACACACACGTTGTTCGCTTGATAGGTTAAATGTAAATTAACACCGAATTGCTTATCTTCTTTCCCTGTGGTTAATACCCAGGTATTTCTGAACAATGAAAAAAAGGATTTCTTTAAAAACACTCTCATTTTAATACTGATACAAGAAATGGATGCAGTAACTTTAGTCTTATATAGTCATCGTGCTTTTTAATAAACTTTTTTTTCCCTGGCAAGTCTTTTATCTGATTAGGAAAACCGATCCAGCCTTCTCCGATGAATCATGCATTCAGAGCACGTTGCAGTTTGTGTTGGAATAGAGAAATACACTTGACATGATGTAAATTTCTGAAACTATAACTTCCTCTACACATTCCTCCTGAAATGCCACAGCCCTGCTTTCCTCCAGCTTTTCCCACAGGCGTGGAGTCGAGAACTATTTTAGTATATGGTAGCCAGGAAATGTAATGAGCATGTCATGGCCACTTCTAAGAGCCCTATCAGGCATTACTGGGATGAATTTGTTGGTGTACAGGAGTCCACTCAGGGGAAGCAGTGTAAGAGTTCAGGAATATTGGCCACACCAAACTTTGCTATTTAAAGACGTGTTTCAGAACACTGGAGATCAAAGAAAAGTCCCATGGACGGTTTTCACAATGAGGGGAAGTCAACAATGGGGCACCCATAGAACTCTATTGGGACTAGTGTTTATTTTATTTATTAATAGCTGATCTCGAGTTAGAAGGCGACGATGGGGAATGATCTTTGTTTTGTTCTTTAAAGGTAATGAAGCGCCTGAAAGTCTTTGTATCGGCGCAAGTTTGGCTAGATTGGATAGTGTGCCACATTGGTTTTTCTAAAAAAGGATTTTGTGGTTGTGGACATCGTTGGGAATCTGAGCTGAGTTACCCACCCAGCAGAAGTTGTCCCCAGTTCCAGTCACCACACAGAGTTTACTGTTGCAGAGGATAAGGCTTCAGTAATACAGTTCCGGATGTTGATATATACAGCTAGCTTGTAGGCGTTGCAGTTATAGATACAGACGAGTAGAAAGTATATCTGTTGCTCCAGCAATTTAAGATGTAGCAGAGTCTGAGTCTTCTCAAGACTGACACAGCACGAGACATTGAACTTATTGAGCTGACATGCCATAATCATATATATATTCATCACTGGGCCATTGTCATAGCAACTGGCTTAGCTTACCTAGCACCCATTGTCTTATTTCATCCATGGGGTGATTTAAGCTCATGAAGGAGCTTTCTCCATGACCAGTTCCTCCAACACACATGACACACACCCCCTCAGATTTTAAGAGTATTGACCTGGGAGGCCAGGGGTCAAACCCCCACTCGGCCGTGAAGGTCACTGTGGATTTTGGGCCACTCACTTCCTCTCAGCCTAACCTACCTCACAGGGGTTTTATGAGGATGAAGTGAGGGAGAACCATGTGTGCTGCCTTGAGCTCCACTGAAGAAAGGTGGGGTATATATTCAATAAACACTCTTCCCGCCCTGTCCCTAACCATATCCCAAACTCTCTCAAACTCAGCGCCGGTGCCCCCACCCAATCACCCCATTTATCTTGTTGCTGCTGTTGCCTTGATGGCAGGGGCAAGGGGACAGGAAGCAACGGAAGGAAGTCCCACATCTAATTTGTGCCTAGTGAAATGAAGTTTTCCAAAGGGTTTTGCAAATACTGCAGTAGCTCATGGAGAAATTGCATTTCCTCTCTCCCTCTTTCCCGCTAGCCGCCATTTGCCATCAAGGTGAGAGGGGTTTAGGGGACTGCTGAGTTTGCGGGAAGGAAGGGGTTTAATGGGCTCAGTCTAAATTCATTTTGGCTTGGAAATAAGCCGATCCGTTTCCTGGTTTGGGTGGAGAAATAGCTTGGCTTATTTCTGAGCTAACCGGATTAAATCAAGGGGGAGATTACTCATCGCCAGCATCAAACAGGATAAAGGAATAACATTAATAGAGGGAAATACCTCCCACACCCACACACACCTTTACCTCTTGAAATAATAGAGTGAACGTTTTATTCTGGAATAGCGATGGGGTTACAGAATCATCGTGCCTATGTGTGTGTTTGAAAATTTTGGATTTTTAAAAAAGTGATCCTGGAAGTGTGGCTTAATGTGCAAGTGAAAATATAAGTTGTGATCTTTTTCTTTGCATTCTTTGCATTATCGTCATCATCATTTGCTCCCAAGCTGATTTCAACTTAATTGTAGGGAACTGTAGGATACAGTTCATTTAATGCCCCAGTGCTGATATTTTATTAAGAGTAAGCCACATTTATTTGTGTGGAACTTACTTCCTAATAAATGTGCCTAGGATTTCAGTCTAATGATTTTCTCTTACCCCTTTCCTGTGAACTGCCCTGAGACCTCTGGGTATAGGGCGGTGTACAAATTTAAATAAATAACAGTATTTATATGAGTTGAGTTTAAGATATGGAGCGTTTCAAGCAAAGCTTTTGTTGAATTTTATTTATTACACCGTTAAATTCTTCAGAGGTTGTTTTTCTGGCTGCAGTGAAGGCCACCAGTGCTGGTATTTACCTCCCTTGGGTGAAAGAACAAAGCATTTTGCCTCTTTTGAAAGGAAGGCCAGTGTTGCTTCAAAAGATATCAAACAGGCAGTGGTTGGGTGGGGTTCAGGAACCTACTTGCACTTTGATTTTGAAGGGTGTCAGAGTCTTCTACGTGCCACTGAGGACCTGCTGAATAATGTGCTGGCGCATTATATTCAGTGGATTTCTGTGATAACAAGAGAGTGGTTCTTCCTATATGTTGCTAAGCTCTTTGGATAGTCAGATTTCCCTCTCTCTTTCTCTCTCTCTCTCTCTCTCTCTCTCTCTCTCTCTCCCTCCCTCCCTCCCTCCCTCTCCCTCTCTCGTTTAAACCTTGAGATTTGCAAAGCCTAAAACCAAAGCCCACCGTAAACTAAAATCAGGCTCTCATCTTTTATAGTACCCGAACACTGCAGAGAAGTACTTTAGGAGTGCTAAAAGCGAAATCCTAGTCAGCTCTTGAATTCTGAAGAATGTGCACATCTTCACTTCCAAATGAGTGATGAAGGCCAGTCAAGACAGCCTCACAATAGAATCAATTAGCTCAGTCAGCCAGGGCAGAAATTAATGGCTAGAACTTCTTTTTCTGTCTCTATTGTCCCTTGCTTTTATGATTGCGGGTTCATTTAACAGCGCTCAGGGTGAATGAAGAGAAAAGAATTGTAGCATACAAAGAACACACTTCAAAGCAGAGTTAGCCAACACAGTGCTCTCCAGATGGAATTGGACTACAACTCCCATCATGCTTGGCCATATAGGCCATGCTGGCCAGGACTGATGGGAATTGATGCACCAACAATATTGGCTGGGTAGGTAGCCTATGGCCTTTCAGATGTTGGTGCGCTCCCAACTCCCATCCTCCTTAGCCACCATAGCCAATTGCCATGGATGATGGGAGTTGTAGTCTAGCAACATCTGGAGGGCAATGTGTTCCCCACCTCTGCTTTGAACTATGTTCCATTGAAACAAGCAGACTTCCTAACCTGTGGTTTGAAGCCGGCTTACTTCAGCTAAGCATAGCGAAGACTAACCACAGTTTGCCCACGTTCAGACAAAATGTTAAGCTGTGGTTTCTCTCAAGCTTCTTGTCAGGGAACTGCCATCGGAGCATCAGGTGGTGGAGGGGCTCAGGGAGGAAGAAAGAGACTCAACAGCTGAAGCAGGGACCAGCAGGGGGAGGAGTGGATCTCTGAGGGAATGCGAGCAGGAGGGAGGGCTCAGGGACGCTTCCAGCGAGAACAGTGGGGAGGTATCTGAGTCTCCCATAGGGAGACCCACACCTCGCCGGAAACTGTCACGCCGTGAGTCCAGGAGACGCGTTTCCGTTAAGGAGCTCCTTTGCTGGAAACGCTTCCGCAGACAGCCACTGTCGGACTCTACTAGTGACTAGAGCAGACATGTCTGAGGAGCTCCGTCACACACGGAGGTTTGTGGGGTCGCACAAACTCTGAGGGAGCACGTTTTTACGCACAAGCAGCTAATCAATCCCTAACACTTCTGAACTACTCTCAGCTAAACCGGAAGAGATGTGGGAAGGGAGATATGTAAGCTTTGTGCACCCAGTAAGAAGCAGCTGTTTATTCCTGAGTCCAAACCAAGCCAAAGTATGTTTGCAATGACTGCGTGTGTGTGTGTGTACCAATGGTTGCTGTGACTTTTCCTGATTCGTATAAACGTTTGTGTATGTGTCACCGCGTGCTACTCTGCAATGTCCAAAGAAGCTGTGAGTGGATAGCTGAGCCTTTCTCTTGTTTTGGCATGTGGTCGGTTTAATGAGTCTTTAGATTCCGGTACTATTTTCACTTGTGTGAAGGCATTCCCGGGTACTTCCTGCTGCAAGCAGTGCCTGATTGTGACAGCTACCAAACATGCAGGAATTTAAAAAGTCAGTTCGGCGGAAGCGTAGTGCTATGTGTGGAATATTGCTCATCATGTAATATTTAAAACAATGGACTGCTCAAGGCAGCGTCTGTCATAGATGTTGCTTTCACGCCAATGCAATTTTTATGTGGGTCGTAGGATGGCACTGCTGCAGTCATCCAGATCTCCCACTCTCAGGTTGCTCCCAGGTTACCTCTTTATTTAGCCTTCATCCTCATTTTTTCCTGCTATTTAATGAGCATCCGTTCAGATTTGTTTGTGGGGAGGCTCTGCATCAAAGCAAATGCTATTCCACCCATTCCACGGCATTTTCCTGTCTCTTTCCTTATTGCAGAAAGTCTGCTGTTTGGGGGAAGTGGATATGTTGTGCAAGAGCTCCAAATCAATGCTAATTGTGTAATCTGAATTTCCCGGTCTGTGATTGAATCCCACCTGAAAATAGTGACATTCTGGAAGTGCCCTGAGTATCGGCAACATTTCCGGGGTACAAGAATTGGTATCGCAATAGATACACTCGTGAAAATTGATTGGCATAATTTGCAGACCGTTCCATCCTTGGCCAAAAAAATGCCCTCTCGTTCAGTGCTTTTAGTGTAGGGTGTTGTGAAAAGGGTATTAAAATGTGCTAACTGTGCTTTAAAAAAAAAAAAGAAATGGCACCCAAAGAGCAGATTGGACAAGTTCTTCTTTCTTGCCCTTAAAATGTGATGTCTCAATCTTCTTATTTAAAAATAAAATAAAAATCTTTAAATGCCTGGGAATAGCACACTCATTGCTTCTGAATTGCCTCCTTTTCCTTGTTCTCTGAATTTTATTTATTTTAGGGATTTACACTCTGCAATTCAAGTACTTCTTAGGGTGAAATGACTTTGAGGAAGCCCAACCATATATTTATTCAGTAGAGGCCACAGTAACACAGTAGAGGCTCTAGTAACAAACTTGAACCAATGCACATAGCTGCCATCAAGTGCATGCACAGTATATGAACCTATTTGCCACATCCTTGGACTTCCTGTCTATCTACTGATTTGCAGAGTTTTCAGAGTTGATGTAAACTGGGCCTCGACACGATCCCTGTATGTCCAGGTGGTGCCTGTCTCTTGAGCCACGTTGGTTCTCAGTAGAGTTATGATTGTGGAAATAGACTCCCTCCAATGCAGAGTAATGCTTTTGAATTATGGTGCTGGAGGAGACTCTTGAGAGTCCCATGGACTGCAAGAAGATCAAACCTCTCCATTCTTAAGGAAATCAGCCCTGAGTGCTCACTGGAAGGACAGATCCTGAAGCTGAGGCTCCAATACTTTGGCCACCTCATGAGAAGAGAAGACTCCCTGGAAAAGAGCCTGATGTTGGGAAAGATGGAGGGCACAAGGAGAAGGGGATGACAGAGGACGAGATGGTTGGACAGTGTTCTCGAAGCTACCAGCATGAGTTTGACCAAACTGCGGGAGGCAGTGGAAGACAGCCTGGCATGCTCTGGTCCATGGGGTCACGAAGAGTCGGACACGACTAAACAACTAAACAACAACAAAATGCAGAATTGATTGTGCGGCAGTCTGTTTCACAACAACTTCACACAAATTCCCCAGTGTGCAAGGGATGGTGCACATGCGCCTATGCGCTCTACATGTGACTACTATCAGGTGTGGGACAGTATATCTTCACAAGTCATTTACTTCAAAAGCTGCAGATACCATGTTTCATTCATACAAAACATGAAATGAGCCCTGCTGGGCCAGTTTATCTAGTCCAGTGTTTTGTTTGCTACAGTGCCCAGCCAGATGTCTCTGGGAAGCTCCAAAAGAGAGATAATCAGGTTTATGATCAAAGCCCAAGGAGCAGTTTTGCTGGTTATCTTCAGCCCTGCTCTGGATCCTTTATTTGGCAAAGTGTGCTCCACATTTCCTCTTACAGCTGTCCTTTTAATGCCACTGCTACTGTAATATTTTTTTTTAATGGCCCACAATTTGCAAACATACTAATTTAACCTGAGAATAGCGGAAAATATTATTGTTTTGCTGTTTTGTTTTACTTATTTGCTTGTTTTTATCCTGTATTTTATTCTGTGAACCACCCTGAAATCCTACGATGAAGGGCAGTACAGTGGTACCTCTGGTTACGTACTTAATTCGTTCCGGAGGTCTGTTCTTAACTGAAACTGCTCTTAACCTGAAGCAACACTTTAGCTAATGGGGCCTCCCGCTGCCGCCATGCCACCAGAGCATGATTTCTGTTCTCATCCTGAAGCAAAGTTCTTAACCTGAAGCACCATTTCTGGGTTAGCGGAGTCTGTAACCTGAAGTGTATGTAACCTGAAGCGTATGTAACCCGAGGTACCACTGTACCGGGTATATAAATCTAATGAATACAATATTTTATATGGTGCACACAGCTCTTTGCTAAGTGGTGCTGGTCAGCACCTGCTTCTGAAATCCCCCCCTACGCTGTGCCTCTCTCCTCCCATTGGCTGTTGCATCCAAGAATGAGGACCAATAGCTGGGATGCAAGGCCAGGTGTGTCCTGAATCTGGGAGGAAACTGAGAGCTACAGTGTAAGAATATAAGAACCCTGCTGCATCCTACCAGAGGCCCAGCTAGCTCAGCAGCCCATTTCCCACAGTTGCCAACCCGATGCCAAAGGGAAGCTCACACACAACATGAGCATAACAGCCCTTTCCCACTCCTGTTCTCCAGCAACTGAAGTTCAGAGCACTCTTCGAAAGTAGCCAGGTGCCAGACGCATTTAGCACGTGGCTGTCAATCACTTGCGACCAAGTAAAGATGCTTGGATGTGAGGATGGTGTCTGACATCACCATCTGGAGGTGCATGTCTGGGGATCCTTGGACCTTGATTTCGGGAACCAAAATGCTTTTTCTGTGCAGCCTAAGCCAGGACCAGGAGCATTCGCCATTAAGAAAAAGAATTAGGCATAGCCCAATATTTATGTGGACTGTCCCTGGATCAAGTGCCTTTTTTTCTTTTAAGTTGTCAGAGATCTTAACCCAGCTCAAGGTTAGCCAGATGTTAAACTGAGAATCAATCACAGCCAGTCCATCGTTTGAAAAATAAGACTTTAGAGCCGTCTTGCCCGCAAAGGGCGACTTTGGCGACTGTAACCTTGGTTTAATGAACCATTTGGTGCCTAGCTCATATATCCGAGCTTCTAACACTGGTTCAGAGGCGCGCTGGCACTGATCCTGGCGGTAGGATGCAGCCATGATGATGTGTAGCTGTTGCCAGGCTTCTCCATGAATTTCTCTAACCTGCTTTCAGAGCTGTCGTGAGTTGGTGGGTATCACCAAACCCTGTGGGAACAGGTTCCAAGGTTTATCTGTGTGCCATGTCAGCGATGGGGAACCGGCAGCCCTCCAGAAGTTGCTGGACTCCAACTCCCATCATCCCTGATGGTTGGACATCCTGGGTGGGCTGATGGGAATCGTAGTCTGACAGCCCCTGGAGGGCCCAGAGGTGTCCTACCCCAGCGCCATTATGGGAATAGGCACTTCTTGTTGTCTTGTCTGCATATTCTGCTATTTAGCTTTTTTGGGTGACCCTCAGTTCTAGTATCAGAAGAAGAAAGGGAAAAAAACTTCTCTATCCATTGCATTGTAGTCAGCCTGGCTAAGCTACGCCAGATCAACATTTTACTTAACTACCCCTGCTTCTCTTTCTTTCTGATGTCCCATTCCACTTTTATAGCTTTCCTTTCAGTTTCTGGCAATGGGCATTCAAGGCTGCACTTTCCTGCACATCCTCTTCCCCATCCTTCAGTGAAGGATGTCACAGAGCTGTAACTCTGAAAGGTATGGTCAGTGAAGTCCTATGGTGAGCCTGGTGGTCAACAAAAGAGGTTCAAAGACTCTCAAGGCAAATCTTTAAAAATGTAGTTTAAACACCGACGACTGGGAAGCACAGGCCTGCGAACACTCCAGTTGGAGAACAGTCTTTACCAAAGGTGTCATGGGCTTTGAAGACGCTCAAACTCAGGATGAAACGGAGAAACGTGCTGAAAGGAGGGCACGCTTGATCAACTCCTGCCTGGAAACGTATGTCTCCACTGTGGAAGGATGTGTGGATCCAGAATTGGCCTCCACAGTCACTTACGGACTCATTGTTTAAACTGTGTTTATGGAAGACAATCTTACTCAGCTACAAGTGATCGTCAAAGAAGAAGAAGAAGGTACAGCAAGATTGCCAGGGTGGCCAATAAGTGGAGCTCTCAAACTCCTGTACAGGCAAATGTAGTCTTACAGTTCCCAAGGGCAAATTGTGCTCCTTGTTTTAACCCAGGTGTAACCTGGTTAGGCAAAGTTGGGAGAAATGAAGTGGCATGTGGTGGTGCTTTTAACACTTTTTTTTTTTTTAAAAAAAGCACAGAATGTGCAAAAGCTTCACGGAGGCAGTGAATGGATTGCAGAGCAGATGTGGCGAGAACATAAAAGACCTAAGAATATCATTTTCCCATACTAGATCTGTGTCTGCATTTTTAGCAGAATGCCCACAGTGACTCTGGCTTTGTGATTTATGCTGCAGCACATTATAACGGTATATTTTTGGCTACCTCGACTACGTTTCGCGTCCACAGAGTTATTCACATTTTGTCCTTATAAGGAATAATGATTCGTAACAAGAGGAATTGGGAGCTATTTTATACTGGAACTTTTTTATATCTTCTTAGGAAAATCCTACTCTCTTAGGTATTTCCTAAGGATGTTACCACATCACTTTGCTTGTTATTTGGGTGGAAATGTATGTTGTTGTTTTTATTGCCATGTCGCTCTGAATTTCCCTGATCCTTATCTGTCCTGGACCAGGCCGCAGGGCAGGAGTTGTGCCTCCACAACTAGACTCTATCATAACTCAGATGGGGAACAGTAATTTGATACTAGAGAGATTCACCTCTGTTGACTGAGTGGTGGCAATTCTTAACAATGGTGGAAAGATGCGGGGGGGGGGGGACCTGGGACTCACTGCCCTCTGCCATTGTTTGCTTTGGGCTGCTCTCTCTCTCTTAGGTCTTGGAGGAGCAAAAGTTAAGTGAGGTCTTTCAGCCTTTCTTAGCTTCCTTTGTTAAATATTTGAAGCTACAATAGGGCTAGCTTCTACAACAGGGCTAGAAAATTGTTGACTCACATAATCCCTGACCAGGGCTGATGGGAATTGGAAGCCAACAACCTCTGGAAGGCACTAGGGCTGGGCCATGTATTGTCCGAAACCGGTTTGAAGTTCCTATCACGATGTCGCTTTCATATTTTTTGACCTGGCAATATATCACAAATCATGGTGTGTGGGTGTGCTATGCAAAAATCACAATGTGGGAAAAAACGTGAAGCCAACTGTCAGGGAACTGACATTGGAGCGAGAGGCTAAGGGGAGGCTCAGCAGCAGGGGGAGAAACAGCTCAGTAGAGGGGGAAGCCAATCAGCGCAACACCGGGGATAAAGGGAGGCAGACGGGGGAATTGGAGAGAGGGCTCCAGGACTCTTCACTGGACACCAGTGAGGAGAGCCCAGGTCCTCCGCTACCCACGCCTTCCCTGCGCAGAAGACTCCCGCGCAGTGAGAGGAGGAGGAGACTGGGTGTCAAACAACTTTTATGCTGGCAGAGGTTCAAGAAACGCCCACTGACGGATTCTGCCAGTGACTGAGGCAGCCACGATGAGAAGGGGCTGTGCAGTCAGAAAGGTTTAACAAGGCAAATTAACCGAGAAAGGCACCAGCTTACGCACGAGTAACTCACACCTATTACACCAACCAATGCTTTTCTTGATTTCTATAGTCCCTGTTAACTCTGCCAACTCCTCATGCAGGGGGCAGTGAATCGAAAGAGTAGGCACTGGCAAAAATTGCAATGCAGGGAAAACTGTGAAAGCAATCAATGTCTCAACGTAGCTCCATCTAGACATTGTGCTCTATTGGTATATCGCAGTGTTTAGCTGGTGGTATCTCACAGTGTTGAAAACCGGGTATCATCCTAGAAGGCACACAGGTTCCCCATTAGTGCCTTGCATTAATGCCTTCCTTTCTATATGTGTCTTTTTTGTGCTTAAAAGAAAACAATTCAAAATTCTGCTCCCACGTAAATCAATTCTGTGCCAGCAAATGCGCAGTTATGTTACTTGTAGACGCTATTATGCAAATGGTGTTGGAGCCGGGACTTTTGCTAAGTATCTCTGTGGAGCACTGAAACTCCACCCCACGACCATCTGGAATCCTCCAGTTGCTGGGATTAGCTAGGCATTGTTTAGATTCTTTCGAGTCTGTCTCTGCAGCCATACGAAAGTGAATGCTGAGCTTCTCAGGAACCTGAATGCTGTGCCTAGTACTTACATTCCATGCTTTTTTCTGCACCTCTACAGAACCACAGGATATGCTCAGAACTGGAATGTGTGTTTGGCAGCTGCTTCTTATTTAGAAACATGCCAAAGCGCTAGGCTGAAATACGTTCCTTGGTTCCTCACATCTCCTCTATTAATCTTTCTCTCCTGTGTGCTTTCGCTGAAATATATGCATATAAATCAGTTCAGGAAACATGCCTCTTCCTCTTCATGCTGTGCCTGTCATGGTGCTTTGCCTTAGATATTTTTTTGTACTGGGACATAAAGTCTCAACTCTACACCTCCAACTTAACTACTTTATCAGTAGGTTTCCAAGACTCTTCCTGAGTGTCAGCTGTGTTGCAAGTCAGCGTAGTGGCCAAGTAAATTATGGATAGCTTTTTCTTTTTTCTTTAAGTTCATAAAACTATAGATGGGAGAGTCAGGAAACTGAAACCCACTCCACTGCTGGCATGTAATATTTGGGCTTGCAATAGCACGGTCACATTGTGCTGTGCATTCCCCATGCTGTATATTTCTTTGGAAATTTGCTTTTCTGACCTCTCTGTGGTTGAACTGACCCAGTACAATTGAGCTTACAGATGTTTCAGAAACAAGACAGCTGGTACAAACCTACTGGCATGTGCTTCCTGCCAACGCTTCCTCGTTTGCCTTCAGCCCATGTTTGGTACACCTGTCTCAGAGTGCAGAAGGAGCTGGATTTTAGTTCTGGAGCTTTCGGGGTGAATGAAGTCCAAACAAAGTATAGCACACCCTCAAGGGGCAAGGGGTGTGTGCAACTGGCTAATGGATGGACTTGGACTTACCCAGGTGACAGATCGCAGGTTGGACCAACACCAGGGTGTTTGCGTTGTTGTTTGTTGATGTTGAAAGAAAGGTTAAAGCAGTGTTTTTCAACCTTTTTTGGGCAAAGGCACACTTGTTTCATGAAAAAAATCACGAGGCACACCACCACTGTGTACGGAGAGGGAGATGTCAGAGCCCCGCTTCTCTCTATGGGGAATCGGATGAGAGCGGACCGTCTGTCCGCTCTCATCCGATCCCATCTGATCTGATCCCCACCCAGGACGGATGGAAAATAGGGTGGACACAATCCGGCGCCCGCCTAGTGGGCGAAAATTTGACTTTTTAAAAAATCTTTCGAATTTTTCAATTTTTCCCATGGCACACCAGGCAACATCTCGCGGCACACTAGTGTGCCGCGGAACAGTGGTTGAAAAACACTGGGTTAAAGCCTTAAAATGTATTATCCAAGGAGTTTCCTGAGCAGCAGCCATAAAGTAAGAAAATGTGGTGGTCAGGTAAAGTAGAATTAGAAACCTGAAGCCAAAGAACTGGCTAGGTTAGTTCGGAACAGGGTTTGCGCTTCAGTGTTCAACTCCTTTCCTCTGCCTTTTGTCCCTCGTGGCCATTTAGGATTCCGTGTCACAAAGCTGAAGTATCAATGTAAAAAGGTAAAGGGACCCCCCTGACCATTAGGTCCAGTCGTGACCGACTCTGGGGTTGCGGCGCTCATCTCGCTTTATTGGCCAAGGGAGCCGGCGTTTGTCCACAGACAGCTTCCGGGTCATGTGGCCAGCATGACTATGCTGCTTCTGGCGAACCAGAGCAGCGCATGGAAACGCCGTTTACCTTCCCGCCAGAGGGGTACCTATTTATCTACTTACACTTTGACATGCTTTCGAATTGCTGGATGCCTCAACTGGCAGAGTTCTTGCTTCTGTTCAACTCTCCAAATGCGCAGGAGGCCTCCCAAGGTCTAGATCTGGTGTCTGTATGCCACTTGGGTTCCCACGTCTACATTTTTCAAATGTGTTCCTTACATAGTCTCTTTTTCCTGCTTTGCTCCACCTTTCATGCAGCTTCCCTACCTGTGGGCATTCTGTGCTTTAGGTTCTTTCTCTCTGAGACCTGTCCCAACATTCTAGCTCTTTAGCTACCTTTCCCCCATTTCTTACTTCCATAGTGCCTGTGTGATATTTTTTCTCAAAAAAATATTATTAATATAAATTCTCATTTTAAAAAACACATATAACAAAAGTTTTCAATACGCATCACTTGGTCCGTTACCTTCTGTAGCAGACATAACAGTTTTAATCCCAAACTGACAAGTGGCCCTCCTCACAGAAGTTGGACTTCGAACATTTCCGAAGTGCTTCCTTCCTTGGGTATTGGTGTGTCTGTGAAAAAATTGGTGTTAGAGGCTTCACTGCCACAAGCACAACACAACACAGATGGAAGTCTGCCCATGTAACAAGTTGTAGTCTCTCAGGAGCTTTTGCCAGCTAGGCTGTACTTAGAAAACATTTCAATGCATTTCTTGTAAACATTTCTTTGCCAGGATTGAAAGGAAATACACCACCAGATACTGGAAAGAAGTGAAAGTCGGAGATTTCATCCAGCTGCGTTGTAATGAAATTATCCCTGCTGATATCTTGCTGCTTTCCTCGAGTGACCCCGACGGTCTGTGCCACATTGAAACCGCTAATCTGGATGGGGAGACCAACTTGAAGCAGAGACAAGTTGTAAGAGGATTTTTAGAGCTGGTAAGTTTACATATATTTTATATTGCTCTTTAACTGGTTTTGGTTATGTTTTTTAAAAAAATGTTGTATTGCTGTTCTTTTTAAACTGTGCACTGCTTGGAGATTTTTGACATACAGTGGTACCTCGGGTTACATACGCTTCAGGTTACATACGCTTCAGGTTACAGACTCTGCTAAGCCAGAAATAGTACCTCGGGTTAAGAACTTTGCTTCAGGATGAGAACAGAAATCATGCTCCGGTGGCGCGGCGGCAGTGGGAGGCCCCATTAGCTAAAGTGGTGCCTCAGGTTAAGAACAGTTTCAGGTTAAGAACGGACCTCCGGAACGAATTAAGTTCTTAACCCGAGGTACCACTGTATTAAGTGGTGTAGAAACGCTTTTTAATGAAAAGAATGCTTAATTTCATTCAGTGCCTTAAAATAAATGCCGCTTGTCCATTGCTGGAAACCACAAGAGGGGAAAGTGTGTTCTTGTTTTTGAATCCTGCCTTCCTGTGAGAAGAGGAAGTTGGACTGGATAGGCCATTGGCGCCATCCAGCAGGCTGCTCTTGCCTTCTTGCCTTCTCTGGGTCCAGTGTTACAGAGCAGGAACTACTTGTTCCAGCAAGCTTGATGTTCTAACTCCCATCAGCCCCAAACATAAGAGCTTGCTGGATCATGCCAATGACCCACCTGGTCCAACCCCCTGTTCCCACAGTACAGGCATGGGTAAACTCCGGCCCTCCAGATGTTTGGGACTACAATTCCCATCATCCCTAGCTAACAGGACCAGTGGTCCGGGATGATGGGAATTGTAGTCCCGAACACCTGGAGGGCTGGAGTTTGCCTATTCCTGCCATAGTAGCTAGCCAGATGCCCACAAGAAGCCAGAAAGCAAGACCTGAGCGCAACAGCACTCAGCCCACTAAAGAGCCACAGATTCCCCATCCTGGATTTAGACCATCCTGACATGCAGAAGAAGAAGAAAAAGAAGAGGAGGAGGAGGTGGAGTTTGGATTTGATATCCCGCTTTATCACTACCTTAAGGAGTCTCAAAGCAGCCAACAATCTTCTTTTCCCTTCCTCCCCTGCAACAAACACTCTGTGAGGTGAGTGAGGCTGAGAGACTTCAGAGGAATGTGACTAGCCCAGGGGTCTGCAACCTTTAAGACAAAAAGAGCCACTTGGACCCATTTCCGAAGAAAAAAACAACTGGGAGCCGTAAAACCATTGCGATATTTTAAAAATATATATCTCCGGAGCCGCGATCTGACAGCGGGCGGGAAGGTGACGTCGGGACGGTGCGTGACTAACGCACGCACCGCCCCCATGCGACGTCACAGCCAGTACAGCGCCCGCCACAGTGGGGAGTGTCGGGGCGCACAATGCGCCTCCTCCCCTCGCTAGTATCCGCCCCGGAGCCGCGGCAAAGGTGTAAAAGAGCCACATGCGGCTCCGGAGCCGTGGGTTGCTGACCCCTGGACTAGCCCAAGGTCACCCAGCAGTTGCATGTGGAGGAGCGGGGACGCAAACCTGATTCACCAGATTATGAGTCCACTGCTCTTAACCACGCCACCCCGCTGGCTCTGCAGGGCAATACTATGCATGTCTATTCAGAAGTAAGTCTCATTGAGTGGCATGGGACTTCTAAGCTAGCGTGCATAGGTTGTCCTCATGTGCTGCCAAGGCAGCATGCACAAAACACACACACCCATGGCATTAACCTGGGCTTAAGGCTTTGAGAAATCTTGACAGTCCCTATAAACAACGCCTGAGAGTCTCGTCCAAGCGTTAAAAACGACTCCACCTTGCTTTCATGGATTTATGCCCATTTCTTGTGACAAAGCCTCCAGGGTTCCTGTTTGTTTTGGTTGATAAAATATTCACTTTGTACGGATTGTGGGGCTCTGAGGTCTCCTGGAAGCTGGATTATGAAATCCCACCATCGAGCTACGTGGAGGCATGCAGACACTGCATATCTGTGGCCGTGTTCAGCTCTCTTTTTTGCGGATCAGGACCACAGCTCAAGAAAACAGAATTGCAGATTCAAAGAATTGTAAAGTTGGAAGGGACCCAAGGGTCATCTAGCCCAACCCCCTGCAATGCAGGGATCTCAGCTAAAGCACCCATGACAGATGGCCATCCAACCTCTGCTTGAAAACCTCCAAGGAAGGAGTTGTCCACCACCTCTCGTGGCAGCCTGTTCCACTGTTGATCGGCTTTTACTGTCAGTACGTTTTTCTGTATGTTTAGTCGGAATTTCCTTCCTTGTATCTTGAAGCCATTAGTCCGAGTCTTACCCTCCAGACTAGCATTCAAAACTCCCATTGTTCCAGGCGCATTTTGCGACAGGGAATTTCCTCAGCGTGAGCAGTCTCTGAGCTCTGGGCGCAGTACAGCGCCTGAGATTTCGGATTAAAACTGCAGAGTGGAAGGAGGAGATTTTTCTGCCTCCCCGCTTCTAGCTACTCTCTGAAGACTGGAGAAGAGAAGCTCTTAAGACTATTAGGAGGGTGGGCAGGAGAAGGACTAGACCATGTGAAAAATGAACATAATGTTTTAGATGCAGTTCATTCATTTTCAGCTTTGAATTCTTGTTATTAAAAAAAAAAGTGCCTAGGCATTCTGTTGTTGCGCCCATAACCTAGGATAAAGGTGTCCTTTAGCTCCTAGCTTCCATATCTCAGTTTTTAACAGTGCTCCAGAGCAGGAGAAAACAAGCTTATTCCTTCTTCCACATGACAGCCCGTTGAAGATGGCTATTGTATCTCCTCTCAGTCTCCTCTTTTTCTTAACAAGAGGTCAGAAGGTTTCCACGGGAGCACATTAGATCAGCAGCTGAATATCGGGAAAGGGCCGTTATGCTGCTTACGTGGCCGCAGCTTGCTTTGGCGAACATCACAGACCCAGGAATGTTGTTTCACGAGGAAACAAAAGAATCTATTATGCTGCGTCCTATAGCGGTCATGTTTGGTCACATGGCCTATCACAAGTCAAGGGGCAGCGTGGTTTTTAGAAGAACCCCCCATTTAAGATATCAGAGAGTTTGTCACAGGGCTGCTGCATGCATTACACTCGAAGGGCAACAGCTCAAGTGCTTAGAAAACTATTAAACTGTTAGCCCTTGTCTCTAATGTTTTCAAGAGAGAGATGACCCTTCAATCAGGTTAATAAGCACTTCTGAGAGTCACTGGAGCTTACAGGTCTGAGCAGGGAATGCAATATATATTTATGTATTTGGCCAAGCAGTTATAAATATTAAAACTTTCAGTTTTATCTAGAATTACATAAATGCAGTCGGATTGATTCGTAAGAACGCAGCCAGCCAGAGGGTGCGTCTCTCTCTTCCCACCTTCCTGCTACTTGGAAGGCAGCAGACACCAATCGCACTGACCCCTGGAGTTGTGAACGCTGTTCATTACATATTTCCAGGTCATATATTCTGAAACCATTATTGTGATGTGGACTTGAAACCGGTTTTCGATGAGGCATCGATACATTGCCCAGCTCTATTTCATATAATAGAAGGGGAAGAAATGGAGGCAGTGAGAGATTTTACTTTCTTGGGCTCTATGATCACTGCAGATGGTGACAGCAGCCACGAAATTAAAAGACGCCTGCTTCTTGTCAGCGTCACCCTTATTGCTAGTTTTGTCTTTTTCAGAATTGGCCTCCCTCTGGCTGAGAATTTCTCATACACCAAACCAATTTCACACATGCGCATACACACACAAGCGTGTGGAGCTTAAGGATTTACTAAAGCCCAAAATCTGAAGAAGTACATCACCTAATCAGCAGCGCCTTTACTGGCAGCCTGAGATTATGGTCTATCTTCTAAATAGATATTTATTGTTCCGCAAACTTACATAGTCTAAACGCAATGAATAAATGCATTTAAAAAGAGAGAGAGATCCAGCAGAGAGTGTGAAGCCTTCCTGCAAATTGCCAGTGTCACAACATGTATAGAAAAGCCGAGTCTTGGGTAGAATGAGTGGTATTCAACAATTACTCAAAAGACCCACTGACATTAATGAACATGTCTGGGTTAGGCCTTTGGCTGATTAATATTCTGCAGCCTTTTCAATGTGTCTGTGGGATGTGGGTGTGTTGTCATTGTTGTGCTGTTTTGTTTTAATTGCTTACTTGTTTCTCTACTGTGTTTTATTCTGTGAACCACCCTGAGATCTGAAGATGAAGGGTGTTAAAACACATAATAAAAATATTAATAGGCCTTCTTTGAGTAAAACATAGCTAAACACCGTGCAGCGCCTGTTATTTATTACAGAAGGAAAGGGTGCAGTTGTAAAGACAGTCACCTGTAATGCAGCCTTTGCCATTATACTGGACCACAGGTGCTTCTGGACTACAACTCCCATCACCCCTGACTATTGGCCGTGCTGGCTGGGGTTGATGGGAATTGTAGTCCAAAACATCTGGAAGGCACCAGACTGGCAAAAGCTGCTGTCATGCACGAGGGGTTTCATTAGGTGCTTGTGTAGGGATTATTTATTTTTTTGCAGAGTGTGTTGCTGTCTTCTTTGTCTTTACAAGTTCGCATGCTTATCTCCAGGAGCTGGCATAGCGTAGGAACTGAAAGCTACACTCTTAAGTATACTCACTTGGAAATGGGTCCCACTGGAATCAGTGGAAACTACTTAGCAGTAAATATCATTAGGGTTGTGCTACAAGGTGGAATCCATGATCCAAGAAATCCTTGGGCTTGGGTATATATAGATATGGGACGCGGGTGGCGCTGTGGGTCAAACCACAGAGCCTAGGACTTGCCGATTAGAAGGTGGGTGGTTTGAATCCCCGCGACGGGGTGAGCTCCCGTTGCTCGGTCCCTGCTCCTGCCAACCTAGCAGTTCGAAAGAACGTCAAAGTGCAAGTAGATAAATAGGTACCGCTCCGACGGGAAGGTAAATGGCGTTTCCGTGCGCTGCTCTGATTCGCCAGAAGCGGCTTAGTCATGCTGGCCACATGACCCGGAAGCTCTACACCGGCTCTGTCGGCCAATAAAGCGAGATGAGCGCCGCAACCTCAGAGTCGATCACGACTAGACCTAATGGTCAGGGGTCCCTTTACCTTTACCTTACAATAAAAGTAGTAACTATAACCAATATAAATGCATGCAGAAATAGAAAAATTAAAATGAAGATACAATGGGGAAGGAAACCTAAAACCTAAGTCTTTGGTTCAAATCTCTTTGGAGGCATGAACTTAGGCAAGCAGCCCTTTCTTCTTGTGTCTCCTGTTTGTAATATTAAAAAATTGTAATACTGACTTGAGTTAAAAGGCTGTTGTTAGGATTACTGAGATTATTCAAGTTCAGTGTTTTGAACATTCAAAATGTGCTTTATGGGTTGGATCCAGACTTCAGTCCTGCCAGTAGGAGCATCTCCCCACACTGTTGAGTATTATGAGGTGTTGGAGGTAGAACTGTGGGTGACTCTGTGGTCTAAACGACTGAGCCTATTGAGCTTGCCGATCAGAAGGTTGGTGGCTTGAATCCCCATGATGGGGTGAGCTCCCGTTGCTGTGTCCCAACTCCTGCTAGCCTAGCAGTTCGAAAGCACACCAGTGCAAGTAGATAAATAGGTACCACTGCGGCGGGAAGATAAACAGTGTTTCTGTGCGCGCTGGTTTCCATCACGGTGTCCCATTACACCAGAAGCAGTTTAGTCATGACCCAGAAAGCTGTCTGTGGACAAACACCAGCTCCCTTGGCCTGAAGTGAGATGAGCGCTTAACCGTCCAGGTATCCTTTACCTTTACCTGCAGGAGGAGGGGGAAATTGGCAAAAGTCGCATTCCCCCTTCCACAGTGGGATCCCTCCCCTGGATTTGCCTTTTGCAAATGGAAGGGGCCTGTCAATAGAAGAGGATGTCTGGATCCGACCCATCAAATTAAAACATCACAACCAGTGCTTTTTTTCAGAGGGTAATCAAGGGTACACAGTACCAGCAACTCTTTCTGATGTTGTTAAAAAATGTGACACTGACTGTAAAAACTTCATGGTGAGTTTTTCTAGGAAAAAAGCACCGATCATAACCCTGCTTGTGTGTGAATGCTTTTGTCGTGTACCTTGCTGAACAGTAAGCCACAGTCTGGTCACACTGTGAAACCTAGCATACAGCCCATCATAATCATCATTCACAAAAAACAAATCAAGATGATGGGCCAATAATCAACCCAGTTTAAAAACCAGTCCCCAAGAGCTCAGGTCGGATGGCTTTGTTTGTTGTGAAGCAAATGTTGTGTTTTAATGAAAAATTCCTCATTTTTCTGCAAGGGCTGGTGAGTACAGAGAAGCCGTAATAGTTCCTCACAGAGAGGAAAACTGCAGTGGCGTGAGGAAAAACAGTTTTCCTTCAGTAATGCGTATCCATGCTTGTTTCTGGCCTGCCTTGATTTTATCGATTTATTTGTGGAATCCTGCGGATGCGATTGTTACAGTGCGCTGCTGGGATGCTAATAAATATAGTTTCTCCGTCAGAAACAGATCTAATCTTTTTCCTAGTGAAGTTTTCTGCCTGTAATTACATGTCCCTTGTTGATACTCAACCAATGAAAGTAGTCACTGATGCCAGGCACAGTTCTAATTTCATAAACTGTACTGCCAGTTCTCCATCCTCTCAGAAAATTCCATTTGAATATATAAATATTGTGTACAACTTCGCCCGCCTGGTAGGTTTGCAAATAAGAGACCACTCAAGGAAATTGGGGGAGGGGAGAGATATTATGTGCATAATTGCAGTTTAAAGATCTGATGTTCTGGAGTCCAGTCAATTTTTGAAGTGCTGTTGCTGAGGAGCTGAGTTTAAAGCTCTTTTTCCTTACCTCGCCAAGAATATTGGGGGGGGGGTTTGGGGGGGGAAGGAGTCGAAGTTCCAACAAAACAAAACAAAAAGAACCATAGTTAACAAGTAGCCTTTATTTCAAGTTAGTTATGTAAGGAAATATTTAGAAATGGTTTAATTTAGCATGAACAAAATCAGCTCTATTTTGAAACTTTTTTTAAAAAAAGATTAAGAATATGAGGAGACATCCACAAGGAAAAAAAAAACCTTATTAGTATTTTATTACAGTGGTACCTTGGGTTACATACGCTTCAGGTGACAGACTCCGCTAACCCAGAAATAGTGCTTCAGGTTAAGAACTTTGCTTCAGGATGAGAACAGAAATTGTGCTCCGGTGGCGCGGCAGCAGTGGGAGGCCCCATTAGCTAAAGTGGTGCTTCAGGTTACGAACAGTTTCAGGTTAAGAACGGACCTCCGGAATGAATTAAGTACTTAACCCCAGGTACCACTGTTAGCCCCAGGATTTAGGGCCCGTTTGCAAATACAGTTGGCATATACTGAACCTGCATCACCTACACCGAACTTTAGGCAATTATTATTATTATTATTATTATTATTATTATTATTATTATTCATTCATTCATTCCCCTCCCATGTGGCTGGTTTCCCTAGCCACTCTGGGCTGCTTCCAGCAAAATATTAATATGGGGGGGGAGCATTTGTTTGAAAGCACATTAGTTAAATTGGTGCTTCAGGTTAAGAACAGTTTCAGGTTAAGAACGGACCTCCGGAACGAATTAAGTACTTAACCCGAGGTACCACTGTAGCCCCAGGATTTAGGGCCCGTTTGCAAATACAGTTGCCATATACTGAACCTGCATCACCTACACCGAACTTTAGGCAATTATTATTATTATTATTATTATTCATTCATTCATTCCCCTCCCATGTGGCTGGGTTTCCCTAGCCACTCTGGGCAGCTTCCAGCAAAATATTAATATGGGGGAGCATTTGTTTGAAAGTACCGTTGTGGGGAAATCAGCTTTCCTAACAATGTAGCATATGTCGAGGTGGGGGAACGGGGGACCTCAAACTGTGAAGTAGCCTGCAAGTATAGCCATTTGCAGACAATTACTAGAGGGTTCCAAAACTGTGAGAGAAAGCATTGGGAATTCTTGTGCTTGGATCCAAAGGGGTTCTCTGAAGAGACACAGGCAAGAGAGATGCTCTTTAAGAACCTTGTTCTGTGGAAGCACTGAACTGCACCACTGCACCTGCAGCCAGTTTTCATTCAAATAAACACAGGCATATATATATATATATATATATATATATATATATATATATATATATATATAATGAGAGAAATGAGGGAGGTAAAGAGGACACAGATGAATAACTTACTAAAGCTTGTTTCTATATTTTACTTATTTAATTACCCCATTCGTACCCCATTTTTCCTTCAAGAAGCTTGAGATAATGTAGGTGTTTCTCTCCGCCCTCATTTTAATCTCACAACAACCCTGTGAGGTAGGTTAGGCTAAGAGATAGTGACTGCTAAGTGCAGTACAGGGGTGCCAACTTGAATAAAATAATGGGGGGCAGATAAGCCCCGCCTTGCATAATTGATCACATGACGCAATGCATGCACACCATTTGAATGGCAATGCCCATCAACTTGGTGGGGGGCGGCCCCCTCAAATATTTTATTGGTGGGTCCCAAAGACCCCTCGGACCCTAGGAGTTGGCGCCTATGGTGCAGCGTTTCCTAAACTTGGGCTTCCAGCTGTTTTTGGACTACAGCTCCCATCATCCCTATCTAGCAGGACCTATGGTCAGGAGAGTGATGGAAATTGTAGTTTCAACACAGCTGGAGACCTAAGTTTGGGAAACACTGACCTAGTGGATGGCGATCAAAACTCAGGCTTCCTAGTTCATCACTCTAACCCAGTTGCGAAAGACCTGTGGCCCTCCAGATGTGTTAAGATTCCAACAACATCTGGAAGACCACAGGTTCCCTGTGCCTACCCTAGCCATTTCACCAAACCGCTTTGAATTTAGAAATTTAATAAAAGGAGTATGTTCTTAGAAGAAGCTCATTACTAGGCTGCTAGAACCATGATCTTCAAGAGACAAGTGTTCCTTAATTAAACAATTGGTTTTATTATAATCTGCTCAATATTATATGTGTGGAAATTATTCTTTTTCAGGAACTGCACTGACTAGTTCATCTTCGGAGACCGACTCAGGTCTGACTCACAGTTACAGCCCACGGGGTTTTCTCCCTGCGAAGGGAAAGTCTTAAGCACTGACGTTAGGCTGTGGAAAGAAGTGAAATGAACACTTGAATGTTCAGGGAACATGAGAACGAATTCTAATGAATAGCAGAAATTTGAAGAATGCAGACGGGATATTTATAGAGTAGAACAAGTTCAAAGACACTAATTTGGACAAGGTAGACTGTGAATGAGTTATATGAGCGAAACCAAAATACAATAATGTTCAATGAGACTTTTGCCTGAGTGGAGGGGCTGCGGTGAGATCAGAATGTTGCTTTGTTTGAGACCCTTCACATATTACTCACGATGAAGGGGATATACTAGAGAGCAGGGCTGTGCTCCTGGCCCCATCTTCGAGTGCCCGTGGGTCATGGTGGTTGTCTGCAAGGAAGAACCCAAGCACAAGCAACTGCCTTGGCCTAGGCCAGGGGTCTGCAACCTTTAAGACAAAAAGAGCCACTTGGACCCATTTCCGAAGAAAAAACAACAACTGGGAGCCGCAAAACCATTGCGACATTTAAAACAAATATATCTCCGGAGCCACAATCTGACAGCGGGCGGGAAGGTGACGTCGGGACGGTGCGTGACTAACGCACGCACCGCCCCCATGCGACGTCACAGCCAGTACAGTGCCCGCCACAGTGAGGAGTGTCGGCGCGCAATGCGCCTCCTCCCCTCGCTAGTATCCGCCCCGGAGCCGCGGCAAAGGTGTAAAAGAGCCACATGTGGCTCCGGAGCCGCGGGTTGCAGACCCCTGGCCTAGGCCTAGGCTTCTATGCAACCATATTCTGAAGCTAGTGCTGTTAGGCAGCTAAAGGTAAAGGCACCCCTGACCATTAGGTCCAGTCGTGACCTACTCTGGGGTTGCGGCGCTCATCTCGCTTTACTGGCCGAGGGAGACGGCGTACAGCTTCCGGGTCATGTGGCCAGCATGACTAAGACGCTTCTGGCGAACCAGAGCAGTGCACGGAAACGCCATTTACCTTCCCGCCGGAGCGGTGCCTATTTACCTACTTGGACTTTGACGTGCTTTCGAACTGCTAGGTTGGCAGGAGCTGGAACCAAGCAACGGGAGCTCACCCCATCAGTTAGGCAGCTAGATGTCCTCAATTTTGATGTCCGTGTTGAAGTGAAGGTGATGCGGCTTGTGTGGAGCCAAAACCTGAGCATGATTCCGCACCTACCAGTGGCGAGTGGCACATAGGGACTCCACAGGCAGAGGGGTCTGGTGGCATGCAGCCCCCCTCAATTTTGTATCACTGGATCAAGTTGAATGAATTAACAAACCGTTTTAGCTTAAGTAAATAAGCACTTAATTGCTACTGTTCTCAATTCTGTTCTGCTAATATCTGATATTGCGGGTCATGCAAACTGCTGTTCCAAATAATGTTTTTATAGGGTAGGGGGCTCTGGGGATGGGTTCATAGAACCAGGGGAGCAGTGGTCTGAAGGAGCTAGAACAATGTACACATTTTGCTCCCATTAGCCGGCTGTGGAGAGACAGAACTGGCACAAATTCAAACATATTTTCCCCACAGAAGCCTCTCCTAAATCAAATTTGTCCAAATATACACTTAGAGCTTGCCACTAGCTTGAAAAACTCTGCTGTGGGTCACCGGCAGGCCCTCCAATAGCCTTCAGAGAGAGGCCACGCGTTCTTGAACACTGTCAGCTCTTTAAATCCCAGTGAAGTCAGTGGGGTTTCAGCTGCACAGCATTGCCACAATCAGTTGGGTGTGTGTATGTGTATTTAAGAAAATATTGTGATATCTTTATTTTTATATACTGCAGAGAACTAGGGATGTAAATATTTTCCACCGGTATAGGTTAAAGTTTTCAAAACACTATAAATCATTCTTATGAAACCTGACTGGAGCAAGCAGGGAATAGATCAGCCCTGCCGCTCTTCCTGGCGTGGCTGACAAAATATTTCCAGCTCGCATAAAACATTCCATAAGCAATTACTGAGGGTGTGGCAGCCAGGCCAGCTGCCCTGTAATACTGAAAACACATGGGTCCATCTTTCACGGGCTTAGGCAGAGAGAGCTGGAAACCTTTGCTGCGACTTGAATGCAAGAGGAGATGGATAATGTTTAGCACAGAGGTGGCCAACAGGGTGCCCTCCCAGCTTGCATGGCCAAGAGCAGAGGGCAAATGGGAGTCGCAACCGAACATCTATCTATAGGACACTTGCTGCAGAAGAGAGGGTGCAGGACTTATGCACAACTTTCTGTATGACTTGCTGCCCTAAGGATTCGGCAGCCTGCTGTAAATACAGTCGTACTTTGGGAGTTGAACGGAATCCTTTCTGGAAGTCCGTTTGACTTCCAAAACGTTCAGAAACCAAAGCGCGGCTTCCGGTTGACTGCAGGAGTTTCAATCAGAAGCCACAGAAGCCCTGTTGGACGTTCAGCTTCCAAAAAGAGTCCGCAAACCGGAACACTCCGAGTTTCCAGCGTTCGGGAGCCAAAACGTTCAAGAACTAAGCTGTTCGAAAACCAAGGTAGTACTGTACTGTAGTACAAATTGGGGTGGAGTGTTACTGGCAAGCAAGGCAAAGCCAAGTGGTTTTCTTTCCTCCTCCCCCTTCCCATATGTTTTTTTATTGATTTTCAAACAATTTCACAAATTCCTTTCCATTTCAGTACAATATTCCCTTAACATTTTGACTTCCCATCCTTACTTCCATTACTTACTTTCAAATTGTTCACCTACTGCCATAAATGCAGTCTTTTTTTACAATGACATAGGGGTCAGCAAACTTTTTCAGCAGGGGGCCAGTCCACTGTCTCTCAGACCTTGTGGGGGGGCGGACTATATTTTTTTTTGGGGGGGGGGAAATGAACGAATTCCTATGCCCCACAAATAACCCAGAGATGCATTTTAAATAAATAGGCACATTCTACGCATGTAAAAACACACTAATTCCTGGACGGTCCGCAGGCCAGATTTAGAAGGTGATTGGGCCACATCTGGCCCCCAGGCCTTAGTTTACCTACCCATGACATATATCCCACATTACATTCCTTTACCGTTCTCATTCCTTTGCTTATTTTTCAAGTCCTGCTTGCGATTTCATTCGACTGTAATCTTTTCTCACATAATCCGAAAAGGGTCTCCACTCTTCCACAAATATTTCTTCTTTTTTGGTCTCTCGTTTTCGCCGTCAATTGCACATAGTCCAATAATTTCAAAGTCTGTTCCTCTTTTGTTGGAACTTCTTTTTTCCCATTTATGTGTATACAGAATTCTGGCTGCGGTCGTAGCGCGTGTAAACAATTTAACCAACAAGAAGTTGTAGTACGTTGGGTGGAGACTTGTAGCGGTCAGGAGCTGCCAGAAGGGGGTTCCATGTATAATATTATGCAGAGACAGAGTCTTGGTCTATTTCATCTTGCCTGTTAAGAATGAAGGCACAAGGTGCTTACACTGACAAGGGGGTAAATGAGGATTTGAAGTTAGTGGTGGTCATATGTAAAATCTGTCCACCCCATCCCACTTTCATGCTAATGCTGAAGATCTGATTGGTGAACTTCATTCAATTCTGTGTGTGTGGCAACTTTGCAAATTCTGTTTGTGACTAGGGATGGAAAGAGATGTCGATTTCAGTTCTCATAGTATCTCAATTTTCCCCGTTATAAATTCAGCTCTCTACATTTTGCAGCAGTATTTGGATTTTAAAAAGAAATCCGCACGAAAATTTGTAAGCATTATAGTGAGAATTTTTCCTAACAAACATATTTTCATATGCAGTTGCAACTAATGGAATGTGTGCAACATGGGAGGGGCTTTTCTAGGAAAAGTTTCCTTGCTACTTTGTTGGATGTTGTTTACATAATCTCGTTATATTTATAGATCTGAAATGTTGTTTTTTGTATGTTATTATATTCGCTGTTTTGTTTTCCGTGTTATTAGGAAATTCTTTTCGCACTGTTTGGTTTTGAAATGCCTTGTTTTCTTTGTTGTAAGCTGCTTTGAGCATTTGTTTGTTTGTGGGAAATAGGCATACACATAAAATGAATGAATGTACAATTTTTACAAGCAGTTTCCCGTAATATAATGCATGTTTGTAGATTATTTTCACTGGCATCTTCATTTTTATGTGTTTTTATTCCATTTTCTTTATTGCATTTATAAGCACTTTTGTAAACGTTAACTGGAGAATTGCAGCATTTGGATATGTGCAAATTTTGAAGGATAGCTGTGTTTCGGTTTTCATGTTTTGGAATGTGCACATTTGAGAGATTTAAATACGTACGGAATCAAATTTATGCTCCATCCCTTGTTATGACTGTATGAAAACTAATGAGCTAGTAGATTCAAGAACATCATTTCATGGTTACACAGAGAGGCCAAAAGCTCAAAAGCAAATTAGCAAAGAATGTGAAATGTTCTATTCACTCAAGATATTTCATTCATTTTGTGCCAAGGCAGATAAAAGCATAAATTTTGTCAGAAACATCTGAACCTCCTTCCTTCTCCCCAGACTAGCTATGTTTCCTATAGCAATTTGGAATGTGTCTGACACTTTACAGCAGCTCTCGCTCATCCCTGGAATAAACTTGTGAAGTAATTTGTTAAATAGTCCCATTTTATAGATAGCAATGGGTGTGACTTCCCCAAACCAAGAGAAAAATAATTTATGGCTTGGAGGAATCCGAACTCGGTTCCCCATCATAGTTCAAGTCTGACATTCTTCCTACTAAACCCACATTGCCACCTAGATCAGGCACCCCCAAACTTTGGCCTCCAGCTGTTTTTGGACTACAACTCCCATCATCCCTAGCTAACAGGACCAGTGGTCAGGGATGATGGGAATTGTAGTCCCAAAACATCTGGAGAGCCTAGTTTGGGGATGCCTGACCTAGATCATAGCAGCTCTCACTATTTGGCCACACTGCGTAACTATCACCATAGGAATCTTTCCATTGAGATTCCAAAGTATCTCCAGGAAATCTAAATTCAATGCATTGTTACTTGGAGCGAAAATATGTCTGTCTTACTGGTTGGCAGCACAGCTCTGCAAACTGCTGTGGGCACTTCTAGACTGTCCCCATTTTAGGGTGGCAAATGGGCCGGGTTCCACCCAACTTTAGGGAGGCCCAGCGTGTGTGTGTGAGTGATGTCATGCATGTGACACGTGTGTGATGTCATGTGATGGGAGGAGTCCCAACAGAGCCCACTATGGTCACAGCTAGGCCAGCCAGGGCCATGGGAAGGCCCGCCAGGGCCTGTCACAGTCTTAGGAAGGCTTGGTGGGGTCTGTCATAGCTGCATGTAGGCCCAGTGGAGCCCACCACAGGCTGCACAATATTGAGAGGGCCCGACCCTCTGCCTGTAAGGTGGGATTCAATCACACACCACCAAATTTAGGTTTCACGTTCAAACTTGACTTGAAGGTCTTGTGCACCAAAACCACTCCCACTTAAGATCATATTTATTTATTTTTTGCGATAAAGTGTTGGGGAAATGTACTGGGAAGATGACATTGGTGCAACCAAGCGATCAGAATGAATGCTGAATGCACAGGACATCTGGAACGGAGCATTTGAGAGTTTATTTTCACAAGTGTGGCAGAGGATTATTCCCTCTATCTCTCTCTCTTTAAAGGAATTCCCAGTCGCACTGAGTTAACATTTATACATAATCCTATTTGCTTAGTGAAAAGAGAAAAAGTTAGCTTTGTACCTGTTTCATCTTAGTTGTAGGGGAGGGCGAAGGTTTTTTTAATCTCTATTACCGTGGAGGGCGAGGAAGTGCCTGAGTTAGCAGCAACTGCTTTATCTCATCTCAGCTTTTCGTTCAGCACTTTTTGTAAAGGGGGGGGGCGAGTAATGTCTTAATACTTTTGACAAATGTTCAAGAGGAAACCCCTGAGAGAGCAGAGAGTCCTCCTTCCGAAGGCCAGTCTAATCAAACAGAAGGCTCATTGCGGTTGCTGAACTCAGCAAACAAGAGACTGATCCCGGCGCAGGATAGATATATTATGTTCGATGCCAATTGTGCGCATCCTTTCTCCCAGGAACACATGCCAACAAAGCGCAACTCTCTTATATACATATATATTTATATCAGTGTGCTATCTAGAGACGAAGTCTTCCTTGCAAAAGAAAACTGTCAAGGCCCAATGAAAGCAATTACATTGGGCTCACTTATCGGCATTGTAAAATGTTCTCTCTCTCTTTGCCGCGTAATTGTCATACATCAGCTCATCTGGGAACGAAAGGCCTTCAGTTCTGTTGATTACGTGGTTGCAGTCTGTTATAAATTACGTTAAAATGCATCCACGAGGCCATCTGAGGGTGAGAGAATCCAATTACAGGGGGAGTCCAGGAAAGGGAGAAGGGAGCTCCCTCCCAAACGACTGAAATTGGATTTCCACCTTTCTTTGAGAAATGAAAGCTCTCTTTGCCTACCATTCGGATACAGAATGCTGACACTGTTTTGACAAGGGGGGTTCTTATTCATCAACGAGTGAGCAAGTACATTAGCCAGTGCTTGCTGCTTTGCAAGCACAAATGCAACTTCGCACTGATCAGAGTGATGCTCTGCTTTGTTTGTCATCATACTTCAGCAAGCAGGAGCCTTGCCGTGTCAATGTTCTTGCATTGACTGCATGCAAAAAAGGGGGGGTTGCTGGTAGGAATGTTTCCAAATAATTTGGGGGAGAATTATAAGCACCTAATTATACATAAGGGACGCGGGTGGCACTGTGGGTTAAACCATAGAGCCTAGGACTTGCCAATCAGAAGGTCGGCAGTTCGAATCCCCGCGACGGGGTGAGCTCCCGTTGCTCGGTCCCTGCTCCTGCCAACCTAGCAGTTCGAAAGCACGTCAAAGTGCAAGTAGATAAATAGGTACCGCTCCGGCGGGAAGGAAAACGGCGTTTCTGTGCGCTGTTCTGGTTTACCAGAAGCAGCTTAGTCATGCTGGCCACATGACCCGGAAGCTGTACGCCGGCTCCCTCGACCAGTAAAGCAAGATGAGCGCCGCAACCCCAGAGTCGGTCACGACTGTACCTAATGGTCAGGGGTCCCTTTACTTTTACCTAATTATACATCTATATAGCTATGCACAAACACATACAGATGCATATCTATGCACATACCTATCACTTTAATTTCCACCCTTCCTCCAAGTAAGCTTGTTTCCGGCTGCTCCAAAGGGTAGGACACAAACCAGTCAATTCAAGTTACAAGAAAGGAGATTCCAGCTTAACGCCAGGAAGAACTTTCTGGCCGTAAGACCTGTTCGACAGTGGTACAGACTCCCTTGGGATGTGGTGGACTCTCCTTCATAGGAGGTTTTTAACCAGAAACTAGATGACCATCTGTCATGAATACTTTAGTTAGGATTCTTGTGGGGGTTGGACTAGATGACCCTCGAAGTTCCCTTCCAACTCTACAATTCTGTGATTCTGAGGAGCTCAGGCTGTTAACCAAAAAGTGCAAAGACATGGTGCAAATTACACCCAGGCGCAGTTCAAAAGACAACAGCTTGCTCTTTTTCAAGTCATTGAGAATACTTTGGACTCAGACAGGCACATGAACCAACCGTAACTTGTAAGATGCAGAAAATGATGCAGGAATTCAGGAAGAAACTGTATCCCTCCCCTCCATCGGTACTGATGCGAGAAATACTATCAAATAGACACCCATGGTACTTGGGTAACGGCACCCACACAGCAATTATAAGGGATACCAAATTGACCAGATCTGTACTTTAAGTTTACGAACTTGATTTTTGTAGTTCAGTGGCCTTCACAGTTCTCCAAATGTAGCAGTGTAGTTCTTGGCTGTTTGTGCATGTAAAAACACATACACATTCAGTCTTGGAAGTGCATAAAACTATGTGTAAATCACCTTGAGATGATTTGCTTAGAAAGTGATTAATAAATTGATGATAATGGAATACAACCATAATAATATATGTTTTGTACCGTGTACAATACCAGTGTTGTTATTTATACATAGAATTATGCAGACAAAGCATGTGATATTCATCGTGCTTCATCACATGTAAAACTATGAGAAACTTGCAAAAAAAAAATATGTACAGATTAATACCAGAAGACAACAGAATTGAACCATGAGTTAACAAATATACAAAGGAATCTTAGTCAGAAGACGGCTGTTTTGCAAGACCATCATTTGCAAGACCAAATAATGCCTTATCTATGGGAAATAGCATGTTTCCCCACATACCAAATGTTATGCTTTGGCCCTCTTGGAATTTTCTCTCAATAGAAGTGCAACCTTCAGAGTTACCATCAGAACTGTGTGGAACAAAGTTGAAAACAACTGAACATTTTCTGTGGGCAAATCTTCCGCCCGCCCGCCCCACCAGCGCGCAGAAAGAAACCTGATCGTGCAGAAAGGCTCTTAATTAGCGTGATTGCTGCCGAAAGAATGGAGTATTTAAATCTCCATGTTTAAACAAAAGAGGTATTTGCTCTGCCGTGAAAGTCCAATGATAAAACCTTATAATAACGGGTAAGTGTTCGGGATATGCAGACGGTGCCAATGCCAGCTTGAGCCTAATTAGTTAGGGAATCAAGGAGAATTTTAAATGTTAATTAGGTAAGAAGCATCCTACTGTATGTGCCTAATTTACTGTACAGGATTAATTTATCTGAGCTAGCATGAAGCAATTAAGAAAGCCTGATTATATTTTCAGAAAGCTTGTATTAACATCCCCATAATTGACAACGTATTGATTTATATTCTCCCAGATTGCACTTTGTCTTTTTGCTTGAACTTGAAACCTGCCAGCGATAATCTTAAACGTTTTCAGCCTGCCTGGGCATTTTTCAGAAACCAGAAATAATGGTGGCGGTTGTTTTTATTTTGAATGCGGCTTTACGGCAGGGAGTGAGCAGGATTGGGTACTTGTGGGTACGCGTTAGTGCTTCTACTGTATAATGTGCAAAGTAGCCACACAGGTTTTACTTCCTTGCTTACTCAAGTCGAAGCTGGCGAAGGGGAACTACAACAGGAACATCTCCCTCCTGTCTCTTTCCATGATGAATCCTTAAAAAAAAAATGCAGCCATATCACTGCTTATAAGGACAGAAGCAAATAAATGGTGAAGTTGTGTACCTTCTTGTCTGTAAAAAGTGGTGCTTTACAGATCAATTTCTTTTACAGCAGGTGTGCCAAACTCTTTCTCCCCTCTCCCCACCGGATGTTGCTGGACTACAGCTCTCATCATCCTTGACCATCGGCCATGATGGCTGGGGGTTGATGGGAGCTGGAGTCCCAACAACATCAGAAAGAGCCACAGGTCCCCCCCCCCCACACACACATCTTTACTGGTTAATCTCAAACAGGTTGTTTATAGAATCAGTATGATATTTTATTGATAATTTGCTTGCCTTTATTGTGATGGGTAATATGGGAAAGTGGTACAGTGGTACCTCGGGCTACAGACGCTTCAGGTTACAGACTCCGCTAACCCAGAAATAGTACCTCAGGTTAAGAACTTTGCTTCAGGATGAGAACAGAAATCATGCGGCGGGAGCGGGAGGCCCCATTAGCTAAAGTGGTACCTCGGGTTAAGAACAGTTTCAGGTTAAGAACTGACCTCCAGAACGAATTAAGTTCTTAACCCGAGGTACCACTGGATAAATATCAGAGGATCATAATGAAGAGCAGCTATGCTGGATCAAACCAAAGGTTTATCTGGTCCAATGGGTGGGCAGATGGCACCGTCCCTAAAACAATTTGTGCATGTTAAGCTTTTTGCTAACGGCTTGCTTCTGTTATTTCCTTTGCTCCAGGACTCTGAATTTGACCCGTTGAAGTTTACTAGCCTAATTGAATGCGAGGAGCCGAATAACGACTTAAGCAGGTTTCGAGGCTTCATGTGAGTATACCCTTGCAATTTCATCTACGATTAAGGATTGCCCTGCAGGTTTAGACTGCAATCTTCTGAATGCTTACCTGGGAGTAAGGCCCGTCGAACTTAATAGGACTTAACTTCCGAGCAGACATGTATGGGCTTGCGCTGTCAAACCTTTGCATAGTGAAGTTCGCGAGTCTTATGAATCGTTTATGGGAGGAGAGGGTTGTGATGGAAATGAATTTGACGGGGGTAGTGAACATGTGACTGATGGCGTGACTTGTGTTTTTCGCTACATCTTCGTACCCATCAGCGGCTCAGGAAAAAGCACAAAAGGATACGAGTCGCATTTGGGGAAGGCTTAAAACTTGAAAGTGTTTCAGTAGTTGGTGGAAACGGAACCTGAGGCCGCTGGATGAATTAAACAAGAGCTACAGTGAGGGTGCTAAATTATGAAGCAAAGCCAAAACCATTTTGGGAAGATTTTTTTAAAAAAAATACAAATGTACATGGAAAACCTGTTAAGAGGGGATTGCAACTCCTGTTCATCTGATTATCTGACATCAGCAGAGAGAATGGAGAAAAGCTGTTTAAATTCTTGGGTGAGGCTTAGCATCCGTCTTTTCATAGACTATTTCAATCCTGTGTCAAAAAATCAGACCTCTGTGATATTCTTAACATTAGAGCAGCCATGCTGGATAAAATCAAGGGTCCCTCGTGTCTAGCACCCTCTCTGCTCCCAGAGTTGCCACAGGAGACAGCTTCTTGCTTGGTTTTGAGCTGTTGGAGTGGATAGTGGAGTTTATTTGTATTTATTTAAATGGGTTGGTTTATCTTTCCCAGGAGTTACTGGGGATTGAACCTGTGACTTTTTGTGTGGGAAGCAGTTGCTCTAACACTAAGTGATGGCCATTCTTTCTGAATATGTTTGATATGTTGTGAGTCAGTTCAAGCACAATCTTGTGGGGAGCAATTTTTGATAAAAAGTTTCCGTTCTTGGAATTTATTCTCCTCAACTCTTTGGGCAACTTTCTGCTTGCAAGACATATTGAATTTGGTGGCATTTGGTCACTTTCCCATCAGTACTTAACATTTTATTTACTTATGGCGTTATAAAATTCTCTTTGCAGCTTACAATAAATAAGGAAAAGAATACCGTATTTTTCGCTCTATAAGACACACTTTTTCCCTCCTAAAAAGTAAGGGGAAATGTGTGTCCGTCTTATGAAGCGAACGCAGGCTGCGCGGCTATCCCAGAAGCCAGAACAGCGAGAGGGAGCACTGCGTAGTGCTCTCTCTTGCTGTTCTGGCTTAGCCGCGTGAAGCCTCTTCAGGACACAGGGAGCCTTCATCCCACTGTCCTGAGGAGGCTTCGCGGGCTATCCCAGAAGCCAGAACAGCGAGAGGGAGCACTGCGCAGAAAGCATGATCCCTGGCTTAGCAGCATATATGAACCAGGGATCCTGATTTGTTTCCCTCAAACCACAATTTGAAACCAAGGTTTGTTCTTGGCTTACCAGGTCATGGTTTGTTCCCTCCATACACTAGTGGGAAAGGGACGCGGGTGGGACTGTGGCCTAAACCACTGAGCCTCTGGGGCTGCTGGTCGAGTCGGATGGTCGGCGGTTTGAATCCCCGTGATGGAGTGCACTCCTGTTGCTCTGTCCCAGCTCCTACTAACCTAGCAGTTCAAAAGCACGCCAGTGCAAGTAGATAAATAGGTACCGCTGTGGCGGGAAGGTAAACGGCGTTTCCGTGTGCTCTGGTTTCCATCACGGTGTCCTGTTGCGCCAGAACTGGTTAAGTCATGCTGGCCACATGACCCAGAAAGCTGTCTGTGGACAAATGCCGGCTCCCTCGGCCTGAAAGCGAGATGAGCACTGCAACCCCATTGTCGCCTTTGACCGGACTTAACCATCCAGGGGTCCTTAGTAGTGGGAGGAGACAACAGCCTAGAAAGATGTATTCATGGGATACCATTTGCTATGGTTTACTGTGATGTGTGAACTGTGCCATGTTTACCACTATTACTGCTTTGTAGACCTGAAACACTGATACCCTCACCCTTAGTTATACAGAACAGAATGTTCCTGTTTGCAGCATTTGTGATATTAAACCCTAGCAATCTGGTTCCACTGCATTCAAGTGACATTGTCTGTCTAGTACAGGTTTGTGTTGTTCCAAAATGTTTCCATTGCCCAGCAAATCCTTCTTCCTAGAAACTCCATTGTCTCATGCATGCAGATGGCTTTAAGACCTTGGATTTTAATAACAACCTAGAATTTTTTTACCAGTGCGTCCCAGCTACGTTTCCCAATGTCGTCAAATTCTGGCCTGTGTCATAACCACTCACTCCTCCATCATGACTTGCTATTTAACAACCTACCTGTGTTTCTTTTGAACCTAGTAGGCCTGTCACCATGTGATAAAGGCATCCATCACAAACTCACCTGTTGTATCTTTTTAATGATTAAATCACTCATTTCCAGAGCCCAAGCCCAGAATTGTATCCTCCTTGAGAGAGGGTATCCATTGATTATGGGAGAAATGTTTCCTTTCTTAGGGGTAATTTCTCTACTGCTCAGTAAGGTTCCCTTCCATTTAAAATATTATTATTATTATTATTATTAATGAAAATAAATAAATGCAACTGGCAATTGCAAAGTCAAATGAATGGTTTGAAAGTGATTGTGATCAGTTCCCCCATTTTATTGCTTTTTTCCTTTTCGCTTGTGTAACTTACCTGGCAAATAGCAGGTGTCATCAGTGTTGTACTGGGATATCTGCCATCTCTGCACTCAGAAGCAGAGGCATACGGGCAAACTGCAAACAGTGCCAGTCAAGCATTCGGGACAAAGGGGTCACAACCAGCAGCCTACCTCTTCTGTTCCGTTAGCCATGGTGAGATTTTAGGAAATGATATGTTTAGACTTCCATAAACATCATTTTGAGTCATAGGCGGTCCTATGCCTGCCATGATCTCAAGGCTTTTCTTGTGCCCTGTAATCACTGTGTCATATCAAATACCCATAGCAGACTATTAGGAACATAGGAAGCTGCCTTATACTGAGTCAGACAGTGGGGTCTTTCATAGACTGACTGCGTGTAGAGGAATGGTAGGAGGGACCAGCTGAGGACACCCCTCCAGGGGAACCCTCAGGGGAAGACGGCTCAGTAAGATAGCAAACGTTAAAAATTTCCCTAAACAGGGCTGCCTTCAGATGTCTTCTAAAAGTCAGATAGTTGTTTATTTCCTTGACATCTGATGGGAGGGCGTTCCACAGAGCGGGCGCCACTACCGAGAAGGCCCTCAGCCTGGTTCCCTGTAACCTCACTTCTCACAATGAGGGAAGCACCAGAAGGCCTTTGGAGCTGGACCTCAGTGTCTGGGCTGAATGATAGGGGTGGAGATGCTCCTTCAGGCGTACTGGGCCGAGGCCGTTTAGGGCTTTAAAGGTCAGCACCAACACTTGGAATTGTGCTCAGAAACGTACTGGGAGTCAACGTAGATCCTTTGAGAACGGTGCTATGGCAGCTTCTCCCAGTCACCAGTCTGGCAGCCGCATTCTGCATTAGTTGCCATTTCCTTCAAAGGTTGCCCCACGTAGAGCACAGCAGATGCCGTGCTATGGAGCTAGGAAGGGAAAGTCTGTGTCGGTCCACACGAGTGTCTCCTCCCACTCTGTTTTCTGTTTCAATCTTGGCAATTTCCGTTGCAAGCTACTTGGAGACAGGAACCTATCCTTTTAGCTGTTGTTATTTCTGTAAAGCTCCACAGATACTTAGAATAAAGAAAAACCATAAATACTACCACAGGGCTTTGGGTTCTTTGCAACCGGCAGGTTTATGAACTGCTACATTCAACACGAGTCAACTCATGAAACCCCATTCTGTGATGTATTGAGTTAGTCTCCCTAGTGTCAGAGTGCCTTTTATCATTTTGCCTAGTAGAGATGGTGATCGGGAAGGTATTGCCAGGCAGAAAGCATTAAAGTGCACAATAGCTGACTTACCCTATATGTCTACAGAAAGGATTACAATGAGATTGCGCAGCCTAGGACTTTGAGCACCCTGAAGGGCTATATAAATGCTTCATGATCTAGGCAATGATTAATAATAATAAGATGCACTGCGGTCCATTTCTGTATTATTTCACGTCCCAACTCCTTGTGATTCAGTGAGAAGAGTGCTGCACTGGGGTGTATGTTAGCCTCTCAGCCACACACTCAAATCACTTGCTCCATTCCAGTAAGAGTCACCAGTGTGCCTTTTAGTCCTAGGCATGGCGCTCAACACAATACTAGTTGTTGAAATTGCTGCACACTAAGTGCTTAATGAGGGTGAAAGAGGAGAGTGCAAAATATGGTCTGACGCTCAACATCAAAAAAATGAAGATCATGGCCACTGGTCCCATCACCTCCTGGCAAATTGAAGGGGAAGAAATGGAGGCAGTGAGAGACTCTACTTTCTTGGGCTCCATAATCACTGCAGATGGTGACAGCAGTCACGAAATTAAAAGACGCCTGCTTCTTGGGAGAAAAGCAATGACAAACCTAGACAGCAACTTAAAAAGCAGATACATCACCTTGCCGACAAAGGTCCGTATAGTTGAAGCTATGGTTTTCCCAGTAGTGATGTATGGAAGTGAGCTGGACCATAAAGAAGGCTGATCGCCGAAGAATTTATGCTTTTGAATTATGGTGCTGGAGGAGACTCTTGAGAGTCCCATGGACTGCAAGAAGATCCAACCTCTCCATTCTTAAGGAAATCAGCCCTGAGTGCTCACTGGAAGGACAGATCCTGAAGCTGAGGCTCCAATACTTTGGCCACCTCATGAGAAGAGAAGACTCCCTGGAAAAGACCCTGATGCTGGGAAAGATGGAGGACACAAGGAGAAGGGGACGACAGAGGACGAGATGGTTGGACAGTGTTCTCGAAGCTACCAGCATGAGTCTGACCAAACTGCGGGAGACAGTGGAAGACAGAAGTGCCTGGCGTGCTCTGGTCCATGGGGTCACGAAGAGTCGGACATGACTAAACGACTAAACAACAACAACAAAAGTGTATTCAACTGATTATCACCTTGTTTGAGAAAGGTATAGGAAGACCTGATTCCAAATGTCTTCTTTTCCCACCCCCAATGGACAATTAACTTTGTCAGAGCCAAAAAGCAGACTCTAATGGGAGAATTTTGTTTCTAGCTCCGTGCATTTAATGCCATTTTTATCTCTGGATCAAGATAGTTGTTCCTTTGCCTCAGTCCCCCTTGCCTGTAAAATGGGAATACTTTATTGAATTGGAGATTGTCGTTAAGGGGTTGTTGCTTTTTGTGAGGGAAAATGACCCTTTTCATGCAGGGCCTTCTCAGTTGAGGCACCTGACCATGGGACTGCCTCTCAAATATCTGAGAGATCCTTTCTTTTCCCGTGGACTGTCTTGGGTGTGAAAATTGGCAAAGAATACCCCTTTGGGAGCTCTGCTACAGATCAGGGCATTCTCTGCAGTGGCCTCTAAGCTGTGGAATTTCCTCCCCACTGAGATGCATTTGGCAGCTTCATTGTATAGCTTTTGTCCTTTGCTAGCCCCACTCTGTTATTCTGATTGTAAATTGTTGTAGCTGATATAAATATTGTATTTTACATTGCTGCAACCTGCCCAAGGACTTTATGGTGAAGGGCTGGTAAGAAATCTTAATAATAATAATAAGCCTCTTCATTGATGCTCTTGAACTAGATGGTTAAGGTGCATCTCTTCCACATTTTATTTACTTTAATTTCCAACTGCTTGTGGGTTGGTTTTACGGGTTTCTTTTAATTGCTCTTTTTATAGTTCATTTTACTTATTTGAGTTGTCTGTTTTAATGTTGTAAACATTGGGAGTTTCTAAAGGTCCAAAAGGCAATATATAAATAACTTCCTAGAGAAATATAGATGTATTGCAAACTCTTCCGTAGGAATTATGGTGAAAGTTGTTAAAAAGCAGTAACTTCTCTTCATTTTCAAACTCTAAATTTTACTGAAGAGGGGAGAAAACTTCCATGTGAAAGCTTTGTGAAATTCCATTGAAGGACAACAGGCAAGAGATGGAATGGGAAATCCCTGATTATTGTTTGTAAATTGATTATAAAGATGCTAAGGTTGATTTTCCTGCCTTTTATAGGTTGGTAAGGAATGAAACAAGTCCTCTGCCGCAGTTATGAAACGTATACATAAGTTGATATCTCTTGTGCTTTTGCAGCGTGCATAGAAGTGGCAAAAAGGTTGCGCTGAGTAAAGAAAACCTTTTGCTGCGGGGATGTACGATTAGAAATACAGAAGAAGTCTCAGGAATAGTCATCTATGCCGGTAAGAGGCTGCTAACCTTTACCTTGTGCTTTTACACTCCGTTCCTTTTGATCACCCCCAAAATGATTGTGTGTACACCATCATGGCATTCACCTTCCTTTCGGCAGGGCACGAGACGAAAGCCTTTCTCAATAACAGCGGGCCGCGTTACAAGCGAAGCAAGCTCGAAAGACAAATGAATGTCGATGTCCTTTGGTGTGTCCTCATTCTTATTGTGATGTGCTTGTTTTCAGCCGTTGGTAAGTCCCCACCATTTTTAGCTATAAGGTGTAAAAAATAATAATTAAAAGGCAGGGAATGAATAACAATGAAAATAAATACGGATAAATAATTCTGATTATTCATGTATTGGAACAAAGACAGCCGGCGTAACTAACTTTGTGTTTGAGACCCAGCTCTGCTCAACTAAATTAGATGCTTTGGGAACAGAGATTTCTTTATTGTAAAATATACCTTATAATTTTATAAATAAATAAATTTTACAAATAAATAAATAAATAAATAAATAAAGAGGGACTTCCGTACCTCGGAAGTCGAACGCCTTGCCGGTCGAACGTTTTGGCTCCCGAACTTCACAAATCTGGAAGTGAGTGTTCCAGTTTGTGAACATTCTTTGGAAACCGAACGTCCGACGTGGCTTCTGTGGCTTCCGATTGGCTGCAGGAGTTTATTAATTTATAGGGTTTAGCTTGGGAGGGGGGGTGTACTCTGCAAACCCGTCGACTTTGTCTCTCTTATATTTAATTTTCTATTTCTTTCTCTCCCAGGTCATGGAGTCTGGGTCTGGCAATATGGTGACAAAAAGAAGCCTGTCTTTGTTGTCCCGGATCCCAGAGGAAACTATTTGCCTCCAATTAAAGCTGCAGTTTATTTATTTTTGACCATGATTATAGTGTTTCAGGTAACTATGCGCATATTGCTTGAGATACCTTTTGTTGTTGTTGTTTCGGCCAAGTCACATTGGGGCAAAGGTTTACTAAATTGCAAGGAGTTGGACTTGGTGACCTCACAGTCCCTTTCCAACTCCGCAATGTTGTGATTCTGTGTGGGTTTTCTGTGGATTGACATTTGCTTTGATTCAGGGGTAAGGAGAGGGATTTCCCAGGGGAAGTAGTGGGAGTCCCATGCTTTGAAAGCATGAGAAAAGTGCTTGGACCTGCGCTTTCTAAGCATGGAACAAGCAGAGTGTGAACGAACCCTCATAAAGTTGATACCCCATAATACGGCAGCTAGATTGGTGACTGGAAGTGACCACCCAGACCATATAACACCGGTCCTGAAAGACCCGCATTGGCTCCCAGTATATTTTTGAGCACAATTCAAAGTGTTGGTGCTGACCTTTAAAGCCCTAAATGGCCTCAGCCCCAGTATACCTGAAGGAGCGTCTACACCCCCATCGCTCAGCCTGGACACTGAGGTCCATCTCTGAGGGCCTTCTGGCGGTTCCCTCACTGCGAGAAACGAGGTTACAGGGAATCGGGCAGAGGGCCTTCTTGGTAGTGGCACCCGCCCTGTGGAACGCCCTCCCATCAGATGTCAAGGAAATAAGTAACTATCTGAAGGCAGCCCTGTTTAGGGAAGTTTTTAATGTTTGATGTTTTATTGCTTTTAAAAATTATTATTAATATTATGTTGGGAGCTGCCCAGAGTGGCTGGGGAAACCCAGCCAGATCGGTGGGGTAACAACAACAACAACCACAACAACAACAACAATTTTATTTATTATTATTATTTATTATTATTATTATTATTATTATTATTATTATTATTATTAGGCCTCCCCAGTGGGTTTCCCTTTACCATTAGAGGCTGAAGTTTACTTATGCCTCGGGAGGCAGGAGCCTAGAAAGCTGCTCCCTTTGAGCTCATTGTTGCCTACACTGACTGACAGCACCTTTCCAGAATTTCGGACAGAGGACATTCCCTTCCCCACCTGGAGCTGCCAGGGATTGAACCAAGGAACTTCTGCACAAAAAGCAGCTGCCCCTCTGTGTCGCTGAATACAGACCACGTTCTGACTTGAGGGAGGCCTTCCTGTTTTGTGAAGCCTGCCCCCAAGCGCAGCCCAGCGTCCAAGCCTGCCCCTCCACCATTGGCCAATCTGGGAGGCAGGCTTAGACTGGTCTTCTGATAGGTTGCATGGTGGCATTATGCCCCTCCCTCTGCCTACCCAGGTCGGATACTGACCCTGGATCTCCCCGTCAGGTCCTATAGGAGCCTCCGCCGTGCTGCAATGCCGCCTCACCGGAAGGGCGAGCGGGCTTCTTGGATAAACATTTCAGGTTTCCTTGAGTGGAGAGCCCCGGGTGCTGTGTCTGAGAATGGGAGCCAAAGCACTCTTGAGATGTTCTTGGACTTATACAGATTTCCCCATCTAAGCTGAATGTGCTCTGTACCTTCTTCACAGGACTGGGGGCCCCTGCACAGGAAGCATGTTATGGTACCAAGAGTTCTCTACACTGAAATATATACTCTTCTATGAATAGAGCCTTTTGTGAGGTTAAAGGAAATCCTTGGAAAACGTACTTAACAAAAATCTCTGGGGGTGGGGTGGGGCAACCCTCTTCCCGTAACACTTTGCCTAGCAGTCACAAAACACAAGGTACATTTGCACAAGCTTGCTTTTTTGCACAGACCCAGACTCTGTTTCCTTGCTTCAACCTTTGTCGGAGAGCTGGCTTAGAAGCCTGTGGGTGTGTGGGTGTGATATATAAAAATGGAGGTGCCTTTTACTTAATTCACCTTTTTTCTTTTGCAAAATCTTTTATGCTGCCACGATTCTG